>NC_073313.1:343901814-344510847 GCF_027595985.1 Sorex araneus | reverse complement strand
ATGGGCCAGGACTATGATAAGTCACTTAAATCAATATCCCCTTTATATTCAGATATGATAAGCCCTTGGTAGTTTTCTTTTTCCTCTCAATTTGGATGAATAAACTCAAATAACCATTTTACACCATTACCCAATATCTGGTACCTATGGTAAATTTATGTGTACTATGAGGCCTGGAACTTCTACAATAATAATTGTAAGAATGATGATGATGATGATGGAGGTGAGAGTGGTTAATGTTTTCTGAGAGCTTATAATGTGACAGGTATGATGAATGCTTAAGGTATCTGAGTGGCACAAACCATTATAACTCCACACTTATAGTTAATATTGAGACCTAAGGGGCTTAAATAATTTACCCCAAGTCAAATAGCTAAAAAATAGACTTACAGACTTCAAACTCAGGAAATCTGGCTCCAGTGTCCAAGTCATTCATTTTGTACATTCTATAATCCTATTCTCCCAAAGTTTCTACAAATATATGGTTAGTACTTCAAATGAAAAATCTAAGAAAGGGACTTCCATTGGTGATTATTTCCACCTGATCTCTGTCCTCACTATTGAAGTGACAACCAATTATTCATAAATAAAATAATAAAATTAGTTTAAGCTAAATTGTGAATGTTTTGTATCTCAGTATAGGTTTTAATGTGATATGATTTTAATAAGAATGGATTTTGCTATGGTATATTAAACCTACATCACAGTTTATATAAAAAAACAAGTAAAAGAGGCCAGGGGATAACTATCTGCTTTCAAGTGGAAAATAAATTAAAAGATACTATTTGTTGAAATTGAAACCAGGCTATTATCTGATTATAGACATTCCATAGCTGGTAGCTCATGTTTGCCTAGAAGAGTCACTTGTCCAGGAGAGCAAGTCCTTCCACAAGGAACTATGTTAGATGTAGAGGCCACAGACTTTATATATAGTGATGATTCTCATTGTTACTTAGGATTCTCGCATATTACTGTAATCTGTGGACCAGAAATGAACATTTGAAAATAATGGGAATGGGTGAAGCATTTAAACAGAAAATATACCCCAGCATGTTTTTTTTTTTAAACACATTTATCAGGAGGGAAATGTGCTAAAAGTGGTAGGCTTCTGGGGAAAAACAAAAGAATTATCTGATGACTTGTAGAATTACCAAAGATTTTCCCTTTGTTACAGAGATGATAGCACAGCGGGTAGGGCGTTTGCCTTGCACGAGGCTGACCCGGGTTTGGTTCCTCCATCCCTCTCGGAGAGCCCAGCAAGCTATTGAGAGTATCCCGCCTGCACGGCAGAGCAAACTATCCGTGGCTATTTTGATATGCCAAAAACAATAACAACAAGTCTAACAATGGAGATGTTACTGTGCCCGCTCGAGCAAATCGATGAACAATGGGATGACAGTGCTACAGAGCTACAGTGCTACAGAGATGGCACAGAACAGAGTGGGTATAACCCCCACATCTGGTAGCCAGATAAACTATTTAGAAGAGCAATGACATGTTAACATATTTACAATGATAACTTTTTTTGTAATTATAAGCAGAAAATACCTGAAGTATTAGGAAGAACTGAGAAAATGAGACCTTCTTGCACAATTCAGTGCCCTAAGTATTACATGCAATGTGTGTTACTAGTGGTGGTAGTGATTATGATAAAACCTGAGGTGGGTATGGTGACTTGCATTTAAGAGGTTTTGTAATTCAAGCACAAATGACATTATGCAAAAACATGGTTCATGAGAGCTTTATACTTAGTTCTTATTCTGAAAGACCAGAGAGTTTGAGATGGCATAATTAAAAAATAAGCACTAAAATAAAGGGGTATTCTTTTAATTGAGACTTGACAATTCATATCACTGTATCAGTGTCATCCCGTTGCTCATCAATTTGCTCAAGCGGGGACCAGTAAAGTCTCCATTGTGAAACTTGTTGTTACTGTTTTTGGCATATAATATACACCACGGGTAGCTTGCCAGGCTCTGCCATGCAGGCGAGATACTCTCAGTAGCTTTCCGGGCTCTCTGAGAGGGGTGGAGGAATTGAACCCGGGTTGGCCTCGTGCAAGGCAAACGCCCTATTCACTGTGCTATCACTCCAGCCCAACTCCAGTACCACTCCAGACGATTCATATAGAGATAAAAAATCAAGTAAATCTATAAATAAAATAAACTGTTTCCTTGAGATGCATAGAAATAATTACAAATCACAAAAATGTAAAAAAAAAATACCAGGGGGCTGGAGTGATAGCACAGCCGGTAGTTAGGGCATTTGCTTTGCACGAGGCTGACCCGGATTCGATTCCCAGCATCCCATATGGTCCCCTGAGCAGTGCCAGGGGTAATTCCTGAGTGCAGAGCCAGGAGTGACCCCTGTGCATCACCAGGTGTGACCCAAAAAGCAAAAAAAAAAAAAAAAAACAGGAAGAAGGGTTGACAATAATATAAATTGGAGGCAACTGTGAAATGATTGAAGCAACTGGAAAGCAATGAAATTCTCAAATTGATTGGTAATAATTACTTTCGGTTTTATCTCTTAACCAAATAAAATTAGACTTAATATAAGCTCAGAGAGACTGAAGAATACACTAGAAATTCTTGGAAATCATAAAATTTTAGGGGAAGAATGATAACATTGAAATTGTTTAGTTTTGTAGTCTGAATCATGGACGATAGAAGTGAAAATATCGACTTGTTCACTGTTACCAAACTCATCAGTAAAATGAGTAAAAGCAGAGAGTACTTCAATATAGGTCTTTTACAGATACCATCTTCTGTCTGCTCTCTCCTGTCTAGTCAACTTTGTGTATATTAATCGAAACATATTAACTCTTAAAGAGTGTTCTTCTGAATTGCATGTTTTTGGTCTCAAACTAGGGTTAGCTTGCAAGTGTTTCAAGATGCCAACCAGTTAACTGGTGCTCTTATTATAAGTGTATGGTCCAGTGCTTTTCATCATCAAATTATTGCAAGATATAAAGGCAGAATATAGACAAAGTAATTGCCTTAGAGCTCTAATTTCAAGATACGTCCCATTATAATGAAACATAAGCAATTTGGCAGATTATCCATTATCCTGAATGGTTTATTCAAAGCAAAAATAAATTGGGAAGCGGAAATTTCATTTTAGCAATCTTTAATTACCAAAGTCATTTTAGGAGGCGAGAGCAATGAAGCCAGGACAAGCACACTAGGAGCTAGACATTTTATTATTCCAGAACTCTTCTCACTGCTCTTATGATTGGGTATAGTTAGTAACGCTTGTTAAAAGTGAATGCTTTATCAAAATTCCTTTCCTACTCATTATTATTTCTAATAGTAATATCTTTGAAAATAATTTAGTCTGTTATTAATTTCATGCTTGTAGTCACAATATTCCTGTAAGATAGAATGAACAGTTGTCATCATTCATAGTAACAATGAGAAACTTAAGGCACAGAAGAATTATGCAGATTTTTCAAGTTTGCAGCTAGTTGGCAAAAATGTTAGGAGTAAAACTCAGGTCTTTTGACTTTCAGGCAAGTTGTTCTCCGCTCCTGCCCCTGAGTATGATCTTTTGATTTTAATACTAAGGAAAAGCATTTGATAATTTTCTTATAGAATGCCACTGTTTTGTGTAGATGACTGTTTCTTATGCTTTAGAACACCATATACAGTTCCTTGAACATAGCATATATGCAATAAATGTTTATTTTTTAAAAAAATTAAATTAGTGGGAATTACTTTACAAGCTGGATATTATCCAAGGTAGGAAAGTGAGACATTATATGTAATTAGTTAAATTCTTTCCTCTTCATCACTGTTTATTAGCCTCTTATCTAATTACCAGATACTTGGTCAGAGGCCTGGATAGAATTTATGCTATCATCACTGAGTTATCAGCTTAAAATATGGGACTCTGATAATTTATTTAAAATACAGATAAAGTAATTTTAATATGAGAAAAATGACTTATATTTCCAGTTTACACTTTCTAGGTGATGATTAACATTTAAGAAGTCTTACCATGCAAGAAGCATAGTTCTGAAGTCTTCAGATAGGTACACTTCTATAATCTCATAACCTAACCGTGGAATAGTTTCCATTATTATGCTCATTTTTACAGAGAAGGAAACTGAAACTTAAAAAGGTTAAGTAGGGGCCATAGAGATAGTATATGGGATCAGGCATTTATCTTATAAGTGAATGGCCTCAGTTTGATTCCTGGACCACATATGGTTTCCCTGGATACGACCAGGAATAATCCTTAAGCTCAGAGACAGGAGAGAGCCCTGAGCACTGCTCCAGGGTGTTGTCCACCTCCTCAATTACAATCCTTCCCCACCAAAAAGAGGAAAAGTCTTGCAGCTAAGAAAAGACAAAGATAGTCCCTCCCCCATAAAACCTAGGTTTGACTCCAAAACAGATGCTATCTGTATTTTACCTGAGTACTTATGACTGTGGCAGCTAACTTTTCCAAATGCTAAAATCCCCACCATTCAAGATATTAAAGAAATTTCCTTTAGCCACCCCTATTTCCCAATATTTTCTGTCATGTCCTATAATAAAAGTCCAGACTAAAGAAACCACTTTTTTAGAGACTATTTGTTCTGGACCCAAGATTGTATCATTATGCTACTTACATTAAGGTTGCAGTATGTTATCAACACCTGTTTAAATTTGTCCTTCAGTTTGTCTGCTCAGCCACCTGTAAGCTTTCCTACATGTCCCTAAAGTGGAGAAAAGGAAACTAAGATTACAATAATAGAGTCCATCCGGATGAATGGGATAATATGTTTTAATGAGTTGCCCATTGACCAAGTCTGTCTAATTCATTACATGTCCCTCTGGAATACCACTCCAGGGAGAAGTGAAGGTTCTGGCTTTTTAGTTGTTCCACTAGCCTTTATTTAGTGAGGTTTAAGACTTGCCATGACTCAGCCATGCAATCAAAGAGTGTTAGGCAGAGATAAATAATTCAAGTGTCCTTATTTTAAAGACAATTGATGTCTAGAGTAGTAATTTACGGAAGCCCATGTATTCATATCTGTGAAGTCTCTTCACCCAAGAGTGTAGAGAGTCATCAAATAACTTGCAGATCCCATGAGGGATGAGACGCTCTGGACTGGGTTTATGGGTGAGGAGGAGAGCCCAGTGATTCAGACGCAAAATGAAAATAAAACAGGTAGGTCTCAGTCCTTTATTAGCAGTGCATTCTTGTGTAAAAATTGCTTAGCTTCCCTGTGACTCAGTTTTTTTTTTTTAATAGTTTAAGGTTGCTAATACCTATCTCACCTGTTGTGGAAGTTGCATGAGTTGTATCTTCAGTCTGGGAACTGGTACCAGTCTGCAGGTGGAAGATATTGAATATCTCAGACCACAGCATAAGATAACAAACCTCTCACCACCCCCATCCCATTTAACCTCTTGATTTCTGTGGTAACTTGCAGTCAACGAATCTGAAAAGATTAAGCCTCAATATTTTAAATGAAACCACATTCACAACAAAACATAATGTATTGTTAAAATTGTTTTTCTCACTATGACAAATTTATAAATGAAAGTCATCTATATGTATGCATATGCTTATATGAAGATTTATCTTTCTCTAGGATTTTGTACCACCTAGGGTTCCAAGCAACCACTGCTGGTCTTGAAAGGTATTCTTGGAGAATAAGGTGAGGAAAAAACTTAAAGCAGTTTTCGTTTTTTGCGGGGGTGAAAGGGGTTGACCCACATCTGACAATGCTCAGGGGTTGCTCCTGACTTTTCACTAAGGAATTACTACTGTCAAGCTTGGGGGACCATATGGGATGCCAGAGATCAAACCCAGATCTGCCGTGTGAGGAAGGCGTCCTAGCTACCTGCTGCACTATAGATCCGGTCCCTAAAGCAGAGTTTAAAGCATGAAACATGCAGTTAAACCCTCACTGGCCATTATTTCTACTTTAGACTGCTAGATCACTGCATTTTGACCTCTCTTGGGATTCTCCTCCAGTTATTTCTTTGCTTTTGGAGTCTCCTCAACACAAGTGGCCACTCATGTTTTCAAGGAACTCAAATGGTTGAGAGTGAGTAGCTTGGGTACACACCCTCCCCCCCCCCCCCCCACCACTTATTAAGATCGCAAGCGCGGTGGGGACATCGCCTTGGGGACTGGGTGAGGGAGGCCATTGAGGGGTGAGGGATGGCCGAGAACTCCTCAATCTTCCAGGGCAAGCCCCCCACCCTGGGCCTTTGGCTGCACAGGACCTGCTCTGTGAGACACCCGGTGCACAGGTGTGAAGCGCGTCTCTCTCGCCCGCGCCGCGCCCACCACGTATCGGACACTCCCCCTCTCAGGAGGTCCCTGTAGGATGGGGGTGCGCGGGGAGGTTTGGCCAAAAGGCACAGAGAACTGTAAGTGGTTTCGAGTTTGGGCTTGTTCGCCGTCATCCACGAGACAAAGAGACTTGTTATCTAGGTCACTTTTTGGTTTGCTGCACCACCCCCTCCTCTTCTTCAGTCCGGCTTTGTCCCCGACTTCCAGCAGCGACTCGACGGCGCCCCTCACGCCGCCCCTTTGTCTGTGGGCCACCGTTTCCCCTTTGTGTCCACCGTCGCTCCCAGAGGGGCACGCTGGCCCCCCAGCTCTGAGAAGGAATCAGGAGGAGGAGGCGCGGACTCCCACGCTCACATCGCGCCCCCTCGCCCACGAGCCACCGTCGGCCGCAGCCCCGCCGGCCCGCCGCCCCTCCGCGCGAGCCCGGGTTCGGGGGAGGGGCGCGGCGCGGCCGGCTCCCCCTGATTGGCTGCGGGCGTCGGGGCTCCGCGCTGCGATTGGGCCGCGGGGCTGTCTGGCGCGCGAGGGCGCGCGAGGTGGGGAGGGGGCGGCTGGAAGCTGCTGGAAGTCAGGGGGCGGGGCCGGAGCGCAGGCCCCGGCGGGCGGAGACGCGGACGCGGGCGCGGGCGCGGGCGCGGGCGCGGAGACGCGGGGTCGCGGGGGCGCGGGTGCGGTCGGGGGCGCGGGCGCGGGGGGGGGGGGGCGCGGTGCACGGGCTGGGGGGGCGGGGAGGGCCGAGCCGGTCACCGCCCCCGGCCCCTCCCCGGCCCCGCCCCGCGCCGCTCCGACCGCGGGCGGCCAGGGGGCAGGCGCGCCGGCTGCATCCCCATCCTCGGCGGCGGCCGGCACTGCGCGCGGGCGAGCGGCGCGGGCGGAGCGCCAGGCCAGCCATGGCCACCACCAGCACCACGGGCTCCACCCTGCTGCAGCCCCTCAGCAACGCCGTGCAGCTGCCCATCGACCAGGTACCCGAGGCGGCCCTGCTGGCCTCGCCGCCCCCTCCCTGACGGGTGACAGCCGCGCGGGTGCCCGCACCTGGGGCGGCGTGGGGAGGGTGGGTGAGGCGGGGAGGGGGGACGCGGACTGGAGCGGGGGCGACCCGCCTGTTATTGTCCGCCCGCCGCCTCGCCGCCGGCTGCCCCCTCCCGGACGAGCCCACCCAGCCCCCACCCGCCCGGCCCGGCCCGTGCCCTCCGCCCGCAAGGGGGAAGCCCTGGGGGGTGGGGGGCTCCGGGCATCGACGTGCCCGCCGAGCATGCTCAGCCCTTGGCCGTCCTGCCCGGCCGCAGCTCGGGGGGACTCGGGGCGTGCTGGAACCCCGCGGCCGGCGACCCGGAGCCCCGAAGCCGGGCTCCCGGGCGCGTGGGCAAGGGGGTGTAGACGGTGCTGCCTCCCTCGCGCGCGCGTGGCATCGGACGCCCCCCCTCCCTCGGGGACGCGGGGTGGCCGTGCCCAGGTGGCGCGTGTGCCCGGTGCCCAGGCCAGCTTAAGGGTCAGCGAGCGGCCGGCACTCCGAGGCCGTTTGCGTGGAAGCGGGGCTCGGCTCAGAGAGCGAGAGGCAACAGTTTGGCGGAGGCAAGAGGTTAGGAAGAAAAGTCAGAGCGAGTGGATAACGCCGGGATTCCCAGCGGAGAAAGTTGCCACCGCGCTGACGGGAGAGGCCACCTCCCCCACAACGCCAGCCGCTGCCGCCCTCGAGAATGCATCTGACGCGGCTCCAGCAAGGGGGGTCGCTTAGATGCGGCCAACCCTGGTAGTGCAAAAGGCCCAAGAATTAATTATTGTGTGTGTGCGTGTGTGCGTGTGTGTGTGTGTGTGTGTGTGTGTGTGTGTGTGCGCGCGCGCGCGCCGGGTGGGGTGGGGTGGAGGGGGCGATGAGCAGGTTTGTGGCAGGGAGAAACAGCCCCATTGTTTTTCATCACTGAAAAGAAAGTTTGGGAAGTATTTTGCCAGTGTGACATTCAGGGAAGTTGTTTGACAGCGAGGAGAAAATTGCTCAAGTCACAGGCTAACTAAAGGTAGACTGACGTTTGTGCCGTCTAGCCTACACGATCTGGAAGTGTTTGCACACTTCACAAGGCGACCTGGACCCACTGCCCCCTCGAAGTGTTGCTGCCTTTGGTGGTATCGGAGATTTTTTACCTTTATGCTGTGGGATCCCTCTGTGTGGGTGATGTTTCGTACCACATCTTTTCAGGACTTCTTTTTTTTTTCTTTCGTGTTTTGGTCCACACCTGGAGGTGCTTAGGGCTCACTCCCGAACTCTGTGTGGAGAGATCACTCCTTGAGGGGCTGGGATGCTGAGCTCCCCGAGTGCAAAAGCAAGTGCCGTACCCACAGTACTATCTCTGTGGCCCCAGGGCTTTTATTTTTTGTTTAATTAAAAAAAAAAAACCAACGAACTGAAGTGTGTCCAGCGAGCACTGCAGAATTCTGGCGTTATGTTTAAATGAGTCCCTGACGAGTATATAAAAGTTATAACTTTGAGTCCATAGTACAATTTAGAACTATACTCCCCCACCTCCCCTCACCCCTCTTATGGTGGACTTGAGTGTGTTTCAGGCAAATAGATTCCAGGGCCCTAGGTGAAACTGATCTGGTACTCAACTCACTGGAGTGCCTGCAGTGTATTAAAGTCATCAGTACTTGGGTTTTTCATCTTCTCAGCGCCATGGAGGAAAGTCTTTTCTGAACTGAAGTCCACTGTGTCACCATTCAGTGGGTCACACCCCTGATTAAGTAGGTTGCTGCTGCTGGTGTGTGAGCAAATGTAGGGTGTTACCTGTTTACCTTTGCTAATGAGGAACAAGGGAGCTAGGCATGTACCTTTTCAGTCATTTTCCTGGAGACAGGTCTATTCCCCTCCCCTCAGAACCACAATGATTGTGTGTCCCCCCCCACTAATATCTTTGAATTGACATAGAGATAACTTTTGAAAATGATTTGCTATTTATGAGCTCATTTGAACATCTCAGTAACCCAGAGAAAGTTCTTTTCAGAACTGAAGTAGGCAGGAAAATCAAGCAAGAGTGTCCAGACTTAAAAATATTGCTTTTTATTATCACATCTTGATTTGGTACCTTGGACAATGTTTATTCTCTAGGGACTACTCTAGGGTCTGTAGAAATTTGTATAGTTTAGGGTTTTGTCCTTACTTTCTTTTTTACCCTGTAAGCAAGTCTTAAAAATAATGAATATCACAGGAGCCTTAACTTTTTATAGTGATAATGAAATGTTTCTTTAAATAATTGACTTATTTAATGTTTTTAACAGTCTTAGTATAAGTAAAAGCTAGAAATAGTAAAATTGGGTAAATAAATGTCATTTAGTCATTATTTTAAAGTTGAGCAGAATAGAAAATGAGTTTTGAAATATGTAAATAAGTAAGTCCAAGTTGAGAGAAAGTCCTAAAATTGGATGTGAGCAAATGGTGTGATTCTACAGGAGAAAGACAAACCAGGAAATGAACAGTGTAAAAATATAACTTTTTAGTATGTTTGTTTGCTCTGTACTAATTAACAATGTTTTAAAAAAATCAAGAAATCATCACAACAGACATTTGATGTCAGAGGTAAAAAAGTACTGTAATTAGGGACAGGACAAAAGTTTTACTCATTTTTTTTTTTTTTGCTAGAGTGCAGAATTTAGAAAGCCATACAAATTTTTTTTATGTGTATAGAAACTATGACTGTACATATAGGTAGTAAGGTAAGAGAGGCAGGCAGAAAAGAATAAAAATGTTTCCAAGTAATCCAAGGAAAGCAAACCAAAAGATCTTATTTTAGACTCACGAATTGTTTAATCCCTTGTGAGGATTTCAGAGTGACCTTGAGGTAGCCATAGTATTTGTTCACTAGGCCTTAAATTGTGATAAAAAATAGAAAATCTAGTATCAAATGAGGTTCAGTGATAAGAAATAGCTAGCATTTGATGTTTCCTCTATCTAGGCCTTGTTTTCAGGAGGCTTTATTCCCAAACTGGTCATCTCGAAGTATGTATGGAAAGAGGGTTTTGAGGAGGATTTGGATTAAGGCAGAACTGTGCCAAAGGGAAGAACTAGTATGCCACTGAGAAGACATCAGATGCCTTGGGACATAATGATGGGTGGGAGAAGGAGGAAGACCAGTTATGCTCCTGATTGAAAAGTGAAGGTATAATTGAATATAACAGCTCAAAGTTTACACATCTTTAACTTATATTATTTAAATGAATCTTCACAACACCTTATGAAGTTGGATAATTCAAGGCTTAAAATATGCTAGCTATATTGAACCACAACATGTATAAGTATTTAAGATGACATATTTTATATATAATCCTTGTGAGATAAAAATAATATAATACATATATGGTATCAAGCATTTGAATAAAAGGCCATATTTTAATAAAGTCTTAACATTTAGCAAATAATATTAGTAGAGCATTGTTTTTGATCTGGGTTGTCAGTCTGCTTTTGGAGGGAAACACTTGCAAACATTGAAGTGTTGGTTACAATGGTTAAAATGGGGGAAAACTATACAAGTATGTGAGAGAGAAATGTGGTCTGTGTTTTTTTTTTTTGTCAGCTTGCTCGTCAATATTTTCTATACATTTTCCCATCTCTTACTATAAAAACCAATTAAAGTGAGGACATATCTTGGAAAAATAATAGTTATAAAAATTTAATTTCCAGGGGCCGAACAGTGTGGTTATCTTGCATGCTGCTGACCCGGGCTTATCTTGGCGTTCTATATGCTTC
Source organism: Sorex araneus (assembly GCF_027595985.1). NCBI lineage: Eukaryota > Metazoa > Chordata > Mammalia > Eulipotyphla > Soricidae > Sorex > Sorex araneus. The sequence goes on along the minus strand of NC_073313.1, from coordinate 344,499,815 downwards.
TTGGAGCCTGCCAAGAGTAATCCCTGAACACCACCAGGTGTGGCCCCCAAACAAAACAAAAATAAAAAACCTTTAACTCCCATAATCTTTCTATAATTATGTATTATAAACAGCCTTATTTTATAGATGAGTAAGTGAAATTCTCAGTATTGAACTGTTCAAAAAGTTTGACTTTCAGGAGAGAAAGGCAAGCAAACCGAGGATTTATTTTATTTGTTGCCATTTGAATGCTCTAGGTTTAGTATATAAATATTTAATTCATGTGTCTGTCCTGTCTACTTGTACACCTATAATGAGCATCAGTCTGTATGTGATGCTCAAGTCAATCTGCTGTAGAGGATTCCTGTTAATAGGAAGGCATATGGGACTAGGGATCTTGAATCTGTATTTTGGGCCCTGTCAGTTAACTCATTTTAGCTACGTCATTTTACATAAATGAGTTTCTTCCTGGGTAGGATATGCATTGCACTTAGTCTTAACATCCCATGCTTCTGTTTGTTTCATTAATGAAGAAGCTGCCGCCGATTCTTTTTTAGGCTGAATTTGAGAAAGTATAAATAAAAACTTAGAGGAGGAACATGAACTAATAAATTGTCAATAGTAAGAGCTGATACTACCTGTCTTTAATCCAAAGTGGTTGGGCAAAATACTGTGTGCCCTGAAAATTGTAGTTACCTTTCTTTCCCCAAGTTTCTTTTTCCTTTATTGATAGAGGTAGAAGAGTAGTGGAGTGGTTGAAATGAGATGGTTGGGTTTGGAACTAGACCCTGCCATCCTTGTGCTCTTGGACAAAGTGTATTTTTCCTTAAGCCCCAATTTCCTAAAATATAAAATGAAATAATAGATGATACCTTCTTGTAAAATACGGTGAAGGTTGAAACACAAAGTACATGCAAAGCCTGGCTCTGAATATGTATTTGAGGCAATGTCCTATTTCTAAATTATGCAATGTTTGAAATTGGTTTTATTATCCTTGTTGTGAGAAGTTGACATTTGTGCATATGTATTTTGTGTTTAATCTTCGGGACTTCATTTTTAGGAAGGGAAATACACAGCTTGGGTTTGGTCATAATGCTTACACTGATTAAACTAGAATTAAAACCTAGTTTTGAATTTGGAACCCAAAGTGCTTTTTTTCTGTTTCCTTGCTGCTTCTAGAGTTCCTTGTCCTTCTGCATTTAAAATGCTTCCTATGTTATTATGTCTCAATAGGTACAAATAATCCTAATCTCTAGTTTATTACAGTCCATCAGTGCTGACATTTATTTTTTTTCCTTATTTTGAGAGGTGAAAAATGCAAAAAAAAAAGAACCAGCTTTCTATTTAACAGGTGGGATTCTACAGGGATAGACATTGGCAGGCAATCTTTAAAATAACATGAGCCATAAACATGGCCCTACAAGAGTGATCTTTTAGTAATTTTATGAATGACATAGTAGACGCCTGATGTGTTAGTAAAGATGTGTCGACTGGAAGACAGGAGGGAACTACTCTGGGAAAAGGCAGAATCAGGAATCAGGAGGATAGGAGCAGGTGTTTAATGAATTATCTCTTCTTCCTTGGCTTACTTAGCCCAGCCCATTTCTCCAAGAATGCATCTAGTGAACCTTCTATGTAAAATTTTTTTCCCCAGAATCCCATCTGACATCACTCCTTTCTTCCTTAAATCTCAAAAGCATTTGAGGCATTTGTGGCACTCTTCTGCCTTTATGTGTATCCATCAGTTAGGGTTAGACCCTAACAGCATTCTAACCTGAGCAGATAGAAGAAAGATGAAACCAGATAACCAAAGAGACTAAGCTAGGGCACATCTAAGGGAAAGCAGCCAGTACCCCCACCCCTGTACCAGTGGCAGGAGACCTGGGGGGGGGGGGGAGAAGAAGAAAGGGCTAATGCTCAAAAGGGGGCATGTCTCTAAGGGTTTCTTACAGTGCAGGGGCTGCCTGCCTGAAGGAGAGGTGCTCTTGAAGGGAAGGACATGGAGAGACGAACATCTCCCCATTCTCACCCTCCTGCTTCCTCTCACAGGGCAAGCTAATGCTTTGGGGGCCGTGAGTAAAGTGGAGAGTGGATCTGGAAGGCTTTTAACAACTATCCAGAACAATATGAACGCTGATATTTTACAGTATAACTATTTCCTGATGAACACAGACAAAAATATGAATACTTAAAAATGTTTATAAGTTAAATAATTGCACTTACTCTTAACAGTCCATGATTCTGTTTATTTCATTAATTGAAGAAACTGCCCCCAATTCTTTTTTAGACCTGATGAACACAGGCACATTAAGAATAGAAAAAGTATATTATAAAAAGGAAAGATAAATCAATAAACTAACTGAAAAGGAAACTGATTTTATAATTATATATTTAATAAATGTAAAAATTTAATACTTTATAATTATAATTATTTCATAATTATAATTATTTTATAATTATTTTTGTCAGACCCCTGTTTGTACACCCTTATTCTTTTTTATACATTTTAAAAGAGTAGTTGCTTCTCACTTTTATAACCATTTTAATCAGGCTTTGCATCCAAATCTAATAGCCAAATCCAGTAGCAGATGTAGAGAAATGAAATACTGATCAGTCACTCCACAGCTTCCATGTTACTGTGGCAGTGCTTTTAAAGTGTGGGACAAGGTATTAAAATCACCTGTGATAAATATATTCCTGGGTTTTTACTAGGTCTACTGGGGGTACCTATATGTTAATATGACCCATCTCATCTCCCTTCCCTGAGTACCCTCAAAGGCCAATAACTAGCTACCTGGGTCGTGTTTTCTAAGGTTATTCATATTATCAAAAGATTTTAAAATGTAGTGTAGTTTCAGAGTGTTTGTATTTACCCAATTAACATGTTGCCTCCGAAATATAATGCAGTGTAATTGTGCTACTGACAGTGCAGTCACAAGGTTTGGCTTTTATGGGGCGCTCAGAAGGGGATGACCCTGAAATGAGATACACCTTTAGTTGACTGGTGACCAGGCTGCCTTCCAGTCCTGTTATTTTACCTTCATAATGTTCATCTAACCTTAGGTATAGAAAATCTCAGAAATCTGAATTTGGGTTTTTTCTTACCTTTGAGAACCCCCTAGCCAAAGGAAAGGCTTGAACATGCGCCTAGCATCTTCATTGTTATTCAGACACCTCTTTACCACCCTTACTCGTGCTCTCCAGACCTAGATTTATACTTTTGCTGTTTGAGGAACTTGTACTTCAGTGCCTTTTCCTACATTTTACTCCATCCCTTTGGTTAAGCTATTTTCTCTGCTTGAAAGAACCTCAGGCCTTTTTGTTTTATGGTCTGACAAAACCTGTAGTTTTCAGTGTTCAGTTAAAAGAGCTAAAGACTGTACCTCCTTGATGACCTTTTAAAACTCTGCACCATTCTCTCTAGCTCCCTTGGAGGCCTGCGCTGTGCTGTTGGCTGCTTTCACTCTCAGGTGGAATGCTGCCCCCCCAGGTGCAGGCCATGGAGTCCCCTACGGAGGGAGCCCTTCAGCCTTGCTCTACTTCTTAGAGAGAGCAGAGGCAGGTAGCTAGTCCTGCCCACTGCCGCTGGGGCTCTCAACTTGAACAGGCCAGTCCCCTCCCATCTACCAAGCCAAAGCCCTTTTCACCTTATGTCCTTTTTAGGAAGGAGTTAAGGAGACCGTTTTCGGGGTCTTTGCCCTTTCCCCCTGGCTGCTTGTCCAGTGTGCCTGAACCACTTTCTTTATTAGGGCCTTCAAGCAGCTGCCTCCTGGCCTCACCCCCTCTGCTCGGCCAGCACCTGCAGCTTTGAATTTTTTTTTCATTTGCTAACTTTAGAGGTGTCCCTTCCCTTCAAACTTGAAATCCTTTTGGAATATGTGCCTCCTCTTACTCATGTTCGCATGGCTCATGCTTAGGGACCATCCTTGGCATGGACAGATGTGTTTAGAGCAAGAAAGTTATGAGTGAGAACAGAGACTGGCTCAAATTCTGATTTCCACTTAGTAGCCATATGGTCTAAGCATTGGCCCATCTTTTGTAAGCTTCAGTTTCCTGGTCAGTACAATGGGGCCTATGGGAGGCCGCCTCAGGGGGCCGTGCTGGGCCTACGGGAGGGGCAGAGCACAGTTGACGGCACAGTGGGCGTGGGTGCTGCTTAGAAGCTTCCTGTCCAGCGGGGAAGTCTTCAGGCCTCAGCGTCTGGGCGTCTGTTAGTGTGTTCCCAGCCATCTATTTCATGCATATTTTATTGTCTAGGATGTGCCAGTGTGCTGAACAAGGATATACAAAGGGGAAAGTGATCATAGAGATTTTTTCCGAACTTTTCCAAAACCACAGTTACTTGGACAGGACGGCCAGCATAGGAGGGCAAGGCTGTGGGCTGAGAGAGTCCCGCAGAGGTGTGGCTTTTGTGCTGGGACTTCTGAGGGCTCTTGCTTCTGGTGCTTTCCTCTCCCCCACCTTTCCTTGGCATTCCTCTGCAGCTGGAAATCACTGGTGACCCTTCACTGGAGGAGACGTCCCTCATGGGCCTCTCCGCTGGCTGAGCACTCTGGACTTGGCTTGGCACCGTGCCACTGGTTTTCTCCAGCAGGTTATTGCTGCGCCTGCTCCCTGGTCATGTTGCTTTGAGAGTCAGGGTGCTTTGGTTGGTGACAGAGTGCATGTACAACAGAGCTCAGTTAGTTGAAAGGAAGCTCCAGAAACCCATTTCACCAACTTTCTAGTTTCAAGGGATACTTAGAAGGAAATGTACAAGATACTGAAGAATTTTGAAGGACTCTGACTCACTCACTATTCAAAAGGAAATGAAGCTAACTATGGAGGTACCACTACTCTCAGCTGGATGCTTATGGTGTGGGATGATGAAGGCTGATTGGAAAGAGAACCGGTGTCAGCTTTGTTATCAAGAAATGGGGGAAAACAGAAACCACTAGCTTGCTTAATTGTCCTTATCCATAACCCTCTCCTTTCAGTAGGGCCTTCCTCTGGGGCATCTTCTGTGCCCTCCAACCAGCTAATGGAGGGAAATGCTGGCTACTGTCCAGCAGAGCTGAGTGTTATCAGTAGGTCCTCCACAGAGCAGCACAGTGAAGCAGCCATCCAGTGTCCTATCCAAGTGACAAAGCCAGGAGACCAATCCAGCTCACTGTCCAAAGGGTCCTTACGCTTGACTGGTTTGTGCTGGTCCTGTCTAGGCACTGAACAGTGAAGCATACTTACTCTTGCAATCCCCTCCAAACCTCTTTTGATTTTATTTATTTTGAGGGAAGGATCCTGCCTTTTCGCACTCATGGAATCATGCTCTGCTGGGGATTAATGCCAGGGCTCTCTCATGCAAAGCATGTACTCCAACGCTTTGAGCCAATTCTTAGTCCTTTCAGTTTTTGTAGTTTTTATGTGTCAAATTCAGGTTAGAGTTGAAGATAATATGTAATTTTAGATGTATTAAGGTTGCTCTGTTGCATGTATATTAAGGTAAATAGTTCCCTGATTATACAAACAGAAAATTCCAAATCCTTTCAGTTTTTTTTTTTAAAAACCTCAAATATATGTAGTGCTATAGTATATGAAAGACACTGGAGTGATATTTACCTTGTTAACACTGAACATGGAGAGGCTCTGCCTTTTCTGAAACCACTGGTTTCAGAATCACTTGTCTCCTGGGAGCTCAATAAGTAGTGATTGAATTGAATGTGTCTAAGTGAACAGCATCCAAATTGAAATGATTGTAATTGTGAAGACTTTCAGTGGTGTGCTAGAAATGATTTTATAAGAGAATTGCCTCATATCAACATTAAATTTTATGACTAAACCCTGGATGTTTTTGTTTACTGTAAGGTGGTGTTTAGCTGACCAGCACATGGGTTAGGTGAAGTAAAAGAATTCCGATGTAATTCCAACTTCGGATGTTTGGAGGACACCAGGCCAGGAAAATAAAAGAATGTAAATGGATTTATAGATACAACTATTTCCTAAGGTATGAGCAGTGTGGCCGTATGGAAAATCTGTGCTCAGTCTAAAAGGAAGGTCCCATTTATGGTTTTTTTTTTTTTTGAGGGGCTGGCTCTCCAAGCAGTGTTCTTGGGGGTCACTCCCTGACACATTTGGCTTGGCTATATCTGGGAGCTGCCACAGCCTTTCCTGGCATTGCTGGGGACCCCCACAGCTATACCTGGCAGTGCTTGGTGGGAGGCATGTAGTGCTGGGGATCAAACTGGGGGTTTCATGCATCCCAGGCATGTGCTTCAGCTGTTTGAACCATCGCCCTTGCCACTCGTGTACTTCTGTTGATAGTAACTCAGACTTTTGTTCATTCCCCTCTTCCCTGTTAGTGTTGGGTAACCTGGCATTACACACATGCTTGACTATGGGTTGGTGGTTGCAGGGTTGTTGTGTTTTTGTGTGCGCTCACCAGGAATCTCCCATCAAGTTGTGGTATTTATACACCCTTCCATAGAGCTTGCTGGGTTACAGCACTTGATGGGGGGTCACTTTGGGGTGCACGGTGCTCGCCAGGTTGCCTTGGACTCACAGTGCTCACACGTCTTTTCAGTTGTGCTGTTTGCTAAAGCTGCTGTGCTTTCACACACTGGCGAGGGGGGTACTGGGTGTTGTTTGCCAAGCTGGGCTTTCAGCAGAGCTGCTGGGAGGATGCCCAGGGCCTGGAGCAGTACCAGAGACTGAACTCACAGCCTCTTGCTTATAGGACAGGTGCTTTGGCCTCTGAGCCACCTCTGCTCCCAACCAGGCTTTTTTAAGGGAGGTGTGATTTTTAAAGTCTTGGTTAATTTTTCCACGCTTTCCTTTTGAGCCCAAACAGCGCTGACCCCAAGGCCAAACTGAGCTTATTTGCCATCAGGAAGCAGGTGGTAGTTTCTTTCACATTAAGGGAATCATTCTAATCTGGGGCAGGCCGTCCTGAGGCCTTCATGGAACTTTGGCAAGTCAGATTCTAGTTATAGCATGACCGGGCCACAGATGCTTGGGAACCAACCAGGCAGATGCAGTAGTGGAAGACCTAATTATTATATTTTATCAATATTAGTACCGTGCACTAACCGATATTAGTACTATATATCATCACTTTGTAATTTCATCCTTAACTTGGCCAATAGAGTTTCTTTTTTTTTTTTTTAATTTAAATTTTATTGAATCACCATGTGGAGGGTTACAAAGTTCTCAGGATTATGTCAGTTATACAGTACTCAAACACCCTTCCCTTCACCCGTGCCCATATTCTATCACCAACCACCCCATTATACCTCCCGCCCCCTCCCGCCCCCCCCAGTCCCCGCCCTTGTAAGTGATAAGTTTCACTTCGTTTACGCTTTATCTTGGTTACAGTCCATGTGGCCAATAGAGTTTCTAATTAAAAACATTTTTCCCTCTACACCCAGCAATGCGTAGGGCCTATTCTTGGTGTGGTTCAGGGGATCATATATGGTGCTGGGGATCAAACCAGGTTTAGCCTCGTTTGAGGCAAGCTCCCTATCCGCCGTACTACCACTCTACTATTGCTCCAGCTCCAGTTTCCATTGAAATTTTATCTATTATTTTTTTTAGTTGGAGAGGGTCACATCTTGGAAGTAATCTTGAAAGTTAATAATTCCCCATTTAAGTGGGGAGGTAAGAGTTTCATACTTGCAATCTTCTAATTATTAATTTGTGTGAGTTGTCAGAATATTTTATGGAGTGTAACATTAAAAAATACATCTAGCTAGTAGAGAAGAAGGTAGTACTAGGCAAGATCTTGGTTGCCTTATATGCTGCTATTAATATTTCCAGTTTAATTGGAGCATGTATTTAAGTTTGGCCAGGATAGTTTATCTTGTGATAACTATTCAAACTTTGGAGTCTAAGCTTAATCTCCAATGAATCTCACTTTTGGTGTGAGAATGCTTTTTCTATTGCTAGGACTGGCATAGCTATTCATGTTAGCCATATACCAGGAATAGAAGTGTTGAAGATGTTTTGTGCCTAGAGCCCAAGGAATGGAGATTAAGGATGAGTTGTAGGTGCCCTGAGCTAGCACTAGTGTTGTCTGAAGACAGTCTGGAAATCCTTGTCTATGATGGTAATCTCTATATATTTCCTAGAGGTTGCAACAAGTAGTCCTTTGCTTTCATAGCACTGTAGCACTGTAGCACTGTCGTCCCATTGTTCACTGATTTGCTCAAGCAGGCACCAGTAACATCTCTATTATGAGACTTGTTGTTACTGTTTTCAGCATATCGAATAGGCCACAGGTAGCTTGCCAGGCTCTGCCGTGCTGGCGGGATACTCTCATTAGCTTGCCGGGCTCTCTCAGAGGGATGGAAGAATCGAACCCGGGTCAGCCTCGTGCAAGGCAAACGCCCTATCTGCTGTGCTATCGCTCCGGCCCCATGGGATTCATTTCTAAAGAGTTAGTTTTCTTTCTTTCTTTGGGGACCCTGAGGTGCTGGGGGTCAAACTGGGATCGGGCACGTGCCTGTTCTGCAAATGCTGTGTTTTAGCTCCTGAACCACTATACTTAAAGAGTTTTACGAGGACTATGCAGTTAGTTATATGGTAACTTTGTGAAGCATATGCCATTTTGTGTACTTACTAAATATAAAATACAAAGGGGCCTTGGCATGGCTCCACCGCGTGTGTTCATAGTCTCTGCCGCTTCCTCCTCCCCAGGGAGATCGATGGCGATAGGCAGGCGAAGAAAGGAACAAGGGCCAGAATGGTTGGTGTCAGTTGCAGTTTATTCCATTCCCATCTCCTTTCTCCTCTGATTCTCCTCCTGCTTCTTCCTCCCCCGTGCTACTTCATTCTCCGTCTGGATCTCCCTTCATCCTCCTTCTGGCTCTGTCATTCTCCTTCTCCTTCTGGCTCCCCCAGCCCCCTCTTACAGCCTAGTTAAATCCCAAAGCATGAGAGGGTGGAGCTTACACATAGGTGTGGTCATACAATCAACAGAGGTAAAGTTTTTCCCTCAGGGGAAGCTTCTTCTAGGACAGATTCTCATTCAGCAGGACGACCCACCCAAGAGTGGAATCTCAGGCTTGTGTTTCTCCTCTCCTTGTCCAACAAACATATAAAGATTCATAATATTAATCATTTTGTATGGACACAGTATCACTGTATCACTGTCATCCCATTGCTCATCAATTTGCTCGAGCAGGCACCAGTAATGTCTCCATTGTGAGACTTGTGGCTACTGTTTTGTACATATTGAATACACCATGGGTAGCTTGCCAGGCTCTGCCATGGGGACAAGATACTCCAAGAGGGGCGGAGGAATCAAACCCAGGTCGTCCACGTGCAAGGCCTTACCTGCTGTGCTACCTACCACTTCAGCCCATGCACACAGTAAGAGATATATTTGATACATTAAGCTTATAGAATGGCTCTCCTGGGGTCATCTTGATCTCAGACTATAGTGCTCAGGCCAAATTATCAGGACCCTGCTTTTGAGATGCTAGGAACTAAGGACAACTGAAGCATAAATCGAGAAAGCAGATACCTGGGAGTGTGGATTGTTCGGAGATAATTTACTCCCAAGTTACAAAAGCATAATATTAACTGTCTTCCTTTGTCCATACAAAAAGAACATTGCTTTAAAGTAAACTATTCAAAAGATATAAGGAGAGGAGAAAGGCAATATTTCACTCATACATATAAAATCATAGATTTCTGAGGAATCAGACCTTAAAAGTTAACAGAATCTGATTAGGGAAAAAGCTTATTAACTGGTTGGGGAGGAGAGCATAGAGAAGAGGTTACAGATAAACAATGGAATGGGAGTGACTCGGGAGCACTGTGATGGATGTAAGTCGATAAACTTAAGCTCCCTGTGGCAAGGGAGAAAGGACAAACCAATGTTATCCTACATCATTTGATAGGAAACATAGGTAGATTAAAAAAAAAAAGAAAATCAGTTATGGAATATTAAGGATAAAAAGATGTTGGACTTTTTTTTCAGCAAAGACCTTGGATTGTTTTCTTTATTTTATTTTATTTTAGTTTTTGGACCACACCCATGATGCTTAGGGTTTACTATTGGCTCTATACTTACATACTCAGAGATCACTCCTGGCAGTGGGGGTACCATATAGGGTACCAAGGATTGAACTCAGGTCAACTGTACGCAAGCCACATGCCCTACCCACTGTGCTATCGCTGTTATCTTGATTTTATGTTGATTTTATAGAATGTAGGAACCTCTGGAAAATAATGATAATATTAAACTACCTTTACCTATTTTGTCCTTATCCCAGGTAAATGCATGCTATTAGGGTTTTAGATCTTGCAAAATAAATAAGACAGCCAGACTAGGAGACTGGTAGTGTGTCTTGACTTGGTTGATAACATGGATTATCAAGTGGCTTAGCTATCTTTATATTGGACAGTAGGCATTGCGCAGCTGGGCTAGTACAGAAAAGGGAAGTCACATGTTTAATTTGTTACCATAACAATGTTGGACTGTGATCAACATCACGACCCTTTGCTGCCACTGAGAATCCAGTTGACTAAAGTAATAACCTGACACACAGACTGGCATCATTCTGAGAAATATTGTGTAATTGGAAAGTTTCTGTCTGCAGTGAATATTGGTACTTTGGGGAGAATTTCATGAATAGAAAGTTGATGATTATATTTGTATTACTTTAGATGTTAGGAATTGCCATTTTGGTAGTAAAAATAGAAAACGATGCTTAGATCTGATTGTTTAAGCAGTGTAGGCCAGGGGTTCTATAGGCCCTGGAGAAACTCAGAGATGTCAGAGCTGGTTCTCTTTGTGGGCTTCTTGTACTGTGGGGAGAGAAAAAATGACAGATACTGGCAAATGAATGTCAGAAGAGAAAGATATTGGGTTAGTTTAGATAAGATTCCTGCAACAGAGTTCCAGTAATTATTTAATGATTAAAGATGATGTTTATTTTTCTTACACAACAGTTTGATGTAAATGGTCCTGACTGGCCAGTAGTTCTTCTCCACAGAGACCTATATTCCTTCCATCACATTGTTCTACTACTTGAGGCCTTATTTTCAGCTTGGTTGAGGCTGGTTTGCATAGGGCAAACCATCTCCTTAAGATTGCATGAGAATCTTATGCAGCACTTGTTAAAACACTGATTTCTGGGCCCTGTTGCCGAAGTTTCTGATTCAGTAGGTCTGGGTTGAGGTATAGTCATTTCCAAGTTCAGGAGACTCACAAGCAATGCTGCTTCTGACTGCTGACCATATTTTGAGACTTTGGACACCTCCAGTCATCCAGCAGACAGTTAGGGTTTGCTGGTCACAATCATTGGCGCAAAGTGGCACATAGCATTTCTGTTCACATTCCTACTGCTGGAGCTTTTGCACTTGGCTACAGGACACAACAAGTTGTTGAGAGGAGTTGGCAGCCAGGCCCAGCTACTGTTCTGTCAGGGTAGGAGAGCACAGCAAAGCACACTTTGGAATCATTGAGGGGGAAGCAGCTGTAACATGGTATCATGGTATGGTAGGTGTCAGGGCAAGTCCAGATCTTCAAGAATACATTTGCCTAGCATCTCAGAACAAAGGTGTGTGCCTTGTGGATGAGCAAGAGTGTCACAAGGGAAAGCACAGGTCAGGCACTCTTCTTCAGGACATGTTGATCAATAGAGTTTGTGCCAAGCCTCACAATGTAGAGTTTAAAGGGTTTGGTTGAAAAGCAAATACAGATGCCAGAGGTGAAGCTAGGGGCTTCAGCAATTAGCTTAGGGTCAAGTTGTGGTCTACTTAGAAATGAGATGAGTTGCCCGAGTCTTACTTTATCTGCACTATGTACCCTGCTGCATAAAGCACTGTCAGTGTTAGCAGTCACTGACATTGCACCTTTAGTGTGAGCTGTAATTGTAAGATAACTTCTTCTCTGGAAAGGCTCAGGTGGGTGGCCATCTGGTTTCCACTTGACCACTTATGAGATGCAGTGCTTGTTCCTTTCCCAGGGCAGCCAGCTCCATTTCTGGATAGCTTGGTTGTTTATCATCCTGGGTTTGCAGACTTTCTGGAAAATCTGAACGTGGACTGAATACACCCGAAAATCTGAAATTGGACTGGAAGTGACACTTCCTTATAGCCAATTTTTAGATAACCAAATACATCCCATTCTTTTATCACACATTATTGGCTTATAAACAGCTGCAGTTTGTAAGTTCGATTTCAGTGTCCCTAAATCTCTTATGTAGAACTCTTGGGCATTCCAGTGAGTGTCTCCAGCTCTAATGGGACAGGTTGCACTGCAGATTGAAGTTCAAGCTTCAAGTGTGGTCCTCTGTAGAGTGTTACAGATTTGGCATGCTTGACCGAAGATTCATTGCCTTTTAATTGTTAGCTCATATGATCTAGAGATAAAAGTAAAATCACAAATTTAATAATGAGTCTATCCCCATAAATAGTATAGATGACAATAATAGAAATTACCAGGCATTACCTGGCCCAAAGAACCAGGTCTCTAGACTCACTGGAGTCATTGTATTCATCTGGCTGATGCTATGAAAAGCAAAAACTCAATTGAAGAATGTGAATGACATGCTGGAAGTGACTATGTAAATTACATTTTTGACCAGATATCTGATAATCATTTTTGGATGCTAAAATCAGTATTGAGTTAAGGCTAAATATTATCTAGGAAAACCTCAAAAATTTGTCTCATCTACTTAATTTTTGCAAATATGTTTCTCTCTGTGGATTTAGGGCAATAAAATCCAGTCCTCTTCTTAAACCCTTCTAACCATTGATTTCAGGCTTAATCAGTGAGAACAAAACATACTTTGGATACCCTTGTTTTTTTTCTTTTATATATATATAAATGTATATATATACATATATATATATTTGAGATAGTAGAGCTAATTATTCTTTGTTTATTTTGGATTACGTCTGGCAGTGCTCAGGGCTTACTCCTCCTGAGCTCAGGGAATCACTCCTGGTAGCAGGGTTTGGCAGACTATATTGGATGCCGAAAACCTAACCTGAGTCAGCCATATTCGAGGCATGTGCCCTATCTGTTGTACATTCTTTCCAATCCAACTAATTATTCTTTCTTGAGGGGAGCGTGCTCAGAGGTGCTCAGGGCTTACTCCTGACTCTGCTCTCAGGGATCATTCCTAGTGGCCTCAGAGGACCATATGGGGTGCTGGGGATTTTCCCAGGAACATGACTTTAGTCAACTCCCCACACAGTAAAATATGGTAGACCTGGAAAACCAAGAGGCGTAGTAATGATTCCTTCTAGATGTGGTCAACCTGGGTTGGGTCGCTGACACTGTATTGGGTCCCTCTGAGCACCACCACTTGCTCTTGAGCACAGGTCCAGAAGTAAGTCCTGAGCACAGCCAGGTGTAGTCTCTCTCCCCCCCTCCCCCATATAAAAATGTTATTCCTCCACTGACAGGGAGTAAGGGAAGGACTAGAGAAGAAAGCTCTAGAAGAAACCCAAGGCTCAGGGAATTACAGGTTCCCCCTAACAAGTAACACCTATTGTGGTGAGGATTTTCATCAGGTATGTTCTCCCTGGAGAACTTAGAACATAGTAAGTACCAAATAAATATTAGCATTTTTATTGTTGTGACGCCTGTGTGTATCAGCATTTATAGCATTGCCTTTATTGGATCATGCTCATTTATTTTTCTCTTCACTCATTAGACTAGATTGTAACAATAGGAAAACCGTTTGTGATTCATCAAAGAACCTAGCTAAGTGAAAGAACACACCCTGAACAGTTTGTTTTATCTTGGTTTTATTGTGTTTCTTTCCTCTCTGTTAATGGGTTGCAGTAAAGAAGTCAGGCTCCTAAAGAGAGACAGACAACTTACAAATGTTACTGTCAGAATTTTATTTCCTAATTAAAAGGCAAAGAAAGACAGGGTCCAGGTGTGTGGCTCAATAGCAAAGTGCATGTTGGCTGGCACTTGTTGGCACCACAAAAACAAATAATGCAAAGTAGGAGAAATTAATATAGAGAATTCTTTGAACATGTTATTTATTGAATCAATGTGAAATGTAAAGTTATTCATGATGGTTTCAGGTATACAGTGGTCCATCATCAATCCCTTCACCAGTGTCACTTCTTTGCTCTAATGTCCCCAGTTTCCCTCCTGCTCTTCAGTCTGTCATAGAGAACCTGCCTTTATGACAGGTTCCTTTTTCCCCCCTCTTCCAGGCACTGTGGTTTACAATCCTGTTACAGGTAGGGTCTCATCCATAGCACTTGACCTCCTTTTAGCACTTAGGCCTGGCCCAGAGTGACCACTTACCTCTGTCAATTGTCATACAACCTAAGAAGCTTCTGTATCTCAAGGGAAACAATGACCAGGATACACAGACAGCTCACAGACAGGGAGAAATTATTTACCTACCACTCTCTGATAAAGGATTAATAACCAAGATATATAAAGCACTGGTAGAACTTTACAAGAAAAAAATCCAACTCCATAAAAAAATTTGGGCAGAAGAGATGAACAGAAAGTTCCTCAGAGAAGAAATTTAAATGACCAGAAGGCATTTGAAAAAGTGCTCTACATCACTAATTATCAGGGAGATACAAATCAAAACAACAATGAGATATCACCTCACACCACAGAGTCTGGTACTCATCAACATAAAAAAATAAATAACAACCTGTGTTGGCATGGATTCAGGAGAAAAAAGGGACCCTCATTAATTGCTGGTGGGAATGTCAACTGGTGCATCCTTTTGGGAAGACAATATGGACATTTGTCAAAACAAATAACCAAATAAAAATAAAACCCAAACAAACAAACAAACAAACCAAAAACCAAACAGGAATTAAGCTTCCATACTATCCAGCAATTCCACTCCTGGGAAAATACCCCATGGGACCGAAAACACACTGCAGAAAAGACATCTGCACACCTATGTTTTTTGCAGCACTATTTCACAATAGCCCAAATCTGGACACAACCCAAGTGTCCAAGAACATATGATAAGACACTATGGTACATATACACAATGGAATACTACTTGGCTGTAAGAAAAGATAGTCATGCAATTTGATGATACATGGGTGGATCTGGAGAGTATTATATTGAGTGAAAGGAGTCAGAGGGAGAGGGACAGACATAGAATTATCTTACCCAAATGCTAGGTATAAAGAGATATAAAGAAATACCACAGGAGAATAACTAAATCTCCAAAGCAATGGAATGGAGAGCTCGTCCTTACCAGGAAGCTTGCCACTAGGGGTTAGGGGGGAGGTGGGATAGATCAGGAAAGTAGCTACTATAACAGTGATAGAGGGAAGTGGTCACACTTTTTTTTTTTGCCTGTTTCTTTTATGTGTAGCACTGCACTGTAGCACTGTCATCCCGTTGTTCATAGATTTGCTCAAGTGGGTATCAGTAACATCTCCATTGTGAGGCATGTTGTTACTGTTTTTGGTATATTGAATACACCACGGGTAGCTTGCTAGGCTGAGTCGTGTGGGTGGGATACTCTTGGTAGCTTGCCGGGCTCTCCTAGAGGGACAGAGGAATCGAACCCAGGCCAACCGCTTGCAAGGAAAATGCTCTATATATGTATAGTGACTAATTTTTGAAAAAGTGAATAGATATTTAAAAAAATAGGGAGTCAGTCCCAATCAGTAGCCGCTGTCATTAACAGGAAATCACTGGAGCAGGAGAGGTAGTACAGTGGGCTGGGGCTTACCTTGAATGCGGTCAATCTGGGTTCAATCCCTCACCTACTTTATGGGCCCCTGGAGTGGTCTCTGAGCACAGGGCTAGGAATAAGCCTTGAGGATTACTGGATCTGGCCCCAAAACCGAAACAAAAAGGATCATCAAAGGATCATCATTAGCTAAACCTGTTGGGAATTCTGGTCTCTGTATCGTTGTGTCCTCAGTGTCGTTGTAAGGCTCCCTTGTTGTGGTGCGTGTGAGGACAAGGGGAATGTGGTGGTGGTGTCTGTGCTCCCATTCTCAGCATGGGCAGTGCTCTCCATGTTAACCCTGTCTCTGCCAGAGAGCCTTTCTTTACCATGCAGCTCCCCTGGTGACTTGCAGCCAGGCATCCACCAGGCAAGTGAAAATCTGCTATGGCACAGGGGTAGGTGTATCTCAGGCAAGTGTTTCCCCCGAGAGACGGTGCTGACCCCATCCCGCCCCCACCTGCCACACTGGGGATGCGGTTTCCCTGGAGCTCACCGCCCACCTGGGGCCCCCTGCACGCTTGGAGCTTCACATCTCCCAGAATTAGCACCTGTATATTGGAAAATATTGCTCCCCCGCATTGTTTATTCCCCAAACGGTTGTAAATTAGTCATGTTGAGGGGAGGAACGGCCTGAGTGTGATCTTTTGATTTTTTTTTTTTTTTGCCCCAGTTTTCAGATGTGGCTTCTGAGTCCAGTCTGAGGGAATTACTTGAATTTCCTGAGCTCCTGTTAGTTCACTGTAGAAATGGGACTTATTTTAAGGACTTTCCCAGGTTGATGAGAGTCTTGGCTAAAGAGGATGTAAGCGGCCATGCAAATTGTAACGGCCTGGCAAACAGCAGGTGTCAGGTATTTGTCATGGAGGGCACATGCTAGATCCTTCTTAGGGCTTGCATCACTTCACTGCTCCGGAAATAGCTGCCCTGAGTTCTTGTCATGGACAGAAAGGTGCAGCTGTCCTTGTGCCTCCAGGGCCTGTGTGTAGGAGGCAGGATTTAGATCAGATTAGATTTGGTAGTACACATGTGTGGCTCAAGCTGCTGTGTGCCCATGTGTCGAGGATTGCTATTGATAAGTGGTTCCTTCTAAAGTAAGCAAGACTAGATCATGGAGAAAGGACTTTAGTGCAGGCTTTATCAGTTAAGGAAGTAAATTTCACTTTTTAAGAATTATGAGGTTGTTTTGTAAATTACATATCACAAAACAGAGAATGAAACATTTTTGTTATGATTGAATCACTGTGAGATAGAGTTAGCACCTCTATATTGGAAACAGCTCTGGTGGTAGCCATTAAAAAATTGTTCATGATTGTCTTTCAGTCATACAATGTAAGAATGGAACTCCTAAAACTGATTATTAAAGTTGGCAGTTCATTTTGTGAGCTCAGGAGCATATCATTTTATCATTTTTAATGGCCATTGTTTCTCTTTGAAGAGGGAAAAAATTTGAAAGACCTAGTTTTAGGCAGAGAATCAACTTTAAAAACTTTTAATGACATTTTCTGTCACTTTAATACAATATTGAAGCATTTTTTTATTTGTAAGGATTTGTTTTTACTTCTGTTTCTATCTGGAAGGTTTAAATTGTAGAAATTGAGGATCCTTACCTATTGTAGACATTTGCAAGGTTTAAGTTTCACGTCTATATACTTTCTGATTTTCTTTCCCTTGGGCTCCTTTTTGGGCCTTTCTTTTTCAGTCACCAACCTAGATTGATTGCTCCATTGGTCTCCTGGTAGCCATGTTCCGAAACTTCCTTTCACTGCATGAAAGAGCCAAATGAATTATTCCTTGAAACTCATGGCATCTTTCTTGGTTTTGATTTTATTTTGCTGAAGCATATGACCAAAAAATATTGCTTAGGAAGAGTTTAGGGAAAGTGATCTTTCTAAGTCTTTGCCTATTTACAATATCTCTGTAGAACTTTTGATTGAAAATAATTTCTCTCAACGTTTCAGGCATTGTACTATTATTTTTCAGCATAGAATGTCTCTAAGGTTTGATGGTTGTCTGGTTCATCTAACTATATGTTGACCTGGCATTTTCGTTTTTTGATTCCTAAGACTTTTTTTCCTTTTTTTCTTAATAGTCATAAATTTCACA
Source organism: Sorex araneus (assembly GCF_027595985.1). Classification (NCBI taxonomy): domain Eukaryota; kingdom Metazoa; phylum Chordata; class Mammalia; order Eulipotyphla; family Soricidae; genus Sorex; species Sorex araneus. The sequence continues at coordinate 344,482,062 of NC_073313.1, read as the reverse complement.
TTGGACACATCAGTTTGAAAGACTCATGTTCTTTATCTTTGAGAAATATTCTGGAATTATTTCCTAAGTAATGCCGTTCCTTCCTTTCTTTTTCTTTCTTTAAGTCCTAGGTCTTAGATATTGATGCATGGATGCATTCTGCCTCTGTGTTGTTCCTCTTGCTACCTGTGTCTCTGAGGAGCATGCCTTAAATTTATGTTCCAATCTGTGGTAGTTTTTTTATTGTCTACAAAGATCATGGCAGTATTTCCAGTATTTCTAGTACTTGTCACTGCTTATCAAGAAAAGAAATTTATTTCTCTTCCCCTTGAACTTGGCTAGGTTTGACTAGGTTTGTGACTGCTCCAACTAATAAATATAGTAGAAATGATGCTATATGGCTTCCCAGATCAGGGCATAAAAATAATATAGTCTCCAATATTGTGTGTTTCCTCTCTGACTCTATTTTTTCTCAGTGTTTGCTCCTGAATCCAGCCATCATAGAGTGAGAAATACAGAGAAGCCTTTGTAGGTGTTATTAGTCCATGGACCTTGCTAAGGACTCCTCTGGTGGTAGCCAGCATCAACCATCTGATCTCTGAGTGACCCTGCTGTTGATTCAGTTCCTAGCTGACGGCAAGCCAGACAGGGATGAACTTTCCATATCCAGCAACATTCTAACCGCAGACTCTTGAGCAAAAGAAATGGTCACTTGAATGGCATTTCAAGTCTAAGGGTTGTCATATGTTATTTAAATTGATCATGTTGGCAACCATATGTTTTAAAGTGTGTCTTTATGTATCTGAAGTGTAAAGTTTGACCAGTTTGGGTAAGTTCATCTGTTCTGTCACCCATATCCTATGTAGTTTTTGGAGATGAAGTTGGTAGACCCTAGTGAGCAGAGGGTGGGGAGGCCGTAACAAGAGTAGTTTAAACCCTAACTTCTTAAAGTGTGCATTGTGACCCCATGTGGGATAGGCCTATTTCATAAAGGGCTCTCATAAACATTTCTCAGTGAAAAGAAGTCTTTTTTTTTTTCTGGATAGTTTTTTTTTTTTTTTGTAAATCTAGAAACCGAGAAAGTGAATGATTTTTAGTGATTGGATACATAACATTTTTTTTTTTTGGTTTTTGGGTCACACCCGGCGATGCACAGGGGTTACTCCTGGCTCTTCACTCAGGAATTACCCCTGGCGGTGCTCAGGGGACCATATGGGATGCTGGGATTAGAACCCAGGTCGGCCTCGTGCAAGGCAAACACCCTACCCGCTGTGCTATCGCTCCAGCCCCTGGATACATAACATTTTTGAGGGCAGGAGAGAGAATTCATAGGCTGAACGTACTCTTTTTTTTTATTTTAAAACTTTATTTTCATGAAGTTATTCACGATAATTGATTACATTCCATATTTCAGCACCAATCTCACCACCAGTACACCTTCCCACCACAATTATTATTTTGTATTGCTTGTTATGAATAGTATGAGGTGTCTGTAAGGGTCTTATCTCACAGTGATTCAACAGCAAAAGAAAAAAATACTATGTGAAAAAGCTGCCACACACTTCTAGAATTCTAAAATTTTAAGTAACTGGGGTGTGGAGACATCTCTGCAGTGAGCTGCTCTGTTCCAAGATTCATCTGTGAGTCTCTGGATCATGGCCGTCAGTGCGCTTACCTGGCAGTTGGAGGTAGCTCGTGGGCTGGCGCTTTCAGTCACTAGTCCTGTATTCCTGGACTTTTCAGCGGATTCATTCTCTTGTGGTGAAAAGGAGTCTTAAGTAGAAAAAGTTTAAGAAGCCCTGGCTTAAATGACTAATGTTCATTTCTCATATCTCTGGAGGCTGGAAGTCTGAGATCAGGCTGCCAGCAGAGTTTTCTCTGGTGAGAACTCTGTCTGATTTGCTGTCAGCCATTTTTCTCTGTGTGGCCTTTTCTCTGTGAGTGTATGTGTATATACACTCTGTGTATATTCTCTGAGTCCCCTCGGTGTCCAGTCTCATAAGGGCACTCATTTCATCCTGAGGGCCCCGCTCCTGACCTTGCCTAATGCTCATTCTGTACTGAAGCCCCATCTTGAAACCCATCACTTTGGGTCTTAGAGCTTTAATGTGTGAATTTGGAGAGAGGGCACAAACTATTCAGTCAATAATAAAGTCCTCTGCGGGGCGGTGGGGGGATGTGGAGGAGATGGCCCAGGGCCCTGTGCAGGCTAGTCTGTTTCCTCATGATCTTTAGTCTTCTTGTCTTAGTTGTTTTTCTTTTTCCAAGACTGTGACAGCTGCTCAAACTTTACTAGTTTTTTGTTTTTTTTGTTAATTTTTTGATGACCTGAGGGCTTTGAGGAATTCTGGCCATGGATTTTGAGGAACGTCCCTCAGAGGGGAACTCTGAATGTGTTTCTCATAGTCGGTCTGGTTTGTGGGTGTTTGGGAGGAAGACTGCAGAGCTGCCGTGCCATTTTCCTTGCAGCACATTAAGGGCAGATACTTTTTCACTGCTGTGGTTGATCCCATCCGCCTGGCTTGTCAGGGTTCTCCTCAGTGAACTTCCTTTCACCCTCACTTTCCACATTGTATGCACTGGATGAAGCTGTTCTGAGGCACCCACGCAGGGGATAGGCCGTACAGTGTTTAGGTTCATCGAAAGCTGTTGTTAGTACTTGGAGCGAGGGAGAGAAATCTGCAAGAGCTGCTGGGTGGGTGATAGTGACTGTGCTGGCTGAAGGGTGGGCCTGCGGGAGGCCGGGAGGAGGGAGGAGCGTGGGGATGACGCCTGCACTCACATTTCTGGCCCCAGCTGTGGTACAAGACGGGGGCCGTAAGAGGAGCTGTGGCTTTTGGAGCGTGGGAATGAGTGGCGAGGAAAGATTTTCCTTTGGCTTTGTGAGGTTTGCTGTGAGAGTCTGAAGTAGAAATGCTGAGTCGATGGTGGGCCACGTGAGGCTGGGGTTCAGAATATAGGACAGGGTTCAGAATCCCATTGAAGGCTTCCATTGTGCTTTCAGTCGAAGAATTTGGTTTGACGGAATAAGGAGCCTGCAGTAACTGATCAGAATGATGAGAAAAATGAAAACTTAGACAACGCTGTTCTCTTGGGAAGTGTTGTGAATAAAAGTAAGAATAAAATGTAGGCGCTCTTTCAGTCAGCAGAAAATGGCCTGTGTCTCACCGGGGTCCCAGCTAACAGAGCCCGATGAGGGATGGAAAATGAAGAATTTGATGTGGATGTCTCTGAGCCAGTCGGGACAGAAATGGGGAAGTTAGGGTGTTTCCCTTTGAGGAACTGTGTCCATACATTTTGAGGGCCTCCAAGAGCAGCAGGATAAGCAGCGTGTTGCACTCTTTCTTTCTCAGAGGGAGTTGGTCAGGAGGGAGAGGCCTCTGAACAAGCTGCCTTTTGATGTGGTTGCCAGCCTTCTTCTCCGTCAAGCAGAGGCTGTTCCTCCAGCACTTCCCCTACCCCGCCCTGCCCCCCCCCCCCGGGCATGGCCCCTTTCTCACTCCATTCCCCCCTTCTCTTGTGATGGTGCAGATAGGGTTTATATTACTGGGTCACCATGTTGTCACTTGTCACTTGTCATCCCGTTGTTCATTGATTTCTTCAAGCGGGTGCAAGTAATGTCTTCATTTGTCCCTGTTGCGTGCTAGTGTAGCCCAATGGCGTCTGCTTGATCCAGGAACATGAAGAGCCTCAAACAGTTCATTCAGGGTCTTGATGAAGAAGCCTGACCATCTCGTAAGTGGGCAGCCACGCAATCTTTTTATGTCTCATGGAATCCTGTCCTTAACAGCTCTAGTCCAGGGGTCGTCTCTAAATCGCATCCTAAGATGGAATGACCATCTTAGGAATTTTAAAGCAGACTTATCAGACATACAATAGAACCTTCGGACAGTACTCTTGATAATTTCATGATTAAGATGCTGTTTAGATGTTGGTCTATGATTACTTAGAAAATAGTTTAAAACCACCTACAAATTGAGGTGATTTTATTGCTCTTTATTTTCCCCTTCCTTCTCCCCAAATTTTTACTTTCAGAGCTTTTTGTGCTAGTACATCCTCCCTTTTCTAGGGAGATGATTTTAAACATCAGATTTGCAGGAGACTACAACTGCTGTGTGTTTTACAGGATTATGTCATCCTCACCCATGCTCGAAATCTCAGGAGAATCTTTTATTTCTCTTTTGGAGGGACCACCCGTGGGGATTCTGGCTTTGGCCTGATGTCTCAGTGCCTGAGCTAGTGCTGTCATTCTTGCAGCCTGGCAATGCCCAGGGACCACCAGGGCTACATCCATTGGTCTCCAGTGCCATTTGGTGGTTGGGATTGAACTCAAGGTCACACACACTGAGCCACATCTGCCCTTTTGAAGGCAGCTTTCTGCATAATCCTCCTAAAGTCCATCCGTGAAGCAGTGACTTTAGTTTTAGGGACCTACAATTTTCTTACTTGTCTTCATGTTATTAACCACAGGAATCAGTCCTGGTTTTGCTCAGGGGTACCATATTGGGATGTTGGGGATCAAAACTTAGTGGGCCACGTGCAAGGCAAACACCCGACCCCCTATACTATTGCTCTGGCCCTTGCAGAGTCTTTTGGTGTAAAGAAATATGTTGCCATCATGTTTGGTTCGTTATCTACTTTCGGCACACATCTCCCATCCCGACTGATTCTTCCAGCCATCATTTTCTTAGTGATCCCTTCGCTATTCCAGCTGCCTTCTCCCCTTCGCTAATGAAACAGGCTTCCAGCTATGAGGCAATCCTCCTGGCCCTTGTATCTACTGTCCTTGGATGTCAGCCTCATATGATGTTATTCTATACTCCACAAATGAGTGCAGTCCTTCTATGTCTGTCCCTCTCTTTCTGACTCATTTCACTTAGCGTGATACTCTTCATGTCTATCCATTTATAAGCAAATTTCATGACTTTATCTCTCCTAACAGCTGCATAGTGTTCCATTGTGTAGATGTACCAAAGTTTCTTTAACCAGTCATCTGTTCTAGGGCACTTGGTTTGTTTCCAGATTTTGGCTATTGTGAACAGTGCTGCAATGAACATATAGTGTATGTGTTGCAAGCCTTAATGCCCAAAAGTAGAGAGAGAGTATGGGGAATATTGTCTGCCATGGAAGCAGGGGGTGGGTGAGAAGGGGGGGTATACCGGAGATATTGGTGGTGGGGAATGTGCACTGGTGGAGGGATGGGTGTTTGATCATTGTGTGATTGTAACCCAGACATGAAAACTTGTAGCTATCTCACGGTGATTCAATAAAATAAAATTTAAAAAAAGGGAGACTCGTTGGCAACCAAGTTAAAAAAGAGAGTTGTGATTTTCATTTTCATTTTCATTTTTTATTTTTCCTGAACACTGAGACTAGTTTGTTTTTTGTAAAGTTCTGGCTATTTGCATTTCCTTTCCTGTGAAATACTTGCTTCTGTCTTTTGCCTGTTTTTAGATTGGGTTGTTAGTCTTTTACTTATTTTCAGAGCTTCCGTTTTGAATTTGCCTTGTTGACGGCAGGGATGTCACACATGCTTTGTTGTGATGCTTGAACCACAGTGTCACTTTGCCTTAGACGCGGTGCTTGCAGAATTGCTCATGGGGCCCACGCCCATTCAGTTGTGTTGCTCCTGCACGTTCAGGCCTGATACTTGCCAGGGCCACATCCTTTAGTTGCAGTACTCTTAAACCCTTGGCCACAGTGTGGTCGGAAATGGTTTGTGGTGCTGGAGATCCCAGATAGCACAAATGCCAGGATCACACCGGGTGAATGCAGGTGACAAAGAAGATCAAACTCATCATGGTCTTGCACATTTACCCTTGCAAGGTAGGGCACGTTAGTCACTGAGCCGTCTCCCAGATCCTGGATTTGAGTGCCGTATTATATTTTGAGTTCCCATTTTTCTTTCATTGAAACACAAAGTATCATTTATTGAAAGAAATTTATGTAAAAAGATGTGACAGGAGAGATAGAGAAGAAAATCATGTTCAAGTGAGAACATGGGCTTCTCCTGAGTGGAGAAAGCAGAGGAGAAAAATACATGTTCAAGAGAGGACCTGGGATTCTCCAGAGCATAGAAAGCCTGATTTCCCATTTTATGGTAATTTTAAGAAATTCTTGATAACTTCTTAAAATTAAAAAAATCTGATAGTGATAATATGTAACATTTAAACATAAAATTTAGCATCTTAATTTTTAACTGTGATTCAGCAGAACTCCAAGTAGTGCTTACTGAGAAGCCAAATGATCAAAAATAAGTGTGCTCAGTGCTCTGATGGGAGGGACACCTTTCCTGGGAGGACACAGGGGACAGTTATCTCTTTTATTTTCCCCTCTAGCTCCAACACTTAGTGTCATGTTGGTAAATGGCAGGTTCTCAGTGGATCTTTCTTGAATGAATGAACACAGAGTTAGTTGATCACAAAAGGCTTTTAAGGATAATTTATGTCTAACCTAAGTTAGTGAGTTAGTGACACCGTAATTGGTAGTAGGTGGAGAGAGGAAATCTTTCCCTGTAAGATGGACTTTTAGCTGTCACCTAGCTAGAGAAAGTATGACAAACTAAGCAGTTTCCTAGATTTGTGTGTGGGCAGTGGATTCTAAGGGTGATTAAAGACAGAAGACCAAGGTACTAGGAAAAATCAGTCAACAGTTACCTATTTATATAAGGTTTTTTTTTTGTTGTTGTTCTACCTGATCCAGAATATGCTTAACATTGCTAGGTTTGGTATTTGACATGCGTTCAGGATCAGGTTTTCCAAATAAATAATTTCTTGTGAAGCCTTACTTACTAAACTTTTCTTGAAACAAAATTTTTTTTTTAGCTAGAAATCCATCTGCGATAAGTCATATATTGACTACTTACAGCAGGTTGTATTGTTAGCGTTTCGATATGCCTTCCATTGAGTCCTTACTGCAGCCTGGGGCCTCTGCTGACAGTACACCTACGTCCCATCCCCGTTATAGAAAGGAGGTGACTGAGGCTAGGAGATAAATGTTCACTGGCATTCTCTGAAGTCATCTAAGCAGATTGGGACCTGTCTGTCTGGCATCACTTACTTATGTACTATGTGGACTGTTCCTAATATTTAATTCATCTTTTTATTGAAAAGGCCTAGGTGTGGATCCTTCAAAACTAGATAAATAGGGAGTCTTCAGTGAAATAACACTTGACTTTCTCTGATGCAAATAACAAAAATTCACTTCAGAGCAGTCGGCATGGTTGGATTCAATACTCCGCAGGATTGTCCTCCCTGGTCTCTTACATCTTGCTCAACTCTGCGTTCTTCCTGTTCTCCTCTAATTCTGCTTTTCTTTGAGTGTTGACCCCTTCTCACCTGGCCGGAGACCTCCTCTTTGGTGTAGAGGGATGTGGCTATAAGCTGATTTTCCTGAAACCACTTCCCTCGTGTTTGCAGGTGGAGAGCATCTTTTCTGATGTCTGACGGAGAGGCTGAATTCCTGTAAGGCAGAGAACCCTGAGCCATCCCTGGCTCTGCTACCTGGCTTTTTGCTTCTTTCACTTACCATACTTTTCAAAATTCATGTAAATATTAGTATGTACCTGTATATATTCCAAAGAATGTTGTTATATGACTGCTCCTCATTTTATTTGTTTATTGATGGATATTTGGGTTGTTCCCACTTTTTTGACTAAAATAAATAATGCTGTTATGAACATTCGTGCTTCATAAATTTTTGTCTGAATCTAAGTTTTCAGTTCTCTAGGCTATAGATTTATCTAAGATTGGAAATGCTTGGTCATATTCTAACTCTCTGCTTATAGTTTGAGGAGCTATTTTTCCATAGTGACTGAGCCATATTTTATTCCTATCAGCCATGATATGGATTTCAGTCTCTCCACATTCTTTCAAATATGAATTATCTATTATATTTTGCATTATACTCATTTAGATATAATGCACAATATTTTATAAAATGTTTTTGATTCTTAAGCACTTGCCTTTTTTACCTTACATTCAAACTCACTGTCAGGTATGTGCCTGTTCTGTCCTAGTATACTTGACCAGACAAGGGAATCATGTAGGGTATAGAGTCAGATGTGACTTTGATGTTTGTTTTCATTTTTTTTTTGTCAATTTCATGATTCAAAAATGTAGATAGGTAGAACTTGATCTTATCTTCATATTAAGACATAGAGAAGTCACAAATTCCAGGGGCTAGTTGGTCAGGGCCAGAGGGAGGCCTCGTAGTCATGTGTTACTAGGTGGTAATGTGCTGCTGTGTTAGACTTGCAGTTGTCAGCTGCTGGGACTTGGTAGGTGATGCCTGTTGGAAACAAAATACATTTTCTCAATACCTGCTGACTTGGAGTTCCCAGCAAACACCGCCATGTAGAACATCTCTGCTGTTGTTTTCAGACAGGGAAGGGGGCAAGAGTAATATTATGGAGATAACCTTCATAGCAGTAAACTTTCCTTAAATGTGACTTTTAACTTTTTTTTATTGGTGTTAACTTACTTGCTGTCTACCTCAAACTCTGCTGCCTTTTACAATATGTAATTGCTGCCTCTGATTACTTCATTATGATGACTTTATCAGTGGTGTGGGGCCACTCTTCTCTTGGAGTTAGTGTCAATATTTGACAATCTGGGGTGCACAGATGGCCCTCCAGCTGTGCATCTCCACCTAGTCTAGAATGATGGTGGTGGAGTCCAGGTGGCACCACCATGTGGAAACTCGCCATATCAGCCCGTGTGCCCCGTGGGGGAGGATCTACTTTGTTGCCTGTGATTCATTGCCATGTGTCACTGTGGAGTTGGGAAGTCAAATACTTTAGTAAATTGTATCAAATAATTACTTTTTCATCCATGCTTATCATTAAAATGTCATCAGTCATTCAGAAGAGAGATTAAAGTACTAGATGATATCATGCTGAGTGAAATCAGTGAGAAGGAAAGGGTATGATCCCTCTCATATGTGGGATTTAAAGATATACAACAAGGTAGCAACAGAGATCCAAAGACAACATAATGGGAGAATTAGTCCACGCAGTTGAGGGTTATTAGGGTGCTTGCCGGGAGGGATGTGGGTACACTGGTGATGCGTGTGGAGTTGGAATTATGTGTGTGCCTGAGAAACCATCGTTAGCTGTATTGTAAACCACAGAATCTCAATAAAAAATAAAAATAAAAGACACCCCCCCTTATAGGTTTGAAATAGCATGATAATCTGAATAAGTTAAAATACAACACACATTTGTGAAATGCTATTCAGATGCTGGGATTAGGTGCTGAAGAGGTATAGTAAAAAGACACGGGAGAAAAATCCTTCATGAACTTGCTTTCTAGACATGATTTTAATAATTGCAGTATAATTCACACTCGTGACATCAAAAGGTCTGATGACCACTTGTAATTTTTATGCTAGGAGTGTCTGAAACCTCTAAAAATTCTCCTTAAAGTGATAAATTAAAAATATTTGCTATGACTCATTTAGCTATGTTGTGTATGTGTCTAATGGCCAAGTGTTCCAGAGACAAGGGGCTCACAATCTGAGCTAATCATAAGTTATGTTGACATATGGTCTTTACTGAGTAATATGCTTTTTTTTAATGTGAGGCAGTATAATTTCAAAATCAAACCAATTCTTGTAAGTACATTACAAAGTAACCTTTTTGCATATTTTGAATCCCTGTCAAATTAATGGTTTCTTGAAGTTAACTTTTTGTGAGTGGGGAGTAGATTCATTTTGCTCATGTCACCAAAGTCTTTGGACATGAATGGAGGGTTTAATAAGGTATAAGTTTAATAAAATTAAGGTTACTTATTTGGACCAGTTCTTTTAATAGAAGTGAAGGCATGGATGGATGGATTGAGTAAAAAAAAAGAAAGAAAAATACATTTACTAGCACTTATAATAAGTAAGCAGACTTGTAATTTTTGGTAGTATTTATGAAGTCAGCAAAATGAGGTATATGATAAAATCATGAGTAGTTGAAGATAGCACTTTTACCTGTGAGTTGTGCAGAACTGTCAAAGAATGGGTGTTTGAGTTCAGATGTGAAAGGATCTGCATTTCGTGCACTCTGGGTGTAAAGGAATCCCTACTTGTACATTCCTGACTTTAAAGCCTTAGGTGGAAATGTGTTTGGTGTGTTGGAGAAGATCACTATGGTTGAAAAGAAGTCATTGAGGGAAATGGTGGTAGGGGCAGAGGGGGAGGCCTGGTTCTGTGAGGGCAGAGTAAGAAGTTAACTATTTAATGTTTGTTGTTGTTTTTGAGTCAGCATGAGATACAGAGTTACAAAGCTGATCATGGGCTGGTTTCAGTCACACAGTATTCCAACACACATCCCTCCACCAGTGCATGTTTCCCACCACCAGTGTCCCCAGTTTCCCTCCTGCCGCCCTTCCCCAAGCCTGTCTCTATGGCAGGGACTTTCCTTCTTTCTCTTTCTCTCTCTCTGTCCGTGTCTCTCTTTCTCTGTGTGTGTCTCTCTATCCCTCTCTGCCTCTCTGTCTATCCCCTTTGGGACATTATGGTTTGCAATACAGGTACTGAGAGGTTATCATTAACAATGATTTTGATGATCATCAGCCGCCTGCTAGAGGATCATTGAGCTGAGGATCCGTACTGGCACATGACAGCTGCAGTGTGAGGGCTGACTTGAGTGATGGCAGCGGTGAACATGGAGACAGGGGCAAGCATGGTGGAGTCGAGGTGGAGACAGTTAAAAGGACTTAGGAATGGGTTTGGTGTGGAAGAAGTGGCAGTCAAGGATTGACTGTTAAATTATTGGTTGACAATTCAATTTCTGGTGGTAGATTTATTTAATGGGACATTTGGTGGGGGGGAGAAGATTTGGGGGAGGGGGAATCTATAGTTATTGGCCACATTAAGTTTTAGATGTGTGCCAGATGTTCAGGTGAGGAGGCTTAGGAGGCAGTTGAGTCAGTGAACCTGAAGCCCAGTGGAGAGGTAAAGCCGAAACGGAAAAACGTTGTGTCAGCAGCATGGAGAGGGGGGTCTGGGCGAGGATGGCAGCTGCAGTTCTTTAAACGAGGCTGTTCGGCTGGATCATCTTTCAGGCCTCTTCTTTCTAAAGCCAGACATTTATTGAGTCTCAGAAAGTCTCTGTGAGAAGTTGAAATGACAGGCATTTTCATTGAAATGCTCCTTGGTTTTAAGCCATGGCAGTGACAAATGGAGAAGAAATACAGACACATAAGAGTTCATTTCTGTTCTATATTCACTCCAACATTGCTTGTGCGCTGCTTGTCCACAGAGTATGATAAATAACTGATGAAATATCCTTCTAAAAGCAAAGGTAATCTTAAGCATATGGTGGAGGATTTTTATATAAACCCAAATGTTGTCAGTGTGGATTAACTTTTTAAAATAAAAACAATAAAGTTTAATTGACACAACAGTTAGTCTTGCATATTTAGAGTGCAAAATATGATTTTTGACATATAGATCCATCTGTAAAGCCATTACCCCAATAAAGTTAATGAGCATCTTCATCCCCCCGCAAGTTTCCTCTGTCCCAGTAATCCCACTTTAGGCAACCACCAATCTACTGTTTGTCATTAGAGATTAGTTTACATTTTCTAGAAATTTGTATGGATAGAAGTGCGTAGTAGGTACTGTTTTTCCCCTGGAATATTTCATTCGATATTAGTCTTCCCCTTTTTATTATGTCAGTGTCGGCAGGGCCGGGGGGTCGCACACTTGTGCTGGTGACCACAACAGCAGTGTGAGGATTGTATTCAATGATGTTAGGGGGTGTCATGGTTCTAACTGGCCATCTCACACCTTCAATGCTGGCTCCCAACTACTGATCCACACCCCTGGGTCCTCAATATATAGTTATTTTGAGATTTATTTATATTGTGTCCCAATGCCATTTTAAAAATTGCTCATATTTTGTTGTCTTGTTATGATTGTCTCAGTAATCTGTCTCTTTTCTCCTCTTTCCCCATCTTCCCTTCTTTCCTCTTTCTGTCTGCTTCCTCTTTCTTACCCTCTCTGTCTTTCTTTCCCTCCCTCTCCCCCCTTCCCTCCTTGTTCTTCCCCCTCTATTCTGTAGGGAAGAACTCAGGGAAGCCTTGTCAGTTAGTGAGTTTAGTTTTTCAAATAGATTAATTTCAGCAGATTACCTTTATTTAAGCTTCATAATATAGAAGTTGTGGATTTAGAACTTTTTAATCTCACGAGAAAAAAAATATAAATTCCCTTCTCAGTTACTTTATAGGGTTCTTATCTAGAAATAGTCAAGACAGAATTTAAGAGATAACTTTCATTAATCTGGTGGTAGAAAATACTTTGAATCTCTCTGGCATCTTGATTAAATAACTTGTTTTCTGCTTCTGTTTCAATACATTTGGAAAAGCCTACTGCATTTTGGTTTCTGTGGATGATGTGAGAGTACATGTGAGACTCTGTCAGTTAATAAACCCCTGGGAGTCTGACTGTTTTTAACGGCATCGAATTTAGCATGGAGTAGGAGGCTCCAGGTTCTAGCCTGCAGTCTGTGTGCTGTTGTCTGGAAAGGAAGAGGGAAGAATGTTGTATCTAAGGTACTGGCTACTCATAATGCTTTTTGTTGGATAAATATAGTGTGTCTGTTTCTATGTGGGCTAGGGTAGACCATTATCATCAATTCAGGAGAGGGAAACGGTCCTGAGAGCACGCATTGAGGAAGTCTCCCTTCTCTGTGTTCTCACGACACCAGTCCCCAATCCAGCCCTCCTGTGGGCAGCCCTCAGCACTATTCTGCATTGTCTTTCCTTTGTCTGCATGTTGGTTTTGTGAGTGGAAGAACTTGAGTGTCTGTATTTTTCTTTCTGCCTGAACAGTATGTGTTCATGGAATGCTGCATAGAATGCATATTTTTACATGTCCACATTTTCTTTTATTTCTGATTATGATGCTTCTTACTCTAGCAACTTGTATTAAGAATTTCAAGCCTATTAGTGTTTAAGTACATGGCATGCATGTGTGAGGCTCTTGATCTGATATATTTGTTTTAAGGCCTGGGGAAAGGTGATAGTAGTGGATGATCTTTGAGCCTTCTAAGAAAGATGCCATGGAGAGAGGGGGAGGCTTGGAAAGGGGGTATACTGGGGACATTTGTGGTGGAGAATGTGCACTGGTGGAGGGATGGGTGTTTGATCATTGCATGATTGAAACTCAAACATGAAAGCTTGTAACTGTATATCATGGTGATTCAATTAAAAAAAAAGAGATGTTAGATAAGATGAGCTTTGCTCTGCTGGAACTGTAGCCCTTTCTGAGTGGGCTGTTATACTCCTTTGTTTGTTTGGGGGCCGTGCTCTGTTCAGGGGCTGTTCCTAGCCAGAGTGACCCCATGCAGTGCTGGGGATTGAACCTGGCTTGACTGTAAGAAAGTTAAGTGCTTTAACCTCTGTGATATCTCTTTGCCCTTGAGCAATCTACTATTTTTAACAGTGTACATTCCTTGACTTTAAGTAGTCTTGAGACATGGTTTTCCCCACTTTTTTAGTCAATTAATTTAAAGTACAGATGGAGCAAAGCACTCCATTCTTCAAGAGGCAGGAGTTCATAGATCAATAAAATCTGTTCCCAGACCTTGTCTAAAGTCTAGAGTTCACAGATCTAGACTAAAGTCTAAAGCTCATAGTCTAATAGTCCGGTAAGTGGCAAACACTGTAGAAAAAATATTATTTAAAAAGTGTTTTGGGGGAGATCCGGAGCGGCCGCATACGAAACGGCTCCTCTGCTCCTGAAAGACTATGATCCCGGAGGCCTACTAACAACTTTTGGCACCCAGCAGCTTCTTACAGAAATGCATCCAGACTGTGAACTGAACTACAACCCCATGCCGCCCCGGGAGGGGGAAAGTTTTTCTTTCTCGGCCTTTTCTTTTGGCGACTTCTGGCAGAAATCTCTCTGGACTTAATTACTAAAATATCAGAAATCCAAAACCGAGTGGCCGCGAGCTCATATATTCTTCATTCTCAGTAGTGGAAAACAAATTATCAAACGATGCCTTTCCAGCAGGTTTGATTGTTGGGGGAAAATTCCAAATAATAATAGTGAGTTTTCTGTTGAAATATTGAATGTATTCAAAGTATAGAGAGAATAAAGTGAAGATCATTAGCCACACAGTTGGGGGTGGGTAGGAGGGGGGGTATACTGGGGTTCTTGGTGGTGGAACATGTGCACTGGTGAAGGGATGTTGGTTTGATCATTGTATGACTGAGACTTAAATCTGAAAGCTTTGTAACTTTTTTCATGGTGATTCAGTAAAAAAATAAAAATTTTTTTAAAAAAAAGTGTTTTGGGAAGCCTTGAAGTGTGAGTTCCAGAGTTTCCAGTTGAGGAGCTAGGTGGAAACTATTCCATTAACAAAAATGGGGGCATGAAGGAAAAAAAGGCAGATGTTATAATGATGAAAATAAGACTGTAGTCAAGAATCCAATCTGAATTTTGTGCAGAATGTTACTTCTTAGTAGTAATGTATTCATTTTAATCATGATTTTAAAAAATGGTGTTCTAAATTGTGTAGATTTATTTCCATTACTTGTAGGGAAGTAGTTTTTAGTGAAATGATTTTGGTATCACTTTACTGAAGTAGGCCCTAACTACGTTGGAGTTTAATTTCTTGATGCTAGCAGTTGTTTTTCTATGGTTATGACATACTCATGTGCAAAAAAAGGCTTATGTCTTTTCTTCTTGGATGCCGTCTCATCAACGTTGGTGGGATGAAGTTAGGGAGATAATTGTGATCTTAGATCCAGTGATCAATTTTGTTAAGAAATTTGAAAGCAATGTAGCACTTTTAAAAAAATGTATTTGAGGACAGATAGTATATGCCCAGGATGAAAAATTTAAAGTTAAGTAGAAGTAAACACTGAAAATAAGTCTGCCTTCTGCCTCTGTTCTGTCTCCTGCGGGCAGCCATCTTTAGGATATTAGGGTTCCCTTCCAGAGATACTCTCTAGGCAATTTGTATTACACGTGGAGTTTCTGGGTTGAGTCACTCAGCTGTTAAACCATGTCCTCAGATCTCTTCAGTCTCTGTTTTTAGTAAGTTTGAGGAGTCAGAGGTCACTCTGGTTCTGCATTCAGGAGTTACTTCTGGTGGTGTTTGTATGGGATGCTGGAGACTGAACCGTGTCTTTTCTAAAGCCAGGCTTTGACCAAGTAGCTTGCCTTCTGTTTTGCCTCCTGGGACCTCTGACAACAACAAGACTCATTTGCCCATCTCTTGTCCTGCTTGGTGTTTGCTTAACTGTTGTGTCCTCTTTTAAGAGTGTGGAGATTTTCCCCACAATCCCATGGTTCATTTCTCATTGACCAAATCACGGCACATGTCAGCATTAGACAGTATAGGACATGTCAGTATAGGACATGTCCTATACTAGTGAGGCCAGTGATTATGTTAGACCAGTCACAGATCTTCCCCACAGGCAAAGGAAGGACCTAACTTGTCTTGCTTACAAGCGGCTGCCTAGTAACGGAAAGAAATCAGGGTATTGTAGCTAAGAGAAAGGTCTGCTCCGACAGGATATCTAGAAGATTATTTCATCTGTGTACTTAGAAACTTGACACATTCTTTTCAATGGCAGACATTCTGTTGACTTAATAATATATCATTCTTTTGTACATTTCCCTCCCAAGTCTTCTATTATAGCCAAGTGTAGTACATATATGTAAAATCTGCCATATTGCCAAATTGTTTTCCATCAGCTTTGTGTTGACAAACATTTGTGGTTAGAAGACCAGAAATATTTTAGGCTTTGTTTCTTAATGCCTCTGACCTTATGGTGTGTTATGAAAGTTTCTGATTTTTACCAGTTAGGCAGGTGAAAAGATTACTTTATTCTGATTTGGCTTCCATTTACTTATTATAAATTTCAGGTGTTTTTATATAAATGAGTCACTTGTAACTTTTTGTTTCTTGAGAATTCATCATCTGTATATCTACCCATATTTCTATTTGTTACTCTTTTTCATCAGTACTCTGTAGGAGCTTTATATTGAATTATTCTATGGTGTCGGTCATGAAGGGTTTGAAAAATATTTATGAAAAGGGATTTTATGTAATTTTTATTGCTTCCGCATTTATATTATATTTTGAACATTAAGAAAAGTTACCTTGAGGGCTGAAGCCATAGCACAGTGGGTAGGGCGTTTGCCTTGCACACGGCCGACCTGGGTTTGATTTCCAACATCCCATTATGGTCCCCCAAGCACTGCCAGGAGTAATTCCTGAGTGCAGAGCCAGGAGTAACCCTTGAGCATTGCTGGGTGTGACCCTATTCCCCCCAAAAAGGGAAAGCTAAGTTGGGGCCTTAGAGATAGCATGGGGATTAAAGTGCTTGGCAGGCATGTGTTCAGACCCTGGAATCACATAGTTTCCCTGAGTGACTGCAGGGATTGACCCCTGACCACAGAGAGCTGGGTGGCCACCAAGCACGGCTGGGTATGGCCCCACTCCCTAATTCAAATTTGAAAAAATTTTAAAAGTTGCCTTTATCAGATTCTAAATATTTTAGCATATCTTTGGATTTCCAATTCTATTTTGCCCCTTTGTTTGCTTATCTATTCATAGTTTTAGCTTTTAAATTGATCTTGCATTGTCTCTGATAGGGGAAGAAGCTACTGGCTTATTGCATTTCTGGCTAACTCATTTCTATTTCTCTATTGTTTAAAAATATAAAAGGTGTTGTCATTTTTACTGTGCTAGATTTTATTTGCTTGGTTTTTTAAGTGTTTATTTGGATTTTGGGCAACACTCGACAGTGTCAATGGAGTAACCATGGTGGAAATGGGTGGACTTGTCATCACTGCGGTGTGGGGCCAGGGGTGCAGTGCCTAATCCTCACTTAGTTCACTTTGGGGGATCAGGCAGTAAGTAGCTGGAAACCATGGTAGGCTTCAGTTTTAGAACGTTGCCTGCAAGGAGAAAGGGAAAGTAAGACTAGGGAGTGGGAGAAGTAGAATTGCACAAAAATATTTTGAAAGATTTTAGGGACATATAAGCCTGTTCATATGCTGAAGAGCAAGTTAGTGGAGAGGAAGAAGATGAAGATCAGAAGAAAGAGTAGGTAATTGCCGGAGGAGGGGTAAGGGAGAAGGCTGATGGAGGTTACAGGTAGGCAGAGCTGGACCCTGTTAGGAAGAACTTGTTAAAATTCAATGGTTTTCACACTGGAACAGAATGGCATAGTGAGAAATGAGAAGGTGACCGAAACTTTGTAGGTAGGTTCCTAGAGACATTCTGTGTAGACTGTCTGGGGCCTAGGACTGAATCTTTAGGGCCCTTCTGGTTTTAAGATTTTGCATTTATAGGGCTGGAGAGATAGTACAGCAGGTAGGGTGTTTGTCTTGTACATGCCCAACCGGGTTCAGTCCTCAGCACACCATATGGTCTCCTGTGCCCTGCCGGGAAAGATCCCTGAACATAGAGCCAGGAGTGAGCCCTGAGAACAGCCAGACGTGCCCCAAAAACCAGAAAGGGAAAAAGAAAAAAATTTTTTTCTGCTGGAAAAGATACCATAAGCAGATGTAAAAAGCAAGCCACAGACAAATAGAAACCATCTGCTAAAGATTGCTTTCAAATACATTAAAAATCAGCTAGAAGAAAGTCAACCCAAAAGAAGAAAATGGGCAAAAGATATAGAGAAAATACTCCTGTCCAAGTAACATGAAAAATATTCAACTTCTCTACTAATCAGGGAAAATGCAAATGTAAAAACATATCCATTGGCTTAGCAAAACTTACAAGCCTGACAGTGCCAACTCTTGTCAAGAATATGGACATGGAACTTACTTGGCTAATAGAGTTTAAATGTAGTCCTATGTCACTTAGACAAGTCCACAATGAACCACATATGTGGGTGATGGTCACAACAGGGCATACCCCATAGATTTGGTCTGTAGAAGGTTTTCCTATCTGTGCTTTTGTCATTATATGCTGAAGTTCACACAATGGCAAATACCCTAATGATGCATGTCTCAAAATGTGTCTTTTGTTAAACTACACCTGACTTATAGGTACAAAGAGCTCATGCAAATGTTATGCAGCAGGCAAGTTAATGAAGGTATCAATCAACTAAACATTAGTGACACGATAAGTAAAACGAAGTTGCTTAAAATTTGCTTACTTAAAATGGTCTTTTACTGGCTCATACAGCTTAAAACAGTGCAGGTGGTAAAAGAATAAGGAAACTTAGGAGAATAGGACAGCCGATTCAAGATTAGCGATTACTCATGGTGAGGAAATGGGGAGAATGGGATCAAAAAGGAAAGCTTTGCACAGAGGGTCTTGTTCAGATAAGAATCGACACACATCACTCCTGCTAGCAAAACCACCAGCCATGTCTAGTCACCCAGAAATCTGGAGTCCTTGATGTCCTTCTGCTTGGGAGGGTGGAGACACAGATGCAGATGAAAAGCCCCAGTGCTCACAAGAGTTGTGTAATGACCGCTAGTTAGTTTAGACTGTGTTTAAATGTACTAGGCAGCAATGGAAGTTTCTTTCTTTCTTTTTTTTTTTTAAATGCATCTTTAACTTATAGATAATGAAATTTGCCCTGTAGTGTGGTGAGGATGAAATGGGTTGCTATAAAGTCTTAGACCAGTTGTGCCAAATCACTCCACAGAGGAGCTGATGCAAGGAGCAGTCAGGTGAGCAAGATATCTACCAGGAACTTACCTGAGGAGGCAGTTGGGTTGAAGAGAGGAAGGTTGGAGAGCTACAGTGTGCGGGTTTGACCCCTTTTCAGGGGATCTCATAGATCAGGAGAATCTTAGACTATGATGCAGATCTTGGAAGCATCATAATAGCTAGAGACCCCTGTCCCTAGGACTAGACCTGTCTTAGTTTCGCTGTCACTTCCAGTTGTCAGTAGAAGTTTGTAGAAGCATTGCATTGTTGCACTGTCATCCCCTTTGTTTATGATTTGCTTGAGTGGGCACCAGTAACGTCTCCATTGTGAGACTTGTTGTTACTAGAATTGGCATATTGAATATGCCACGGGTAGCTTGCCAGGCTCTGCCATGCGGGCAGGATACTATCAGTAGCTTGCCAGGATCTCCAAGAGGGATGGAGGAATTGAACCCGGGTTGGCCGCATGCAAGGCAAATGCCCTACCTGCTGTGCTATCGCCCCTTGCAGAAACCAGCCAGTGGATTTCAGCATGCCAGCAGGTTGGCCCTGGGTCAGGTGCAAATCTGAGAGACATCCTCATGTCTGCCACAGCAGTGCCTGTTACACAGTGAAAACATAGTTGGCATTAGCAACAGAGCTTAAGAAAAGGGTGTGACTTCAGTTTATCCAAAAGCAAAGTCCTGTAACTCAGTTGAGTTTTGGAATAACCTAGTTTTTTTTCCCCTATTGGTGAAAAATACATTGTTGATTTACTAGTCCCTTGTTGATATACCCTGCATGTGTCTGTTTATGCAACAGTGAGCCCCTGGCATAACCGTGGGTGAATTTTGCCACTTATTCTGGGCTTGACCTGTAGATGTTGGCGTTCTTGGTGAAGGAGAGGACCGTTTAGCATTCATGGCCATTGTCAGATTTGCTCTTGAATGATGCCAAGTGCCAGCCTGCCAACAGTGCAGACTCTCAGCACCCTCACTCCCTCAGCAGCGCTGAGGTGGCACCTAGTCAATGCTGGCCTGCTGCTTAGTGTGTGATTCTTGCTTATGCTCAAGAGAGCAAAATGTTCAGGTCTTTAATGGACATTGTCACTTGTCAATGCTCATACTCATGTCCAGTTCACTACTTAATAGTTCATACTTGTGGCTA
This sequence comes from Sorex araneus, assembly GCF_027595985.1. Classification (NCBI taxonomy): domain Eukaryota; kingdom Metazoa; phylum Chordata; class Mammalia; order Eulipotyphla; family Soricidae; genus Sorex; species Sorex araneus. The sequence continues at coordinate 344,462,315 of NC_073313.1, read as the reverse complement.
TGTAAAAGTTCTTTGTGTTTCTACAATAACTTCTTTTCTATCATGTTTTTTCAAATATTTACCCCTTTTCACTGTCTTTTGCCTTGTTTTACATTTTCCTTTACGTACTTTTAAAACTTTGTATACTAAAAATGTGATCATTTTTTTCTTTCATAACTCCTTTTTGGAAAAGCTTTCTTAGACTACCTCTGTGCTCCCAATTGTTAGATATGATTGATATATAAAATTGTATTAAGTTGTACAACAGGATTTCATATATATGTATATATGTATGTCGTGAATCAATTACAAATAGAGGTTTAGTCAACAGTCATCACCTCACCAAGTGAACAATGTTCTGGTCATTTTTATAAATTTTGGTGCTAGGCCTGGAAGTTGGCCATGGCCACTCCTAGCAGTGCTCAGGAGCCAGTGGTGCAGGCCTGTGAGTTCTGTGCTTGGCTGCACAGTATTACATCCAGCAGAGAATGCAGGAAGTGGCTGGCATGATATGCCAGGGATTGAACTCAGGGCCTTGGGAGTGCTGGACATGTGCTCTGCTACCTAAACTATCTTCCTAGTCCGTGAACAGAACGTGTAAGAACTACTGTCAGCAACTTCCAATTATGCATCACTGTCACTGTCATCCTGTTGCTCATTGATTTGCTCGAGTGGGCACCAGTAACGCCTCCATTGTGAGACTTGTTGTTACATTTTTGGCATATCGAATACGCCACGGGTAGCTTGCCAGGCTCTCCCGTGCAGGCAAGATACTCTTGGTAGCTTGCCAGGCTCTCCGAGAGGGGCAGAGGAATCGAACCTGAGTCGGCCACGTGTAAGACAAATGCCCTACCCGCTGTGCTATTGCTCCAGCCCCCCAATTATGCATATGCATAATATTTTAACTATAGTCACCATGCCATATAGTATATCCTCAGAACTCATATTTTTTTTTATCCTTTGACTGTCTTTACTTTTGGTATAAACCAAAATTTTATACCTGTTTGACTCTCATTCATTTTCCTGTTCCTCACCCCCTGCTTCTAGCAGATACCAGTCTATTCTCTGTTTCTATGAGGTATTTTTTTTTAAATTTTTCAGTAGAAGATCAGTTTATAGGGATAATATGGTACATGGTATTTGTCATTCTTTTGGTTCTGGAGATAAAATCCAGGGCCCCATACATGCAAAGATTGCACTTTACTACTGAGCTACGTCTCTAGCCCTGTATTTACCTTATACCCCAAAGGCTCATCTGAATTGTTGGAATGGGCAGGGTTTTATTCTTTTTTTAATGACTGAATAATATTCCAACTTGTGTATTTATATCAGAATTCTTCATTCTTTCATCTCTTGGGAAATAATGGGGACATGGGGGAGTAGATATTCTTAAATATAGTGATTTTATTTACTTCAGATGGGTATCCAGAAATGGAAATGTTGGATCATATGATTGCTCTGCTTTTAATATTTTGAGGAGTGTTGATGCTCCTCAGTAGTGATTACTCCAGTTTTCTTTGCCAACTACCAGGCAAGGGTTTCTCTTCCTCCCTAGTCTTGCCAGAAAATGTCCCTATAGATATCCTACTCGGTGTGATGTGATGTCATGTGGTTTTGACTTGAATTTTCCTGGTTAGTGATTTCAAATACTTTTTAAGTACTGTTGATTTTTTTAGTTTGAATTTCTTTTTTATTTAAAGAGCCATGATTTACAAACTTATTGATAGATAAGTCTTAGCTATACAATATTCCAACTTCGATCCTACCACCAATGTCAACTTCTCTCCATCAGTGTTTTCATGCTCTTTCCAGCCCTCCTCCACCACCACCCCTGAACCTGCCACCTTGACAGGCACATTTCATAATTCAGTAGTTATAATGTTTGGATCTCACGTTTTCAGTGTTGTTGAATCTTTGTTTTGGATACACGGTTATACCACTTTCCCACATGACTAGTATAACTAAAGCCTTGACCCATTTCCCCATTTCTTCCCTTTCTCATCTGTTTCCTTTCCCCAGAAAGGAAAACAGATTTCTTTCTGTTTCTGTTCTTCTCCTCCTTATACTCAGTGGTCAAGCTTGATCTAGGCATTCTCCTAAATATACTGCATTTCCTTGTCCAGTTGTTCTATATTCCACAGATAAGTGAGATCACCTCTTGTTTTTCTTTCTTCTGGCTTACTCAACAGATCAGCTTCCAGTTCATAGAAGACACTAAAGAGTTCACATAAAAGTTCTTAGAAATAATAAACCAATATAGAAAGTTAGTTGGATACAAAGTTAATACAAAAGTCAATAGCATTCTTTCATACAAAGAGAAAGTGAGAAAGTGATAAAGATATCTGTCCTATTTAAAATAGTGTCCCAAAACATTGTGTGTAGGAATCAACAAAAGACATAGGAGATATATACCATGAACAATTTAAATCACTTAATCGAAATATAGAAGAGGGCTTAATTTTTTTCATGGTATGTAAATATTATACTATGATTTTGATGATTATAGCCTTGAGATATAGTTTGAAATTAGGAATTATCATGCCCATTTCCCCCACAATAGCCTTTGGTATTCAGGGTCTTTTGTATACAAATTCCAGCATTATTTTTTTCCTTATTTCCAAAGAAAAATTTATCTGAATTTTTATTGGAATTTCACTGAATCCTTAGTTTGCCCAGAGCAATGAGATTAGATTACCCTGACTCATTGCTTTATTTTTCTATTATTTCTTCCCCCCCACACACAGTTTTTAGATTTTATTTATTTATTTTTGCTTTTTGGGTCACACCCAGTGATGCTCAGGGGTTGCTTCTGGCTCCATATTCAGGAACTACCCCAGGCAGTGCTTGGGGGACCATATGGGATGCAGGGAATCAAACCCGGGTTGGCCGCGTGCAAAGCAAATGCCTTAGCCACTGTGCTATGACTCCAGCACCAGATTTTAGTTATTTTTAATCACTGTGAAAAACAGTTCCAAAGCTTTCATGTTTGAGTTTCAGTCATACAATGATCGAACACCCATCCCTCCACCAGTGCACATTTTCCGCCACTAATGTCCCCAGTATCCCCCCGCCCCATCCCAACCCTCCCCCTGCCTCTATGTCAGACAGTTTCCCCCATACTCACACTCTACTTTTGGGCATTACTTTTTAACAGTACTTCTCTTCCAACCCATTAACATGGAATATCATTCCATTTATTTGTGTGTCTTCATCAGTATCTTAGTTTTGAGTGTTTAGACCTTTCATCTCTTTAGTTAAACTTATTCCTTAAGTACTTTATTCTTTTTGAGATGATGCATAGGATTTCATTAATTTCTCCTCATGTTGAGTCATTATTAGTTTATTCAAATGCAGCTAATGCTTGTATGTTGATGCCGCAGCCTACACACTTGATCAGTTATAGTAGGGTTAATAATGGTAGAGTGGTGAGGTTTTCGTTTTCTATATGTAATATAAATGTAATATATATTATATATATTATTCCAAATATAACATATTCCAAATGTAATATAATCTGGGAATGGAGAGAGCCTCCTTTCTTCCCTACCTTCCTCCTTTTCTATTTTCCTTCCTTCCTCTCCTTGGTATTTTTGGCTACCTCCTGGCAGTTTTGAAAGCACCATGTGTGGTGCCGGGGTTTGAACCCTGGTTGTCCTTGTGCTCAGCACGTGCCTTACCTGCTATACTATCTTTCTGGCCCGGACTTTCCCTTTCTTTTCAGTTCTTTTTAAAATTTATTTTTTTCCCTAATTGGAAGTTGTAGTTCTATATAAAATGCAGGTGACAAGAGGGGATAATCTTGTCTAGCTCCTAATCTTAGCAGACTCATATGGTCTAATGTTAGCTGTGGGCTTGTTCTATGTGGCTTCTGTTATGTCTTATACATCCCCTCCACATCCAGTGTGGTGAGATTTGTCTGTTTGGGTTTGTATTCAGGGGTCACTTCTGACACTGAGGGTGGTGATTGGGGGACCAGGTGCAGGGCTGGGATTTGTAGCAGGTTGATAGTATGCAAGGCCATCAATGTAATCCCTGAATTATCTCTCCAGCTCAAGAAATTTTTACTTTTAAATCAGGAGTGGCCATTGGATTTTATTGATTGCTCTTATTTTTAGGTTAATTTCTGCAGTGGTCATGGGGTATTCCTGCAGTGCCCAGGGGACCGTGTGATGCAGGAGACTGAATCTGGGCCTGCCACATGCAGAGCATTTGCTCAACCAGTTGAGATATCACTATGGCTCTGGATATTGTGTTTTAGCAATTTCTTTGTGTGGTTTTTGAGAGGATCATTTAATTTTAATTATTGTACCATGAAGTCTCAAATTGATTAAATTGTTATTGAGCCATCCTTCTGTCTCTGAAATAAGTCTTACTTGATCATGAAGTATGGTCTTTTTAATGCATTATTGAAAATTAAATCTTTTTTCAATTTTTTTGTGCTAATGTTTATCAAGGGCATTGAATTTGGTAATTTCCTTGATAATTTCTTATATCATTGTCAGATTTTGACATTTGGATAATAGTAACTTCATGAAATTAAGTTTTAAGTGTTCCTTCTTTCTGTTTTTTGAGAAAGATTGCTATTATTCCCAAATATATGATAATGCAACAGTGAAACCATCTGGGTGTTCCCGAGTTTGGAGGTTTTTGATTTATGATTCATTTTAAGAGTGATTGCTCATGTTTTGTTTCCTCATATTTAATCTTGGTACATTGCATGCTTCAAAAAACTTATACATTTCTTCTAGGTTGTCCAGTTTGTTGACCTGTAGTATTCATAGCTGTATCTTATGATCCTCTTTTTTGTTTGGCCACATCTGACAGTACTCAGGGCTTATTCATGGCTCTACACTCAGGGATCACTCCTGGCAGAGGTTGGGAGAGCTTATGGGTTGCTGGTGATCAAGCATACTTACCTGCTGTACTATCTCTCTATACTTTTCTTATGATCCTTTGTTTTTGTGTTGTGTTACTCATACAGTCATGCACCACGCAATGCTGTTTCACTTAATGATGAACCATCCATATGACAGTGGGTTCCCAAATTCCTATAGCCGAGTGACATGCTAGCCATCTCAGAGTCATAGTGTTTTGTGCCACCAGCATTATGCATCTCATTATTATTATTTTTTCTTTTTATTGAATAACTGTGAGATACACAGCTACAAAGCTGTTCATTGTTGGGTTTCAGTCATACAATGCTCCAACACCCATCCCTCCACCCGTCTACTTTTCCTATCACCAACGTTCCCAGTGCCCCTCCCCTCCTCCTTCCCTTCCCCCTCCTCCTTCCCTTCCCCCTCCTACTCCTCGTTCTCCTCCTCCTCTTCCTTCCCCCCCTCCCCATCCTCCTCCCAGGTACAGAGAGGTTATCATGTTTGTTCTTTACCGGCTTTCAGCACACAGTTTTATCCAGAGTGATCATTTCCAACTACCATTGTCATAGTGGTTCCTTCTTTATCCCAACTGCTTTCTCCCCCAGCACTTGAGGCAGGTTTCTAACCATGGACCAATCCTCGTAGTCCTTGCTTCTACTGTCCTTGGCTATTAGTCTCATATTATGTATTTTTATATCTCACAAATGAGTGCAATCATTCTACGTCTTGTCCATCCCCTTTTGACTCGTTTCACTCATTATAATATTCTCCATGTCCACCCACGTATAAATAAATTTCATGACTTCATTTTTCCTGGTAGCTTCTTAGTATTTCATTGTGTGGCATCTCATTCTTACCACGTCTCTTGATAGCATTTACCTTTGTGCTAGATTTAATCTCTTATTGTTTTAATCATAAGCCCTGAGCATACTACATCTTTTGTCAGTGTTGATAATAAGAGGCCAAAGCAAAGTGCAAAATCAACTACAAAAGTTACTACAAAGTGTAAAATCTGCAGTGGTTATTGGCATGTCCTATTCCACCATAGCTGTGCTATTATGGTGTTGAAGAATAGGAACAAAATGATAGAAGCTGTTAAAGGATCTGCTTCATTGAATGCAATGAGACCAAACACAATTTGAGAAGAGACAATATCAGATATGGAGAAATATTTGGTGACCTAATTAAAGATCAGAACACAGAAGCTTATTCCTCTCATCACCGTGATGATCACAACCTAAGCAAAAATGTTGTTTGTAAGGTTGAAAAAAAAGTTGAAACCTGACTGCAGGTTGAACATGCGTCTAGTGAGAAGTTTAATGATTTGAGAATTATAATTCATTATGTAATAAAAAAGCTGTGAAATTGAGAATGCTGATGTAGAGACTATTGAAACCATTTTGGAAACTAGAAAAGCTGATGGTGGAGAAAAATTCCTTATCAGAGAAAATCTTTGACCGGCTAAATCATTGCCAAGTTTCAAGGTTTTAGTGCATGATTACAGTTCTGCTTGGGGGCAGTGTTGCAGTCTACAGATTCAAATTATGATCTGGAACAGTGAGAAGCCAAAGGCCCTTAAGTATATTGGTATACTTACTCACACTGACAGTGTGCCACAGCAACAGTGAGAAGGTATGGATGACCTAGCATCTCTTCCAAGAGACCCTTCTGAATTGATGTACTGGGGAAATGCAGATATACTGCTTGCAGATAAATGCAGATATACTATTTAGCATACCTTTCCAGATTTTACTTAGTGTTGATGATGTTCTGACATATTCTTTTTGTTGTATCTTTATCTTAATGTCAGAGAGGTATTAAGATAATGTTTTCTTCCAAGCACTACATCTTTGGTTCAGTAAATGGATGAAGGAATTACAGTATATTTTAAGGTCTACTACCTGTGAAGGAGATTTGTTCATTTATTAATGGAAAGAACATTTTTAAGGTTTGGAATAATGTCACCAAAAGTGTGTTTTATTTTTGTTTATTTTTTTTTTGTTTTTGGGCCACACCTGGTGGCGCTCAGAGCTTACTCCTATAATCAAAGATTTCCTCTAGGTGGGGCTTGGGGTGCCATATGGGATGCCAGCAATTGAATCCTGGTTGGCTGTGTGCAAGACAAGCTCTCTACCTACTGTACTATTTCTCGAGTCCCTATGGAGTGCTTGAAAGGCATCTGAAAGAAGGCACTCAAGATATTCATTTCATGGTCTCAAGGGATTTGGCCACAGACGAGGTTGATGCAAAACCCACTATATACTTTCTGACATTTGCATTATGTACCACTAAATATATTTTAGGATGAATCCCTGCTCTTAAGTAGTATATGAGTTTGATGTCTCCTCTCCCATTTCTAATTTTGATATGTATTTAAGCAATGCCTAATGAAAAGTTTCTACTTTATCTGTTTTTAAGAAACAACTTTTATTTTCTTCTAAATTTTATTTTATTTTCATAAAGTTGTTCACAATAATTCATTCCATTTAATATTCAAACACCAGTGCCACTACCATTGGACCTTCCACCACCATATTTTGGATATTTCCACCCCAAATCTCAAATTTCAGAGCATAAATTTGGGCGCCCCCCCCAAAGCTTGGTACATCAGTGCTGTAGAGTATGAGAGTTCATTCATGGCTGTGAGCTCCAAAAGTTCTAAAATTTAGATTACGATTATACAGAAGATTCACTCATGGGTAAGACCCATATTGCTCTTTTCCAGGAGCTTTATTTCTGAGTCTCTGGATCATGGCCATTGATGAGATTATATGGCCCCAGGGGCAGTTTGTGGGTGTGACTGCCAAGCTACTGGAAAACTTGGGAGATGGGTGGGAGGAGGCCTATTCCTGCTCCAAGTGAGCTTGGAGATTTTAGTCATGGGTTCCAGTGCACCTGGGTTTTTCTGCAGGCTCCCTCATGGGTGAGGCTCATCCGAGCCTGTGGAGTGAAAAAACAGCTTTTAAACATTAAAAGCACACATCATTTTATTCTTTTTGGTTTATGTTTCATTTGTTTCTGCTCTGATCTTTGCTATTAGCTTATAATAGCTTGGAGGTTAGTTTGTTCTTTTTTATTTAGTTCCTTAAGGTATACTTAGGTTATTGTTCCGCAGTCATTTGACTATCTAAATCCTTGTTCTTCACAGTTATGTCTTAAGAGGACTGTGTTGAAATGGATGTTTACGGAAATATTATATATATATTTATATACACATATATATAATTGATCTTTGAATGCTTCTATAATAATCACCATACCTTATATTATATAAATATATAATTTTGGAGATAGAGGGGAGGAAGGAGAGGAAGAGAAACTCCTTGAGTAGTTGTGGAGATCAGCTATGACTTGGAAGGTTTTGTTTGTTTATTTGTCTTTTGGACCACACCTGGAGGTGCTCAGAGTTTACTCTTGGCTGTACACTCTAGATCACTCCTGAAGGAACTCAAGGGACTATGTGTGGTTCTGGGGATTAAGTTTAGGTTGATTCCATGGGCAAACAGTCCATGATTTGGAGGTCATATTATCACCTGTCTTGTGAACATCGCTTTTATGTTCTTATTTTTGTGGTCCTTAAAGCACTTTATCTCTAATCTTTTAAAAAAGAACCTAGTGCTAGGGATGTACTAAGTGTTAGAACACAAATCTCTATGTACGAGGTATCCTGTGTTTGATCACTGGGGTGCCAAAATAACAAAACATACTGAGTTGAAGTTCCTTGTGTTTTTGTTTGCTTTTTGCATTATTTTCATAAGTCATCTGAGGCTTGCACTGAAATGAAACACTTTTAGCTTCCTATGGTTTTCATGGGCTGGAGTGATAGCACAGCGGGTAGGGCATTTGCCTTGCACGCGGCCGACCCAGGTTCTATTCCTCCACCCCTCTCAGAGGGCCCAGCAAGCTACCGAGAGTATCCCGCTTGCACGGCAGAGCCTGGCAAGCTACCCATTGCGTATTCAATATGCCAAAAATAGTAAAAAACAAGTCTCACATGGAGACATTACTGGTGTCTGCTCGAGCAAATTGATGAACAACGGGTTCACAATAATAGTTTTCATATTCACTGTGATTTTTATTTTTATTGGATAAAGAGCTATTTGCAGAAGTTTTTAAAATTAAAAACTTAAATTTTTTAAAGTAAATGTGAGCAGTTTTTATCAAGAATATTTTTCTGACGTATTTTTTAAATTTAATTTAAAAAACAGAATCTTTTAAGAAAGGGAATATGAAAAGACATTTTACTTGTATTGACTGTGTCAAATAACAACGGGCTCTTAGACAATGGACAACAATGTTCAACTGTTTTTCTTCTTGTAATGCAGGAAAAAGCACATAGTTGTGTTTTTAGGCAGAGATAGCTCTATTTCTCTATGACTGCATCTACATGTAGTGGTCTGCACATTACTGACATGCCTGAAACAATGATTGTTGTTGCTGTTAGATGCTTGTTTTCATTTGCGAGTTTCTGATATTAAATGAATTTTTAGTTATGGATTTTGAGGCATTTTAAATAACATTCCCTCAGAGGGCTGGAGTGATAGCATAGCGGGTAGGGCGTTTGCCTTGCATGAGGCCGACCCGGGTTCAAATCCCGGCATCCCATATGGTCCCCTGAGCACCGCCAGGAGTAATTCCTGAGTGCAGAGCCAGGAGTAACCCCTGTGCATCACCAGGTGTGACCCAACAACCAAAATAAATAAATAAATAAACAAACAAATAAATAAATAACATTCCCTCAGAGTATACTTTGTAAGCGAAGATTTTTTTCCTCTCATCTTTAAACCCCATAAGAGAGCCTTGTTCTTGCCTTTTATCATTTTGCAAGGGTGAAATTGCTGATAAGGGAGAGAAAAGAGCAGCACTATTACCAGCTTGGATTTCATTCAAGTGTAGTTCCCAGAAAGTTAAAAAGGAAATTCAAAAAGGACATTGGTGGACTTGGGCATAACTGTTTTCTGCAGGCTCTTTTCTCTGTTATCATTGTCCGTTTTGCCTCCAGAACCAATCTTGAGATCCCTCAGAAATGAGAGATTCGGGTCTCACTTTCCACAGTGGTGGCTTTAGACCTGTAAATGCCTCTTGACTCCCAGTGGCCCCCAAGACCTGATGCATTCCACAAGAATTGACAACTGATGCATTCCGTAAGAAAGTGGAGTTTCGGAAACCTCATCTGATGAGTCTTGGACACTCTGATGAAGATGAGTTTTGACTTGACTGAGACTTGGCTGAGATAGGTTTCAAAAACCCTTAGTGCTCTCTTTTCTAGTGAAGGTATAGCTGAAATCATCCAAACAGGCTTTTCCTTTCCTTAAGCCACAGGAGAACCCAGGGTTTTGCATTTGTGTTTCTGCAGCCCCACGTCCTCTAGAGTATCTCTGGCCCTCGTTTCTCACAGGGGCTGCCTGTCTCCGCAGAAGAGACTGAGCACTGGCTCCTCACTGAAACTTGGGACTGCCATCCTGGGGAAGAGCTCCAAGTTTTGTTTTGTAAACTGGAAGGGTATTAATTTTTATGTAATCTTTTGTTTTGTTTTGAATGTGATAGAAAACGAATTATTTAAGTGTGTGTTGCTAATGTGGAATTTTAATCTTTCTTTACAGGTCAACTTTGTAGTGTGCCAACTCTTTGCCTTGCTAGCAGCCGTTTGGTTTCGAACTTACCTACGTGCAAGCAAAACTAGCTCTTTTATAAGACATGTTGTTGCTACCCTTTTGGGTCTTTATCTTGCACTTTTTTGCTTTGGATGGTAAGTAATTGTTTTAATAACCTTTAACTGAATGTCTTGGATATCTGTGGATTGAGTGTATAGGGAAGATGCAAAGTAGTGTTTTGTTCTGGGATTGCCTACAAAGGTTTTCGCCTGTGTTGACTTTTTAATTTATTTATTGTTTAAAAGATATCCCCCTTCCTTTTCTTTGCTGTTGTCTGGAGGAGGTTCACACTCGTGACTGTGGGTTGCTGTACACTGCACATGTGGTGTGGCCTCAGGGCTCACTCTGGCTGTCCTGCTTGTGTCCATACTCGGCAGATGGCTTGGTGCCAGGGATCAAACTCACAGCCCCACACCTGCAAGATTGGCACTCAACCAGTGAATCACATACCCGGGCCCAAAATTTTACTTCATTTTGATCTTAGAGGGGAATTTGAGATTTATAATTTATGGAACAGATGAAACAAAAAAGACATAAAGACTATTTTTTTTGGCCTGGTGAATTTTTTCCACCTATTTTTCACATCTCATATGCAAAGACAAATTATTTAGAATATTTTCTTCTGGGCAGGTGGCTTTTAACAGTGGCAAAAAGTTCATCAAATACTACTGTATTTCCATTTCTTAAATTCTGCCTTGACTTGAGCAGAGAGGTCTTTGATTTATTTCTTGGTTGGCAAGAATGATTTAGGAAGGAAAACCTTCTTTTCCGACCCTTTAGATGCTCTGTATACATGTCACTTTCCTTCACTTAGCTCCTTTATTCAGGACTGTCCTAAGACCTTTAAGTACAGATGTGGCACTTCCTGTCACAGGTAGCTGTGGTGTGACAGTAGAAATCAGAGAAGAGCTCTTGATCTTGATGAGGCCGCAGAGACTCTTATTGGAAGGAAGCCTTTGATGGAACTCTTTGTGATTTCTTCTCATTTTTCCTTCTTAAGTAAGAACTTAGGTTCTTTGCTTATTTGCTGTGCTGTTTACACGCCCCCACACAGGATTTCTAGGTTTGCTTTTCCGCAGACTTCTTGTTTGAGATGAAAATTCCCTGAGAAGATGAAAATGTACTCTTATGATCATCTGCATTTTTAGTTTCTGATGTTGGGTATAAAATCTATGGGGTTTGATAATGCCTCTGTGTTTGTTCAAGGATGTTGCTTTTGATTGTTGCGAGGATTAGGATATTCTGGTATTTCTTAGACTAAATTTTGCCTTTGGCAGTTGCAAATGTTTCTTGTAAATTGATGAAAAAACAATCAGGGATAACTTGTTCATTCTCTACCTTGTTGCTCTGTGCTTAGACCTCTGATAGTTCCTGCCAGTAGTTGGTATGTGGGTAGTGTTGAGATTTAAATATGATCTCTCTATCTCTATTTTCTGTCTTCAAGTTTTTTTTTAGGCTTCTCAGGCGATCCTGTTTCAGATTTCTTGTAAGGGTCAGAGGGAATGCGGGCTGGGTGCTTGTCTTATAAGGCGCTTGCCTTGCACTGTGTGACAGGGTTCAATCCCCAGCACTGTATATGATCCCCTGAGGTAAACCAGGAATGACCCCCAAGCAGAGCCAGGTGTAAATCATGCCATGGCGTGTGGCATATGACTATAACATTTTATTATAGAACTTTTCAAATACAGAATGATGAAACTGAGACTTCACATTGTTCAGCTTCAACAATTATTAAAATGCCACTATTGAGAATTTTCATCCTTTTCCAAACTTATTTTTCTGGGATGTTCTCAAACACCTCCACACATAAATTCTCCCATATTCAGTGTACGGTGTGGTTAGCCTTTCCCATGAATGGTTAGGAAAGGTTAGGCTCAGTGGTCAATATCAGAGCCCCCATTTACCCTGAGTGTGTGTAAGCAGAGTAGAGGAGTAAAAATGTGGGGTTTCCTCTGGGGATTTTATGACAGGAAGACTGTCAAGGTGAAAGTGGGTACTCCCTCCCCAGAGACTTTTTCTCCTAGTAGCTCTTTTCTCGCTGTAAAACCTTCCTAGTTTCCTTATGACACAGTATCATGAGGAACTCTGCTCTAATGACAGTCCTGAATATATCACACTTACCTGTGGTAGCCAGGATTCATCCATCCTTCCTTCCTTCCTTCCTTCCTTCCTTCCTTCCTTCCTTCCTTCCTTCCTTCCTTCCTTCCTTCCTTCCTTCCTTCCTTCCTTCCTTCCTTCCTTCTCTTCTCTTTCTTTCTTTCTTTCTTTCTTTCTTTCTTTCTTTCTTTCTTTCTTTCTTTCTTTCTTTCTTTCTTTCTTTCTTTCTCTCTCTCTCTTTCTTCCTTCCTCCCTCCCTCCCTCTCTCTCTCTTTCTTTCTTTCTTTCTTTCTTTCTTTCTTTCTTTCTTTCTTTCTTTCTTTCTTTCTTTCTTTCTTTCTTTCTTTCTTTCTTACTCTTTTTCTTCTCCCTTTCTTTCTTCCTATTTATCTTTATTTCTTTCTCTCTTTCTTTCTCTTTTTCTTCGTCTCCTTTTCTCTCTATCTCTCTTTATATCCTTTCCCCTTTCTTTCTTCCTTTCTTTCTTTCTTTCTTTCTTTCTTTCTTTCTTTCTTTCTTTCTTTCTTTCTTTCTTTCTTCTCTCTTTTTTTTAGAGAATGATCTCTTTACTTAAAAACCTTTTATAGTCCTTTCTTAGGGAAGGAGATCATTTATGCCTCTACACTGTGTGTCGAATGACTGCAATTGTTGTTGCTGGGAAAGTGGAAAATCCTTTTGATTCGCATTGTAGCACTCTTGTCTTTTTTAGGCTCAAAGGCAATCATAACCACAGTTGGTTTTGACAACTTCCCTTTCAGAAGACATATGTTAGCAGTTTGAAAACATAATTGATCACTTCACCTACTTGAATTTTTTTTTTTTTTTAAATCCTACAATTTATGAGTTTCTTTTAACTGAGAATTTAATAGTTTTAATTACTTATTTAACGCTCTTGAAAACAAGATAGGCTAATGGAGTAATGGAGTAGAGTTAGATGCTGAAGTCAGAAACCCTCAGTACTACTCTGCTGACTCTGTGACTTTAGTGTGAGATGATATATCATTGTCATGTCATTGCCATTTTGATTTGCACTTTCCTAATAAGTGACTATTTCATAGGCCTACCAGATTATAATACTTTGAAGATACTATCTGTCTTGAATTTTTACTTCACTAGTATCATTGTAGAGTTGAGGTGCTGTCTGTGTGTCAGCATTGAACATACTGTCTCTTTATCCTGAAAAACCTTAATGGACTACTGTGCCTGTATTATACTCATTTTACTAATGAGGACATGTAGCATAGCTGTGAATGAGAAAATCTAAAGAAGAGCCCCACTGCTATCATGTAGTAGAAAAACACCTATATCTTTTTCCTGGAAATCAGTGAAACTGATGTGGATGCAGAACCACATGAATATTGTCACAATAGCAAAGGCTCACACAACAGTACACTGCTGAAATGTTTCTTTATCCTCCAAAGATTGCAGTACCCATCCTTTGAACACTGTAGTCAGTCAGGGGAGAGGGCATTTGAGGGCGCTTTAAGGAGATGAAATGAACCATGGCACTGTTATGTGAGAAAACTTGGCTTCTGAAGTTTTCACACCCATCATCTTCCAAGCAAACTTACCATAGGAAGGGAAAAATATTTCCCAGAGTCCTCAAAAAATTTTAAAATAAGTATTTTAGTAAGTTCTGATCTTAGTTCATAAAACCCTTGAAAGTGTCCTGCAATCCTCATCAGCATTTTCACATTAAGTTATTAATAAATTGTTAATGCAAACAATATACAGAATGGGGATAATTAGTTAAAAAAATTGTGCTTTAAAATGTGCTTTTCGTTTCCTCCAGTTTGGGTTTATACATGCTTTTCTGCTTCTCATGATCCTGTGCTTAGTGCCCTCTGGAGCAACATTATCTTTGTGTGTGTCTGCAGATACGTGTGTGTGTTAGGAGGCTGGGTGGGCGGTGGGAGGAGTGTGCCCGGCAGGCTGACCCACTTTATATAGGGGTAGAGTTCTTCTATGGGCCTGCATTGGAACCTACTTTTTATACTGTATCTATGGAAATTTGTGTAAAAATTTAATTAACTTTTCCACATTGAAGGTACCTATTATTCCATAATGACTAGGATAAAATAATTTTCATCATAAGTTAAACTATACAGTAACTTGTAAAGTTTTCCATTTCTGTAAAGGACATTAGAAAATACTGTGTTATCTCACCAGTATGTTTTGTGGGCAAGTTAAGGATTGTCCAGGTTTATATAAGGCAACTTATTTTATTTTAGCCATTGTCATTTTCGAAGAAATATATTTGGATTTGCTGGCTCTTAAGTTATTCTTATAATCAGTACTTTCAGTTGTTTTGTCTTGAGAAGATAAGGCAGAATGCAAAATTTATATTAGAGAAATCAGTTTGGGCAAGGAGCTACTGAGTTTGTGAGCAATTCTGAAATTTCACATTTACTGCTTTTCAAAAAATTGTGCCTTATTACTAAAGCTGCACTACTTAGGCCACATACCTCTGGTGTGATCATGTAGGTAGGAGATGTGGAATGCTAGAGCCTTCAGCATGGCTTTGTGGGATTTTGTTTTATTGTTCCAGCTCCTTGGAACTTGTGGTGTGAGATTCTAGAGAATTCACAGCATTTTAGGCTTTAAAGGTTTGATTCTTTTTTTTTTTAAAATCTGGGAATGGTCTATTGTACATAAACATTTATTAGCACAAATTCTTTTGACTTGATGCTTGTGAATGCATGTCCATTTTAATGGTTCTCTTATCTTTTATAGGTATGCCTTACATTTTCTTGTACAAAGTGGAATTTCCTACTGTATCATGATCATAATAGGAGTGGAGAATATGCACAAGTAAGTGTTCACTTTGTTCACATATTACGTTGTATTTTTTTTCTAAAATAGGATTGGATTAAAGTAGAATTTAATTACATTAAAATATTCTAAGTTTGATTTTTTTTCAAGAAGAACTGCCATAAACATAAAATAAAGATACTAGTATGCATCATTCTTATCAGTGCTAGGGGTTGTTCTTGGCAGTGCTTGGGGGAACCTTGTGACATGCAAAGCATGTGCCTTAGCCTGTTGAGCCATCTCTTCCACCCTGCTGATCTTTTATTAATGTAGGGTTTCTTCATCTTATTACTGTTGACAATTTAGTCCTTGCAGTTCTTTGGTCATAGTTGTTTTAAATCAAATTTTGTTGTCATATTGTTGATTTACAGTACTAAGGTCTGACAATTATTTCATGTGTGGGACTGTTCTATGCACCCTAGGATATTAACAGTATCCCTGATCCCCACCCCTTTGATTCTAGTAGCATCTTCCCCCAGGTTGTGACAGCCATGAATGTTTCCAACTATTTAAAATTTCCCTTGGAAGTCAGAACCACCTTTGGTTAAGAACCACTGGCTTAGCCGATTGGCAACTACAGTGAAAAGTTAGAGTGTGGTGAATTGATTGGAAAGAAATTATAAGAAAATTTAGGGTGTCCACCATATTATGGAATTTTTAAAGAGGTATGAACTTGGTGGCATGGGGGAAAAAATGTGTTTTGAACTTGAAACAGCGGGACACTTGGGCAGTCTTGGGCCGGGGCCAGTGCCGGCTCGAACTCCGCCGAGATTCGACCCGGATGGCCATGCCTTTGCACAGCCGCTTTGCTGCTGAACAACCAGGATCCAGAGCTAGCTATATTACTTGGGGTCCCAGCGAGTGCTTGCAGCCATGTCTCCAGACTGTGAACTAAGCTTTTGCCCCATGCCGGCTAAGGGGGGAAATATCCTTCCTTCTTGGTTTTTCTTCCCTCCGGGAGGAAGTGGTGTGGTGTCCACCATATTATGGAACTTTTAAAGAGATATAAACTTGGTGGCGCGGGGGAAAAAATGTGTTTTGAACTTGAAACAGCAGGACGCTTGGGCAGTCTCGGGCTGGGGCCGGTGCCGGGGCTGGTGCCGGCTCGAGCTCCGCTGAGATTCGACCCTGGTGACCATGCCTTTGCACAGCTGTTTTGCTGCTGAACGACCAGGATCCAGAGCCAGCTAAATTATTTGGGGTCCCAGCGAGTGCTTGCAGTCATGTCTCCAGACTGTGAACTTAGCTTTTGCTCCATGCTGCTCCAGGAAGGGAAATGATGCAATTTCCAACTTAAATCTCCCTAGACTTAATTACTAAAATACAGAAATCCTAAACCTAAGACTTTATATCTCTTCATTCTCATCAGTGGAAAACTAATTATCAAATGTTTCCTCATCAATAGGGCTGTATTCTTGGGGGATAAACTCCAACAAGAATAGTGAGTTCTGTGTTGAAACTCCAACAACAATAGTGAGTTTTGTGTTGAAATATAGAATGTAATCAAGGTAAAGAGAAAAGGAAGTGAAATTTATCAGTTATGCAGGGGGGGTGGGGGGCTAGGGGGTGGGGGTTGGGGGTGGGGGTGGGAGGTATACTGTTTTTTTTGTTTTTTGTTTTCTTTTTTTGGTGGTGGAATATGGGCACTGGTGAAAGGACGGGTGTTTGAGCATTGTATAACTGAGACATAAGCCTGAGAACTTTGTATCTTTCCACATGGTGATTCAATAAAATAAATTAAAAAAGAAAGAAAGAAAATTTAGAATGACTTCTTAGTGATGTCAGGGAGAGTGTAAGTAAAAAGAAGGATGTCAAAGATGACTCCAGGTTCTAGGCTAGAGTGGTAGAGAAGATGGGAACATTGTTTTAGGAGGTAGAAAATTATGAAGATGGGAGCATGCTTAGAGAATAAACATTTCAAGTAGGATAAAACCCTAAAATGTATTTGTTATATAATAAACGCTCAGTGAATAATTAGAAGTAAACGGATGTTAACTTTAAAGTATCGTGCCACCTTTAGGAGCTGGGGATAGATATGGACCAGAATAGAGATGTGTGCAAACCTGCCTGGTGAATCCCAGGGGAGACTTCATTAACACATCTGCTAGCAAACCTTCCCGTGGTGTCCCATAATATCTGAGGTGACATGTGCACTATATTTCTGCATTTAGAATTGCACGTGGCACTTAGAGTCTTGTGCAAGAAATCATGAAAGTGTGGCAAATAGATGAGCTTTAAATATCACTCTGTTTGCTTCTTCATTGTCTAATGGTATTGGTCACACCTGAGTTAGCTTTCTTTTCCTTTTATAAACCAGCACTTACAAGATTATGATGTTTTTATTTAAATGAAGTAAAATGTCTTGATGATATTTCAGGTGAAGCAATTTTTATATCATTCTGATCCTGTTTCTGAAATCTTGTGCAAATGACAGGTTCAGAGTGAAGCTGTATTTAATATGTGATAAAGGGTTGTTTGTAATCTGAATGATAGAAGGAAAATCTGGTTATTTTTTCCTGAAAATATGACCTGCATTGACGCATAAACAAAAGTAATATGCTTATTAATTGGAAAATCAGTAGATTCATATTGAGTAAAATGAAATTGTTTCTTCAGAGAAGGAATGATAATCTCTGAATAATCTGTATATACTTTATATTAGTTATACAAGGTAATATCAATTTAAATTAAAAAATTAAATCCATGTATCATTACACTACATTTTGGGTGCTAGTCACTAGTACTTGAAACAAATAGAGACATATCTGTCAGCATAGATAGTTCTACTGGATGGCACAATGTTAAATACATACATTGCAAAACTTTCCAGCTGGCTAGCTTAGTGCTCAGAGTGTGAGATGCCTAACACATACCGTTGTATAAAGTTAATTATGTTACTCTTTTTTATTAATATTCTGGAGCACAGTGTTATTTACATATATGCTGCTGACATTTAAAGTAGGACTTACATGTTAGATTTTTGCATTTTGGGGAGCAGATTAGGCATATGAGTTGTTTGTGTTGCAGTAAGAGAAAGTGGATGATTAACTTTTAAATATATTTTTTAATCTTTTTCAACTCTCTTCAGTTTCATTTTACACCCGTGTATTTTTGTCTTATTTTTTATTATTATTCATATATACTTTTTCCCTCACACTGGGTTCTGTGTTAATTTGAAATTGCTTAGTGGGTCCAACCTTCAAAATTTTATTTAAATACACTAAAAAGAACTTAAAACATTTCTGTCTGTTGTCCAAAGTTGTCTTTATATACCACAGTTCTGTTTCTTTCTTGTATTATATGATATATCTGGGCTGGAGCGATAGCACAGCAGTTGGGCTTTCGCCTTTCACTCGGCCAACCCATGTTCGATTCCTCTGGCCCTCTTGAGAGCCCGGCAAGCTACTGAGAGTATGGAGCCCGCGTGGCAGAGCCTGGCAAGCTACCCGTGCGTATTGGATATGCCAAAAACAGTAACAATAAGTCTCTCAATGAGAGACGTTACTGGTGCCCGCTCAAACAAATCGATTAGCAACGGGATAACAGTGACAGTGACAGTGATGATATATCTGCTAATTTCTTTGAATAGCTAGGGTTTACATTTTTAAAATGAAGGTTTTCACCTTCTTTGAGTACATAGCAATTTAAAAAGTCTTTGAATCTTTCTACTTTATGCTTTACGAACTTTATAATTTATTCACAGTGTGGTTGTTGCATTAGGTATGAATCTGTGTGTAAACTGAAACATTTTCATTTACTATAAGCTTTATCTTTATAGCTTCTTATATTAAGATCCATATCTAGTTATATTGCCATTAATATTTAATCTGTTCTAGAATTTATTTTGCTAGTTTGTAGTTTCATGTTAATTTTGAAGATTTTGAGGAGAACAATTTAGAACCTTAGGTGATATTAGGTGATATGCGAAGCTATTATTTTTCCTTAATTTATATAAGGAGATTTTAACTTTCTCTAGATTTGGTCAGCATTTCCAAGAACAGAATTTGATAACTCTCTCCAATGGACTGGACCAGGTAGCAAATATTTTAGGCTCTGTTCGATATAGAGCTGTTCTTTATTGTTGTACGGAATCAGCCATGAATGCAACCTGTTAAACAAATGAGGCTGGTCATGTGTTGGCACACTTTATTCACAGGTGGGGCCTGTGTTGAGCCAATCAGTCTATGATACAAACCCCTGCCACAGAGATCTTCAGAGAGAGAGGAGATAGACACTCTTTTTGTTCATTTAAGAAATATGCAATATGCTTAAGTTTGCTAAGTTACAGATTTAAACTTGTTCTAGCAAAAAGGTGGAATATAGTCCACGGTTAGGAAAGCAATTCTTTGCATGCAGCCGCCATGACCCAGGTCTGATACTTGGTCCCACAAATGAGCCCCTGCAGAGTGGTCCCAAAGTGTAGAGCCAGGAGTAAACCTTGAGCACTGCCAGGTGTGGTCAAAAAACATGGAGTGACTTGCTATGTATATAGGTAGTTCTAAAAAAGCTGGTTGAAGTGCTTTTTTTCCCTTTTGCATGTGCATAGTTGCCTGCTCTACGAAGGACAAGTGAAACAGTACAGAATCTGATGCTTCACATATTATCAGAATCATAAAAATTTTTATTTTCAAATTTATAAAGCATAAAGTAAAATCATGGGACTTAAGAACAATATGCAAAAAATCAGTTTTATTCCTATATATTAGAAGTGAATGCCCTCCCAATTTTAATAATCCATCATAATAGCAACAAAAAGTATTTCTAGGAATAAATTTATCAAAAGAAGTATAAGGCTATTACACTGAAAACAAAGATCTAAAGAGGATATACAAATTGTTGTATACAGTCATATATTGAAAAACTCAGTATTATTAAAATGGCAAATTTCCCAAAATTGTTTTGTGCCTGATGGTTATAATTCCACTTAGACTTTCAGTAGGATTTTAGAAATTAAAAACCAATCTCAAATTTTAAATGAAAATATTGAAAAACTGGAGATTGTTAAAAAAAAAAGTTGGAGGAGTTATACTAACTCATTAAAAAACTTTGTAAGGTTAAGTAAGACTAATCATAGATTACCAGTGTGTACAAACACATAGATCAGTTAAATTAAACATAGGCAAATCATAGTTGAAATAAGCACTTGGGCAGTTCAACAAATGATGCTATACTCATTGGATATGTACATGCAAATCAGTCTTGACCCATATTCTAAAACATGCAAAAATTAACTCAGAATGAACTACACACTTATTAGTTAGGATGAAAACCATAACATGGGTTAAAAAATAAAAACAGGAGAAAACATTTAGACATTATGTTAGGCAAAGGAACAACAAATTCGAAGTACAAAGAATTAAAGGAAAATGGATAAATTGGATTTTTTTTATACTCTGGAAAAAGATCACGAACACAATCACAAAATCCGCTTGATCATCGAGTTACTCGAGCCGTCTCAGTAACCTCTACATTTGTCCTATCCCTGAGATTTTAGAAGCCTCTCTCTTCTCGGCCTTACCAATGGTGCCGCATTGGAGGCTCTTTCAGGGTCAGGGGAATGAGATTCAGCTGGTTACTGGTTTTGGCATATAGATACACCATGGGAAGCTTGCGAGGCTGTCCCATGTGGGCAGGAAGCTCTCAGTAGCTTTCCAGTTTCTCCCAGAAGGAAAAGTAGGTTATAAGATATTGTGCGGTCTCAAAGCGGCCACGCGCTTCTGGGAGCTTGCTTTTAAGTCTCTGGATGTTGGCCGGATGGACTTACACACACCTGGGTTCCTCTGTCGGTACCTTTATGGATGAGGCTTGTCTGAATTTATGGAGAGGGGCCTTGAGCTTGGCTGTGGCTAGGTTCCAGGGGTCTTCGGCCGCCAGGAGCTCTGCTCAGGGCTGGGAGGGAAGCTGGAGCCCATCCCCTCCGAGGGGCCCCGGGGGAGACAGCCAGGCATGTGGGCAAGAGACTCTCTGGAAAAAGATACCATTCAAAAAAAAAAAAAGACAAGCTACTGACTAGGATAAGAAATTGTAAAACATGTATCTGACAAAGGATTTTTATTCAGAATATTTAAGAACTATCATGACTCCATGAGAAAAAAAATAGGCAAACTATTTAAATAGACATTTTATCCAAAAGTCATGTACAAATACAAAATAAGCAGATGAAAAGATACTCAACATCATTTGTCACTGAGGAAAATGCATTTAAAACTACAGTGAAACACTTCCTTTTCATCCCCAAGGAATAACAATACCATGTGTTGGTGAGAATGTGGAAAAATTAGAACTCTTCTCCATTTCTAGTGGGAATATAAAATGGTACTACTTTTTAAAGGAACAATTGAGCTATTTCTAAAAAGTTATGCTTAGTAAAATGTAATCTAGTTATTGTACATTAGCAGAAAATTAAAGTATCTGTCCATGCAGTCCCTGCCTGAGAATGTTTATAACAATAGTATTCATAATAGCCCAAATTGGAAGGAGTATGAAAGTATCTGGTGACTAGGCCAACAAACTGTGGCATATCCATCCATTGGAATTCTTCTGAGGTACGTGCAACAACAGGGATACATTTTGCTCAGACATGCTGACAGGCACAAGATATTTTACTTCATAGAGCTAATTAAAGGTAAACCATTAGGGAAGTACTGAGTTGAAAATTAATATTAATGTAAAATAAAGGTATAATTTCTGAAAGTTTAAGGACTTTAGTATATTTTCCTATTCATAGGTGTTTCACCTATAAATCTAAGTAAGAAAATATATGATACATTATATGTATGCATATAATATAATATAATAATACATTAATATAATTATTAATAAAAACATAATAAAAACTAAAATTTTTCTGAGTTTAGTTTTAAGAATAAAATGCCCAAAGAAACATTGAAAGCCTGTAGTGACCTAAAGGGAAAGAAACTTAGATGTTTAAAGAGCAGGCATAATAGCTATATTTGAACATTGAAAGGGAGTATATGCAAAGACAGTCCATGGAATGGAAAAAATTATTTACCCGATACCCATCTCATAAGGGATTAATATCAAATGTATATGAGGCACTGATAGAATTTTACAAGAAAAGACATCTGGCCCCATCAAAAAATGAGGAGAAGAAATGAACAGCAACTTCCTCAAAGAACAAAGACAGATGGCTAAAAGGCACATGATAAAAAATGCTCTACATCACTAATCTATAGGGCAATGCAAATCCAAATAGCAATGAGATATGATTTCACATTACAGAGACTGACACACATCAAAAAGAAAGAAAGCACAACCAGTGCTGGCACGGATGCAGGGAGAAAGGGACTCTCATACACTATGGTGGGAATGCTGACTGGTCCAGCCTTTTTGGAAAACAATATGGGAATTCCTCAAAAAACTAGAAATTGAGCTTCCATATGACCCAGCAGTACCACATCTAGGAATATACCCTGGGGGCCCGAAAACACAGAGCAGAAAAGCCACCTGTACTTCTATTTTCATTGTACTATTCACACTAGCCAGACGCTGGAAACAATCTGAGTGCCTGAGAGTAGAAGACTGGATAGAAACTATGGTACATCTCTGCAGTGCAATGCCATGCACCCACCAGGAAAAGTAAAGTCATGAACTTTACTTTACTTATAAATAAATGGACATGGAGAGTCTCATGTGAGTGAAATGAATCAGGAGAGGAACAAACATAGACTGATTGCACTCATTTGTAGGATATAAAAGAAAACATACTATGAGACTAATAACCCATAGACAGTAGAAACAAGGGCCAGGAGGACTGGTCCACCGTTGGAAACTTGCCACAAGTTTGGGGGTATGGGGTGGGAGTGCAGTTAGGATAAAGAGGGATCACTATAATAGTGATTAACTTTTCAGTACCTGTATTGCAAACCGTAATGCCCAAAGGGAAAGAGCAAAGGAGGGAGGGGGAGAGGGAAGGGGAGAGAGAGAGACAGAGACAGTAACAGAGACAGAGAGACAGAGCAAAAGTGCCTGCCATAGATGCACACTGTACGTGGTGGAAGGGCAGGGGAGGTAGTGGGATGGAAACTGGGGACATTGGTGGTTGGAAATGTACACCATTAAAGGAATGGATGTTGGAACATTGTATGAGTGAAATCCAGTCATGAACAACAGTCATGTGTATTGAGAGAGAGAGAGAGAGAGAGAGAGAGAGGGAGGGATGAGGGAAGGAAAGAGAGAGAGATTATATGCTTTTTTTTGAGGAGTTGGTGCCCGAGTTCAAAGAGAAGGCACATTTTGACCTGAGAGAGAACAATCTCAGTTATGTTGAGTGGTTTGTGAGGTGCTGTATTTGCCATCATTGACATTTAAATAGCTGCTTAGGTGATGCTGGTTTCTGTGCTGTAGAGACAGCACCAAATTACATTTTAGTTCTTTTCTGTCACTTCGGACAAGCAACTATTGAAGCTGCTGGAGCCACAGAATATGAGATATTTATGGACTTTTTTTTCTTCCAAAGTAAAATTGAGAAGTTTTGCGATTTCCAAGTTGACTTGCCCTTTTATGACTAAGTTCATTCATTCTTCTCTTTGGGTATCCAGTATGCTATTGTCTCTCACCAACACACGTGGGAGGAGGAGGGAGCTGACCATGCCAAGCTGGTGCTGGGCGCTGTTTGCTTGAGCTGGGGTGTGCTCTCATGATTTGGTAAACAAATCAGAATTCTTGAGTCATTCTGTGTTTGAAGGCGCATAGCTGGAAGACTGAGTTGAACTTTAATCTGTTCTACTTTGAGGCTTATATTTTATTCTTACCTGAAAAACATGGTGTTTAATTTGATTTAATATGACTGAAATCCTTCATACTGTCAAAATTTTCTCTTTTTATATTTCTTTGTGAAATGGAAAACTATTCCAGTGAAAGAAATTAGCTGACAGAGATGATTCTTACTTGAGAGGTAGCATGAGAAAGTGATTGCACTTCTGTCTTAGTCTTGAAGTGTGTGTGTGTGTGTGTGTGTGTGTGCGCGTGTGTGTGTGCGTGTGTGTGTGTGCGTGTGTGTGTGTGTGTGTGTGTGTAGATTATTGATGCAGGCCGAAGAGATAGCACAGTGGGTAGGGCACTAGCCTTACATGTGACCACCCGGGTTTCATCCTTGTCATTCCATAAGGTTCCGTGGGCCTGCCAGGAGTGATTCTTGAGTGCAGAACCAGAAGTAAGCCCCGAGCATCACTGGGTGTGGTCCCCAAACAAAACAATAACAACAACAAAACCACAAAACCAAGACTATTGGTGGGGATGCTTGGTACTTAATCTTTTCCACCTTATGTGAACCTACTGCTTCCCTAGGGGTCATGCATGAGCTCTGGAAAGATGCAGGGACTTGTGTCATTAACAGAATTACATAATAATGTCTAGCAAGTACAAGGCTAAAGCACCAAGCCATACTAACAGTATGTCTTTATATACTTTATATACTTATATACTATGGCTTATACATACTGTTAGTATGGCTTGGTGCTTTAGCCTTGTCTAAAGACATACTGTTAGTATGTATGGCTTGGTGCTTTAGCCTTGCACTTGCTAGACATTATCATGTAATTGTATTTCTTATCTTCTGAAAATCTAATTTTCATTACCAGCGTATTAAAGAGAAATTTGAATGTTCTGCTCTCAGTGTACTGCAAGTTGTGTGAATCATGCTGGCCTATTTTTGTTTTCTGGGTATAGAACAATGTCTAGGAGATTGTAGGTTCCTGCTAAGGGTCCTATTGATTAAGTGGAAAGTAACAGGAACCTTCTATGACAGCAACTCTTTTTTGTAGAGCACCCCAAGATCCTGTATTACAGCCATTTGTCTTTGGCATCCTTAGAATCTTGCATTACAGTCATTACAATCTTTCATGACAGCTCCTTTAGGACTTCAGGAATGGTCCACTTCTGCCCTATGTCAATTTTGTGAATGCCACTATAATAACTTTGTGAAAACACTCAGCCCTAACTCTCTAACCTAGGCCATCTGCTGAGCTGTGACTGGATCTCTGTACCCAGGGAAAGTGGAATGATTGGGTGTATAGAGGGAGCCTTTCTCACATACACAGAAGAGGGGAAATGTATTTCAGGTATACTACCTGGAATTGGGAATGCGTTTTACTTGAAGATTGCATCATTGAAGCTGGATTCTGTGATCATCTGATGAGCTTAATGAATATATATTAAAACCTAAGCACTCCACATATCATTTTGTTTTTTAACATTTCTTTAGGAACCTTTTGTTGTTGTTGTAAAGAATAGCTTCAGAATTTGGGAATTCAGCATACAAAAATTGCTGTCAATTTCACATGAACAACAGAAATCTGGTATGGTTAAAATGGGAAGAGTGAAAACTTATTAGCATAAGAAGTTAAACTGAAATATTTGCAATTTGGCAAGTAATTTTTTCGCCTTTGTTGTTGTTTTGTATCGAGGACTACCCGTGGCTCTGTGTTTGGAGGTTACTCCTGATGGTATGAAGAACCATGGGGTGCAGGGGATCAAACCCAGGTCTCCAGAATGAAAAGCATATACTCATTCCCCTTTGCATTCCTCCAGCCCCATAACAAGTAATTTTCAACAAAACACTAAAGGATAAATGTAAAAGATGTGTATATGTTTGTAAACATATATATATATATATGTATATTGCATTTGTCTAATGAGTTTTCAAGCCCTGTGTGGGATTAATTTGTAAGAGCTATAGGGAAATTATTTTAAATCTGCCAGTGTATGACTCAATACCCACCAGTTTTAGCATACACCCATTATGTGTCACAGTTTTGCATAACTCAAAGTTAAGAGAGATGTGGTCAATCCTTACCCTTTGAAATACACCTTTGAGTTGGAGACACCAAATAAAAATCAATCATGTGACAAGTATTTGTTACACCGGTGCTGGGTTCTGCTGATAAATAAAATGACATATTTTTTCCACATGCTTCTCATCATGAAACCCCCAATTACTGTAATCACTCTTAGGAAAGGAGGTTATTCTGATAGAACTGGAAGGAGGATACTGAAGCTAGTTGAAAAGTAGGTAGTCTCAACTGTTTAAGTGCCATTAACTATGTGTTCAGTGGAAAAACCTCGTTGGAAACAGTACCAGCAGTACTAATATTTGAGGCTAAATAGCTATGATAAAGCATATTTAATACATTGGAAAATAATGAAATCATTTTTCCTCAATTCTCTTTTATTGATGATGACATTAAATGGCATTAAGTGGCATGCAGGGGCATGAGTAAAGATCAAGTTAAAACTCCCAACAACCCCTGTATGATCTTGGTGATTTGGTTTATTGGATAAACATGGTTTGGGTCTGTAGACTGGTTCCTGCTGAAGCTTCTCAGAATGGGGGATGGACAGAGACCCCTTCCTGCCTACAACTTAGAAATGGCCCAGTTTCACATCTAATCTCAAAAGAATGAGGAATAGGTGAATATTTCCAGGTGAGACCAAGGGTCCAGTCTACAGACTGAAAACTCTGGGGTATCCTTGGAATGGTGGTGGGCTGAATCCTCCCCACCTGCGCCCCTAGAAAACTCAGCACCCCCTGCCCATACCTGCCGTCTGCCGACAGATAAGCAGCCCAGACTGACAGCTCCAAGAGAACATGATAATGCTGATTTTTGCCACATAGACTGGTCCAGACTGAGAACTCTGGGACCTTCTCGGAATGGGAGTAGACATATTCCCCTTTCTGACTGAAGGCCTAGCAGCCCACAGCCACACCTAACACCCCTAACTTAGAAATGGCCCAGCTCCACAACTGACCCTCATCAAACTGCCAAGCCACCAGAATGTCCCAGATCTAAAAGCTCGTGGATGCATGACTGCATAGGCAGCTATACGTCACCTTAAACCGCCATAGTACTGTCAATCCAGTAGGATCACAGCAAATCTGATGGGAAAGTTCCATAGAGAACCACTAAGCTCTGTGAGCCTGAGAATAACACAGAAGGCTCAGCTTGCACTGACCAGCACTAGAGATGCTTCATGACTTAAGTAACATTGTGAGATAGAACAATGACCACCAGTTGACTCTTATGGATCTAAGATTTGAGAATTCCATTTGCCTTTGTGTTAGGACACACAATATGAAGTAAATTTGATTGTGCCTTCAAGGTGGCAGGCTGGGGTTGCAGATGGGAACTGGGGACACTGGTGGAGAGAAGGTCACACTAGTAGTGGGATTGGTGTTGGAACATGTAATTCCTGAAACAACTGTATTATGAACAACTTGGTAAATCACGGAGTTATAATAAAAGTATTTTTTGAAAAAAGAAAGGAGGGGTCGGAGCAATAGTACAGCAGGTAGGGCGTTTGCCTTGCACGTGGACCGGGTGACCTGGATTCAATCCCCGTCATCCCATATGGTTCCCCAAGCACCACCAGGAGTAATTCCTGAGTGCAGAGCCAGGAACAACCCCTGAGCATTGCTGATTGTGACCCAAAAAAACAAAATAAAGCAAAATTTTAAAAAATTAAAAAAGAAAGGAAAAAATTTGTAAATGAAATGTTTGGGTCTGAGTTCAAGTTCTGCTAATTTTTTCCTTGCTTCTGGGACCATGGGCAAGTTATTTTCCTTTTTGGGTCTAAGTTGGATATACTGAAGATTCAGCCAAGGAGCAAGTGTTCACTTGTTCCATACTGTGGGCTTCTGGGTATGTTTTTTTCTGTAGAAAGAAGTATACTGCCAAAAAGAGTGTTCAAATTTAGATGAAATGCTTTCAGAAGTCATTCTTAACTTACACAGTATTTTGCTATGTATTTTTCTTTTTCTGATGTTATATAAAAATTTGTTACAAGGTTAAGATGATAATATTTACTACTGTGCACTGGGGTAAATTCATTTTTTTTCTTTTACCTAGATAGGGTGCTGGAGCGATAGCACAGTGGGTAGGGCATTTGCCTTGCACACGGGTGACCCGGGTTCGATTCCTCTGCCCCTCTCAGAGAAGCCCAGCAAGCTACCAAGAGTATCTTGCCTTCATGGCAGAGTCTGGCAAGCTACCTGTGGTGTATTTGATATGCCAAAAACAGTAACAAGTCTCACAATGGAGACGTTACTTGTGCCTGATCAAGCGAATTGTTGAGCACCAGGATGACAGTGACAGTGACCTAGATAGGATCTACTACAAGGATATTTCATTCATTTTAAAATCTCTGAACATAAAGATGATTGAAGTTCAGTAAATGAGTCTATATTCTGTTGTGTTCATGGTGTGCTTTTTAATTATTTCTTCACTTGTTTTTAGGATTAATACTTATGAATAGATTGCAGTCATTCATGTGTTAGCCTTGAATGGCGTGCTTCTTTCACATCTCTTGCCTCCTTTCCTACTTCCTTTTCCCCTGTAGGTTCCCTGGGGGCAGTATTAGGGAAGGAAGAGGTCTTGAGTCTTATTAGCTGGTTGGCCTTTATCTCCATTTACCAGGACCCCTGCAGAGAATGTAGGGGTCAGTTTTTACTTGCTATCAGCCAGTACTAACTAGACTTCTTCAATATGAAATTCTAGATAAAAAATGTAGTTAAAAACTGTTTTTACTCTACCGGAAATGAGTGGTGATCTTGTGTATGTGGCCTGACAGGCAGAAGTCTGAAGTCACTTAAAAAATGTGTCTTTAGTCTTCGGTGATCACTCTGGACTAGAACTGAATGCTGAAAGGAGGTCAAAGGGTGTATATGATAAAGTATCTGTATTTTAAACCATAATTTCAAGAAGAAGGAGGAGGAGGAGTAAGAGGAGGAGGCGGGAGGGGGGAGGGAGGGCAGAGAGATAGAGAGAGAGAGAGAGCGAGAGGAGAGAAAGCGGGAGAGGAGAGAGAGAGGAGAGAGAAAGGGAGAGGAGAGAAAGGGAGGAGAGAGAGAGAGAGAGGCGGGGGGGGGTACCTGCCATCGAGACAGGCTGGGGTGGGGTGGTGGGAGGGAAACTGAGGACATTGTTGATAGGAAATGTATACTGGTGAAGAGCTGGGTTTTGGAACATTGTGTGACTGAAACCCAATGGTTAACAACTTTGTAACTATGTATCTCACTACAATTAAATTTTAAAAAAAGTGTCATTATGACACAGTGGTTAGTGGCTCAGCATCATCTCTGGAGGAAAATATTAGCTTCACTGAAGACAGTTCCATTATCACATGAGAGAGAACAATTGTGGCAGGAAGGAAACTGGACTCTTAAGATTTCTTTTCATGTACACACTCTATGAACCCCATTTGAAGGCCTTTAACTGGTTTGGAGTAAAAGAACAGTCCTTGTAGTTACTCCTCTGCTAAAAGTTGAAAACCTATGAGTAATTCTAAAATTGACTTTTTATGTTATCTTATCAATATAATAGTGTTTCAGTAATTATTGTGTGTCAGTCATTGTGTAAATCAATTGAGTTGTTTCTAAATCCTAGCAAGAGCTCTTGGATGTAGGTGTGGTAGACCTGTATCACAGAGAGCCTAGGGGTTAGTGAGTGAAAGGTCTCAGGTGTGTCTGCAGCCAAAGCTCATGCCCTTACCAGTGAACTATATTACTTCTAAGTATTGAGCATCATGACTATGAGAAGGTGACATTACAGAAAAATTCCCTGAATGTATAAAGGAGAGATAATGGGAGCTTACAGGGTCCCAAACAAAATCAGGGTTTATTCTTGTTTTTTCATAGAGCAAAGGTACAGATATCTTTGTACAGAGAATGTGGTGGCCTTCTGAGATATTAGTCAGAATCTAGATATTTTACATATTATTAATTCCCATTGGATGGAAAAACTTTGCTCGAGAATAGGTAGTTGAAAGTCCAGGTTCTGTTGGATTTCTGAAGACCTTTAGGGCATAGCACTATTCCACCAAATCCTGCATTCAGCAGCATGGCATTAGTTCTTTGATTTTGTTAAATCAGTGTAGTAGTTTTTGGAGGTTTTTTTTTTTTAAATTTATAAAACATTTTAT
Source organism: Sorex araneus (assembly GCF_027595985.1). Lineage (NCBI taxonomy): Eukaryota > Metazoa > Chordata > Mammalia > Eulipotyphla > Soricidae > Sorex > Sorex araneus. The sequence goes on along the minus strand of NC_073313.1, from coordinate 344,431,960 downwards.
TTATTTTTGCTTAGCCTGTTAAAATAATTTGTTTGTTTTAATTTCAAACTTTTTTCTCAGGTTTAAGTCTCAGTCATATAATGATTGAACCCCCATCCCTTCACCAGTGCACATGTTCCACCACCAAGAACCCAAATATATCCCCCTCCCACCCACCCCCCACCTAAGTAGCTAATGATCTTCACTTTATTCTCTCTATACTTTGAATACATTCAGTATTTCAATAGAGAACTCATTATTATTGTTTGGAATTTCCCCCCAACAATCAGGCCTGCTGAGAAGGCATTATTTAATAATTTGTTTTCATTGCTGAGAATGAAGACTCTATGAGCTCTATGAGCTCTATGAGTTTTGGATTTCTGATATTTTAGTTCAGTTCACAGTCTAGATGCATTTCTGTAAGAAGCTGCTCTGGTGCCAAAATGGGTTAGAAGACCTCTCGGATCATAGTCTTTAGGAGCAGAGGGTCCCAAGGTTTTTGAATCCTACTGTGTCCAGATCTAAATCATATCTCTATTGAGGTTTCTGTTATGTAATCCTTGGGCAAGTAATGGAGGCTTTTATTAAAGCCTGGCTACTTCTTGCTCTGTGCACAAGGATCACTCCTGGTGGTGCTCAGGGGACAATATGAGGGATTGAACCAGGCCAGCTATATGTAAGGCAAGCCCCTTAAGTTTTGCCTAATCTCTCTGGCCCCATAGTTTCTTGGATTAAAGATTATTATGAAATAGGGGAGTTGTATTAATGTAGGAAGCTAATAACACTAATGTACATCCTTTAGTAAACAGTGGTATTAACTTTGGGTTATATTTTAACCTCATAAAAAGACAAGCCATTTAGTAAACAATGGCATGAACACATTATGTGTGAATGTGTTAACTTGAATATAAATTTGCATGGATTACTCAGTTCATGGGGTTCTATCAGGTAGGGTCTGTGCAAAATACCAGCTACTGATAGGTGATAGCTAATACTTCAAATTACTGTAGAAAATAAAACGGAGTTTTAAATGTATATATTAAATGTTTTTAGTTTTAATAAAACCAGTTAGATCAGTGTTTCTCAAAGTCATTGAGAGGGGGTGCTGCAATGATCCAGATGGATTAGCCTTTGCACAATATTGGGGTCTTTCTCTTTGTCTACTTAGAGAAGATAGATTTCCAAAGGGCTGCTGAGGTTTTTACTGAAAAGCCAGAAGTAGTCTAAATAAGTTTGGGTGCTTCTGAGTTAAATGATACATCTTTTTGTTTTAAAGATAACAACTTAAAAATAACCAAATGGCTGTAACATAAAATAAAAACACTTCTCATTGGCAGAGTACAAGGACTCATATTTTTTTGATACCATTTAGGGTGCTTTTAGAAGTTAAATTGACCTCTTTAAGATCCTAAACATTGCCAGAATGTTGAAAGGAGAATGACAAACCTAGATAGTTCTTTGTTAGAATGTTGAACCAAATGTTTCAGCTATGTCCTACTAACACGCTGTCATTTCCTTGAAGTGTGTGTTAAAGTTCTATGAGGAAAGAAAGCTTGTGTGTGCATTTCTTTTTTCTTTTTTTTACTTGAGGGTAAGAAGGAAATTGTCATGGAAAATTAGGGCTTATTAAGTGATGAATCTGCTATCTCTGTAAATATGCAGACTTGATATGTGCAACTTTTGCTTTTATTTTGTTAATTAAGTAGGGTGTGTCTTTGAACTTGACTTTGGAATTGAGTAGAATGACTTCTATATGTCAATCATTGTTTAAGTGCCTTTTACAAAAACATTTTATTTCACTGTGCTGACAGTCTTCAGTAAGAGCAGGTAGGTCTGTCTACCATACAAGTGAAGACACTGGAATTCCAAAAAGGGAATTCATTTGAGTTGGTCACAAATCTTACAACTTTAGTGGTGGATTCTGAAATTTGTATTGCTATATTGCTTATTTATAAATTTTCAAATATATTTTATTTATTGATAAAATTTATTTTATAAAGCTGAACTAAACAGACTTCTTTCACTTGTTTATAAGACTTAAGCATAAACACTGATTTATTTTCGGAAGAATAACAAGCCACATTGAGACATTGTATTGTGATGGCTATTTGATTTATTTTATCTTCTTCCAAATATGCTCTTAGGTATTTTTCTTCTAAAATATATGTACTTAAGATTGCTAGACATTTATAAAACACTATAGGTAAGTTTGATATTTAGTATGTGTAGGAAAGAATACTGACCTCTTCCTCTGTGTTAAAAGTTAGTTTATTAAATAAACCATATTAGCACAGGATGAAAAGATGGGGCAGAGAGTAATGAAGAAAATAAGTAATGACCTGGAAAACTGCCCAGCATTTTTGTGCAAGGATATTACAGCAAATGAGGTAGGCATCTATGTCTCATACTGTAAACTGAGCTTTTGCTAAACCTAATGAAGCACCCAGAACTTAGAACAAATTCCTATCCTTTTCTTGCCTAGAAATGAACCTACAAGAAAAGTGCCTTAGCATGACTTACTTTGAGACAAAGGTAATAGATCGAATCAGGATAAGCTGTGCAGTTTGCTTTTCACTTAGAAAAGTAATCTTATGGGGCTGGAGAAATAGTACAGAGGGTAGGGTACTTACCTTGCTTATAGCCTACCGGGGTTTCGTCCCTGGCACCCCATAAATTCCTCCAAACCTGCCAAGAGTGATTCCTGAGTGTGGAACCAAGAGAAAACCCTGAGCACTGCTCACTGTCCATCTCCCCCACCCCCAACAAAAGAAAAATCTTGTGGGGCCAGAGATATAATATAGTGGTTAAATGCTTAGCTTGCACAGCTGACTCTGGTTCACTCCACAGCACTGCATACATAGGGTGCCCCAAGCACCACTGGAAGTAAAACTGAGCACAACTGGGTGTTATCCTGCCCAATCTTATGTGGAACTGATAATGGAATTAGAATTCCAGTTGGTTCCTTTAAAACTCTATAATTAGAGAGCTGTTTTTAATATGCAAGGAATTTTTGCTTTGGACACTATCACTTTAAAATGTTTAGAAAACAAAGAGCTGAAAATAATATCGAGCAAAAGAGATGAAAGTTAAAGTTAAGAAAGAGAGTTCTCTAAAGGTCAATGGACAACTTAAATTATTTCTATTGTAGTTGAGATAACATGGTTACAATAGTATTAGTGTTTATGCTTTAGCTGTACAAAGTTACCGCACCTCCACCATCAACCAGAGTGCCCAATACCCTCTGCCACTGGCCAGATGTCCCTTCTAGTCTGCCTTTTCTTCCTCTCCCTTGACCCTCTCCTCATCACTTTTGACTACAGAACTGAGGTCAAAGCCCAAGGGTGCATTGTTTTTAGATACTCCTGTTCTCTTGCTTTGTGTCTTTATGTACCACATGTAAGTGAGATCATCCATAGACAAAGAAGTATTTGTCCTTCTGCTACATGTTATTTCAGTCAACGTGACTCCCTCTAATTTCATTGCATTTCAGACAAAGGCAAGATTTCATCTTTTCTTATAGCCGAATAGTGGTTCATTGTGCACATATACCAAACTTTCTCTATCCACAACTTTATCATCAGTGGTTCATTTCTTCCATTCTTAATTGGTATGTGTGCAGATAATATATAGTCATCTTAATTTGAACACCGAATTGGGAATCTAAAGGTCTTAGTTCTAATTCTTGGGTTAATGTCTTAATTTATCTTAATGTATATATTTATACAATATAATTTTATATTAAATATAAAAGAATCCCTGATTATTTCTTCTCTCCTAAATAGATTCTTATATATAAAAAGAAGTTATTTTTTAATTAATAGTATTTTCTCTTTTTTTTTATTGAATCACCATAAGATGCACATCCCTTCATCAGTGTACATATCCCACAACCAATATCCCCAATTTCCCTCCACCCTCCCCAGCCCCCAGCCTGCCTCTATATCACTTTTCTTCTCTCTCTCTCTCACACTCTCTCGCTCATTCTCTCTCTTTCCTTTTAGGCATTATGGTTTGCAATAAAGTACTGAAAGGTTATGTATATCCATTTCCCTATTTCCAGCTCTCAGTTCTTGTCCAGAATGATCTTTTCCAACTATTATTGTCCAAGTGGTCCCTTCTCTATCCTAACTGCCCTCCCCGCCCACCCCCATGTGTAGCAAGCTTCCAACCTTGATTATTAATATTTTCTATGACTGTAATTCTCATCCATATATTATGGAGGTATGTTAGAATTTGAGTCATTTTGATATGTTACACTCTTTCATCACCACCAAGCCAAACAACAAAGGTGTCCATTTGGTACCTGATTTAATTTTCTGTTATCTTATTTCCTTTAAAAACTGGCTGAACTTTTGTGTCTACCATGATATTGGATGAAAGATCTATTGTCTTACCTCTGCTTCTTTTCTGTGACTACTCTTCAAAGTTACAGGGCTTTTAACTGTTCTGTTCTTGGATCCACCAAATGCCTGTCACCTACTCTCTATATAGTACAAAGTGTGATCCAGAATTCTGGGAGTTCTTGTTGAGGACCTTTTAGGAGGTAGAAAGGTCAAATCCATTTCTTAATTAGACACAGTTCCACTTTTATTCTCCAAAGTCTATACCACGGAGCTTACTGGAGCTTCTGTGATGTGTGCTTTTGAAGAAGAAACAGTTGAAAATTCAGCCAGATATTAGAGAAGTTTGCAAAACTGCCACTTCTCATGTTTTTGGTTTTTTTGTTTGTTTTAGAAATTGCTCTATTTTGGGGGCTGGAGAGATAGCACAGCGGGTAGGGCATTTGCCTTGCACGCGGCCAACCCGGGTTCAAATACCAGCATCCCATATGGTCCCCTGAGCACGGCCAGGGGTAATTCCTGAGTGCAGAGCCAGGAGTAACCCCTGTACATTGCCAGGTGTGACCCAAAAAGCAAAAAAAAAAAAAGAAAAGAAATTGCTCTTATTTTTCAAAATCTGTAAATTGGCATGCAATAGCTTTATTATTTGCTATTAGTTATAACTTGATCAAATGAGCAATTTTAAAATTAATGTTTACCTTTATTCTAGTACAGTATATAGCAAGGGTTGTGTTTATGTGGGTTATACTTCAGTTTTGCAGATGGTAAAGAATCCTGAGACCAAAAAATTTGAGAACAGCTGTTGTAGAATTCTTTCATGTGGTGGTAGGCAGCTGTATGGTCAGCTCACTCAGCCTTTTTGATCAAGTCATCCGAGCTCTTTGATGTGGCTCTTTATATTTGTGCCCTTGTCCTCCATCCATGTTTGGTGCTGCTCTAACCTCTGAAATTCACAGTTTTGGAAGCAGTAAGATCACAGCCTTTATAATCACTGCTCTCTTGGTGCGTACTGGATCCATCTCTGATTAGTGCAATAGAATGATGAAGACAAACCTTGAGGCCCGAGATACTGCTGCAGGTTCCCGGTTCACCTTCCCAGTTCAAGCAAGCTCAGTCTTCCTGGCCTTCTTGCTGAACTCATCTCTGCCTTTCTAACCCCTCACTTCTTGCCCCCTCTGCTTTTTGTTACACACACACCTCCAGACACGTGTTCAGCCTTGGACGCACAGAGCTCTCCGTTGTCGTCAGGCAGCCCAGCGTTGGGCAGGCATCCACACAGGTGGCGGCTTCTGCAGATTCAAGGTTTTGGTTACTTCAGTGGTTTTCAGCTTCCTAGAAAAAAAATGTTTAATTTGTATTTTAAGTTCCCATTTCCATTCTTTTCTAAGATTAGTCTAAATCTTTGCCACTTCACACCTATTCACTGATCTCTATCTTCCCACACTTATCAGGGTAAAAAAAAAACCAACTTATGGTGCAAGTTCTTTTTTGAAGTAAAATTTTAGTCACCATGATTTATAATACTGTTAATTGATAGGGTACCATAATTCAGGTTCCAAGATAAAGACAGTGATTAATCCTTGGAGGTAATCATTGAGGAGGCAGGAGAAGTGTAAAAGTAATGTGATGCAAGAAAAAGAGGAGGGCAGAGGCGTCCTGGAAGGGAGTGGGTCACCTTGTGCGGGTCTTCTTTGGCGCTGGAGCCTGTAGCCTCTCCCTTCCTCCTGCCTGTTTCCATCCAGACTCTGTGTCTGTAGTCCAACCCGTCCCGTGTCTCCACGCTCTGCTGTGCCTGTGCCATCTTTTGTCATTCTTCTAAGTATCCAAGGCAGTTCACTGAAACACTCTCTCATTTCACATCTAGCCATCACTAAGGACTGTCTTTGCTTCATTGTTCTTTCTAGTTGTTTTGAGAATGAGACATTTAAAAGATGATTAAAGTGGTGCCAGGTGTGTATAATAAGCCCTTGTTAAATGTGACTACAATTAGCAGCTGTTATTTCCCCTCTGCTATCTCAAGTTTCTGTATTCTGTATCTCCAACCTTCTCTCTGTAGCTCAGTGTCTCTTACCTAGACTTTCACATTAGTCTGCCAGCCGGCTTTCCTGCCCAAATGGTCTTTGAAAATGCTGACTTTCCATGAGTCTTTCGCACCTGACTCCATATTGCTCCCTTGGCTGCATTTTGTGCCTTTGCCCTGCCTTCCTTTCCCTTAGTCACAACATGTGCGCCTCAAGAGGGACAGGCCCAGCCATAATGGGCCTGTCTCTCGCTTTCATTTTACATTTTGTGTCTTTGTTTGCAGGATGAATTCCTGCTGGTCTCACAGAGAGCTCTCTTTATCTATGATTTTCTCTTCTCCCCTCCCAGATAAAGTTAGTCTCCTGAACTTTGTCCACCCTCTGGACTTAATCTCTTTTGTTTTACTCTACCAGTTTTTTCCCTGGCACGGTGACTCTGGGGTTACAATTCTGACCTCAGAGCCATGCTGCCTTCTTTGCTTCTTCCCTGCGAGGGAGTTTTTTCACATTGCCCAAGTTACCTAGTCGTTCTACTCTCAGTTTCTTCATTTTAAAAATGAGCTAATAATATGTAGTGAAGATTGGATGACTATTAAACGACTTCTTTAAATACAAGGTTCTGCCCTTCATTGTGAGATGCACCATTACTGTGTTCACCCTTGTGAAGAATTGCATGCTTTCAGTTGCTGAGGATTGTTGATTTCAAGGATATAAGGTGTGAGATGCCTGCATGGCTGAGTCAGTGAGTTTCATTATATGGAGAACTTGGTAGCTGCTGGGTGAGGGCTATTGATCATTCATGCTGTCCTTGGAACTGGAGAGGACAGGGACTGGGCCTCATGTAGCCCTGTCCTGCAGAACAATGCCAACCAGTATCATGACACTGGAGTGTGTGTTTGAACACAGCAGAAGGGATTCTGCTCACAAACCGACCATCTTCTTAAACCTACACCCAGTAGGTCGCTGGAGCACACCCTCTTCTCCCAGTCACAGCTACAGAGAGGCCCCTAGCAACTCAGTTTTCTCCGCTGGGCTGACCTCCTTTTTTTGTTGCCACAGCTTGTGAGCTAAAATACAGACCTTGGAAATGGGTCGTCTACGTAGTCTTTCTTACTGCCCTTACCTTCAAGAACTTGACAGGATTCATAGGATTGTTTCTGTTTTCTTTTTTCCCTTTCCACCTATGGTCTTTTCACCCTGACGGGTGTTAGCAGAAAGGTGAATGATGGAACTCCGAAGGTGGGGAGAGGAATGCAGTCCCTGAACCGAGAAAGCCTCCTGACCTTCTGGTTGAGAGAGACCCCAAGGGTCTTGGGGATTGACTTGGGGATCAGTAGGGGTGATTGAGACTTTTTGCCAGATATTTTCCCAGAATCCTGGTTTCAGTAGATGCTTTAGTTAGGGATCTGCATTCATTTGGGTGGATAATTCTTTGTAAGCTGCTCCAAGACTCTGCCATAACATTATCTCCAAGTATAATGGTTTTGTTTGTTTGTTTATAGGGGAGCATACCTAGCAGAGCTGCCAGGATGGTTGGGGAGTGGACCCTCTGGGCTACCTCTGGAAGTGCTTGCCTCAGAGGTGCAGGCTGATAGTGATACCTGGGGGCCACAAGGCTTCACTCTGCGGTACTGAGGACTACTTGGGTTATATTTGGCATTTCTTATGGGGCCAAATGATGCAAGGGGTCAAATTAAGAGCCTTATATACACTAAGTAGGCATTCTACCACATAAATTCTCTCTGACTACAAAGCCTTAAATTTTTGTTTCTGGGTAGTTTTGCTTCCCTAAGAGAGGCTGAATTGGGAACTTTAATAAGATGATCTTTTGGACTAGAATATAAATATCTTTGATCCTGATTTAAGCTACAATAGTCCTTGTCTTTTGAAAGATAAAAGTACTGTTTCTTAATACCCATGGCGGAAACCCAAATATATGAATTTTATTTGCACATTTGAATCAACTTTGAACATTTTGGGGGGAAAGAACAGTAAGGTAACTTCATTATGGTTCTGAGCCAGATGTGAAATCAAAAGTTGGATTTTGTGAAACAGCTGAACAATAACTGGGTGGTTTGTTTTATTTCTGTCATCTGTAAAGAAAGTGAAAACAGGAAAGAATCGAGTGCTTCATGTATCAAGTCACTGTTTGTGCCTGGTCGAGTGGATATAGCTAAGCTCCTTTCCCTTTTTAATAAATAAGGCTTTGTAAAAGAACAAGCAGAATCCTCACAACTTTTATTATGTTTGTGACTCAGTTGAAATCCCTTTGCTCCAGCTGGGAGAGCACCTGGTCAGGAAGGTGCATTATCTCCTGATAATGCAGCAAGCCCTGCCTCTGTAGACACAGGGTTTTATCAGGGATGTCGGATCACCTGCAGGCCTCCAAGAAGGAATTAGACTCCAGAATCCGGGGCCTCAGTACTCAGGGGGAAAGCCTAGGATGGGGGATGCTGGGTCCGGGGGCCCCCCCTTTGCCCTGCAGAGATCAACCGCTGTCAAAAGTGATGGGGATGAAAGGAAAGGCTGCTGAGTCTTGTGTGGAGATGGCCTGCTGCCCTTCTCTGGTAAGCAGGTAGTTTTTAATCAGGTGTCCATTCAGTTCAAGTGCAGCAGCAAACACAGAGTGATTTGCCCTGGACAGAGCTTAGTTCACTTTCCAGGTTGACATCTGCAGTCTCTTCTTGCCATTTCACGGGTATGGATTTATTTCTGTTTTTCTGGACTCCTGTGAGAATATGAATCTACATCCCACTTAGAATGTTTCCATGCTAGCCTGTAAAACCTCAATTTTATTGAGAGAACTTCCAGCTATTAATATTACTATTGTTACGTAAGCATGAAATGAGCTACACATTTCCTCCTTCCCGCCTCCAAATAGCTATAAAACTGGAACAATTTGTCAGACTCATGTTGGGACGACTCTGGAAATTGACCAGAAGTGAACAAACATTTGACCAAGAGCCACAGCAAGGAAGGCCTGCTGCTCCTGAAGAGGGGCGCTGTGGGTGCCTGCACCCCTCCTTTCTCGTCAGAGTGACGCTCCTGGGCTGAGCTGGCCAAGTGAGAAAGCTGCTGCCTTCACACCAGAGGAGATTGACTTGATTTGGAGTTAGAAGCAGAAAATTCATGCTGTGACAGACCGAGATGTCGCTCATGAGGTCACATGCTGCCAAGAACTGGAGATTAGAGAGCCAGAGGGACTCTGTGACCATCTCCATGTAGCAGCTCTGCTGCCAGGGGCTAGTGTCCATGTCAGGGAGGCCAGAGAACGGGAGAGGAGAAGCTGAGGCAGACATAGAAACTGCTGGCATGCTGATGTGCCTTCAGTCGGATGTCTTGGTCATGGAGAGTCACTGGCAGCGGGCAGGAGGCTTAGAGACTAAAGTGGCTTGAGTCTCAACTCAGTCTAATCATTTGCCAGTGATGAAGACATGGACATACAGAGGGTCATCCCTTGAGTAAGTCTGGAATCAAAAATGAAGAATTAAAAAAATTGCATTATCTGATACATGAGCAGCTGCATACTACGAAGGAGAGAAATTCAGCACATTTCAGACAAACACAACCAAAATCCAGCATGTTGGTGCTCAGGAGAAGCCAGCAAACCAAGATTCTGTTTTGTTTAATGTGTCTTGTTTAGAACAAGAAATGATAAGCAGCAGGAAGGAAGGCAGTCGAGTTAGACTGTCTCAGGCAGGTATAGACTTACAAAGACAGACTATAAATATACTTAAAGAAATAAAAGAAGCTATGCTGACCATGACTCACCAAATACAGGTATAACAACTGAGGGCTTGGGGGATTGGTCCCATAGTAGAGTATATGTCTAGCGTCTCCAGGCCCTGAGTTCAATCCCGGGCACCTCATCCATCTGGATCCTCTGCCTAACACTGCTTGGCATAGACCCGGTAACTCTCTAGCAGTGCCAGGGTAGTCCTTGTGGCCCCATATTCTGCTGGGAGTGGCATACAAATATATGTGTATATTTGATATATATTGATTTGATACATATGTGTTTGACATATATAATATCCAAATGGAAGTCCCATAGTTGAAAAGTAAAAAAGAAAAGTTAAAATTTTGCTAGATATTATATATAGTGATTTTTTGATTACTATCCCAAAGAATCCATGAACTTAACAGTGGATAAGTTAATAAATATTACTCTGTTCCACATAAAGTAACAGAATGGGAGATTAACACTCAAGAACAGTAGAGATAAGTACCAGGAGGATTACTCCACAGCTTAGAAGCCCGCCCTTGCATGCCGGTGGAAAAGGCAGCTCAGATAGAGAAGGAACCACCAAGTACAGGGTGCTAGGAGGACCATTCAGGATGGGAGATACGGGCTGAAAGTAGACTATAGACTGAACATGATGGCCACTTAATACCTCTATTGTAAACCACAACACCCAAAAGGAGAGAGAGAGAGAGAGAGAGAGAGAGAGAGAGAGAGAGAGAGAGAGAGAGAGAGAGCGCAAAAGGGAATGCCCTGCCACAGAGGCGGGGTGGGATAGGGGGAGGATGGGGTGGGGGTGGTGGGAGAAATGCTGGGACCATTGGTGGTGGAAAATGGGCACTGGTGGAGGGATGGGCACTCAACCACTGTATAACTGAAATGCAAGGACGAATGTTTGTAAGTCCTTAACTGTATCTCACGATGATTCACTAATGAAAAAATTAAAAATATATATTACTCTGAAGAACAAATACAAAATATTGAATAATAAGAGGAAACTTGGTGAACTTTGGGATAGCACAGTTATAGTAACATATGGATGATGAGAGGTCCCAAAGGAGAGAATTAGGAAGAGAAAATGTATTTGAAGAAATTATAGACACTGCTTTCCAAAATGTGATGAAAAATATGAATGTACAGATCCAAGAAACTCAGCAAAGTCCCTGTAGGATAAACAAACATATCTTCACTAAGATACATTATAAACATATTATTGGAGATAGACCATGTGAACTTCTGCTGTGGTAATAGTATTGTGCCACTAAAACATATACATATCTACATTAGTGTAAGCTATTGTTACCTCAGTAAATATTTTTTAAAAGGCAGCAAGACAAAGGAAGTTACATAGAGGAACAACGCAGTCAAACCAGAAACAATGGGGAGCAGAAAGTAGCAGAAGGCATAGTCAAAATTCCAAGAGAAAAATGTTTAAACACAGTTCTCTACCTAGAAATCCACCTTTCAAAGTCCTTACTGATGGACTGAAGTGATAGTACAGGGGTTCAGGATGATGTCACTAGGAGTGGAGTGATCTCGGAGCACTGAGCACCCTGAGTGCGGCCCAAACCTCCCACCAACTTATGTTGAATTATAGGCATTTTGAAATAAAGACTTGTCATAATTCTAAAGGGTATCTTTAGGTTGGAAACTAATGTACAAGATAGTAACTTGAAACCATAGGGAGAAATGAAGAACTCCAGAAATACTAAATTTGTGTGCAAATATAAAAAGACATGTGTATACATTCTCTTTATTTCTTCAAAGGCTTTGTAAAGCAAAGAGAGAGAGGTGTGTGTTCAAGAAAGAACACAGGCTTCTCCAGAGGAGAAAAGACGGAGAGTACACATCTTACTGACTTGAGATGAGGCCAGTCACCATGGTGGAGAATGAGCCCCAGGTGCCTTTACAAAGTTAGTTTATAGTCAGGCCTCTTCCGAACTGCCTTGGCATGGAGTTCCTGCGCACAGAAAAAAATCAGTCTGGGTATTGTCACAGAGGAAAAAGCCTTGGACTCTGGATGGTACTTTCATAGTCTTACCATGACCTTTAGATTCCCTTTTCTGAAGGGTCCACCCTTCTGTGGGTGGGGCCTCAGTGTCTGCATCTGGACACTGGTTCATTTTCTCCTTTCCCAAAGAGGTCAGTGTTCACATCTCAAAGGGTTGTGGTCCGTATGCCTTCAGGCTACATCAGGGCTGGGTAATTTCTTTTCAGTTTTTTTATTTCTTGAATAAACTCATTATTAAACTACCCACCTATTTACATGCTTGCAATATTCTCCCCTCCCTGCAGATTGTTATTTTTGGGATGGGAAAAGGTAAAGGATAAATAACTTTCACTGACTAAGGGTACATTTTTTGGTCTCCTTAGGTGTGAGAGACTTTATTAGACGTTTGCATGGCAGTCAGGCAAGCCTGAGGTTCACGATAAAGGCCTTCATGTATTGAAATTAATTAAAAATCATCTAAGAAAAACGTAAATAAAGAGGATTGACGCCTAGTTTAAGCAACTTCTCTAAAGGCGCACAGCTAGTTGAAGATGGAGCCAGCATTCCAACCTTTGCCAGTTTTTTTTTTCCCAAGAATAATTTTTTTCTGTTTTCTTGGGATATCCTAATTTAAAAGCTAGACATTTTAATCCTAGTTTCTGTTGTCAATGTGCAATGAAACATTTTTTTCATAAAAATTTCAAGCACTTTCCTTTATGTCCTCATATTTTACTTGAAAACTTATTTTTCTTGTCCTATTTAACTATTCTTCAGAATTTCTGTCTTACAATGCATCGTGCAGGTTCATCTTTATAATTCATTCTCCTAAAACTATTCAGCATATTACTACTTTTCTCAAAATCCAATGAATGCCCATAGGGGAATAGCCAGTATTTCAGAATTCATGACCCTTCAGAGTATTGTGAATTCCATTTTACCCAACAAGTTTGTTCCTCTTGTCTTCCCCCAGTTTATGCTAGATAGATGGCCTCCAAGCTTTCCTCTGAACAGGACATGGCCTCTTCTCCATGTCATTCCTGTTCTGTTTCAAGCCTGGAACTTCTCTGACCTATCATGATCTTTCACATGGTTGCTGTTGGATCATGTAGTCTCCTTCTTGATGCTGTTTACTCTTAAGGTACACATATCCCTGCTCAGAACTTTAGAGAATACCTTTTCTTTTTATTTATTTTTTGAAAAAATTATTCTATTTTCATATTGTAAGATTTGTATTTCGTATTATGTATTTTGTATTGTATTTCGTATTGTGAGATAAACAATTACAAAGCTGTTCATGATCAGGTTTCATTCATACAGTGTTCCAACACCCATCCCTCCACTTGGGTGCTTTTCCCACCACCAATATGTCCAGTATCCCTCTTGCTACTTCCCCTCCCCAGCCTTTCTCTGTGACAGGCACATCTGCCCACTCCCTCTCCCTCTCTCCCTCTCCCTCTTCCTCTCCCTCTCTCTCTCCCAGCCCCCCCACTTCTTTTGGGCGTTATGGTTTGTAAAACGAATACTGAGAGGCCATCATGTTTGGTCCTTTACCCACTTTTAGCACACATCTCCCATCCAGAGGGATCACTTCCAGCCATCATTGTCACAGTGGTTTCTTCTCTATCCCAACTGCCCTCACCCCTCACACTTGAGGCAGGCTTCCAGGCATGGACCAAATCTCCTGGCCCTTGTTTCTACTGTCCTTGGGTATTAGTCTCATATATTTTTTTAATTCCACAAATTAGTGCAATCAGAATACCTTTTCTTGTCAGGCTCTGTGCTAGGCACTCAGACACACAGATTCAGGGTCACTGAGGAACTCCATCTAGTAAAGGATATGGACGTTTGATCTGACTGGAGCACTACAAAAAGAGTGAGATAGAAGGGGCTGGCGTTTAGATGACTAACCCTTAACAGTTGGCTGTCAGCCACCATGAGTAGGATTCTTGACCTGAGGGCAGGTTCCTGAAATGGGCGTTGACTCTTACTGGCCTAGTCCTTTTACAAAGGAAGGAATGTGTGCAGAGTGACAGTAATGCCTTTAACAGTTCAACTCTAGGAAAATATGAGTCTTTTCCCCATCTTAAAATGTGATGAATGGGGTCAGGGAGATCGTTTAGTAGGTATGGCACTTACATTGCATGCTGCTGACCCTAGTTCTTTTCTAGTTACTACATATGACTCCTGAGCCCTACCAGGAGTGGTCCCTGAGCACAGAGCTAGGAGCAAGCCCTGAACACAGCCAAGTGTGGCCCCTGAATCCCCCTCCCCAAATAAAAGTGGGGAATGACTATTATATATCTTTAAGAGAGTGTGCTTATAATAGAGGATGGAGCCTTTAAACTTGTTTCTTGGGACCAGAGAGCTGGTATAGGAGTTAAGGCATGTGTTTTGCATACAGCTGAACCCATTTGATTCTTGGCACCACATGGTCCCCAAGTCTCTGTGGGTGTGGCCCTGGAGGCCCTAGAGCGCCATTGCGGGTGGTTCTAGGGCCTTCTCCCCAGCAGTCAAGAGTGGGAATAAGTGAATTCTAGGTCACTGGTTCAGGCCTAGGCCTGTGCTTAGTGAGAATTCTTCAATCCGAGAATATTTGTTTTCTTACTTTGTTATTTTTGTTTGTTGTTTTGGAGTCACATCTAGTGGTTCTCAGGGCTTATTCCTTTCCCTCTGCTCAGGGACCACTCTCTGATGGAAGCAGGACTCAGGGGTCCATAAGTGGTACTGGGGATTGAACTGGAGCCAGCTTCATTCAAGGCGAGATCCTTGAACCCTGTATTATCTCTCCTCCCCAATGCATATTTTAAAGATAAGTTTGGTTATGAATACATCATCCATAGAGATATGAACTTAAAAGTAAAGATTTTGGTGTACAAAATGTAAGTCCTAGAGATTTGTCACAATCTTTTTGATGTCTTATCGTTGTTTACCCCCAGCATGCATGATTGCTGCAGAACTCCTCATTCCTGCCCTTTCCCTTGCCACCAGGCGTCTACTGTCTATCACCAGAGACTAATTTACCTGTTTTAGACTATCGTGTGATTTGAATTATGCACTATGTAATCTTTATGTCTGGATTTTCAAATTAGCTTAATGTTTTAAAATTTCATCCATGTCATTGTTTATCAGACATTTGTTCCTTTTTATTTGGGTCCCCAATGTGGCCCCTACTCGGGTGACACCAGGTGGTGCTGGGTGGGCCATGTAGTGCTGGACTCATGCCCGACACATGCTACAGAACTGTGAGCTCTGTACTGGCTACAGTTTGTTCCCTTTGGGTGGGTCTCCCCAGAAGTGTTTGGGGGCCAGGAGATGGATCAATGGCTAGCCCACCTGCCCTGCAAGCAGAAGGCTCTGCATTTGTTTCCTGGGGTCGTCCACATGCAGAGCGCTCGGTTCTGGCAGGTGTGCATCTGTGATCCCGGGCACTGTGAGCAGTTTCCTGCAGCCCAGCCCAGCCAGGCATGTGTGGGCACCACAACAGAAGGGTGCACCTCCCAGTGAGCACTGCAGCCAGAGGATGTGAGAGCCGGCAGAACCCCCAGAACGTGTGTATGAGCACCTCAGCAACCCCGGGAGCATGGTGACCAGAAACATCATGAGCTCCACCACTGGGAGAGCACAGTCCCCAGTGAATAGATGTGCGAGCACCATCTCTCGAGAGAGGGAGCACCCTGGGCACTGAGCAGCACCACCTGCTGCGCAGCCCCTGGTTAGCATCATGACTCCCTGGACAAACTCACTGTCTCCACAGCTTCTTCAAGACTGCAGAGGAAGGAGGAAAGGAATAAATTGTCAAACGTACCCAAAGTTGTCGTTTAACTGCTCATGATGTGAAATTCCCAGTTACATTTATACCTACCTCTAGCTTCTATTAGCCTTTTGACTTTTTGCAATTAATTTTCTTGGTTTAGGGGCTACACCCACTGGTGCTCAGGACTTACTCCTGGCTCTGTGCTCAGGGGGACCCTGTGTGGTGCCAGGGATTGAACCCAGTTCAGGCGACTGCAAGTGCCTTACCCACTGTACTCTCTTCAGCCCTGACAAGTTTTGAAAATTTTAGTGATTCAAATGGGTGTTTAGTGGTTTTTCACTGTGATTTTATTATTGTTGCTGTGTTTGGGTGCCATGGGGATTGAACCCATATCTCACATACTCGAGCATGTTTTCTGCCACTTGAACTATTTTCAAGCTTCCTTACTATGATTTTAATTTTTTTCATCATTAATGATGTGCAGCATTTTCTCTTGTGTTTTGGACCAGCTGTATATCTTTTGAGACATTAAAAAAAATCTGACTTGAATTTTATCATTGTAACTTATTATTTCTATAATATGCATGTAAGTCCTTTGACAGCTGGATTTTAAATATTATCCCCCAATATGTAACTTAACTCTTTCCTTTTCTGAGGTGTGATTTTTTTTTCTTTTTGGGTAACACTGGATGATGCACAAGGGTTCCTCCTGGTTCTGCACTCAGGAATTACTCCTGGCAATGCTCAGGGGACCATATGGGATGCTGGGAATCGAATCTGGGTTGGCCACATGCAAGGCAAATGCCCTACTCGCTGTGCTATCACTCCAGCCCCCTGAGGTGTGATTTTGAAGAACACACTTAACTATTTTTATATCAGTTTGCCATTTTTATATTTTAAACTTGAGAACTTTTATATTTTTCTAAGATAATTTTTCTGCCTAATATTTTCCTAGAAGTTTCATTGCTTTATGTTTCAGGGGATGTCAAAGGGCCCTCAGAGATTCTCAGCAACCAGGCTGGTGGCCCAGTGCAAAGGCCTGAGGATATGGTGCCGCCCAGGCCCTACAATGCTGGGATTGCCCGGGCCGGCCTGGTGGTGCTGAGGCTGTATTAGTGAACCTCGGAGGGGGCATCAGGTGGTGCCAAGGATTGAATTGGAGTCTGATGCATGCAAGGCCCGCTCCTAAGCCCCCATACTATTTCTCAGCCTCATAGTTTTTAAGCTTAGGTTAATGATTTATTCAGAATTCATTTTTAGTGTGTTATGTGCTGAGGAATTACTGTCTTTTCAATATGCATATCCATTTGTCCCAGCATTATTTATTGCAGATGCCTTTTCTTCTGTATTGAATTACATTTCATATTTATGTGGGGCTTTGTTTCTAGACTTGTTATTCTGTTCACTGAGCTGTGTGCTTAACCTTGCACAAGATTTGAACATCTGAATACTAACTTTATTTTCCTTATTTTTGCCTTTCTCTTTTGTCTGTAGTCCAAGACTTATGTATTCTACCTGTCTGTCTGTCTGTCTCTCTCTCTTTCTTTCCCACTGTTTGTGTTTTTTGTGGAGATAGGGGGCACGCTCAGGAGTGCTCGAATCAGTGTTACTCCTCTCGCTGTACTTAGGAATTACTCCTGGCAGTGCTCGGGATGCCCAGGATTAAATGCGAGTCAGCAGCTTGCAGAGTAAGCACTACTACTACTGCTCCAGCACAGTCTATATGTGTTTTTAAAGTTTTAAAAATTATGTAGACATGCAGAAATTGTTGAGTGATTCAGATTATTTTGAAGAGAAGAGCAAAGTTTAAGGACCGAAGCTACCTGACTTCAAAACTAAGTATAAGCAAACACTCCCGGAAAATATAGACAGAAGGGAGAAAACCCAAGCAAAAGGCAATATAGTATTCAGGCATGAAAGCTTTCCTGAAGTTGAACTATAACCAGAGCTGTCTAACTCCAGCACCTTGGAAAGTGAACAGTTTAATTTAATTCAGCACATTGAAACAAACCTTCAGGGGGGAGGAGGGGCGGGTGTTGCTTGGTTTTGTTTTGTTTTTGCTTCCCCTTTCCTTCCCTCTTGTACTTGTTGTCATAACAGTGACCATGGCGGTCACTCACACTTCAGCCGTGCTGCTTATACACACTTGGCTGCATTGTGCCAGAGACCACATGCTTGTAGTGCTGGTGACTCCCAAATGGTACTGCTCCTGGATCACACTGGGCTTGGAGGGTGGTTGTAGGAGTTGCACTCACAGCCTTATTCTCACAAGGTAGGCTGTTGGCCATTAAACTACCTCGTGGCCCCTCGCTGCTGGTTTTTATTCCCATCGGTATTTTGAAATGGTTGTTGATCAACCTCTTTATCTCGTCTGAGGATTTTTTCTCAGTTCTCTGCAATTCCAGGTTGTTAACTCCCAAAGCCACCTTGTTTCCCCCTGTAATCATTTTCCACTTCACATCTAATATCTAAATGTGAATGAATATTTTTGATGTGATTTTGCTTTTAAAAATGAGACAGTAATTTAGTAGTCCTATTTTAATAAAATGTTCTGTTCTGGATCTCTTCATATACTGTTGATTTGATTTTGATATTAATTACAATTATATCAGGAAACATCATTCTGCAAAGAGCAGAAATCCCAACTCTGTTATATGATGGATAAACAGTGGAGAGACACTTACCTCTCGAAGCAAGAATTCATGAGGCCGGGCAGCTCGTTTGGTTAATTCAGCAGCTCAGTGTACATGAGGGCATGAAAACATTCTGCTTCTTCTATTTAATTTTTCTGCTTTAGGAAAAATTTCTCAGCATATTTAACTTTGTCCCAAGCCAGCTCTATTTTCCCCCCCATAAGTTAAAGCTGTCCCTGTGGACATGAGAACAGCACGTGTCACTCTCTAAGGAGAAAAGCCTCTACAGAAGCTCCATGTCACGCTTCACAGAACTGACCTTGGTGTTATGCAGGTTACCCATAACCCTGTCATGGTAAGAAGGCGAGGCCACAGTGAGTGCGAATTACCTGCGTCCCTGTGTTTTTGCGTTTCATAAGTCAGTGAACTAGTGCAGAACTAAAGCAGTTTCTTCCAGACTGCACAATAATCTGTCTAGTTCTGGTCTGTCTGGATTTTATTTTTATGTATGGTATTCTGTTTGAAGCCACAGTGAAACCCATACCTTGGTCATAGACTTAGGCACACATAATATTGACTTATTTGTCTGCTTTATTTTGCCCATATATGTACTTGAAAAATCAAAGGTTTTTCTCATTACCCTCCCTACAGTCTAACTCAAAAGAAAAGACAGCAGTGGAAAGTTTGGTGAAGTATGGTGTCATTTAGAAATGTCATTCAACTGCATAGAAAAAAACTCAAAAACCCAACCCACCACCTAGGATGCTTTTTAGTCAGGTTGCATGAGTCTGACTAGCGGCATCACTGGAAGCATTCCCCTTGTTCTGCGGCACAGTCCTTAGCCTGTCAGTTTGCCACCTCTTGGAGATACTTGGTTGCTCTGACAGATCCTGAGACGTCAGAGGTATGTAAAGCAACACCAGTTGTATCTGCTCCCCTTCTTCTTTTCTTTTGTTTCCAGGAAAACTTTCTAGCCTTGTACCTTAGAAGCCCCAGATGTCATTTAAAATTTTCCATTAGTCACAGTTCCCCCAAATCATTGATTTTAGTATTATGTTTTATTTATCTAATATATATATATAATTTTATCTTTCAAAGTAGCACTGTCATCCTGTTGTTCATCAATTTGCTCGAGCGGGCACCAGTAACGTCTCCATCGTGAGACTTGTTGTTACTGTTTTTGGGATGTCGAATACACCACAGGTAGCTTGCCAGGTTCTGCTGTGCAGGAGGGATACTCTCGGTAGCTTGCCGGGCTTTCCGAGAGAGGGATTGAGGAATCAAACCCGGGTCGGCCACGTGCAAGGCAAACGCCTTACCCGCTGTGCTGTTGCTCCAGCCCATCTTTCAAAGTATATCAGTAAAGGGGCTGGAGCAATAGTACAGCGGGTAGGGCGTTTGCCTTGCACGCGGCTGACCCGGGTTCGATTCCCAGCATTCCATATGGCCCTCTGAGCACCGTCAGGGGTGATTCCTGAGTGCAGAGCCAGGAGTAACCCTGTGCATTGCCAGGTGTGACCCAAAAAAGCAAAAAAAAAAAAGTATATCAATAAAAATTATTAATGATATATTTTAAATCCTTGCTTTTTAAAAATTAGTGTGTAATTTACAGCTGCAACAGTTTAGCCATATTTCAAGTATTCAAAAATATAGTACTGCACTGTAGCACTGTCATCCCATTGTTCATCAATTTGTTCGAGCGGGCATCAGTAATGTCTCCATTGTGGGACTTGTTACTCTTTTTGGCATATCAAATACTCCACTGGTAGCTTGCCAGGCTCTGCTGTGCGGACGGGATACTCTCAGTAGCTTGCTGGGCTCTCTCCAAGAGAGACGGAGGAATCAAACCTGGGTCAACTGCATGCAAGGCAAACGCCGTACCCACTGTGCTAACTGTTGAAATATAAATGTTTTTATGAAAATATTTTAATATTTATTTTAATTTTTATTGAGATTCTGTGCTTTACAATACTATGTTTGGTGACTTCATATGTGGTAATTCTAATACCACACCTATCATCAGTGTATCCACCTATCTTTCCCAAGGATCTTCAAACCCACCCTCCTCCCTAGATCCATCTCTACTCAACTGTGTGGATCATTTCTCCTTCTGGTAATTGGTAAATATTTTTAGAACCTATTAACTTTCTGGGGCAAAATGTATGCAGCCATATGCAATTATATGTTTACTATAAATTTTACTTATTTAATGTTATCTGGTATACAATTTACAAATAGTAAAATGCACAATACTCATAAATTTTATATAGCCAAGTGATTACCATAGAATGTTGTCATTAAACTTTGCCAAAATCTTACAGCTAATCTTTACTTGTTGCAGTTCTACCATGATTTGACAAAATGAGACTCCAAATATCTGTTTCATGGTATATAGATCACAATATAGATCCTTAAAGAAGTTGCTTAAGGGGCCTGAGAGATAATGCAGTGGGTAAGGCACTTGCTTTCCATGTAGTTGACCCTGGTTTGATCCCCAGCATTGCCTGTGGTCTTGCGAGCACCTCAGGGAGTAATCCCTGAGTATAGAGCCAGGAAGAAGTAAGCCCTGAGCTTACTTGTTTTGTTTTTGGTGTGGCTCCCAAAACAAAACAAAACAAAACAAGTTTCTAATGTCTTCGTCAAAAAATGTAATTCTAACATGAATGTTGGTAGTATTGTTTATATTAATGAACAAAATGAAAGGGAAATAAGATCCATATCAGAACTTCTCTCATTTGTCTACATGAGCTTTTTTTAACTGAAAAAATTTTGAATTTGATGTTTTTGAATATTGGAAAATATTTTCATTTTTTGACTGTTCACAATAAAATGGCTATAATTATGTCACATGTTTCAGCTTAATGTGCATTATTGCCATATAGTTTTAATTCTAAGATGGCTGGATCAGCAAACTTTTCCCATAATGGGCCAAATAGTAAATATTTTAGACATTGAGGGTCATATGACTGAAGCAGCTATTCAACTCTGGTGTACTAAGGCAAAGGCAGCCTTCGTATGTAAATAAATAGGCATGGAGATGGTCACGAATAACTAGATTTTTAAAAGCTGGCCCTGCATGAATTTGCCCTTCAGGCTTTTGTTAGACAATTCCTGGTTTCAACAGTCAAGAAGATTTATAGTGTTTGCCAATTTCCCTGATATATTTAATCAACACAATGACAGGGATTTTTTTCTAACTGGGAAAGAACTTTATTAACCTTAGTTTTAAAATTTGCTCCCAGGTTCCATCAGCTTAATTAGCTGCAAAGAATGAGTTTTATGGAAGTAAAAATTGAAAAGAGCTGCAGTGTCCAAGGGGCTTGAGCTTAAAAATATTAGATCTACAGCTTATTAGATCCTTAAACAAAATTTTAAGTCAGTCATAATAGAAAAGAACATCTACTGACTTCTTCAAGTTTTATCTTCGTTAGAAGTTGACAGTTCAGTTCGCTTCATTCTTGGAAGCCTTATCAAAATTCTCTCCAAGATCTGGAACTTCATCATCATCATGCTCTCCAGTGCATGTGGCACTTTCCCATCTAAGATTGTTTTGGGACAAGCTTCAGCAGGTCTCCTTAAACTAGTCAGATGGTCTGCAGCCAGCTGGTTTAGTTGCTGGGAAGCATTTCTGTCAGCAGCTTTGTCTCAGCATAGCAGGTAATGGTGGAAGTGCTTGTTGCCAGGGATGCCTGAACTTTAGGGTTGCTAAAGTGGATCACTGTTCCTTGGTTTGTGAACAGATACTTTTTCAATCCCAGCAATACTGTTTACACTGAACTTCTTTAAGGAGAATTGAAGTTCTTTATCATCTGCTGTACTTTTTCTATGAACCATGTTCTTCTTTGTGTGAGCAGTTCCAATCCTGCCAATGCTTACCTGTGCCTGCAGTTTGACGAGCTTCCTTTCTTTCTTCTTTTTGTACCTTGTTGGCATGGAAATGTGGCCATACAGGGGACTAGGTTGGCGCTCAAAGGTTCTTGAAGACCAGCTCAGATTAGGTGCACATGCAGGGGCCAGTGATAGATTTAAGGCACTAACTTGAAGTCCCTGAAGGTGGATGTGGAAAGAAATACATAGTATCTCAACATTATACCCATCACAGGTACAATAGAAATCTCAAAAAAAGATTTTGAGATAACCAAAAGCATAGAAAATAGAAATGCTAAGAATTCAGAAGTGATATATTTTAAATATTTAATATTTTCATTCGTAATGTTTAATTTTTGTTTACATATAACTTTTTAGTAATGACTGAATTTGGCAGCTTACAAAAACTCTTGAAAAATATCCACTGTCATAAGCTAGAAAGAACCAGATCTAGAATTTTTCTGCAAATAGCTAGCATTGGATAATGCAAAGCTCACCATTTCCAAGAATCTCATCTAATTTTTATATATGTATCATAGGTGATATCTCATGCCAGGGAGGGTGGGAAATTGAATACTTAACCCTTTGGCCCTAGAGGAGAGCAAGGGAAATTTCTGAAATACATATGAAGTTGGTCTGGATTTTGTTCTGAAACTTTTTCCATTAAATTGTAATGTATGCGGGGCTGGAGAGATAGCACAGCGGGTAGGGCGTTTGCCTTGCACGCGGCCGACCCGGGTTCAAATCCCAGCATCCCATATGGTCCCCTGAGCACGGCCAGGGGTGATTCCTGAGTGCATAGCCAGGAGTAACCCCTGTGCATCGCCAGGTGTGACCCAAAAAGCAAAAAAAAAAAAAAAAAAAATTGTAATGTATGCTTATATGGATAAACATATATGTATACATATGAATATCATTTTTATCTGAAAATGATTTCATATATAAATATGTTATTTAGTTTCTATTTAGCACTTAACACTTGCATTATGTGTACATATAAAACCTCCTTGGTGGTCTACTGGTTAGGATTCAAAGCTGAATTTCACTGGATATTCATATAGATGTTTTCTTTTTCACTGTTACTGAATTATGTTGTGTGATTTTCTGTTTTATTTCTATTTAACCAATATATTGGAATCTTTTTTGTAGGTATTCCATTTTTTTAATAACATTAATGCTTTAGTAAATATTTTTGTATGTATCCTTGTGCATGTATATGTGTTTATTTTGTTTAAAATATTTGGGGGGTGGGTTAGGCCATCATACCCAACAGTGCTCAAGGCTTTCTCCTGACTCTGTGCTTGGGGTCACTCCTAGTAGACTCTGGGAACCCTATGTGGTGCTTGGGATTGAATCTGGGTTGGTAGCGTGTGAAGCAAGCACCGTACCCACTGCACTATCATTCCAGCCCTGTGTGTTTATTTTTAAGGATGGATTCCTGAAAGAGAAGTGAAAGACAGTGTACAAAGTAGAATTACCAGAATATTTAAAATGTTGCAATAGCACAGCGTGTAGGACATTTGCCTTGCATGCAGCTCACCCAGGTTCGATTCTTCCGTCCCTCTCAGAGAGCCCAGCAAGCTACCGATAGTATCCTGCTCACATGGCAAAGCCTGGCAAGCTATCCGTGGTGTATTCGATATGCCAAAAACAGTAACAAGTCTCACAATGGAGACGTTACTGGTGCCCACTCGAGCAAATTGATGAGCAACGGGATAACAGTGATACAGTGATTAAAATGTTGTTACCAGCTGTAGTTGAGAGTTTTCCCTGGATATCACCTGCTTTGAAACTTTTGCCTATTGTGTTGGATAAATTTTTATGTATATGTTTCTGTATTGTGTTATTTCATTATTTCTTAACTTGAATCATATTTATTTTTTAACTGATTGACTTCTATTCTGTATCCTATCCACATTCTTACCCATTTTTTACTTGAATTTTTAATTCTTTTCATTTATGAAGTTTCCTTGTATAGTAAATAATTTCTGTAGCTTTTTTTGTTGTCTGTCATTTAGATGCTTCCATTGTTTAGTAGTAAGTATTTGTCAGGCTTTATTTTCATGACATTTATTTTTAACATATTTGGAAGATTCCTCATTCCAGGATTCAAGTATGTTCTTTTGTATATTATTCTAGTACTTTAAATTGTCATACTTTTTGCATTTCTATCTTTTCACAGTCTAAAGTTTTGTATATGTGTAGTGTGGGCTGGGAAACCTTTTTATTTCTAAAGGAAAGCTAACTTTTAACCTCACTTACCTCCTTCCCAACTAATTCTGGACTGTACAATGAGTCTCTTTGTAACTTTGCTCTCTGTTCGGTTAATCTTTTGATCTATTTCTGAAACAATGCTATGTTATGAATCAACATGACATATTTATCTGCTAGGATGAGAAAGTCCTCCTTGTCATGTTTGTTTAGTTTTTCAGGAGACCTTGAAAATCGCTTGTCAGAGTCCTCTTGAAGTGTGTTTCTCAACCCCTTTCCAGCCGTGGCCCACTGCTGACCTTGTTTCCTTCCTTCCTCTGTTCCCCCTCTCCTACCAGTTGTCCCTTTAATGTTGCACTGTATCTCCCGTCCCCCTGATTAAAGTGTTTTTACCTTGGAACATCCTGGGAGCCTGCGCTCTGCTCTAAAGAACTGATTTTGGTGGGGAGGCCACACATGTTGTATTTAGGAGCTACTCCTTGCCTGGGGAGTGCTCGCAGGCTCAGGGGACGAAACAATGCCATGGATGAAACCCAGGCCTGCGTCTTCGATGCAGGGCATGAGCTCTGCCTGTTGAGCTCTTGCTCAAGCCTAATATTGTCAGGGTTTTAATTGGGATTGTAATGCTAAATTTAGAAATAAATTTTAGGAGCGTGAACTTTGATGTTATTTGAACTTTCAAAATAAGTCTACAAGTAGGGCAGTCATTAACATACAAACCTCTCCTACCCACTTCAAATCCTCATACATTTCCCCCATGAGTACTAGTGGATTGTGAAGCTGACCAAGGCCTGAATATTTTGATGGTGCTAAGCACTAGAGAGCATTCTTTCCCTTAGTTTATTAGTTTCATTTATGTGGAAACATTAAATTTTATTAACTGTCTTTTCATATATCTCCTATAGCTATTTTCCCTTTATGTCATCAATATGATGTATACTACTATTATTTCTGTATTGAATCATATACTTGTGTCTATAAAATTCTACCTAATTTAGATGTTCCATTTTAAATTACTTTTAGCTTGCAAAATTCTTATGAAGGAATTATTTATCTATTGCAGATAACAAGTGTTTCCAAAATTACTGGCTTCACTATGGATTGTTGTTCTGTAGAGTGACTAAATTCAATTGAATAATTTTTGTTTGGGATTTCATTTGCTATTAAATTTTTGTTGTTGTTTTGGGGCCACACCTCATGACGCTTAGGGGTTACTCCTTGCTCTGCACTCAGGGAAGACTCTTGTGGTGCCCATATGCTCAAATGGGATGGCAGGGACTGAACCTGGGTTGAGTGAATGCAAGACAAGCACCTTAACCACTCTACTATCTCGCTGGCCCACATTTGTGATTAAATATTGACTGGACCTGTTGACATTTAAAGCTGACCTTGGCTCTTTGATATCCAAGGTAGTTCTCTCTGTGGCCAGCCATTGTGATGGCTATTGGCTGGGAGAGGAGCACGTATTGTTGCCTGGTACAGTTACACTTGCCTCTCTGTGGGCTTGGGATGCTCACTTCTGATGGCTGGTTGGACTCAGAGAGCACAAGCCAAGTAAGCCCAGGCATACCATGAAATCCAGGATGAAGCTTTGAGGTTCCTTATGACCAAGCCTCAGAAGTCATTTTCATTGTATTCTATTGATAAACCAAGTTATTCAGTTCAGCCCCGATTCAAAAGGCAAGAAATTATATCCCAGCTCTTATACAGAACCACTTGGTCAAGAGAGATGTTGTGATGGGGGAAGTAATCTTTGGAGACATTCTGTCAATGATACACATAATTTACACATCCTGCATAAAAAATACTCACTTCACTGCTTAAGAGCCACAGAATTTTATTTCATTGTGGAGTAGTGCAGCTCAAGATCTCTGCCTTGTCACATGAAAAAATGCAGTGCATCACTAATCATCAGGGAGATGCAAATGTAAGCAACAATGAGATATCATCTCACACTACAGAGACTGTCACACATTAAAAGGAACAAGAACATCCAGTGCTGGTGCAGATGTGGGGGGGAAAGGGACTCTCTTTCATTGTTATTGGGAATACCGACTGGTCCAGCCTTTTTGGAAAACAACATGGGCATTCCTTAAAAAACTAGAAATTGAGATCCCATATGACCCAGCAATACCACTTCTGAGAATATATCTTGAGGGTGCAAAAAAGCACAGTATAAAAGACATCTGGGCCTGTATGTTCATTGCAATACTGTTCACAATAGTCAGAATCTGGAAACAACCTGAGTGCCTGAGGACAGATGACTGGTTAAAGAAACTTTGGTACATCTACACAATGGAATACTATGCAGCTGTTAAGAAAGATGAAGTCATGAAATTTGCTTATAAATAGATGGTGACAGGGAGTATCATGCTAAGTGAAATGAGTCAGAAAGAGAGGGACAGACAGAGAATGACTGCACTAATTTGTGGATTATAAAATATCATAATATGAGACAAGATCCAAGGACAGTAGAGACAGGGCCAGGAAGATTGCTCCATGAATGAAAGCCTACCTTATGAGCTGGGAGAGAGAGCAGCTGGGATAGAGAAGGGATGACTAAGTCATGGCTGAAGGGATTCCTCAGGATGGGAGGTGTGTGCTGAAAATAGATAAAGGATCAAACATGATGGCCTCTCATTATCTGCATTGCAAGCCATAATGCCCGTAAGTAGAGAGAAAGAGGGAAACTGTCTGCCATAGAGGCAGGGGTGAGGTGGGACACGGGGGAACTGGGGACATTGGTGGTAGAAAATGTACACTGGTGGACATTTTCTGGTGGAGGTATGGGTGTCCAATCATTGTATGACTGAAACTCAAACATGAAAGCTTTGTAAGTGTTACTCACAGTGACTCAATAATAATAATTTTTTTTAAAAGTCTGCCTTGTCTTATGTTTTTAGTGTGGATGAAGCTTTTTGGGCGTGGTTCCTCCAGGACAGTTCTCTACGTGAGGATTTTAATAAAGAGCAAGTTTGATTAGGCTTACACCCAAGTTTCACTTACCAATTTCTGTTCTCATTCTGCTTCTGCATCAAGACAATGCCTAAAGCTATTTGGTATATTATTTTGCTTATGCTTTTGTGGATCAGGAATTCCGGAAAGGTTCAATTAGATACATCTGACACTTACTTATCTTTTGACATGGCTTTTTCCCTCTTTCTGTCCCAAATGTCTTATCCTATGTAGCCTTGCATATATCAGTCACATTTCTCTTATGACAGTCACATTCCTAAAGGTAAGTCAGAATTTCCTGGCCAGTTATTGACTACACCTGGATCTAGCAAGCTATTGCTTGCTTCTACCACAGTGCTCAGTTAGAGCACCAGCCCAATTCAAAATGGGTATAGAAATGGGTATAGAAATGGAACACAAGACCCAGTTGTAGAAGGACAGTGAAGTGGGAGATACCATTAATGTCACCTTAGGAGAAAATATATGCCAAGTGCTTTTTATTTAAAAAAAAATTGTGGGGTGGTGGTGATTAATTTTGGGCCACACCCAGCTGTGCTCGGGACATATTCCTAGACTTACACTCAGAGATCACTCCTAGTGGAGCTCAGAAGACCATATGGGGTGCTGGGGATTCAGTCCCAGACAGCCACATGCAAGCGCCCTACCTTCTGTACTGTCTCTCTAGCCCCCAAATGCTAGAATTTTAGAATTTAAGTTTGATTATTTGTCAACACTGTGTGTGAATATGAATCAGTATTGCTTTTCCAAATGTAGTTGTTAGGATTATATTCACTTTATAATGCATTTGCATTAGGAAGCTTTCTCTCTTTGCCACCAATCCTCACCCTCTCCCCGATTTTTTGATCCAGAAATAATTTAAGTAGATCAGAATTACCTGCTTAAAGTTTGGAATAACTCTTTCATAACATTTTTGAATTGTTTACATAAGAGCTTAAGACTAACTTACCCAAATGTATTGGTTTGATTTTGTCTTCTAGTTAGGAAATCTTCTCTAAATCGAGAACATTTAAATATTTCCCCACAGTTCTCTATGTTTTGGTTTTATATATTGCATAAACAATTCTTTACTTCATCTAGAATTATTTATATGGAGGTATAGTTCTCTGTCTATTATCAAAATTTAACTAATTAGGTGATAAGACCTAATTACCACATATGTGTGTGGCGGCCTTTATTCTAAACAATTTTATATGTTCTAGAATCTTCTCTGGGTTCCTATTTTCTCCTGTTGATATATCAATTCTCTCTCCGTGTCTGTTTTTATTTCATTGTAACTCTGCCAAATGGATTTTATTGTGAGAGCACTAAATGTTTATGCCTAGAAGATGAGAGTAAATGACACTTGGTCTGCACTCAGGATGTACAATTTTAGATATTGAGTTTAAAAAGTTCAAGAATATGTACA
This sequence comes from Sorex araneus, assembly GCF_027595985.1. Taxonomy (NCBI): domain Eukaryota; kingdom Metazoa; phylum Chordata; class Mammalia; order Eulipotyphla; family Soricidae; genus Sorex; species Sorex araneus. The sequence goes on along the minus strand of NC_073313.1, from coordinate 344,403,042 downwards.
ATATATTTTAGCCACATGTTTTTCTATTAAATTTTGTTTTCCATAAAGGAAGAAAAACTAGAAAAATACCAATTCTTACATTCCAGTGATTATGAGCATGGCATTCAGGTACACAATTTGGTGTCTGAAAGTCATTAAGAAAGGAAAACAAAAAAGTTAGTCATGAAATGCATTTATCATGAGGATGGTACAAAATTTAAGTAAACCGAAGAAGAAACTAATTTTTATTTATTGAAGAAAATTACTCCTCAAGTTATCCTAGTATGTTTAATTTTGAACCACATCATAATTAATAAATTACTTTAAAGTGTATTCTTCAAAAATAAATATTTTATTTTCACTAATCCAGCTTATTTTTGTTTTACAGATATTGTTTTGTGTTTGCTTTGGGATACCTCACAGTGTGCCAAGTTACTAGAGTTTATATCTTTGATTATGGACAATATTCTGCTGATTTTTCAGGGTAAGCATAAAATTTTGATTCAATAACCTGTTGTATCTGTTTTTGCATATTGATTGAAGAAAAGAATACAGTTGCACTTAGTGGTTCAAATAAAAGCTGGTGTTAAACATTTTAGTCAGAAATTTCATAATGAGTTTAACATTTTTCTTTTAAAGTGTTCTTTCATAGTATGGTATAAATCATGAAATAACCTGCCCTTTTAAATTGACTTATTTAGTATTTCTAAATATGTAGCAATAAATTTATTATGTGACATTCTGAGATTGAAAGAATTTTCTAGTTCTGAAAAAAATCTAAAAACATTTCTGAAAATCTAATTCTGAAAAAAACTTGAAACTATTGAAAATTGAGCTTGTAGAATTGCTACCGTTTCCTTGTTCTTTTGAGTTCCTTTTATAGTTATTCATCAGCATCTGTGTAAGATCTGATCACTTGTTCTTTCTTTTTTAACACCTGCAAACCAAGGACCATAGGCGGTCTAATCAAACTGAATGTCCTAGAGAAAACCCTTGAATTTTGATTCTGTGCAATGATGCATTTCATGTTTTTGAAGTGTTCTACTTCTCATATTGAGTATTCAACTGATCAGTGGAAATAACCTTGGGCTTTTGTTCTTTGAGTGAGAATTTTGAGACCATTTGGTTCTCTTTGTTCAGCAACAAAATTGGCTGAAGGTTTTCTATGAGATAAACACTAGTGGAGTCATTAGGCGCTTAACTTGCTTGTTATCTTTTTAACGGGAAATTTGCTCTCACCTTGGTACCAGATTAAATTAAACCTCTACATTGTTCTTTTTGTCAGACCTGACAATTTTCCTTCTCTTTTGAACATGAAACAGAGACTTACTTGTAAAGTCAGCCTTGAGTCATCAGGATAAATATTAGCCAGAAAATTCAGTGTTAGGATAAGAAAAGTAGGAAAAATCATAGCATTATGAAAAAAATTGTTCAATAACTTGGCCTCACACGCTGGGGGAAAGTCATACCGAATGGAGAAGGGAACACCAAGTAAATTGTGAGTGGAGATCCCACGTGGTAAGGGAAATGCGCGCTGAAAGTGGACTAGTGTCCGAACATGATGGCCACTCAATACCCCTATTGCAGACCACAACATCCAAAAGGAGAGAGAGAGAACAAATTGGAATGCCCTGCCACAGAGGCGGGGTCGGGAGGGGGGATGGGACTGGGGGGTGGGAGGGATACTGGGTTCTTTGGTGGTGGAGAATGGACACTGGTGGAGGGATGGGTTCCCAAACACTGCATGAGGGAAAAACAAGCACGAAATGTTTGAATCTAACTGTACCCTCATTGTGACTCACTAATTAAAAAATTAAAAATTAAAAAAATTGTTCAACAGTAAACATGAACTACTGTTTAGAGAAAAACCAGTATTATAAAAATATGAGACTTTTAGTGGATGAGCTGGTTTTCTCCTTACGAGATATAAATGAATTTAATTTTTATTAAATAATTTAAAAAATAGGTTTGGATGAAAAAAAGATTGCATCCTAAAGAATAAACAAACCAAAACTGATTAAATACACTGAAAATTCTAGCTAGTGAAATTGGCAATATGTTGGAGAGTATTGAGAAATACACCTGAAACTCAGGAAAAGGAGCATTGATAAATACTTATAGTTTATAAATTGTGAGTATTATCACTATGAGCACTTTTTCAGGACATCACCTAAAGAAATATGATGTTCATATATTCCTCATTCAAATCATCCACTGTGTATTCTGTTTTATTCTCTATATAATTTTCTCATTTTGACTAATAAGCAATCTATATATGAGATATATGTTAAGTACACCCAAATGAACATCTCTTTATCAGAAATAATTATGTGTATTCTTGAATAAAATGAGCTAATGAGAAGAATCAACAAATACATTGGCCTGTCATGGAAAGGATGAATTTGAAGAAGTAACCCAGGTCACTAATTTTGATTGGCTAATAAAATTCAGAGCTAGTTTGTAACTTTGAAAGAATCAAAATTAGGGCCAAGGATCAAAATTAGGGCTTAGAATGTGGCTTACTGATAGAGCACACATTTTGAATATGTGAGATCCAATGATCTATATGTACAGCCAAACAAAAGAAAAAATAACAAAAATCAAATAGAAAATATGATTTTCCTGAGAACAGTGACCAGACTGATCTTCTTCATCATGTGTCCACACTGCTTAGCACATAACGGTATTAATTAATATTTACTGAGTCAATAATTATACATCAACAATGACATATTCAGTAAAGTAAAAACTATAGAGGCCCAGATTCAATACCTTGCACCACATAGTTCTTTAAGCACAGTAAGAGTATGTGTCCTGAGCACTGCCTGGTATGGCCTGAAAACCAAAGAAAACGATGTTAACAGTAGCAACTAAAATTGAACCATATGTAAAATCATGAATTTTCTGTTGGAGTCCTATGATGCAGGCAAACATGCCAGAGGTGCTGAGCAGATAACATTCTAACTTCTAATCCTACTTTAACTACATTTCTTTAGCTTGTGTTTTACGATTCACAAAACTTCATTGAAAAAAGTTATCTGTGGTGCTTACCTATTCAGTAAACAGATGTAAGGGGTAATTTTCAGCGATTCAACCTAGGCAATGCTCAGGGGGCCCAGGTCTCCGGGAGCAATATTGGTCCCTGTGTGCAGGCTGGATGCTCAACACTCCAATTAATGCTGCTCTTGTCCAGTGGTGCTGGGGGCCACCAGGGCCAATACCTAGCAGTATTTGGAGGACTCTGCCGTGTCAGGGGTAGAGCTTGGATTCTACTCGTGCCAGGCATGCACTCCAGACCTTCGGGATATCTCCCTGGCCTCTTAAAAAGTAACTTAACATTGGGGCCTGAGTAGAGTGGGTAGGGCCTTTGCCTTGAATGGCTGACCTAAGTTGATCCCCGCTTCCCATATGGTCCCTAGTCCCTACTAGGAGAGATCCCTGAGCTCAGAGCCAGGAGTAAGCTCTGAGCATCATTGGTGTGACCCCAAAACTAATAATAATAATGATAATAATCACTGTGACTGTCATCCTGTTGCTCATCAATTTGTTCGAGCGGGCACCAGTAACATCTCTCATTGTGAGACTTATTGTTACTGTGTTTGGCATGTCCAATACATCATGGGTAGCTTGCCAGGCTCTGCCGTGTGGGCGCAATACTCTCAGTAGCTTTCCAGGCTCTCCGAGAGGGGCGGAGGATTTGAACACGGGTCGGCCGCGTGAAAGGTGAATGCCCTACCGCTGCGCTATTGCTCCAGCCTAATAATAATAATAATAATAATAATAATAATAAGAAGAAGAAGAAGAAGAAGAAGAAGAATATTAATAATAGCATAGCTGAATTGAGTGTAGAAGAACAGATTTGTGTGAATACAATTTTTTGTGTTCCAGCTGTTTCTAGACTTTCACCACCCTATCTTTGTCAATGCCTTTTTATTGTTTCTCTTCAGGCTATTCTAAACCCTCTTTACCTGACTGCTAATTAAAAAACAGTATTGTTTCAGGCACCCATTCATGTTACTATCCCCACAGGAGGTCTCTTGTGCTCTACTAGATTCCTCAACTTCCTAAGCACTTTAGGCCATCACCTGCCTTGGTTCACGGGGTTAAAACCAAGGTAGCAGATCAGTAGCTTTCAGCCTTTTGGCGCCTGCAGACCAGCACTAGTCCATGGACCAGTAGTTGAAAAACGTTACTCTCCACCTACCTACATTGCTCAACCTTTCCTAACTGTGGCCCCTTTCCATCTTGTTTCCTCCCTGTGGCCCCTATCCTACTGGTTGGCCTTCTGCTCTCATGCTGTGCCTCCCCCCCACCACCATTTATATGATTTTCACCCTTGGTCCCTTAAAATATCTAGGGCTCACAGGGGACTGAGAAACCGCAATGTACAGGATTGCCTGGTGATCCAGGCTCTTTGTTGTGGTTCTGGCTCCTTCGGGGTGCCTGGGATGCTGCCGACTAACGTGGTGGGGGGCGTGCCTGGTAGCAAGTGTGCACAGAATGAGCCTGCTCACCACATAAGCTCACATTGTTTTAGAAAGGATTGCTACCTCGCCCACAAATTAGAGGGCCATTTGTAAGAAATGTATGTCAAAATCCAGCATCATCTGCCATGGCTTTAAGTGTGTTGCTTAAATCTCAAACTTTATTTCAGCATTGTAACTGCCTTAGAGAGAAAACAATATTGCATTCTTAATGTATTGAGAAAAAAATATTTGACCATTGTTGAGCTGATGAAACATTCAACTAAGACTAATTAGCTTCAGGGACCCATCCTTGGCAGAATGAAGTTGAAGATTTTGGGGTTATTGTTTTTGAGAGAGAGAGAAAAGAAGCCATCTTAGGGGCAGGCTGTTCCCATAATGAGATATTCGAAGATATAGAGGACTTGAGTGTGCAATAGTACAGGAGCAGATAGGACCCTAATTAGGGTAATATAGCTAATCAAATGTGTGAAAAAGGTTCAGCTGAGTACAGTGACTCTCCCTGTGTTGTCTGCAGCTGGAAGGCCGGGAAAGAGAAACCAGGCTCTTGCTAAAGAATCACAGTGGAGACTTAAGTACCACAGGGCCTGACCTCTATAAGGCATGGAATGCATTATGTGCGCGTAGTTCTGGATGCATTTTATAAACTTGGTTAGCTAAAAAGGACTTGCTTCAATCAGTTTCTTTTTACAAAGAGACTGAAAACCTATTGAAATTTTTTATCCTTCGTATTAGTTTCGGAAAACAGGTACAACAGAAGTGTGTACCTAATAAAATGACCAAATAGTTTTCTTTTATATCACCAGTTAGCTATTAAAAGTAGAACAGAGAAAAGGATGCCAGTATCAAAAGCAGTGAAAAACAGAAAATAGTTTATAACACAAATTTAAAAAGGTGTTTTTTCCATCAAAAAGCAATGGAAAACAAAATAGTTTATAACACAAATAAAAAAGGGTGTGCAGGACCTCTATGTTGAAATGAACACAGGGCACAAAGAAGACATTTGGGGCACTTTATTATAAATTATGAGAGGACTACCTGGAGAAACATCTTTCTATCCAGATAGTCAAATTCATTATTGTAGAAATGTTAATTCTTCTCTGTAAGTGTGTTATAATTCAAGTTGAGTTTTGAAGGAAATAAGACAAATATAACATTTTTTATGAATAATAGTTGCTGAATAATAGCAACATCAGTTTAAAAACATGCTGCTGTTTGTAGAACAACAGTTACTAAAATATAAGCCTAGCAAAAATAAAAGCCAGAGTAGAGAAAAAGATCCATTTGAGAAGTGTGTACAGAATAGAAATGGTGGTAATTTAGATCATTGGGGAAATCATTCCTGATTATTCAGTAAATAGTAATGAGTCAGAAGGAGAGGTCAATGTTTGCTTCATATGGTGGATAAATAACTTGTAGACGGAAGCAGGAACAGATTTGGGAGAGGGCACAGGAAGGCGATTCAGCTGGAATATGTTAATTTTTTGTTTTATCCTTCTGTGAAAAGATCCATGTGAAATCATTTTCCACCCTAGTGAATATTATATTCTAGAGCTATCTAGATGCCTAGGATGTTGAGTACATACTGTATGACTTGTTACTCAGATGTGTTTATCAGCTAAGATAGGTTGAGTCTGGGCTGAGCATTTTGCTAGGTGTTTAGACACTGAGTTGAATTACCATCTTTTTAAGCATAAGAAGCGATAGATAGAACATTTGGTCTAAAAGCTGCAGTTTGATCGTCATTGTCTCTCCTTTCAGAATGTAGTATTCAAGTCAAGTCTAATTTTAGAGCCTCTTTGTATTCTGGGAAAGGAGGCCTAGAAGGCCCTGGCTGCTGGGTTTCCTCTGCTCCCTTTGTGTTGACGATTATTGTAAGTAGGGTGGATGTAAATTATTCACCCACTGAACAGCACTGTTCCATTGATCCTGTCTCATCTGCGCCAGTGTTTCTCTACACCTTGACCTACATTTGGTAGAAGGAACATTCTCCTGCTATGAATGTGCCAGTCTCCAAGGCTGAATAGGCGGGGAACCTGTTCTTTGACTGATTTATCTCTTTCCTGCCCTACACACACCTTTCCCCGATTTTCTGTCTCTTAACGCAGCTATGTAGTAGAACAAGATTATTAGGAACAGCAGTATTAGAATAGAATTACCCAATTTTCTAAAGATTCTGAAGAGTGGGTAACAACCCTTTAAAGGCCTGCTGGCTCTGCCCATCACCCGCTCTGTCTCCTTCTCTGAAAGAGAGCAGCTAGGTCTGTGTTGCCAGCCATCTTCCTCCTCCTCCTAAAGTCTCAGGTGGAGGGTTTCCAGTCATTATTCACAATAATAAATGACCAGTTTCTCTGGTTCTCAGTTTGACCTCTCTGCACACTTCTTGGATTATCTCATTGACACTTTTGCATAGTTATTCATGTGCCTATATTTCTCTTTTGAGAGATAAAAATAATTTTATCACTTTGCAGTTATTGCATCCCTTCAGCGTCTCTGGTGTGGTTAGCAATTCCAGTAGATATTAAAGTTTTATCGAACACTTGCTCTGTCCCAGGTACTGGTGAAGGTATTTGTTATATTATTGTTTCGTGGCGTATTCGATTTGCCAAAAACAGTAATAATAAGTCTCACAATGGAGATGTTACTGGTGCCTACTTGAACAAATTGATGAACAATGGGACAACAGTGAGAGATTTGTTCATACGGTGGTACTGTTTCCCCACTTGATAGACCATAATTTGCTGATGAATAGTTAAACAGCCCAGTTGATCAGAAGTGGGGCCAGGATTTCGGTTGCATTTTCTCACTTCGGTTGCCTAGTTCCCTGCTAGGTATCTTGCACTGCATATATCCACAGTAAACTCCTGGTTCTTCATGCTGTTGCATTGGAATTTCCTTCTCAGCTCCATTCTTCATTTGTATATTCTGGTAACAAGTTTGGGTGGCATCTGGTCTCAAAACCTGCCTCAGACTTATTGTCATATCATCATAAACCCAGAGCTGGACCACCTTAGATGACCTGTGCACTCAAACTGCTCAGAACTCCGTGCTTCTCCCCACATCCCCTGCACAGTCTTCTCAATCCAGAGCCATAACATCAAAAGCCAGTCACCCCTCTGCCAAACACTCTTTAGTTCCTGGCATCATCCAAGTGAAAGTCATACCTCCCTGATCCCTGAGACAGCCACTGCCCAGCCAGGCTCAGGTTTCTGCACCCGCCTTCCTTCTCATCGCTGCCCTGATACCGGTGCCTTACCAGTCTCCCAGCATTCCAGGCACACTTCTACCTGGGGCTGTTGACCTTGCTTTCCTCTTTTCCTGGAACATTTTTACCCCATACATCTCTACGGCTTGCTCCTTGACACAAATTCTCTGTTTCAATGTCACCTTTTGCTTGGGGCCAGTTCTCACCCACATCCCGGCACACCTTCCCCCTGTCACGCCACCATTGCCTGCTTCATGCTTCTAAGTGCTTAGCAACACCTGGTGTACTGTGTACTTACCTCTTATTCCTTTATTATCTCTCACTTATGTCCTGACACACCCTTTCCTCCAAGTCTGCTTCATTTTTCTGCTCAGCACTGAGCAACATCTGGCACATGGTATATTTATCTGCTAACTCATTTATGATCTAGCTCCTTTCCAATATAAAATATTGAAAAAATAGTATATTGGAAAGAGACAAGACAGCAAGAACTCCTTTCTGGTTCATGATCTTATCTCCAGCACCTGGCACTTTGTAGTATTCTTTAAAGACTTGTTTTCTAGAAGCTGGGGAGAGAGCTCAGAGGGCTGAATGCATGCACAGGGTTTCATTCTCGTGCCACATGGTGCCTGAGCACTGCCCAGGGGAACCTCTGAGTATCACCGGATGTGATCACAAAACAGCTTGTTTACTGAATAAGTGAAGTGATGAATGTGTAAATTATCAAATGTATGATTCAGAGGCCTTTTCTGTCGCCTCCACTACAGTCATTGGGCATTGGATAAGTGGAGTTAATTTGGCTTCAGTGAGTGTTGTTTATTGAAGGAAGAGTTCTTATTACTTAGACTATGAGTGGGGAGTTTACAGTTTGCATCTCTTGTGAGATATCTTGTAGCCCGGTGGCAAACTTTTTTATTTTTTTGTCTAATAGGTATCTATAGTTGTTATGTACCATTAATATATGCCCTTAGAACTGAACCATCTCCTAGAGTTAATGAAACAATCAAGATAGTGAAGGTATTGAGTTTTGTGTTTGTATTCATGCCTTAATTTTATTTTTCTGTGTTAAAGTTTTATTGTGTCATGGAACCAAATCCTACTATTCTTATTATGTTTGCAACATTTTTCAGCCTTTGCAATTTTTTCTTTGTAATTTCAAGTATAGATTTTTCTTGTTCTTCTTTACATCAGATGGATGCTTCTCTCTGTCTTTTAATATTACATGAAACAATGTCATCATCAGAAGTATTTATTTTGAACAATTAGATCCCATATTTATCCACATTCTTAGGTGAGTACCTATCAGAGAAAGTATCTGGATCTCACTTAACTCTAGTGACAGTCTCATAGAGGGGACCGGCAGCCCCTCTGCTCCCCTTGACCATGCTCAGGGACACTGGAAATTCCGCTGGCACCTGCTATGCCTCTCTCCCTGCCTCCTGGCCTCCATGCTAGGGACATAGGCAGGCCCTTTTCATTCGTGCCAGCTTATCTCAAGTTTTCCTCAACCAGGAAGCAAGTCAATATACACTAGGCCTCATTAGGTGCAAAGTCAATGGGCAGGCAAAATGTCAATAAAGGTGTAAGTGAAAGAGTGAAATAATTGTGTCACTCTGACACTGACCTAGTGTTCATAAATAATGTGCTTGTGAAGAAAACTGGGATCGATCTCTTTGTGAATGGTGCCAGTGTTTGCACTGGTGTCTTTTCTGCCACTGGGTTCTGCTAAACAGGGTAGGACTCATCCTCACTCCACGTTTGTTCTAGCTCTTGGTCATGCTCTTGCTTATCCATGTGTCCCTTCAGTTGTCTGTCTGGAGCTCTCTCTAATCTCTTCACTTAACTCTTCCTTTGTACTCTCTCCCTTTCACTCATCACATACTTTCACAATCCATCCTTGTTTTGTCCTCTGTCCTCTGCTTTCCTGCCTGCTGCTCTGTGACATACTAGACCACGAGCAGAGGCACCGCCTGCCATCTCTTCTGACCCAAAGGCAGTGTTTGCACCTAAGTAAGAGAAAGCATCAAGTCTTAAGGCATTTTGCAAACCAGTCAGCACTTTGAGCCTGAGTGTGTGTCAGGTATTAAAGGTGCAGGGAAAAGTAAAACAGTGTCCTGGGTGACAGGAAAGTTAACAAATAATTATAAACCATAAATGCTTTCAAATTTAGATGAGAATGTAGAATAGTACTTAGATGTATAAGAGTAAATGCTTTCATATAGAAAGAGTAACTTTTCATTTCCTTGGGGTGGAGGTTGGGAGGGGTCCTTGGGATATTGGTGGAGGAAGGTGGACTTTCTGGTGGTGGCCATACATTTAGTTATACTCAAGTGTCTGCTTAAGTATAATTAAACGTATTATAAATGATACATGTACATGATACAAATGATAAAGAAAAATCATACCTTATTCTGCAAGAAAATAAAGTTCTGTTGGCTTTGGATGGAGGTAGGGTTCAGGGAGGGAAGTCTCTCAGATTGTGCTCAGGAGGGCTGGGGATCCTTCCCAGAAATTCTATCACCATCATTGTCAGTTCAGTGAGAGGGCCCAATGGGACAGTGCTGGGAGGGCCCTGTGGTGCTGGGCAGTAGCCCAGGCCATCCTGGCATAGAGGGCTACTGGGATAAACCTGGTCAGGGGACCATGTGGTGCCAGGTATTGAACTGGTGTCTGCCACATGCAAGGCAGGTGCTTGAGCCCTGTACTGCCCAATAACAAAAAATGCTTCATAATCATTTTAGCACTTTGGGGGCCTCCCAAACAATGTTGTAGGACCTGGGGTACACTCCTGGTGCACCTTGGTTGACCAGGACAAATTATTCCATTTCTGGGACCACCAAAGTCACACTGGCAGGCTTGGGAGCATCTAGGCCATATCCCTCAGTGCTAACAGTATGGGGGAGTTTGGCCTCGGGTCCAACTACTGCAGAGCCATGTCCCCAGCCTCTTCAGATATGTGGGTAATGTTCAAGGTAGCCTGGAAACAGGAATTTAGGACTGAAGGGGTTTTATAATTCACTAGTGTACTAAGTGATAAGGGACGTTAGGCAGGGAGAGAAAAACAACCTCTCCACCCCCCCCCCCCAGGAAATTACTGTCACTGTCACTGTCATTGTCATCCCATTGCTCATCGATTTGCTCGAGTGGGCACCAGTAACATCTCCATTGTGAGACTTGTTTGTTACTGTTTTTGACATGTTGAATATGTCATGGGTAGCTTGCTAGGCTCTGCTGTGCGGCTGAGATACTCTCGGTTAGCTTGCTGGGCTCTCCGAGAGAGGTGGTGGAATTGAATACAGGTCCGCTGCATGCAAGGCAAACACCCTGATGCTATGCTATCACTCCAGCCCCCAAGGACGTTTTTATAAAAACAGGGCGTTTTTATACAGGGCATTTTTATAATCCTCAAAGGCATGAAAAGGATCTTGCAGAATGAAAATGGCAACTGGGTGCTCAAAATGACCTAAGGAATTAGTTTGCTGAAGAACAATTTCCTGAGATTAAGTGATATAAATGTAAAAACTGACTTTTAAAGGAACCAAGTAGAAATCTCTTCCCCTCAGAGCCATGTCTTCTGACTCTTGATGAGCTCTTGCTTTTGGAGGTCGGAGAATGAGCTGTAAGATCTTATGGGCCTAGGTCTGTGTATCTCATATTCAGTGGTGGGAATATCAGAAACAGCCCCTTGATGACATGCGCTGGTGTGAGAAATCATCTCCTTTCTTGCTGTGTTTAGCTGGGGTTCTGCTGATGGGGACAGCAGTACCTGCCTGGCTCTGTTCTGAGCAGTGACAGTGGTTGGGAAAGAGCATCGTCTTCATGCTGGGCTCTGTGTTCCTCCTGCAGCTCACTGGGGATAACTTCTAGTTTCATTGCAATTCCAAAGTTCTTACTATGACTTATAACAATTGTTCTTTTACTATTACTGTTATGAAGCTAATATGATAAAGCATAAAATGATGGTTTTCTTATGAATTTTTTTTCCTCTCGAAGTAACCCATTCGAGGTTATATAGTGTGGGACAATATTGGCATTTTCTTACGTGGAGCATGATTTTGAAGCTCTTGTCTTTTTTCTGTGAACCACTGCCTGACGTGGGGCATTTGCCAAGTGCTCTTCCCCACCCCTACCCAGGGCCCTGGCTCCTAGGACAGGGACTTGATGAATGTGCTCATCACCTTCTTTCCACCCACTTCTCTCAGGAGTGTTTCCACATTCCTTACTCAAACTCTTTGGCTATGTTTCCTTTATCTAGAAAACTTACTTTTTCCCTCTTAAGTCAAGCCCTGAAGTTCAGGGCAGCAGGGCAGGATGAAAAAGAACAGAGTCCAAGTTTGTGCCCGGTGGTCATCTCTGCAGGGTCCGATGCCTGGAGCTGACACAGCATTTGCTAGAGCTGCTCCCTCTTCTCCTTCTTCCCCTTCTCTCTTCTTCCTTCCTTTCTCCTCCTCCCGTGTCTCCCCCACCAGTACCGTTAATGATGGTTTCAGGCATATTCCAACTCAGAATACCTGTTCTCCTCCTCCAGAGTGCCAAAGACCTTTTCCTCTATGACCACCTTCCCCACAGCTGACTCAGCTCTGTGGACCAGTTCTACTGTCTTCGTCATTTGTTTCTCCTATACTATGTACTTTATATCCCACACAGAGGAGAAATAATCCTGCATCTGTCCTCCTCCTCATGACCAACTTCACTCATGTTGAGACATGATACTTTCTAGTTCCATCCATGTCCTGTAAATTGCATGATTCCATTCTGTATATATACCACAACTTCTTGGTCCATTTGTCTGTAGTTAGGCATTTGGGTTATTCTCATATCTTGGCTATTGTACTAAGTACAATACAATACTTAATACAATACTAATGCTATTGTACTAAGTACAATGCAATACTAAATACAATACTAAGTACTAAGCCAATGTACATAAATGTACATATACCCTTAGAATTAGTGTTTTTGCATTTTGGGGGGGAGATAGCAAGAAGTGGTATTGCTGGGTCATATGGGAGTTCTGTTCTTTCTTGGAGAGCTTTCCCTATTGTTTTCTATAGAGCTTGAACAAGATGATATTCCCACCAATAGTAAATGGGGTTCCTTTCTTACCACAATCCTGCCACACTCTTTCCAGACTTTGACATATGCCATTCTTAATTGTTGTTTGAATTAGCATTTCTCTAATCATAAGAGATGATGAGCACCTTTTTAATATGCCTGTTGGCCATCTGTATGTCTTCTTTGAGGAAGTATCTGTTCATCTCCTCTCTCTAATTATGGATGGGATTGTGGATTTGTTGTTGTTGTTGTTCAGCTTTGCAAGTACTGTCTATAATTCTGTATTTTAGTCCTTTGGCGGATTGTGTGCAGACATTTTCTCCCATCCAGTAGAGTGTCTTTATTTTAGTTTGAGTTTTTTTTCTTTTTTGGTTATACCTGGCGATGCACAGGGGTTACTCCTAGCTCTGCACTCAGGAATTACCCCTGGCAGTGCTCGGGGCACCATATGGGATGCTGGGAATCGAACTCGGGTCAGCAGTGTACAAGGCAAACGCTCTACCTGCTGTGCTATCACTCCAGCCCCTGAGTTTCTTTTCTTGTACAGAGCCTTATAAGTGCTTCTGAAAGCCAGGAGAAATTCAAATGCTGTCACTTATACCCACCCCAGACACAGGAGCCCCCAACATATCCTTTAAAATTTATTGAGGTCCTTTTAAATTTAAAAAAATAAGGGTTTTGTAATCATATGAAGAAAGTTTTTTAAAAATATTAGTATTAAAAATTGAAAATAAAATTTTTATTTTTTATTATTTACAGTCCAATGATGATAATTACCCAGAAGATTACTAGTTTGGCATATGAAATTCATGATGGTAAGAATTTGAAATTAATTTGTAATTCAAATTAATTTCTTAATGGTAAGAATTTGAAATTAATTTGTATCACTGTAAAATATGGTTAAGTGATGTCTTGCTTGATATTTTACCATAATGTACTCTTAAGTATCAGAGGGAAGGAAAGAATGGAAATAATATTGTTGCTTTAATACATATAATAGATGGAACAACTGTCTAACTCCGCTGAGATATAATTATTTTCCATGAGTATAGTCATATTTTATATACAATTCAATAATGAAAACAAAGTAAAAAAGTGTAACTCAGTCATATGACTCATATAAAAGATAATTTAAAATATAAGGGAATAAAGGAAATAGACATTTGGTGTAAATTGACTTTATTAACAGGATTAATAAAAACACTTCTGTGTTACACTCCCATTAAAATTTAGATATGTTTCCCCCTATCCTTCTCCCTTATATATACAATCACATACTTAACCTAGATTTTAGTGTAAACATTTACATATTTGTCTTTAGGAACAGACACTTAGCCATAAGAAGTGCTCACAGTCTGAGCCAGTGTCCCAGGAGTCCACTCCTTCCTTCCGAGATGGAGGGAGTACTTTTCCAAGAATGTCCTTGGTGCCCCACCATGTGTATACCATCTTGTACCATCTGCTAGGAAAAACCATCAAATATTTTGAAGTGTGTTGTTGACTTGTTAATTTTGAATTTCTTTGTTTGTAGGATCTTGAAATTTAATGTACAATCATAACTAATGCCTTACTGTTGGGGAAGAATGTAAAAGAATGATGAAAATGACAGATCAGTTTTTATTCATTCGAATCATGGAGGAGCAGTTGAGCTTCTTGTTCATAGTACTGAGGCTTGCTGATTCAGTCATACAATAACAGAAAACATGTAACACTTCTTTTTGAAAAGGCATAGAACTAAATGAGCAAGCACTGGTCACATGCAAGGCAAGCGCCCCACTTGCTGTACTACTAGAACAGTGGCCCCCACACTGGGGAATTTTTTAGCATCATAATTTTCCTCAATTAGTTCTGTTATTTTTCTTCGTGGCCTCCTGGGTACGTCTCAGGGAGTTTTGGTGGTGCTCAGCTGGGCCAGACAGTTCAATGTGGGGACCTGAACATGTGAAGCTACTTAAGCCCTGGATCTGGGGATCTTTAGGGCCACAACTAGCAGTGCTTGGGGGAGCCATTTAGGAATAGGCATTGACTTTGGGTCCCCAGAGTCCCCCTAACTGCTGAACAACCACCCTGGCCCCTATTTATTTGTTGCAGTTCCAAGGATAGAGCCCAAGCCCTCCCACGAGTGAGGCTTGCTCTCTCCCACTAACTAAGCCATATCCACCCCCTTCCATGTTTATCTTATGCATACCTAGCACTGTGGGTTGTTACACAACCCCCTTACACACAACTGGGCCTTTGTTCTGGCGAGAAAGAAAAGTACTAATTATACAAAATGGTCATACCAAAATTGGCCTTTTAAAACATGAATTTCAGGTGATGGGAATGGAAAAAAATATATAGCTCTTTCTTTGTAAGAAAACGAAATTGATTGTAGTACCTATTTTTATTTCTCAGGCATGTTTCGGAAGGATGAAGAACTAACTCCATCACAGAGAGGTTTAGCTGTAAGGTATGTATATTTTTGTTTTAATTGAATCACTGTGAATTACAGTTACAAAGAGGTTTATGATTGATTTTCAGGCCTATCTTGTTTGAACACCAATCCCTTCAAAATTTTAAAGTTTGCTTTAAAATTTTATTCTGTCATCATTCCAGATCTCTGCCTTTAACACACATCACTCTGTTACTAAGATTGAGTCTTTCTAGAGGAACTTTTCCCTGTAAAAGACAAATCTTCCCTTGCTTAGCTCCTTGCCACCAGATCTGGTTAGGCTAGGCATTCCTTCTCAGGCTCCCATGTATGTCATGTCGTATTTATCTTAAATTTGCTGTCATGAGTAATGAAGTCGAAATCCTCCGCAACTGTTTTTGAGGATCTGTGTAGAAACTCTTATCTAAAATGCTTTGTAACATTACTTCTTTACAGTCTTTCTTCATTTTAATTGTATGGATTCAAATGAAATGCAAAGGTTATTTCATTTTGGAACTCAGTGAGCAATAGCTGATGATTATTCTGGTGAAACTTTCTGGAAACGTATGTTACCTCTTAAAGTTGTATGTCTTTTCATTGTAGGCGCATGCCAAGTCTTCTGGAGTATCTAAGTTACAACTGTAACTTCATGGGCATCCTGGCTGGACCACTGTGCTCTTACAAAGACTACATTACATTTATTGAAGGCAGATCATACCACATGGCACAACCAGGCGAAAATGGAAAAGAAGAAGTACAGTATGAAAAAACAGAGCCATCTCCAAATGTAAGATCATGAGAACCATGTGGAAACTATAGCATGTAGTGGTTAGTCTTTCTTATGTAAATATAATAATGTCAAATTTTGATTTATCTATAAATTCCTTCAAAACTATTTTTGAGATAAGTGACTTTTGACACTGTACCAAGAGTACTGATGCCTAGTGAAAGTTACACTCATAATTAAGGAACAAAAGTAAAATTACTTAAGCAAAAATGCTGTGTTCTTTAGTGAGAATGATTTTTTTATGGATATAGTCTATTGTACATGAAAGCATTTCTCATGGACCTAATCAAATTTATTTCCCAGCCCTTTTTTCTTATCTAAACGTGTGGTCTGACAAATGGAAATCATCCTTTTCCTTTCCTGCTTTCCTTCTCTTCGTGATCATCACCATTAAGATCTTATTCCTGTTCAAGGCCTAGTTTAAGTATCACCTTTCTCATAAACCCTTTTCAAAGTCCCACACTTGAAATGATGCAGGTAGCTGAAACTTAGGTGGCAGCTGCTATTGTTCTAGGCACCTTTGAAAATACCCGACACTGTTGCTCTCAGTGCTCAGTGAGGCCTTAGGAGTAGATCGTGTATCCTTAACATCCAGTGGATGAGCAAACAGGACTCAGGCTAAGAAGTAACTGACCAATGATTCCCAGGTTTCAGTAGGTAAAATGGAATTCAAACCAGGCAGTACCCAGAGTTTGTGCCAAATTGTTTCATATCCAGTCATAATCTGTACTTTCTTTGAACTGCCAGGATTCCTGAAACTGCTGAGATCCTGTTTTATAAAGACTGGGAGACAATATAGGGGACTAGTATATCTTTTCTGAATATGGGTCTTAGAGCAAAGAATTGTCATTCTTTCCAAGTTACTGTCAAATGTGGAGAAAAAGAATAAATGTGTAGTCAGTCATACAAACTGTTATTTCTTTTTTTCCTTGTGACTCATATACCAAAAAGTTGCCCTTTCTTACACTAAAAGATTACTGGTTAAATGTTAACTGAGATGTGATGTATCAAACTAGGTTAAATTTCAGACTTGAAACTGAGTCTGTTGGGATCTCACTCATTGATTAACCTGTGTCAGTCTTTAATTCTTTGAGGTCTCACTGCCATGATAAAAAGAAAAGATGAGTACAGTATCTATTTTCAGAAGTTTATTTTGGAATATTGGAAAGATAATTAAGATCCCGGAATCAAGAATTGGACTCTGACTAGATAGTAGCAGTGTATAATTTTGCACATAACTTAAGGTGAATGGATCCCCCTCTACAGAAAGGAAGTGTTAATGTCACTGGCACTTGGGGTATTTGTGCCGTATTTGGCAGTTTTCCTATTGAATCAAGGCATTGCTGAGTTTGACCCAAAACACAAAAGAATTTAAAAAAAATAAGAATTTCTTAAATTTTCACCTTTTTTTAAAAAAAAATTTCACTGAAACACTGTGAGATAGTTACAAGCTTTCATGTTTGGGTTATAATCACACAATGATCAAACACCCATCCCTCCACCAGTGCACATTCCTCACCACCAATATCCCCAGTATACACCCCCTCTCCCACCCTCCCCCTACCTCCATGGCAGACAATATTCCCCATACTCTCTCTCTCTACTTTTGGGCATTATGGCTTGCAACACAGACACTGAGAGGTCATCATGTTTGGTCCATTATCTACTTTTGGCACACATCTCCCATCCTGACTAATTCCTCCAGCCATCATTTTCTTAGTGACCCCTTCTCTATTCCATCTGCCTTCTCCCGTCTGCTCATGAAGCAGGCTTCCAGCTATGGGGCAATCCTCCTGGCCCTTGTATCTACTGTCCTTGAGTGTCAGCCTCATGTGATGTTATTCTATATTCCAGAAGTGAGTGCAGTCCTTCTATGTGACTCATTTCACTTAGCATGATACTCTCCATGTTTATCCATTTTAAGCAAATTTCATGTCTTCATCTCTCTTAACAGCTGCATAATATTCCATTGTGTAGATGTACCAAAGTTGAATTTCTTAAAATTCTTAAGAAATTTAGCAATCAATTTAGTAACAAGGAATTTCCTCAACTTTTTTTTTTGCTTTTATTTTGGTGGGTGGGTCACACCCAGCAATGCTCAGGGGTTACTCCTGGCTCTGCACTCAGGAATTACTCCTGGCGGTGCTTGGGGGACCATATAGGATGCTGGGAATTGAACACGGGTCGGCCACGTGCAAGGCAAACACCCTACTCACTGTGCTATCTTTCCAGCCCCAATTTCCTTAGCTTTTTGTCTGAAAATTTCTTTGTTCCAATTTCAAGTATGAGTGATGACCTAACTATGTAGAATATCCTTGGTTGGAGATCTTCTCCAGAGTCTATAGAGTTTATGTTGAAAAATTTGAGAAATCTGCTGGTGGTCTTATATGTTAGTCTTGATTTTTCTTGTTGCTTTTAGGATTCCCTTTTTATATTTTATTTTTTCAATTTTAATTATAATGTTACCTTGATGTGTATGTCTGCTTGAACTTATTTTGTTTGGACTTTTTTGAGCTTTCTAGATTTTGATATCTAACTCCTTTCGTAGTTTGGGAAAGCTCTAAGGTATTATTTCTTCAAATAAGAATCTCTCTCCTCCCTCCCTGCCTTGAATACCTATGTCATGTTGTTCCTCTTGATCCTGTTCCATGTAGCTCCTATGTTATCTTTGTTGTTTCTTGGTAATTTTGGGTAGCTTCTACTGCTTTACCTTCAAGCCCACTGTCTCTGTCTCAACTTCTTTTGTTCTGCTGTTTCATTCTTCTATTTTACTCTTCCACCAACTTTGTTCTGTAACTCTGGATTATATCTGAACTTTTATCTAATATTCTCTCATACTGTCTCCGTTTTAAGTTCTTTCCCATTGATCTAATTTCAGAAGTACGATTGTTTCTTCTTCAGGTAGCTTACATTTCTCTGATGTATTTCAGGGTAGTTGTAGTTCAAGATAGCAAGTACCCAAGACATGTGTGCACCAGTTTGGGAAGCAATTAGAAGTTCAAGGTTGCCAGTGCCCAGCAACCACCAAGCTGCCTCAGCCCACAGATCTGTGCTGTATTTGGGAAACAAGTGCTAGAGTGAGTTGTAAGAGAACGCCAGGACCCCAGTCCCAGATAGTGACAGAGCATGCACTCAGGTGGGTCAGAATTAACTCTGGCTGGGCATGGGCCAGCAAGGGAGCACAGCTGCCAGTGGGGGCCCCTGGATTACTGGCTCTTCATTGTAAAGTTTATTTGGTGCTTTCTGTCTGTAGGATATGGTTTGTTTGTCAGATGTAGACTCCTCCCATGAGCTAGGTATTTATCTGGTAGAAGAGAGCACTCGACAATCGTCGCCCTACCCCAGCTATTTGATAGAGGTGGGTGGTACTCTCATCAGAAGTTTGCCTTCAGATTCTGTCATTCTGGAGACTTTTTAGGGTGTAAGGAATGTAGGAAATTGGGTGTCAGGTGTTTGGCACAACCCCTTCTTCCCCGCCCCGCTCCCCAGAGTAAAGTTCCTCAGCTTAGATGTCTCTTTCTGATAGCAGCTAATTATTTCTTGGTGAGGGCTCCTGGTGAGATCTCTGTCTCTAGTCATCTTCTGGCTCTGCTTTTGTCCTTTGTTGTGAAAGATTTATTTGGCAGGGTTTCAGGTATGTTTCTGTGAAGAAGAATTCTAGTTTGGGTATAGATTCACAGTTTATAATCACAGGAAGAAGTGATCATTAGTTCTCCTTGACCATCTTGGCCTCAGTTTCTTTCCTTGAGAAAGCTTTAAAATCAGTTTAGGAAATGAAGTTAAGAGCAACTGCATTGAGGGTTCTTGATTTTCAGGCCTTCTTGCCAAGAACAACCAGAGTGAGTCAACCAAAGCCAAGTCTTTCAGAAGTGCGGTGAATCTGGCACATGCCAAATCTTTGCTTTTGAACCATTTTTGTGGCACTGTTCTAGAAAGTGTTATAAAATTATTTCTTGGCAAAATACTCTGTTAATTTGATTTTTGCAGGGTGGGGTGGGGGTTGTATGACTACCAAGTGCTGCTCAGGGCCTTGAGGCCACTCCCAGTGGTTCTCAGCCAACTGGGCTGGCAGTTCAATTCCCTGTGCTTGGTTGGATGTAGTGCTGCTCTGGTCCTATGGTTCCAAGGATCACCTGGCTCATCCTGGCAGTGCTTGGAGACCACCAAGGCTTCCAGGGCTATACTTAGTAGTGTCTAGGAAACCATGTGGTGCCAGAGATTGAACTAGAGTGATCACACGCAACCCCTATGACTATTCAGCCCCCTTAACTATTTTTTGGTCTCTAGACACTCTACCAGTATTTTGTCACACTCCTTCATCTGGATCTACTCTTTCTCTCTTCAACTTGCTTAATTTCCCTTTGTAACCTGTAAATAACCCTTTAAATGAATTAGATTAAAATATTCTGGCCTATTAAAAATATAAAAAAGAAATCTGAGTTGGGTTCTTTCAAAGTAACTTAACTTTACCAGAGTATTATAAGGAATATTCTTTACTTTCCTTCAATCTCTTATGAAAATCTTTTGCTTCTCTCGGGCTTATAGTTCCTTTGAGTTTTATCTAAAGAAAAGTGTAACTTATTATAAAAATAATATTCATAAAATTCCTAGAATTTAGAAAATGCTTAAAAGAGCCTAATGGAGGTAACTATTTATGTATGTACATGTGTGTATATAGAAACATATAAAATTCAACTTCAAAGAGTTACCAATATGCCTTTGGGGGTGTCTATTTACACTCATGCTCCAGTGATGATATTTAGGTTTGGAGGGAGTGGGTTCCACCCTAGCAGTGCTCAGGGACCTGGGTCCAACCTGCTGTCTTTGTTCTGGACATGGGGTCCTGACGTGGGGTCAGAGCAGCAGTGCTGTGCTACACAGGCCTGAAGTGGGTCTTTCATTGTTTTTCTGCATCTCTTTTGGGGCTCTACCAGTATGTGCTCAGGGAATTATGTACTGGAAATTAAACTTAGGGCTTTGCACAGTGAAGGGTTTTTTTTTTTTATTCCCAGAAAAAAGTTATGGAACTGCAAATTGGGATTTCTAGTGTCATTTCCATCCTAAACCCAGAGACAGGAGCTAGAGATAAAGTTTAAAATGTTTGTACAGTGAGAAATTTAGGGCCAAAAAGGGTGTGTGCAGTATATAAACAGGTATAGGATCAGTGCTCCATACAGGAAGATTTATTCACAGTGGCATGTAAAATGAGTTAAAAGGAGGATGGATTCAGTTGATAAAGTCTTGTCTTAAATTTGCAGATTGCTGTTGTTCAGAAGCTCTTGGTCTGTGGACTTTCCTTATTATTTCACTTGACCATCTCTAAAACATTACCTGTCGAGTACAACATTGATGAACATTTTCAAGCTACAGCTTCATGGCCAACGAAGATTATCTATCTTTATGTCTCTCTTTTGGCTGCCAGACCTAAATACTATTTTGCATGGACATTAGGTAAGTAACACGTAAAGTAACTTTCTGTTAGTACATTTAAGTATGTCTTTCTTACAGATAGTCAGGAGAGTGCCCTCTTGAGGCTGTATGATTAAATACATACAGTTAAAAAAAAAAATTAAGGCCATCTCTGTAGAGCAAAGAATTTGACCATGCATGTAAGGGTATAATCCTAAAACTATACCGATGGCTAATTGATAAGGTCCATTTTTATGTATGGGATAAAAATAAAGCAGGCCAATTGTGTATTGAATGCCTACTCTATTTCTGATTCTTTGTCACTCAAAAGAGATGCAGAGAAACAATGAAAGACACTTCAGTTCCTGTGTGAACAAGTTCATCACCTCTTCTTCCCACTGACTTTTGTTTGAAAAAAATATATACTATGTACTCATGATTTATTTTTCAAATTAGAGTTAAATAATCCCTGACCCTGTGCTCAGGGATTACTCCTGGTGGTGCATGCATGACCATATAGGGTGCCAGGGATTGAACCCAGGTTGGCTGGGTCCAAGACAGGCACCCTACCCACTGAACTAGCATCCCCAGGTGCTATATTTCCTTAACCTGTGACTCTTCCTGCTCTTCCTCATCCCTTAATTCTTTTTTTTTAAAAAAAAGTGATTTCTTAAAGACAGGGAGAGAGCTCAGAGGACTGAGGCACCTACTTTGTCTGCTAGAGCCCCAAATCTGATTTCTGGTACCACAATGTCCCCCAAGAAACACAAACATTCCTGGTCATTGTCTTTAAATTTGTTTTCTAGGAATTTCAGAAAATTTTCCTCAACTCAAGTTTGAAAGAGAGACTTAGTCCATGTTGGAACAGACTCAGGTTTACATAGATATTAATGGTCAGGTTTTTTTAAAGTCACAAATTACTGGCACAGGGATTAGGGCACTTGCTTTTAATCCTCCTGTCCCTAGTTCAGATTTCTGGCACCACATAAGGTCCTCCCAGTACCTCAATAGTCGCTGCTGAGCATACAAGCCAGAAGTGGTCCCTGAATTACCATCAGGCACAGCCCCCGCCCCTGAAAACATTCTAATCAAATCACAGATTACTGTATTCATCCCTATAATAATGAAAACTTGCAAGCTTTAAGTGTTAGAATATCTAACATTAGACTGGGTTTATGCTGGGAGTTGGGGGTAGAAGGACATAGAGATAGATACCCATGGTTGCATTTGCCATTCATCCTTTCTTTGGGTCACTGTTGACCAGACCTTCGGTCACTCTTGTGAGATGTTTGCTACACAATGGGTACCCAGAGAATGAGGCTGTACAACCTGAGTACTCATGGAACTTTCTTTAATTTAGTGTGGTGGGTGAGGTAGCAGTATTAAAATTGGGTTTGCTCTCAGATTATAGAAGCCAAGAGAAAAGAAGAATATGGAAACAGTTGTGCTGGTGAGAAGCTGTAACCACAGGGAGGCAGAGGTTGTCCAACAGCCATTTGTATGCATGTGTAGCTCTTATTAGTTGTACTTTTGGTTTTTAATTATACTGACCATAAATGTTACTATATTCATAGACTTACCTTCAAGGTGCATAGTTAGCCAATGGCTATGATCTCATTAAAACTAATAGAAGGATAAACATAAAGATAAAATCTTGCTGTTTATTTCTTTCCCCCAATATACAGTTTTTAAAAATTTCATCTGATGCTTTAAAAACACCAGTATGACATTGGTGGTGGAAAATGTACACTGGAAAAGGGATGGGTGATGGTACATTGTATGACTGAAACCCAATCATAAACAACTTTATAATGTGTATCTCATGGTGATTTAAATTTTTTTAAGAAAAGAAAAAAAACACCAATATGAATGAAAATAAAGGATGTATTTCCATGCAGACTTTTCTGGATTTCAATTTTTTCCCCTCTTGGTCATGAAACAAATAATATAGATTATATCCAGTTTTCTAGTTGATTTGAAAGGAACTCATTTTTGGCAGAAATTTCCTGTACAGCTTTATAAAGCAAAAAATAATTGTTCGGACATTGTGATGAAAAGGATTATGAAACAAATTTTAGAATGTATACATGAGGGGGTTCTGATGAACTATTAAGGAAAATTAAAGTACTAGCTTCACTTATATAATCCTAGCTATAATAAGCTCAAATACACTGTTTAAAAGGACACTATTCCAGGTTATCCCAGAAAGAACATCCCTTTCAGCAGTTCCTTATCAGCTGGGCACTTAGCTATCGTCCATCATTGAGGCAGTTTAATACTGGAAAGTAATTTCTTATATTAAGTCTAGCTTTAGCTTACTGGTTCTCAGAAACTTTTGAACTCCATCTGCCCTCAACTCATGCTTATTGCCTGGATTTTGTTAATTAGCCTAATTGTCCTTCATGGCATAACTCTTTTCATTATGTGTAATTATGTTTATGACCTCTTTATGAAGCATAGTGTATAGCACATACCTACTGGAGAACATAGAAGATTGTTACATAGAATATTATACACAGAAGTCTTAATACTTCTTTCATTTTATTTACTCCAGCGGATGCTATTAATAATGCTGCAGGCTTTGGTTTCAGAGGATATGACAAAAATGGAGCAGCTCATTGGGATTTAATTTCCAATCTGAGGATTCAGCAAATAGAGGTGAGTAATCTATTATTTACTACATGACTTAAGTACTATAATTAAGGGCTTTCATAGGTTATGATATATCATAAGTTATGTACCAGAGTGGTATTGAATAATTTTTAATAATACTCATATATTTTTTTCATTTAACCCCTATCCGTTTGCAAACATGTTTGCTGCAAAATGGTTAGCCGGAGAATGAGGCTGTACAACCTGAGTACTCACGAGCTTTCTGAGCTTTCTTTAATTTAGTGTGATGGGTGAGGTGGCAGATTTTAATCAGAGCTGTAGACTGTATATATTTGTAAAGGAAGAATTCAACATAAAGTGGGTGGAAAGAAAGAGATTCTGGAAGAAAGACTGTCTTAAGCTGAACCCAAAGAATCGGTATGAGCTAGACCCAGTAGGAAGAAGCAGCCCGACAGAGTAAGAGTACGTGAAAGTGGTGATGATGGGCCTGAAGAAATAGAGGCCAGGAGGCCAGGGTTAGTACAGGGCTTAAAGCAAGTGGTCAACTTAACTCACACGTGATCCTAGAGGTCATATTAATTTTTGAACTTTTATGTAAGAGGAATAGGGCACTGTGGATGGGTAGTACACAGTGGACTCCTCATTTGTGTGTTTTAGAAAGATCTGGCTACTTCAGGTAGAATATGTTACCTTTGTATGACAATGATGTATTGGAAAGGTGCTCATCTTACTTTCTTGTTGCCACCAAGCCCAGGGTAATGACTGTGGGACTGGAAAATACAAACATCCTAGAGAGCTGTTTAAGACACTTAGTCAAACTTGGCTAAATATTGGAATGAGCAAGAGAGCAGGTCATACCCATATGTCAGATTTTACACATAGACAACAGTACGTACGTACCACCAATGGCTCATGTTGGACATCCCACAGGCAGATGCATCAACCACCATCTGTTTGGTGTTACATCGAACAAACGGTAGCTCCAAGTCTCTATAGAAGTTTGTTTAATTGCAAATAGAAAAGGCTGCCATATAGTTGAAAATTTATTTACTTACTGACAATTTCAAAGTTTTTATTTGTATTTTTTTAACTAATTGTATTTAAGAAAGAACTTAGCATTTATTTAATAAAGCCTCCAAATGATGAGAAACACAAATTGTAATGCTGGCCTCTTCATGTTAAACATGTAGCTTGCAGCGATACTTTTCACTGAGATATGGAACAGAGAATTGTGCAGGTCTGTAGGGAAAGAAAATGCATTCCATTTTAGGTTTTGCTGAGTTGTTTAGCAAGCAGATAAGTGGTAGTTACTCCAGATATCTGAGTTTGAGGTTATAATTTGGGAAATATTAGAATTAGACCACTGAGTGCGTGAGCCCCGTGAGCACCACTAACGCTCAGGAGCAACCATAGAAAGAGCTGGAAAACCAAATGTCAACATGTCTGTAGAAGCCTGTGGAAAGGAATATCACAGTACTAGCCATTACCTAAATTTAGAGGAAATGTTAGCCAGCAGCCTTATAATAAATAAAACTGGAGAGGTAGAGAGATTATAAGAAGATCTGTTTTTATTACAGAGACAGAAAAGGGCAAGGAATAAGTAAGGATGCAGTTGAGTTTGTAGTTTCAGTAGTAATAATTTGGAGTCTAATGCTCAATACTATCTCTATAACGCAGGAGGCCAAGTTGCCTCCTATGAAGGAAGGAGGACATTATTAAGCCAAAAAACTAAGTGAGGAATTTTTTGAAGTATTAAGTTTGCCCTTATGAAATTGCTGATATATATCTATTTCTGATATAGAAAAAAAATTAAAGATAATTCTGAATGTCCAGTATTATCCCTGGAGAACTGTTTAGAGAATAAAGCATTACTGCTGGGTTGGGAAGCATGGAATTTATGACAAAAGTCTTGATTGTTATAAGGTATCTGTGCTCAGTATTTAGATGTTACAAGTAGGAAAGTTAGTTTGTGTGTTTGACATGGAGTCAGATATTTGACAGGTAAATTAAGAGGAAAATGAAATTAGATTATGAGAGATTTTAATGAGAATTATAAATAATGGGAAATTATTTATAGCATCAAAATGCATCAAAAACAATGAAAAGCGGGAGGGGGCGGGAGGTATAATGGGGTGGTTGGTGATGGAATATGGGCACGGGTGAAGGGAAGGGTGTTTGAGTATTGTATAACTGACATAATCCTGAGAACTATGTAACCCTCCACATGGTGATTCAATAAAATTTAAATTTAAAAAAAAAACAATGAAAAGAATGAGTTACATAGGGAAATAATAGAGATCAGGTGATCAGAAGTTTTAAGATCAAAAGATTGCTTTTGTGGCAGAAGCTTGAGTGAAGAGATGGGAAGGAAATGAAACATTAGATGTATTCTGCCTGGAGTAGCAGTTCCAGGAGAGGGAGCAAAACTCAGGAAGAGACAGCTAGGAAGGTAGAAAGTGAGTAAAGGGAGAGTCCTGAGAGACTGCAGCTTCAGGTGTGGTGGCTGTGTAGTTCTTGAGACACTGAAAGGCCACCGTAAGGTTATTTACGTACTCTATGCCGTTTCCCTGTAATGATTCCATTACATCCCCCATAAATGTTAACATATAGGAGAAAATAGTGGCATTCTACATTCCCTGAAATAAACAACTCCTTTAAAACAACAAATAAACAATTCCTTTAAAAATATTAGGGGCCGGAATGATAGTGCAGCAAGTAAGGCATTTGCTTTGCACGTGGCTGACCCAGGTTCAAACCCCAGCATCCCATATGGTCTCCCAAGCACCACCAGAATTGATCCTCAGTGCAGAGCCAGGAGTAACCCCTGAGCATCACTGGGTGTGGCCCAAAAAGCCACAAGGAAACCCCACTATAATATTAATGAATTTTTTTAGAACAACTTTAAGGAGAGTAGTATGCTACTATCATTGTCAATCTATTTTTAGCATGATAAAGCTTTATTATTTAGACTTAAAACTTCATTGTTTGTGGGTCCCAAACCCTCTTTCTTTGTTTTTCAGATGTCAACAAGTTTCAAGATGTTTCTTGATAATTGGAATATTCAGACAGCTCTCTGGCTCAAAAGGTATGCTCCTTCAAGAACAGTCTGTAGCTGTTGTACTTTGGCATATAATCCTTAAGACTGAGCTTCAGTGAGTTCACATTCCTGGTTAAATTGCAGCATGTTGAGTGACTGATGAGCAAGCTGACTTGTGACCTTGGTGTTGACTGGGAAACACTGTTTCAAAACAGCCAGGCACTGTCAGACCTGACCTGAGAACTGTTTGGCTTGACTCTGACTTTAGCTGTCAGCGACCTCTCCGCCTGGCTCTTAAGGCATTTACCAAGTTCTGAAACCATTTTAAGACCAGCGACCTGCTCTTATTCATCAGGGATTTGTTTCTATTACAAGTGATTGTCTAACCACTAAATATGCCTTGGATCTTCCAGAACAGCTCTAGTTTAAAAATATTTCAATTCAACTGATCATTATAGATTAGTCACTGAATGCAAGGATGAATAAGACAAAAAATTCCTAGTCTCTGCAGCCAGAGTCTTATTCACCATCTTGTTAAAACGCTGCAAAGTGGTCTGACTTGTGCTTTTCTCTTGTGTAGTAAAGGATCCGACTGCTTAGGCAGGGGACTGGGGATATAATTCAAAGGGCCAGAGCTTATGCAGGAAGTCTGGATTCTGTTGTTGGTGCTGCAGGGTCCATTGAGACACCTCAAGAGCAGTTCCCGAGCATGAGCCAGGAGTAACCTTTAAGCACCATCATGTGTGGCACTAATGCCCTAAAAAGCAAACAAAACAAACAAAAGATAGAGAAAGAGATTAAGCAGAAAATTCATGGGCACAAAGTGGAAAGAGTTACTTGCACTGAGATTTGTGAATATGGGTTTGGCAATTGGACATGGGAAGGTGAATGGTGCCTGGACAATAACCATTGTAAAAGAAAAAAGCGAGGTAATTACACAGAAATTCTTACTGGGTGGGTTTCATTGTTCCCAATGGAACATGGTGCCCTATTTTGAATTTGTTGTATAAAATGTTGCCCATGTGACAGTGGGGCTGTAAGCACCATCCATGTCATGTCTTTTATTTTATAAATTGACTGTCTTTAACCCTTGAGATACTCAAAATATACTGTCATCCCTCTCTGGTGCCCTGCGGTCTCCACTGTGGCTGTGGATTTTCTGGAGTCTTGTTGGGTGATTGCTGTTGTTTTTAAATGTGATACCTTATGGAAATATCATTTTCATCTTAATTCTCTATATCTTAGAACATAAAAACTAAATTCCTTGCTGCTTACCTGTTTATCTGATGGACTACATCCAGGGCTACTCCCAGCTCTGTACTGGGTGTTGTTCCTAGCAGTGCAAAGGATTAAATTAGGGTCTGCTGCATGCAGGACAAGAACCTTAACCCCTGTGACTATCCCTTTCACTCAAAGCAAGACTAAGCATACCTACTTGTCAGACAAAATAGTATTACTAGATCACATGAAATTTCTTATTGTTATTGAAGAAAATAAAACAATGCAAATTAAAAATAACTGATGGGAGAGAAATGATAATACAGCATGTAAGTCACTTGCCTTGCATGCACCCAACCTGAGTTTGATCCACGACACCCTTTATGATACCCACTTACTACCAGGAATGTTTGCCTTGAACACAGCTGACCCAGGTTCGATTTTTCCGCCTCTCTCGGAGAGCCTGGCAAGCTACTGAGAGTATCTTTCCCACATGGCAGAACCTGGCAATCTACCCGTGGCATATTCGATATGCCAAAAACAGTAACAACAAGTCTCACAATGGAGATGTTACTGGTGCCTGCTCGAGCAAATCAATGAGCAATGGGATGACAGTGATGCAGTGATACAGTGATCCTCCCTCAGATCATAGATTGTTATTGCCTAAAATAAGTTACAGTTGTTTTTCTGGGTACTTTAAATATTGCTGGATAATAAGGCATGGTTTTTATGGTCTTTGTGTACTCTAACCACTCACTCTTATTTGCTCCCTGTCTCGCTTGGTTTCTAGGGTATGCTATGAACGAGCCTCCTTGAGTCCAACTATACAGACATTTATTCTCTCTGCCATCTGGCATGGAGTCTATCCAGGATATTATCTGACATTTCTGACAGGAGTAGTAATGACATTAGCAGCTCGAGCGGTGAGTTTCAAGAATTTCATTGTATGTTTTAGTGGTAGTCTACCTGAGTGGGCATAAAGCCTCAGTAAATCTTTCCCCAAGCAGACCCTACTACTTTGGATCTGGTTAGTGCTCCTGTTCTGGCTGGAAGTGATGCTTCTTTGCAGTGTGTTTGTTGACTGCTCCCTATGGGCTTTATACTTGGTGCATCCAAGGAGAACTTACACCCACAAAGTATTGTCATTACAGATTTTTTTTAAGGAGTCCTAAAAACTGACTTAAAACATATTTTGTGCAACCTTTGAGAGGTAGGCTGATGAGATGATTGGACAATGATGGACAATTTAGTGTTAGTCCTTGAAAGTCAATGAGACTTGAAAAAAAAGTGAGACTTGAAAAAAAAAACCAAACAGTGTTGAATAAGTTTATTAGGCACTAACAGAGAAGATGCCTTTATTTAGCCCACAATCAAATATTGAGTAAAGTTTTCCTGTGGAGAATATATGAGGGGAATATTGAGAAGTATTAGCTAAGGGCTCTATCTTCCTGATGGTTTATAAGTAGACTACAAACCACCAACCGCCAGAAGATAATAGCATATGTGTGGTTACATGCACAAGCTCTCTACAAGGCATATATAGTAGTCTGCATGGTTTTATTAAAAGACAGGACATTAGGTGTAGGATAACATTGGGTTTGTCCTCTTAGCCTTGCTGCAGGGAACTTAGTTTACCTTAGAGCAATGGTCTTTCTGTATGGACACAGGAAGACAGTTAATATTATGCTTTGTAACTTGGGAGCTGGTTGACGCCAATAATATTTACTCTTGGGCATCTGCTTTCTTGACTCAGTTGTCCTTAGTTCCTAAAACCCTAAAAGCAGGGTCCCGACGAGGACGGAATGGACCCAGGGCAAGCTGTGAGCTACCCTGGCATTGAAATGGGCCAGGGCAAAGCGCCACAATACCCAACTATAAGTTGAGAGCATGGTCATGGACAAATGCTGTCATGATCCAAAAGTAACGATGAGACTAGGACCCTGCTGGGTTTAGGAAGACTAACCTGACCTGAAGACTGTGGTCTAGAATATATACTGAATGTCCTCAGGAAGAGTCAAACTTTAAGTCTGATATATCTCTTACTGTGCTCATACATAATGACACTGCTAGAAATATTGGAAGTAGATTTACTACAACTATTCAAGTGGACTACTAGCTGAGGAAAGAAGAAAGCGACACATCCTGGATGGGATCCATCCTCAAGCAGATCTCCTAGTAATCTGGAGTAATCTTCCTTAGATGAAATTTTGTTAATCTCCTGGCAAAGTGGTCTTACCCCTCTTTGTTGATTTGTTAATGTTCAACCCACCTTTGTGTCACCACCCTATGTGATTGCTTTGGCCTGGCCCATTTCGATGCCAGGGTAGCTCACAGCCCTGGGTCCATTCCATCCCTCGTTGGGACCTGTTTTGGGGGTGTTAAGACCTAAGGGCAACTGAGTCGAGAAAGCAGATGCCCAAGAGTAAATATTATTGGAGTCAATGAACTCCCAAGTAACAAAGCATAATATTAACTGTCTTCCTGTGTCCATACAGAAAGAATATTGCTTTAAAGTAAACTAAGTTCCCTTCGGCAAGGCTTAAAGGACAAACCCAATGTTATCCTACATTACAGTAGCAAAGTCAAGTTTGAAAGTATCTGGTGTTTTTGAAAAAGACATAAATCTGTTGATGTAGAAACCTCATGTATGCATGAATAGTGAATTATTCTGAAAAGACAGAAATAGGAATTACAGAGGAACTTGAACATCAAGCTGAGTAAAAGCCTGCTCCTTCTATCTGCAAGGTTTCTCAGAATGGGACTGAAGTACTGAAATGCCATAACTCAAGAAAATTTATTGGTGTTGGTCTACAGAGTGGGATAGAGCAGATAGCTGCTGAAGCATGACCAGACAAGAAATGGTCGGTGACAGATGCTGGCCACTTAGAGTGATGGTCTCTTTGTAGAATACTGTGAATCAAACACGAAGCACTTCTGAAATATCAACATGGCTTTCATGCTCTATGGGGCAGATTTCACCTAGAAACACATTAGACGAGAAAAGTGAAGAAAAAGGTGCCATTCAAGTGTAAAATAACTATTTGTCTTTTGTAAGGGCAGAGTTTTAAGAAGTAAGCATGTCTTACTTCATAGTAATAGGAAAAATTGAATATAGATTGAACTTTATGTACCATACCAAATATTATTTAAGAAATTTTGTATAGCATTTGGAGGGTGTTACTTTTCATTAACTGAAACTTTAAATCTATCACAACATTGTAGAGAAGTCTTGTTATGCTTTGCCTCTGTGCTTCATTACCCTCTCACTATATTTTTATACATGCATGTATTTTTTTATTTCCCCATAGTTTGTTTTAAGTTCCTACAAGCAGTGAGTTTCAGCCTATTCCTCATTGTTGAAGTAGTTGAAATAATCATTGTACTTTTATAAGAAGTGTTAAACCACATATTTTTGTTTCTTTCAGATACGAAATAACTTTAGACATTATTTCCTTGAACCTCCCCAACTTAAATTATTATATGATGTTATAACATGGATAATAACTCAGATAGCAATAAGTTACACAGTTGTGCCATTTGTCCTTCTTTCTATAAAACCATCATTCATGTTTTACAGGTAAGTGAGTATTAAAAACATGCTAATGGGAATAACTATCTTAAAAAAGGAAGCTCTTTATTGGTAAAATAGAAAAGTAGTATCATAGAATCATTTCCTGAAATTAAACACATACTTTCTCTTTAATATTAAACCAAGAAGCCTCAAAATTCTTTGTGAACTGATTCATACTGCTCAACCCACAAGTGACATTATGACTTAGATGAGCATCAGCTCAGTAAACACTACCTCAAATCTCTCAAAGGTTTGACTGATAAGTGTAGCTATTCTTTCAACACTTCAGTTTTGTTTTGTTTTGGGGCCACATCAAGGCTTACTCCTGGCTCTACGCTCAGGGATCGATCCTGGCAGGCTCTGGGAACTATATGGGATGCTAGAGAATATACCCAGGTCCTATTCCCTATGCTGTTGCTCTAGCCCCTCAACACTTGAGTGTTAACTGGACTTATAATTCTGCAGTATATACATCTATTAAACCATTATGCTGTATTTCTAAAACTAATAAACGATGTATCAGTTCAAGGAAGCAGGCATCAGGCTCAGTTTGGCTCCCTAAGCAGTTTACTTCTCATTTTCTGATTTCATGTTAATAGAAGCTTATGTGTTAGAGCAGAGGCTGAATCACTGATGATATTTTGGGGAAGGGGAATAAAGTAGTTATTCTATAATCACAAGTAACAATAGGTTTTATAGTTACCTATATCAATTTCAGGCTATCATACTGCTAGCTCTGAAATAAAGAAGAAAACTTTAAATAAGATTATCAATAAAGAATATGATAAAGCGGTAAAATATTTTTTTTAAAGAGAGGCAGTCATTATCTGTGTCAGTTTGTCTGATCAATAGAAAATAAATTGTGTAAATGTTGTTTGTTTCTATTCTTTTATGTTTTGTGGATACTGTGTTACATCAATACAGAATTTTTTTTTAATTTATTTATTTTTAATTAGAGAATCACCGTGAGGGTACAGTTACAGATTTATACACTTTTGTGCTTATACTTCCCTCATACAAAGTTTGGAACCCATCCCTTCACCAGTGCCCATTCTCCACCACCCGTAAACCCAGTGTCCCTCCCACCCTCCCCAATCCCATCTCCCCCCCACCCCACCCTGCCACTGTGGCAAGGCATTCCCTTCTGTTTTCTCTCTCTAATTAGCTGTTGTGGTTTGCAATAAAGGTGTTGAGTGGCCGCTGTGCTCAGTCTCTAGCCCTCATTCAGCCCGCAACTCCCTTCCCCCACATGGCCTTCGACTACAATGTAGTTGGTGATCGCTTCTCTGAGTTGACCTTTCCCCGGAACGTGAGGCCAGCCTCGAAGCCATGGAGTCAACCTCCTGGTACTTATTTCTACAGTTCTTGGGTGTTAGTCTCCCACTCTGTTATTCTATATACCATAGATGAGTGCAATCTTTCTATGTCTGTCTCTCTCTTTCTGACTCATTTCACTCAGCATGAAACTTTTCATGCCTATCCACTTGACTACAAAATTCTTGACCTCCTTTTTTCTAACAGCTGCAT
This sequence comes from Sorex araneus, assembly GCF_027595985.1. NCBI lineage: Eukaryota > Metazoa > Chordata > Mammalia > Eulipotyphla > Soricidae > Sorex > Sorex araneus. The sequence goes on along the minus strand of NC_073313.1, from coordinate 344,369,747 downwards.
AGTATTCCATTGTATAGATGTACCAAAGTTTCCTCAACCAGTCATCCGTTCTGGGGCATTCGGGTTTTTTCCAGATTCTGGCTATTGTAAACAGTGCTGCGATGAACATACATGTGCAGATGTTGTTTCGATTGTACTTTTTTGCCTCTCTGGGATATATTCCTAGCAGTGGTTCAATACAGAATTTTTTATCTTGAATTTCATGTTTGCTTATTTGCATTTTTTTCTACCCTCCACCAAATCTATTCCCCTGTTATATATAGAAAGTAGTTTCATTTTACTTTGAAATAAGTTTCTTTTTGCTTTGAAGTAAAATGGCTGCATATAAAATGACAACATAGAATGTTTGGTAAAAATATTGTTGAATATGCTGGTAATTATTTAGGGTGATAGTAAGTAACTCTTGCTAAAATTTTTGTTAATATCAATATTCCAGATTTGGGGGCAGGAGAGATAATACAGTGGGCATGGTGCAGGCCTTGCCTGTAGTCAATCAGTTCTATCCCCAGTACCCTATATGATCTGAGCACCAGCAGAAGTGATCCCTGATCACAGACTCAGGAGTCATCCTGAACACCACTGGGTATGGCCCCCAAAAAATAAATCCATATTTTTTAATGTGACTGAACTTTGGTGAGATTTTTATATCCCAAGTATTTTATTTATAGTCACTTGAACTTTTAGCAGTGTAGATCACATTTGATTTCTGCTTAATGTGGGAAATTTAGTTTCTATTAATATTAATATTTTTAATAATGTGACCCTTCCTCATTTTAAGTCTGTAATCGAGAAGAAGTATTTCTTACTGGTTACTCATCTCTTTAGAATACTTGTAGTGTGCTCAGGGATAGTAACTAATACGGGGGGACACTAGACTAGCCCGTCCTCAATAGTCCTACTTTTTGTGGGGACAGGGGCATTTGGGGATCAAAACCAGGTCTTCATTCATTCAAGGCAAGCACTCTGCCACTGAATCCTGCATTTTTGCATTGCTCAATATTTGATTGTATAGATTTAAAATATTATTTTTTTACAGTTGTACAACTCCTAGGAAGTACCTTTTTGTTTTTGTTCTATTTAGCTATGGCTTTGTGACACAAGAAAATATCAAATCTAGGGCTGGAGCAATAGCACAATGGGTAGGGCGTTTGCCTTGCATGTGGCCAACCCAGGTTCGGTTCCCAGCATCCTATATGGTCCCCTGAGCACCGCCAGGGAAAATATCTGAGTGCAGAGCCAGGAGTGACCCCTGTGTATCGCCGGTGTGACCCAAAAAAGAAATATATATATATATATATATATATATATATAAAATCTAGTAATCTTGTATCATATTTATAAGCACTTGGGTTGGTACAGTGTTTTATGCCCACTTGTCTAGTTTACACAGCATTTAGTGGGGAGTGGGATGTAAAAGATTACTATAGTAAATAAACACCCAGGGAGGTGGGTGACATTAGACAGGTGAGGTATTAAACATAGATAATCATCAAATTTTAATAAACTTTTTATTTTTTCTTTTAGTTCCTGGTATTTCTGCCTTCACATTGTTGGTATTTTAGTATTATTATTGTTGCCAGTGAAAAAATCTCAAAGACAAAAGAATATACATGAAAATGAAAATGTGCAGCTGTCACGATCAAAAAAGTTCGATGAAAGAGAAAAATCTTTGGGACAAAATAGTTTTTCTACAACAAACAATGTTTTCAATCAGAATCAAGAAAGATCCTCCAGACATTCTCCTTTAACACAATGATGGAAAAACAATTTGATGGCTGTACTTTGTATGTTAACAGGAACCAATCTTAGCACCTTTTCAAGGGGTTTGTGTTTGTTTGAAAAGAAAGTGGGGGTGAAATCAGACAGTTATAGATGGGGAATTTCCTGTATATCTGGTAGGAAATGGAATGAAATGATCCTTCCCAAACCATGTCCCTGTGGGCCATGCCTTATATAAAATATCTCCATTAATTCAATGGGCACTCAGGACCTCAACATATGTCCATAGGGTCATATGTGTGCCCTGTTGTTGAATGTATGTAGCGTATCCCAAGGCGCAGAAGAAGAGGAAATGGAAATGTAATTGTGTCAATCTGGATGATCGAGAGATTAACTTTTCCAACTGAATGTCTTGCCTTAAATCTCCAATTTCCTAAAAATTGTTCTGAAATGGTTTTTCAAGTGTAAATTGTGAGAACACTATTTCAATTTTAGATGTGTGTTATAAAGGAATTTTGGAGGAATTTGAAAAGGCTCTTATAAGATTGTGGATACTTTAAAAATGCAATAAATATCTCAGTATTCGAAGGGGTTTCTCAAGGTATCTAAGATGACCATAGTATGCAGTGAAACTGTAAACAGTAACGGATGCCAAATTACAAGGTAGCTTGTTTTCTTGGATAATCTAATTGCTTGTGTCAGTAAAAGAACCCTTCAAGGAAGAGTTTCTTAAACATGATTAAAGGTCGGTAATGGAAATTCTAGGCTTATTTTCTTTAAAAAAGGGAGTTATGATGAAGGAAGGCATGAATGAAGGAAGCACCAAGGGACAGAGCTAGACTGAGGGGTGACTGGCTCCAGGCGCGTTGTGCAGGCTCAGGTACCCAGCAGAAGTGCTTCTTGCCCTCATTTCTCTGTAGTCTTTGTGATTATGTAAGACATAAACTTTTTTTTTTTGTCTCAAAACTTAATACTTTTGACTTTTTCAGTGAGATTTTTCAAGCCTAAATTGTATAGACTTTAAAAATGATTATGAAAATAATAGTGGTAGATTGAGAAAACCACTAAGGTTACTGTGTGGCTCTATTCCTCTATTATCCTTGATATTCTCCATGACATTTGGGCAAGTCTTACAGAAATGGAAAAGAGTTCACTGGGTTCGTCCACATTTTTTGAGAGCAATATAAATTATTTTATAAACTCGTAAGTTCTCACTTTTTTTTACTGTTCACTTTTGTTAGTGGGTATTTGATTCTCTAAGTAGGAAAATGTACTTTTATTTACCGGCCACTTTTTTCCATATTAATCTTGCCCTGAGTTCCTAGGCATCTCCTTTGATCCCACAGAACTGGGTGCTGACAGGAGATAAGAGCAGAAGGGCGGGCTGGATCCCAGCCTGCCCCAGGGCCCGAGCCTCAGAGAATGTCAGGACTGTGATAAGCTAAGCCTAGACACAGATCAGAATCACAGCTGCGAGAGAGGCGAGCAGGGCCTCTGGAAAGCTTTAGTAGAATTTATTTTCCTGTTTTCCCCCTTTAAGCTACATTATTTATGTCTCTTTCTTACAGACCCAAATTCTTTGCTCTCAAAATCTTGAAAAATAGAACTATATAAGGTCAGACCACTTTTTCTTTTTTTTAAATTTTTTCAGTTGTGGCACCATGATTGACAATGCCTCTAATGAAAGGGTTTCGTGCATGTGCATATAAAGGTCCAACACCACACCCTCCACCTGAACGCCGCTTCCTCCCTTCCCCTAGGTTCTGTTCTACGGACTGTTCTGTAACTTTCAACTATTATTCCCTTCTTATGTTTCTTTATACAAAGGAGAGCTCATTCAGTGTAAGGGATCAGAACTCTCTTTCCCATTTATTAGGGGAAGGCGCTTGTGCCTTAGCACAGTTTGCCTGGACAAAGCCGCGTGCTGTTTTCCTAAGTGTATTATGACACCGGAGACAGATGAAATCAGAGACTATGTTCAGGATCCCTCCCACCCTGTGTGCTTATCAAACCTTAGAGAAAGGCTAACATAGGTGGTTTTTGACATTAAAACTCTGACCAGAGTTAAGGTGCTCCACTTGCTGAAACCTGAAGACAGATACGTGTTCTGTTCATTGTACCCTTGCATCCCATTCCTGCATCTTGCTGCCCCTCGATGCTTAAGTGTTACTCTTTTCCTGCAGCTGCCCTTTTCTAACTGTCCCCAACCTGTATTCCAACAGCCAGCCAGGACCCCCTGCCTGCCTCCTTGAGGTAAGGTACAAGCCCTTCCCCTGCAGTAAACTTGAGGATTGCAAGTTCTGGTCTCTTCTAAGTTTCTAGTTTTTGAGAGCCAATGAACCTGACATCTGTAGTATCTTTTAATTTTTGATATTTAATAAATTTGCAAACCAAGCTAAGGACGGAACTATTATCTGACTTGACAGAGTATTTTATTTAAAGAAGAAAGCAAAAGCAAGTGTACTTAGGACTTTTGAGGTCTCAATTAGCAGAAAAGTATTGTACCTTTTTAAAACTTCAGCATCCTACTCTTTGTTTATATAAATTATTTTCCTAAAGGTAAATGTTTCCACCTCTTTCCACCTTAATCATGCCCTCTTCCTTTCCAGATAAATAGATAACTAAATAAATTTCTCTACCCCTTCCTCCCCCTCAGTCTGCACTGAAATTATTTTTGTGGTGTAATATGAGAAGATAGAAAACCATAATTATGAAAAGTATCTGTTACCTAAAGTGTCTCCTCAGCATCTTTTTAAAACCGAGGAGAATCTGACCGCTCTTAAGGAATTAAAGAAACTTGGAAATTAAAAGACAAGCATAGGCCTGTCATAAGTGAAAAGAGAAAAAAGCTTAATAAAAACTTCTTGTTCAGTCTATCTAGACACTTTACAGATACTCACCACTTATTTGTATTACCTGACTGCATTTTATTTTTTGGTCTCTAAACCTACATCACTTTGTTACATGCTCATTAAGTATCATCATGGCCCCACCATACAGAAAATAAGATAATTGATGAATTTCCTATTACTTTGAAGACAGTGACATATACTGTCTTATTTTAATCCCTATGGATCAACTAGTATTGTATAAAATGATTTTTGATAGGTTTTTCTTAATTTCAGTGAAATAATTATGAAATAATATGAAATCTAGAAGAAAAACCAAGAAATAATTATAATTCTCAACATGACTTTACTTGTGAAATTTTTTTGGCTATGTCAAATAAATGTATCTGTGTGGAATGTTGTAAGGAATCATACTTTGCATCTACTCAGAAGAATTGAAAATGGTATATCTCTTCTACTTTATGTGAAAAGAGATTCATTGTAATATGATTTTTTCAAATCAACAGAACCTATTCTGTTGATTCTGTGCATTCTTCTCTGCATTTCATTTGTCATAAAACCACTCCAGAGATAATCAATCAATGTTATATTTATACTTTCTTGTTTATTATGTACTTCTCAGGGAAAAATGAACAAAAATAATTATTCCCTCAGTTTTATTTCTTGAAATAGTAACTTTAATTTAATATATTCTGACTGCACCATTTCACAAGTGGCCCATTCTTAGTACTTAAACTAAGCATTTTTATTGGAACTCAGGGCGATTGGGAAAATTTAGTTTCTAAAATGGTCCAATAATAAAGGTTTAGTTGGCTTTAAAAAGATCTACCACTACCACACTACATTTGATTTGATAGTAACCTTTATATTAATCCCCACCATGTAAGACACTCACCAGATTACCACAGGTAGCAGTTTAAGAAAAAATGCAGAAAAAGAATGGTTCTAAAAAGTGAAGGTAACTTCCATGAAAGCACTAGCTATCCTGAGAAGAGTCCTGGGTCATCACCTGCCTTGATGTTTACAGAGCCTTTAAGAGTGGGACAGAGCCTTAGTAAGCAAAAGGGTCAGTCCTGAAAATGTATGACCAGTCATGCCTGTAAGGAATGGAAGCTTTTAGCAGAATCCATAGGAGTCTGAGACACAGTCTCTTTAATTACTTAAGTGTAAAATCCCAGCACCTCAAAAGAGGCTGTTGACAGCAGAGGAACCCTTTGGACCTATTACATCAGAAGTGTGGCAGCTTTCCCATGTCTTTCAGTCTGGCCTTTTAAAGCACTTAAAGGGGTCTTTCATAATGAAATCATTCCATTGAAGAAAACCTACTTTCCTTTGTTTTTGTTTTTTTGCTTTTTGGTTTCTGTTTGTGCTGTAAAATTGAAGTAGATCTATATTAAGAAATACTTTAAACAAATTACCAATTTTTCAAAAGGACAGGGTTTACTGCCATATAACTTCACAAAGATTATTTCATTTAAAGATACTTAAAATGTGTTTAATTTAGTTGCACCTTATTTTAAGTTACAGGGAAAATTACGAAACTTTGCCATTAAAATAATAAAATGTATACTATTTTAATTAAAGGACTAGATTAACTTAGGACAAAAGTCTTATTTAAAACTCATACCTTGTAAATATTTTATTTATATATTCATGAACAACTGTGGACATTTATGCCTTTTTCTTATAAACTTCAAAAGAGTATTAGTTAATTGGTTTTAAGAGTTCTACATTATAATTGAAAGAAAACTTACTTAAGAGAATAATTTTTCTAGAATAGTGTTCCTTTATGCTGTGACTGCAAAAATTTGTCCTGCATTTTAGATATAAACCAGCACTGTATAAAGTTTTCTTCAGCCACTAATAGTCCATCTAGCTGAAATTGAATACATCAGATTTAACACAGGGGCAGAATTTTACACACTGTGAAATGTAATATCTACTGTCCTGAGTACATTTTAAAACTATTACATTTAATAAGTGACTGATCGTTTATCCACTTAGGTTAGATGTTGGAAGGGAAAGATTCAGAAGGTTGGTGGGTCTCCCCAGTTGTTTTCTGCAGTGTCATGTACTCAAATCTATATTCATGACAAAAGAAATTTAGAAATTTTCCATGTTGATATTTTGTAGGAATGCTCTTATAATCAATGACTATACTGCTTTTTTGAGGCTTTTATTGTACAGAGGATGCAGCCAATTACATTTGAAATTGGTGGGCTGCACAATAATGTTTTTATATATTTTAAGATAGTATTTATTTTCAAGGCTTTTTTTTTTAACATTATGCAAACCCCAGGAAAGAACTGACAAGCTCTACAGGTAAAAGATTCGGAGTACCTGAAACAGAGCCTAAAGACACATTTATATGCTAAATAATTCATTTTGCTTTTAAAACTGATAATAATTGTCTTCTTTTAGTACAGCTTTTGTAAATTAAAGAAAGCCAAGATCGTATGTTCTATAAATAATGTTATAAAGGTCCATACAAACCATTATCTACAGCTTTCTCAGTGATGAATAGCCATCTTTCCAGTTATGTTTTATTAAATTTTGCTAGTATTTAAAAATATGGAAATGTAATGAAAAATCAGAAGTTACTAGTCACTTTCTTAGTTCAGAATGGACTAAATGAAAGGCTGCCTTTTACTGGAGTCCCAAGTGACTATCCTGTTCAGTCTCTACTTGGGGGTAGCTTCTTTGAAAAATATATTAGTTGGGGCTGGAGTGATAGCACAGTGGGTAGGCGTTTGCCTTGCACGTGGCCGACCCGGGTTCGATTCCCAGCATCCCATATGGTCCTCTGAGCACCGCCAGAGGTGATTCCTGAGTGCAGAGCCAGGAGTGGCCCCTGTGCATCGCTGGGTGTGACCCAAAAAGAAAAAAAAATTACATTTGTTGATATGCCCTTCTGTTCTTTTCCATTCAAGAATAAAGGCATATAGAGAATTTACCAAAGTTGAAATATGCCTAAAAATTTTAAAGTGGTTTACCAGTGAAGTGCATTTGTTCCTGATTTTTTTTTAATCACAGTGAGAAAAAGAGTTAAGCATACAACAGGCATATGTTCCAAACCAGTCTTCTCTATCTTTGTGACCTACTTCTCCAACCAGAAGGGGAAGATAGAACGCAATAGAAACAAGAGTAAAAATCATTCAGCTGAAACAAGAGAATCCTTCTACAGACAGTGAAAATGTGTGGTTTCATTCCTGCCTTCCTTCAAGAGTTGTATCTTGATCTCTGCCTAGTTGAATGTCCCCCAACAAGGGAGGAGGGACCCGACTCCAGCAGCCAGTATTTACTGTACTCATTTGCCTTCCCTGGGTGAAAATAGAACGTGTTTTGTGCTTTTTGTTTTTATTATTCCAGAATATTTTTTTAAAGAAGTGTTATTTTTCAGCAGATCCATAAATTAGTTCTTGTTGTATGGTAGATTAAAACCACTGTCAGTTACACTGTGATGTGATGATTTCATAACCACTTGTTTCTAGTCTGTCCTGAGAGCTGCATTTGTGGCTTATTGCTGGGTTTTAAAAATGTTTTTAACTTACATATAAATGTTTTTTTTCTAATTTGTGTGTCTTTAAACCTGATTAAACAGTAGTTTAAAAATAACCTGTGTTTGATAATTTCAGAGAATTTTATATATTTGTGTGTGTGTGTGTATATATATATATATATATATATATATATATATATCACTGGTAATACCAGGTCTCTCATTAAATTGACAGTGACTTTTATTGAAGGATTTAAAATATGGTATTCTAAGGAATTCATTGGCTAAGTGATTAAAAACTAAAACCATTGTCATACACTTTATGGGTGAAGGGTTATTGTTATTGAGGTAACACAGCATATGGTAATGTTTATCTTTATACTCTAGGTGTACAGTGTTACTAGGCCACAGCCACCACCAAAATGCCTGAATACCTTTAGCACTGCCCTTGGAAAGATTAGTGCATAGGATCTTGTTTTCTCTTCTATATTCTATTTATGCAATGGAAGATGCTCCTTTTCCTCAGAACAGGCTTCCCCGGTGTATCACTGGCCCCTTTTCATAGTACTTATGTCTACTTTTGCTTTCTGCATTTGAGAAACATAACCCTGGGACTCCCCCTAACTAGGATTCTGCACCATGATTCTGTACTTAAAGAACTCTGGAGTGTACATGTTGACTTCTGGATGCTGTTGTGAGCAACTGTGGGGAAACATTACCTTGTATTGTCGTACACAGACAATAGGCTGAACACATGCCAACTCCAATCTTGGTGTTTTCTCTCCAGAAGGTGTTAGACTATCAGAGCAGAGTTAAATGACTCCTCTTTGATATTCAGGGCCATCCTGAAATGGACTGTAGCCAAGAACAATACAGAGACTGCCTTCAAACTGACACTCCCCAAAGCCCTTCATCCTGAGAAGTGTGATCTGAGGGACCCTGATTCCTTTTCTGTAAAACATCTGGAAGGACAGATGATTAAAGATGTTCTATTTTATTTAGAAAAACATTGTAATATATTTTGTAGTTTTTTTCCTTCAGAGTCTGTTCCAGAATCATGTCATGAATTTCCATTCATGTTCTGAGTAAAAAAAAATAAATCACTGCTCTTATTTTCAAGAGGTTAATAATTCATTACCAGATAAAATAAGTCTTTTTAGAGGCTTGTAGACAGACAGGGCCTTTGGTATAAGAAGGGACTGGGAACCTCAGGTAGAGTGGAAGATTCTACAGAGGAGTTGGCTCTTGGATTTGTGAGGAAGTCTTATGGGTAAAGAATCATGAAAGAGTCCGTTAGAAAAAAAGAAGAGCACACGTGAAGAATTTTAGAGTTATACAGAAAAGCAAAAGGAAGTATAAAAGAAAATATAAAAGAAATATAAGTAAAGTAGCAGGAAATAATAAAGAAAACAGAAGAAACATAAGACAATATAAGAAGACACAAGGAAATAGGAAAACATATCCTGTTTAGAAAACATTGTTAAAGTGGCAATCGTATGCAAAACACTAAACAGAGTCAATGCACTTTGCATTAAAATTCCATGGCATTTTTTGGATAAGACCTTCCCCCACATACACTCACATAGTCCACTTTTATTATTTTTATACTAGACATGAACTAACTAGTAAAATACGTTCAAATAACTGGACAGATGACATCATTTTATCACTGATGATGAATTTTTACCTCTTGGAGAGCCTGGCAAGCTACCAAGAGTATCCTGCCCGCATGGGCAGAGCCTGGCAAGCTACCCGTGGCATGTTTGATATGCCAAAAACAGTAACGATAGGTCTCATTCCCCTGACCCTGAAAGAGCCTCCAATCATTGGAAAGACGAGTAAGGAGAGGCTGCTAAAATCTCAGGGCTGGGAGGAGTAGAGATGTTTCTGATTTACTAGTGCCCACTCGAGTAAATCCACGAGCAACAGGATGACAGTGACTGATGAATTTTAAATTCCAGTGCATTTTATAAGCTTTTTTCTATCATAAGATAAACATGCTACTTAACAAGATAATTCATAACTTTCAAATTTTAGGCCACCTATTTTCCCAGTAAGTTTAAAGATAATAATGACAGGGAAAAAGTGAGAAATGAAGGATGAGTGGCATATGCAGATTAACTCAACTGAAAATACAGTCTGGTGATATGTCTAGACCTCGAAACGGTAAGAGTATGTGGTGGGTGTGCTTTTCTTGATAATGCTGCGTACTGTTTTCTTGACTATAATTTTCTTCAGAGCATAGGTAGCCTATAAGGAGACAAAATCAATTTAGACTTTTATTAACTTTAATCAGGAAAATAGAAATTGAACAACTCAAGAGACAGCTAATATAAGGAAATCACTTGAATGACTACCATCTGACTTTCTGAATCAGTTAGCTCAGGGGGAACTCACGAGTAATGTACTAAGAAATACTTTTACTAATAATCATGTGCTCCTGACATTTTATTCCATTAGGGATTTGTACCCCAAAACCACTATGTCATTAGATATTCTTAGTATATGATGAAGTATTATTACAAAAGCCTTCTAAATTCCTTATTACTCCCAATAGTCCATTTTTCACACAGTAGACTGAGAATGAGTTTTGTAAAACAAGTCAATTGTGCCCCTTCTCTGACAATACCTATGTGGCTCTCATCTTCCCCACAGTAAAATCTAATATTGTTATTATGTTCCAAAAGGCCATGTCCAATTAGGCCTCTTGGATTCTATCTCTTCCTTTTTTTTTTAACCCTTGCCCTTGCTGTTCCAACCACCCTAATCTCCTTGTTGTCTCTTGAACATGTCAAGCATGTTCCCAGCTCTAGAGCTTTGTGTCTCCTGTCCCATCTGTGTGGACAACTCTTCACATAATGCACAACCTTTCCTATTCCATCCTCTAATCTTTTTCACTGTCCACCTTCTCTCCCACCCCTGCCACTTCTCTTCCCTTTCCTTCTCCTCCCCTCCATACTTATGTGCTTGGGGATCACCTTCCACATGCTCTACCACTTGAATTAGCTCCCTGATGCTCTCCAACTCTGAAGACATTTTCAGCTACCACCAGTCCCCAGAGATCATGTAACTCTTCTAAGCCACCAACCACATTCTTCATTCTCAGCCCATGCAGTCTTGATTTGACACTATTTTTTTTGCGAATATTGCCCATCTTCCTAAATAGACTAATATTCTCACATAGACAGAAGACTCAGAGTTGCTTGTGGTATGAATTTGAAGATAGAAAAGAAAAAACAAAAAAAAAAAAAGAAAAAACAACTAAAGCCTAAAATAGCTATAGCAAGGCAGTAGCTTGGCAATAAAATGTGTCACCCTGTTGGTAGTCATGTTTGATTTCTGTTAAACTTGCAGTTGACTAAAATGCAGTGTTTTTTTTATATGAATCAACATAAACTCAGCTATAATTCTCTGTCTCTCCCATTCCTTTCTCTTTCTATTTCAGATCATAATCCGACTCCACACCCAACACCCATGTGAATAAGGTTTTACATGTGGCCTCTTCCATTGCCTCTTGTATTTGTTTTTAACTCCAACTTCTAGAACATTCTTTTTTTCATCTGGTGCCATCCCAGAGACAAAGAAACATCTTCTTCATGTTTTTATGCTGAAGGAACATGCTGATTAAACAGACCAGAAAGAGATTGGCAAAGAGATCAAGAGATATGAAAGAAATAACTGTAACTAATTAGGATATATATAGGTATATATATATACACGTGTATATATATATGTACATATATGTGTGTATTGTTGGGCTGGAGCAATAGCACAGCTGTAGGGCATTTGCCTTGCACGAGGCCGACCCAGGTTCGATTCCTCTGCCCCTCTCAGAGAGCCCGGGCTACCGAGAGTATCTGGCCCACATGGCAGAGCCTGGCAAGCTACCCATAGCACATTCGATATGGCAAAAACAGTAACAACAAGTCTCAAAATGGAGATGTTACTGGTGCCCGCTTGAGCAAATCGATGAGCAATGGGATGACAGTGACATCTGTCTACCCATGTATATGTATGTATAGATATACACATACATATATTTCTTAGGAGCAATCTTGTTAAACCTTGCCTTTTAAATAGTGAATGCTTAAAATAATTACTTTGGTCAATAATATTTTTGTTTCAAATTTTTATTTAGTAAGTCAAGGAGCCTTAAATGGTGAGATGTCTTGTCCTCCAATTTTTCTGTAGTTTACAAATTCTACGTAATGAATTCTTTTATAATTAGAGAAAAATATTTCAAAGCAATATGGTGTATAAAACATCTCAAGATTTCTATGGAACATCTCATATATAAAAAATTATATAACTATGTAAAAAAACACTGGGCTGTGAAAATCACCATCCTAATATGCTGATACTGTTTAAAAGATGAAAGGGTGATAAAACTTCTGCATAAAAACATGCAGAAGTTAAAAACAAATACAAGAGGCAATGGAAGAGGCCACATGTAAAACCTTATTCACATGAAGTATTGGGTGTGGAGTTGGGTTATGATTAAAATTAGTTTTTAGATGGAGAGTGATGCATAAAGGGAGATAGCTCATATTTTATTTTCTGTATAATATCATGACAAGTAGAAGCACCAGACTCCTGAGATACTTTGAGTGATTCTTCTGAAGCAAGATGCTCTTATGATAATTTTTCCAGGAAGGTTTAGGCAAACTGCAGAAATCATAAGTGACCAAAAACAAAAAAACTTGGAAACAAAACTGAGGATAAAGCATTTTCATTTATGTTTTGAAACAATTATATTATTTCCAGATAGTAGTTCTAAGAAGCATGAAGATATTAAAAGTATGAAAGGAATAAATCGCATTTGGCATGTCTTAGGAAATTTTTAGTTATTAAAGCAGACATAATTTTCCAACTGTATTGCACTGACAGAGGCAAATGCAATTCAGCAAGATTTTAAAGCAAAGAGAGTTCATCTCCTTCTTGTCACGTGAAATATCCTCTTTCTCTCTGGAATCTTCAGTTTCTCCATTAGGGACTTAACTCCTTTTTCTCCTTTGCAGAAATTAGATCTGCACCAGCATCATAGTTCTATGCATCCTGGTGACATTTCCTTGCCTAATGTGTCTGACGCCATCTTAGTTTTTCATCAGAGACAGAGAAGAACCCATAGGAGTGGGAGTTCACACCTCAACATTATTGATAAATCTGTTCTCTTCACAACTCCCTCCTTCCCTCCCACCCTACCATCCATTCTCCTCTCATCCTCAAATAAAGTGTGGGCTAAAGTAAAAACCTGTTTCTAGTCCTGTATGAGCTTTTCTCAGGACAGCTCTGAAAATTTATTCCTAAGAGAACAACTTGTGCACAGATTAGGGATTTTTATTTGGGAGTGAGAGAAAAGGAGGAGCACAGGCAATTGTCTTATCAGTGTAGGGATAAAGCCCACACCTCGCTGGCTAGATTCTTCTCAGGACACTTGATCAACACCAGATGGGTTGGCAAATAAATAACTATAGCATATGTGGGAGCAATTTACATGACTTTAGATTGTAAAGAAAAATGGGGAAGACCACGATAAATATCCTACATTAAGAGTCTAGGGCATCAATAAGAGGGAGAAATTTCACACGGGAAGGAGAGTAATTCTTCATCTCCACTCTGATTGTAAAACATAGAAAGTTTCTCAGAGAGAGCATGTTTACCCATAAACTGGATGAAATCTCTCCCAAATTATATTTTTTGGGATCATAAAAAAAGGGGAAGCAGTGACTGATTTTCCCATTGAGGAAAAGGCAAAGGACTATGGTAGAGCTAGTGTCGCTTCTCAGCCTTTGGAACTTCACTCTTAACTTAAACCTCATTCCTGAGGGAAGGTAAGAGTTTCTCAGAGGCCCACAAGTACTGTATTGGCCATCCGTTCCCCATTCCAAGGCATTGCTTATTGGAAGAAGCTTACTCTGGCATATTGAGGGAAGTCTATCTGACCTCTTGAGGAGACTGATCCCACAGAACAAATGTCCCTTCTAGATTTGGATTTATATGGCACATGACCAAGAACACGCCCTAGTGTCCTAGCTGTACTTGGGAATACAGAAGCTAGAGAACCACTGCCCACACAGTTCCACCCTCATTACTGTTACCTTCTTAGTTCTCCAAAAAGGTATTGTGGTTGTGCTGCTTCATGGCCACTCAGGGCAGCTCAGACCAGGCTGGCAGAGCTCTGCCTAGGTGTGAGGCCTGCCAGAGGTCAGCCTCTGGGGCCGATCAGGGAAATGATGGAGTGAGGTGGGTTGAAAGTTGGAAGACAGGGAGTAGCAGGGAGCGGCTCTTCTCAAAATAGTGTCCCTCATGGGATGGCATATGAGTCCCTAAGACCTCTCAGTGGTTTCTAATCACCCTGTGATGCAGCACCCATATGTTCTATTTGTGACCACTAGTTAATGAAAGAAAGCTTCTGAGTGCTCTTAGAATTCATCATATTTAGACCACAAGGTCTCGTTCTGGAGCTACAGATTCCTTTGAAACTACCAATTCAATTTCGTTCTCACTTTCACAGTCAGTGACTACTAAAGAGTTACCTGCTACCCTGTGTGGGCCACAGAAAATGTTTGACATTAATATAGTATCTGTATTGCAAACCGAAATGTCCAAAAAGGAGACACAGAGAGAACGAGAGAGAGAGAGAGAGAGAGAGAGAGAGAGAGAGAGAGAGAGAGAGAGAGAGAAGTGCCCGCCATAGAGGCAAGATGGGGGAGAGAAACTGGGGACATTAATGGGACATTAATTGTGGGAAATGTACACTGGTTTCAGTCATATAATTTGTTGACTGAAACCCATATATATGACTGAAACCCCATCATGAACAACTTTGAAACTGTATTTCACAATGATTCAATTTTGAAAAGGAGTGTTTATACTCAAAATCACTGATTCAGATACAATGGGATCAAAACTCACATCTGAGAATACTGTTTCATTAGAGTCAACAAAGCAGATATATTTTAAATCTACAATATGTCAGGTCTTGATTTTTAAAAAGGTCCATAGGCGACTGATGACTCAAGGTCAGGAACCAGTAAGAAGCATCTCCCAATGTATCAACTTGTTAACTCATATATAAAGCCAATATGGAGATAGATCCATTAGATGTGGGAGTTACAGTCATGAGATAATGACAGAGTACTCTGAAGCAGTTTAAGTATAATCCGAATCTGTTTAATACTCCAGAATTGTATATTTTATAACAGCTTGCCTGACACTGTTCTAATTTGGGTGGAAGGAGACTGGTATAAGAATGACATGAGTTCACATAGGGGAAAGAAGGCAACCAGCTAAATATTCTTTAATAATATTTTGGGGGTTTTATTTGGTTTGGGGATTGTAGGATTCAACTGTTGGTGCTCAGGACTTACACCTGGCTCCGGGATCATTCCTATCTAGTCTTGGCAGACCATCTGGGGTCCTGGGGGTCTAACCAGGGTCATTCATGTGTAAGGCAAATGCCTTACTCACTGTACTATCTCTCCAGCTTTTTGGGAATATTTTCGAGCACCTATAGTGTCCTAGTCACTGTGGAGTAAGAAAGGAAATACAGAAGATGGAATTCTGAACTTTGCTAGAAATCACCCAAGAAGCTACACCAAAGAGATCATCCTCTGCATAGCCCAACACTTTGGAAAAGGTAGAGATGAGAAATAACTCAGTCCATTGTTCCAAGAAATGTTACCAGCTTGGTGCTGGAAGGAAAATGCAATGGAAAATCAATGGGGCCAGCTTGTGAGGAAGTGTTGCCTCCATTTGACAATCCTTGCATGTCGCCTACATTTGGCACTAGTTAAGAATTTATTCTGTGGTAAAAAGAAAAGTGTCTGCCATAGAGGCAGGTGTGTGTGTTGTGGGGGGGACTAGGGACACTAGGTGGGAAATGTACACTGGTGAAGGGATGGGTGTTGGAACATTATATAACTGAAACCCAATTATGAACAACTTTGTAACTGTATATCTCACTGTGATCCAATAAAAACAAAAAGAATTTATTCTGTGGAATGGGTGACTACAGAAGAAATTAATTCAACTGAGGTGCAGTCTCTTAGAGAAATGGATGGCAAAGACGCCAAAGAGGCAGGAAGAGGTGATGGGGGATCTTGGGGGTACTCCTGATCTGAAAGTTCTGAAGCCTCTAAACGGCTCCAACTGATGCGTGCCTACAATTGGGGTGGGGATGTGGGGTGAATAGACTGGGGTATTGGGAAGAGGAAGACGATGGAAAGACTCTCCAATTCCCATCTTGGTAGATAATAACTGTGCCCTGGTATCCTGACAGAACCAACGCAAGAGGGAGTCACGTTGGGTGGGGAGAGTGACTCATACAGCTTGTGCTGCTCTCTAGATACATGGGTTTATTTAAGGGGGTGAGGGAACATGTAATGAGAGGAACTTCAGGAGAAATGGGAGGGGAGAGAGGGAGAAGGTAGAGCAGCGTTTCCAGAAGGGAGTCAGGGTGTCAAACAGTTGTGACTGGAAATGCTGTTAAGTGCACTAGTCATCGGAAAGTCAGAGGCGTCTTCCACAGAGGCTGTAGACCTCAGAGGAGAGTGAGGAAGTGCAGGAGAGGCTCTGGGATCTTCAAAAGAGCAAGATTACAAATCCCACAGGAATTCTGGAAAGGCAAAGACTTCAGTTCTGGGTTCAGAAAGACGGAACTTGTGCTGGACTTTGCAAAGATTTTCAGTTTTCAGAAGTTATCACTGTTTCAGTATTTACCTGCATAAGCTTTGATTATAACAGTGACTAGGTGATGATGAATATAACAAATAAAGTGTCACTGTCAGTGGGATGCTAGTCATAAACACACTATCCCGAGATCAGAAAGATGTCCCAGAATCTTTCTGTTGTTGTTTTAGGGCCACTCCCAGTGGTACTCAGGCTCTGCACTCAGGGATCACTACTGGTGGACTTCGGGGATCATACGGGATGCCGAAGTTCAAACCCAGGCCAATCGTGGGGAAAGCAAGCGCGCTACCCGCTGTACTATGACTCCAGCTGTTCCAGCATCCCAGGTTCAACAGCCCCTGCTGCCCACGCCTGCGCAGATGACACTCCACGCCAAGCCCCGCCTTCTCGTCACGCCCCCTTGGGGCGTGGTCAACCGGCCCCGCCCCTCCGGCCCGCGGCCACGTGACCTGTCAGTTTGCAGCGCTGGAGGAAAATGGCCGCCGGGTGTGGTGAGGGCGGCGCGCTCAGATCCTAGGTCTCGTTCCGCGCACCGACTCCTGACAGCGCCCGCGGCACGGCCCACCCTTTCCGCCGCGGACGTGGGCGCCGTTTCCCGGCGGTTGTGAGCCGGTGAGTGCGGCGGTGCGGGAAATCGGTGAGGGGGCTGCGCCGGAGCGAGCCCGGGGGGGAACGGGCGCGGCGGCTGTGGAGAGGCGGGCGAGAGCCGGTGTGAGGGGCTGCGGCCGGGCGCCGAGGGTCGAGCTGGGTTCGGACTTGCTTCCTTAGCGGGGTGTGTGTGTTTGTGTGTGTGTGAGACTTGCTGTGTGTGTGACTTGCTGTGGTGTGTGTCGGTGTGTTGTGTGGTCGGGCCGGGCTCTGTCTTGCTGTCTCAGCTGGGGTGTGTGTGCGTGTGTGTGACGTGTGTGTGTGTGTTGTGTGTCGGGGGGCAGGGCTTGGACTTGCTGTTTCAGGGGTGTCTGTGTGTGTTTGTGTGTGTGTGTGTGTGTGTGTGTGTGTGTGGTGTGAGTGGGGGGCTGGGCTCAGACTTGCTCTCGGAGGTGTCTGTGTGAGGGGTGTGGGGGGCTGGGCTCGGACTTGCTGGCTCAGGGGTGTGGGGTGTGTGTGGTGGGGGGACGGGGCTGGGCTCGGACTTTCTGTCTCAGAGTGTGTGTGTGTGTGTGTGTGTGTGTGTGTGTGTGTGTGTGTGTGTCTCGCGCGGTTGCTTGCTTGCTTGCTTCTTGTTGGGGCCTCCAGGACTCCGGGTGTGTGTGTGTGTGTGTGTGTGTGTGTGTGTGTGTGTCTCGCGCGGTTGCTTGCTTGCTTGCTTCTTGTTGGGGCCTCCAGGACTCCGGGTGTGTGTGTGTGTGTGTGTGTGTGTGTGTGTGTGTGTGTGTGTGTGTGTGTGTGTGTGTGTGTGTGTGTGTGTGTGTGTGTGTGTGTGTGTGTGTGTGTGTGTGTGTGTGTGTGTGTGTGTGTGTCTGTCTCGCGCGGTTGCTTGCTTGCTTGCTTCTTGTTGGGGCCTCCAGGACTCCATTGTCCTGCAGGCTCCTCAGTGCCCAGAGACTTAACGGCTTGTCCCGGATTACGCTTCGCTGATACGATTCCTTTTACGCGGGGGCGACCGAACTGCCAACGGTGTGGATAGCTTTCTCTCTTTAAAAAAAAAAAGTATTTGTTCCCAGTCATTGTGGCTAAGGGGAAGGTTTAAAACCCAGGAATCTTTTCTAATTCTCAGCCCTCTCTGGTCTTGGTCGCCCGCTGGGGGCGCTGCTTAACAGGTAACGCTACCCGCCTTCCGGAGCCCCTTTTTTTTCCTGGGCCAGGGTGTGGCTCAGGAATCACCCCTATTTGCACGGGGAGCAGGGATTTGGATGCGTTTTCACAAGATGCGTTTTTACTGGATGTGTTTTTTTTTTACTGCTGACCGCACCCTGACCGCCGAGGACCAGGCGTTCGCATTTGGTTTTGAAGCGTGATAGGGAAATCTGAGGCCTACTCAAGAGTGGGAATTGTTGCCTCAAGGTTAGGTTCTTTGTTCTCGCTGCTCTCTGCTTTACCAGCGTGGGCACTTTTCTTGGGATCATTTTGGGATGCTTGTTAAATAAGCCCATTTCTGCCCCTCTCCCCAGGACCGACAGAATGGAGACTCTCTGGGGAATGCCTAAATACTGTGTGAAATTTGTATGAGCTTTCCTGTAAGTGTCATGCACCAGCTTTGGAGGATAGCTCATCGCACCCATTGTTTCTCTCTTGCCCGGCATTATAGAGTGGATTCTCCAACCTAGATTTGCACAAACAGAACCTAAGAATTAGATTAAGTTTCTCAAATTCTGCTTGTGCAGAGTACCCCTCACCCTCATTCCCCCCAGGTCTGGTAGGAAAGGAAAGGGCCATAATCACACCAAGAAAGTCCTTTCTTCCTCTTGACTTCACTCCACTATCTCTGCTGAATATCTAGTGAGCTTTGACCCGTACTTTTCATCATCAGTCAGTCACATAGTTTCTTTGATTCCTATCCTAGAACCTCCCTTCTTCATATTTGATAGACCAAAGCATTCAATATGGGACATTTTATATTGTTCATGTATTTTCATTATTTTTCACCATCCTCCCTGCCTGACCCCTCTGTGGTTCCCTGACCAGTTCAGAACTATGAATCTCCCTCCCTCCCTCCCTCCCTCCCTCCCTCCCTCCCTCCCTCCCTTCCTTCCTTCCTTCCTTCCTTCCTTCCTTCCTTCCTTCCTTCCTTCCTTCCTTCCTTCCTTCCTTCCTTCCTTCCTTCCTTTCCCCTAATATTGGTCACATGCATTGCTGGAAATTTAATTTTCTTAGGATCATGTGAATGAGTGTGCCCTTATTCCTGCTTGTGCTCAAAAACAATCAGTTTCTCCACTTGGTCTGCTTCTGTTTTAGTCAAGGCTGTTCAGAAGACTAGGAACAGGGACATTCTTTTACTTCAGGGAGAGGAGTTAGAAGCTGAATGCGAATCAGCAAGAATCGGCATCCTGTGCAGCTCCACCTTCTGCTCTACCTCATTTATTTTTACATTCATGTGTAGTTTTTTCTTTGTTTTGATGTCAGTGCTAACAGTCTTAAAATAAGGTTTATCATTTTGCACATGAGCCCTAATAACTAAGTCTCTGGTTTCTAATTCCCAGTTTTAGGGAGGGAAATCTGATTTGCTCAGTTTGGGTTTTTTTTTGTTTGTTTTGTTTTTGAGCCACACCTAGCATTGCTCAGGGATCACTCCTGGCAGCACCAGGAGTGATGGTACCAGAGACTGAATCAGGATCAGCCACATTCAAGGCAGTTGCTATACTATCGCTCACACCTCAGTTTTTGAGCAATTATGTTATGATTAATATTCATCCCTGACTATTGCTAATGGTAGATAACATAGCAGTATAAAGAGGAGGGACTCATGAAAAAAGATTAGAAGCTCTCTTATTAGATGTTTATTCTGCTACATAGATACATTTCTTTGGTGGAAAGCCCATTTCTGATAGTAAACCTAATTCTTGGTTGTACCCCATGTTTTCATTCTGCTGTCTAGTTAAGAGAGTGATAAAAGCATGCAGCATCTCAGTTGACCTCAACTTGACATAATCCACATTTAAAAGCAGCGTGTCTTGGAGAAGTCTATTCAGAGCCCCATGAACTGTAGATGGATTGGATGAAAATATGCAGGACAAGACACTAGATAATTGAGGACAAGAAGGGAGGAGGAGGACTCAGAGGAGATGCCCCCTGAGCTGGATTTTGAAGGAATATTTTAGTTAGAAAGTTAAAGCTGGATTAGTCATCTAGATAATTGGAACGGGATAGTCATGCTCTTTTAGTCTTTAAATGTTAGGTATCTACTGTGTGCTAGACACTGTTCTACATGTTGGGATCCAGTAGCAAATAAAACAGTTTCCATTCTCACTGAGCCCTTCCCTTTCACACATACAAGATGAGTGAACTACAGCCCCAAGATCTTTATTGAGCTACATTTTTGAGATGTTTGGGGAACCAGGGAATACATAGAAAAATAAAATTGTAAATGATGTGTGGATGAGTGCTATGTGAAAGACTGAAGCAAAGCTATAATAGAATGGAGATGAATGGAGATGACTCTCCATCCTATAGGGAATGATGACTGTTTTGATATACAGTGGATCAGGGGAATTTGAATGGAAATTTAGGATGACCTGAGCTAAATGAAAGTGAGAGTAATTAGAGATGAGGTCAGGAAGGTGGACGCGGATAGACGAGACCAAGTAGTGCCATGGTAATAAGGATTTAGGACTTTATTTGAAGTGAGAGACAACTCTTTGGGGACTTTTGCACATAGGATGGCCATTACTTTGGATTTACGCTGGAGAAAAGATTGTAGAGTTAGCAGGACTGCCAATTGGACCCAAAGAATGGCAACACCAGGGGAGTTCTAGATTACATATGTGTCAGAGTTTCTAGAAACTTACATGATAGTAGGAACAGAAGAGGTTGGAGTCAAAAGGACCATCAGTTTTTATTTTTGTCACATCTGAGAGATACGCAAGTTAGTATTGGATTAACAAATTGCTCCTGTTGCTTCATATTGTAGAAGAAAATTATAAGGTGAATTTCACCGTTGGGTGAAAGCATTTTGAAGATAACAAGAACTGTATTAACTAATTAGTTTTGTTTGCAAATTCTGAAAATGAGCTTACTGGACCATGTCTCCCACCCCCATCATTGGCTATGGATGCCATTTCCAAAAATAATATCAAAACACTCATTTTATTGCTAATTGTTCATAAATTCATATAAGTACTATGTACATTAGATTGAAATGATGCTCATTCTTTCAAGAAATTCAGTGCCTTCTATGGTCCAGGAAATCTTCTAGAAAACATGTATTGGTATAAAAGAAAGAAACCCTTTTCTCTTATTAAGAGATTTATTTATTTATCCATAGTTTTAAACCACAAATGTGTATGATCATTAAGTCTTGCACATATTTTCAAATATCACGTTAATTCTTTAAATAATTCCTTTACTTTTCTGAAAGGGTTGGAGTGATAGCACAGTGGTAGGGAATTTGCCTTGCATGCATCTGACCCGGGTTCGATTCCTCTGCCCCTCTAAGAGAGCCTGGCAAGCTACCCGTGGCATATTCGATATGCCAGAAATAGTAACAAGTCTCAAAATGGAGACGTTACTGGTGCCTGCTCGAGCAAATTGATGAGCAGGGGGATGACATGACAGTGACAGTGACAGTGACAGTTTTAAACCACATCACTAAATTCCAGCTTTAGAAGGACCTATTAAAGTGGTAACATTGAACTAAAGATAGGATATAGTTCATGTTCTTATCCCAGAATGATTCCCGAGGGATCTTGTTTTTGTCCTGCTTGCAGAGTGGTCTTATCTCATCTTGGTGAAATTGTTTATATTCACAAAAGAAAACAGAGATCCAGCTCTGCAAGCCAGAACAGTTTCTCATAATCAAGGATTGCTTTTCTTTTTTCTCAGCTTCAGATTTGTAGTCCTTATGCTAATGGCTAGATGGGTCCTGCTTCAAGAACCTGTTTAAGAAGAAATATACAAGAATAGTTGTATAAAAAGTTGAGTCTAAGTTTAGATGTTTATACAAGATTTGTAGGAAACCCGGAGCAAGGGCACTGATTAAGCTAAGGATGAATAGTCAGCCAAAAAAGTCTTGCAGGAGAATAAAATATTAGATTCACACTTCGTGGATGATGGAGCCTGTCCAGGCATGTATACAGTGGATGGGCTTCCTAAACCAAGGAAATAGTAATGTAAAGGCCTGGAAAGGAAAAAGTGTAGAATAGATTTAGAATGAGTAAAGGAAATATACTCGCAACACATCGTTTCAACATAGATTTGGAAGTCCTAGTCAGAAAAATTAGGCAAGAAAAAGATATTTTAAACATTCATATTGGATCCTCAAAAAGAGAGAGAGGGAGGAGAGTGGAGAGAGAGAGAGAGAGAGAGAGAGAGAGAGAGAGAGAGGGAGGGAGGGAGGGAGGGAGGGAGAGAGAGAGAGAGAGAGAGAGAGAGAGAGAGAGAGAGAGAGAGAGAGAGATGCCTGCCGGGCAGGCGGGAGGTGCCGGGGGAGGATGGCAAGGGGGGATGATGAGAAGGAACCTGGGGACACTGGTGCTGGAAAATGTACACTGGTGGAAGGTTGGGTGTTGGAATACTGTGTGACTGAAATCTAATGAACAGCTTTTTAGGGGTTTGTCTTGCAGTGACTCAATAAAAAGTTAAAAAAAAAACATATTGAAAAAGAAGAGCTAAAACTATCAGTATTTGTGAATAATATGATAATATAAATTTTTTAAACCTGAAAATTCCACCAGAACTACTAGAAATATTGAGTTCAATAAAGTGGCAGGATACTAGATCTACTACATTTCTTACATAAACACTGTGTTGGAAATTAAGAAAACCATTGCATTTACAATCAATTGTATATTTTGATGTCCAAAATATATAAGGCACTCATGTGACAACAAAAAGTGAGCATTCTCCCCCACAAAAAAACAGGTATAAGACTTGAAGAAACATTTCTTACTGATTTACCAACACATGAAAATAAATCTCAGCATAATTTACTAGAGAATTAAAAATTATAAACGTAAATCATAGTCAGATATAACCTCACATTGTGAAATTGGCCTATATCAAAAAATTGGAAGTAACTAATGTTAAGAATGAATTCCTGATTCAGTGTTGTTTAGAATATAGATTTGCACAGCCTTTATAGAAAACCTTTAAAAAATAAAATTCTTTAAAAAATCAAAGTCGAGGGGCTGGAGCGATAGCACAGCGGGTAGGGCGTTTGCCTTGCACGCGGCCGACCCGGGTTTGAATCCCAGCATCCCATATGGTCCCCTGAGCACCGCCAGGAGTAATTCCTGAGTGTAGAACCAGGAGTAACCCCTGTGCATCGCCGGGTGTGACCCAAAAAGCAAAAAAATAAAAATAAAAAATAAAATTAAAAAAAATGAAAAATCAAAGTCGAAATACCATATGATCTAATATACCACTTCTAGGCATTTATCCTAAGGATGTGAAATGATATTTATGTCCTTATGTACACAGCAACATTCTTCATAGTAACCAGAACAAAGAATCCTCCCAAATGCCCATATACAAATGACTAGATAGAGACGCTGTGATATATAGTCAATAGAATACATTCTCTGTTTAAGAAGATAGTAGTTTGAGACAATAATGGGTGAAACTCAAGGTAATTTTCCTAAGTGAGAAAAGTTAGGAATTGGCAGTTACTATATGGAATCTGTATATTTATATGTATGTGTGTATAAATTTGTATAAATATATGGATACTTATATTCCATACAGTTACTAGAGCAAACAAAGTGGCAAACTCCCCATAAAACTAACTTATAGATTCAGTGAAAATTATGGTTTCCAAAGGGATGTGGGTAAGGATTGGGTAGAGAGAGTATTTTGGTGGTGGGATGGCACTGGAACTTTGGTGGTGGGCTATATATACCCACACATATAGAGTTCTATACACATACAGAGTTGCTGAAACGTGCCCTTGAAATTATATAGTATGTCAACCAATATTTCAGGGACTGTTGTGCGATGTGTATGAACATGTTATTTTAGTACATTACATAGTCAGGTTAGACTTTTCCAATAAGGTGACTGAAGGAAGTGAGGGAGTGAGTCAAGTGTTTGTCTGGGGTATGAGAAGTTTAGATGTAGAGAAAAGCTAGTTGAGAGGCCCCAATAAACAGTACAAAATTTGCTATGTTCAAACAGTGAAATGAGTAAGAGGGAAGAGTAGGAGCTGAGATCAGAAGTGTGATAGCATCCTGCATAGAGTCATATGGCAACTAAAATATTTGCCTTTATCTTGAGTGCTTTGAGAAACCATGGGAAGGCTTTGAGCAAGAAAGATGTAATCGGTACCAGTATGGTTCTTTAGTCAGCACTGGTAGCAGTTACATTGCCTGACTAAAGAAATATGCAGATTCTAGGGCAGCACCCAGGTCTGCTTTCTGAAAGTATGGGCCGGAATTTTATTTTTAACAAGGTCTCTAGGTGATTTTCATATCTGTTATAGCTTAGGAAGCTCTGGTCTAACACAGGTTACAGGGTTTTTGTTTGTTTTGTTTTATTTTGTTTGGGGCTATAAATTCACTGGTATTCAGAAGTAATTCCTGGTAGTGTTTGGCAGTGGGCTATGAAAGTATGTGGTCCTGGGAATTGAGCTCAGGCCTCCAACAAGCAAAGCATGTATTTTGCACATTGAGCTCTCTTTCCAGGCACTAACTGAAGTTTTATAAGGTCTTTGTCTTGTGGATGATGGATTATAGGCAAGGAAAAGAGGTTGGCGAGTAGTTGAGAGCTAGGTGAGAAGTCATGGTGGCTTGGGACAGGGTGGTTATGTTGGGAAGATAGTGAACAGTTGTCAGATATGAAATATATTTTCTAGTTAAAGTCGAAAGGACTTGTTAATAGAGTGAATATAGAATTTAAGGGGATGAGTTAAGTCACAGACAATTCCATGGTTCTGACTTCAACAGAATGAAGCTGAAGCTGCCATAGAAGAAAACAGAAAGATAATAGAGCATCTCTTTTTTGGGGTTGGTGATGAGGAAGATTTAGGGCAGTGTTTCTCAATTGAGGTCCATATGGCAAAAATCCCAAACTGAGATAATCCAAGAGGGCCACAATAAGAGTTGCATAAATGAGTAACAGGCATGGCATGAGACTAAGAGCCATTGGTGGAACAGGGGTGCCAAAGGAAAGAAATAGCCAGAAGGGGACAATATCTGAAAAAGGTTGAGAAACATTGGTGTTGGGGATGAATTTGGAGTTTGGGGTTCAGTTGGGTTAGGAGTGATATGAATGTGAAGCTTGTGAAAATAGGGGTCATATTTCACAGTTGACTTACGGGGCCTTGTTTTCATTTCTTCCAGTGAAACACAAATCTAAGGTTGAGAGTGAGAATAATATAGTTAGTAGTAACTTCAGTTTTTTTTTTCCTAATCACGTGTATTTTATCTAAAATGTATTTAACAGGTATTGGAATAAAGAAAACTACAGTTTGCTGTGAAAATGTCTGTTTTAATATCACAGAGTGTAATAAATTATGTAGAAGAAGAAAACATTCCAGCTCTGAAAGCTCTTCTTGAAAAATGCAAAGATGTAGATGAGAGAAATGAGGTAAAGCTGTGCTTTTGAAATTAAGTTATTTTCACAATCATTTGTTAACTACTGTATATATACAATGTGTACTGTATTAAGAATTAAGGTGATAATAAGAAATGTGTAATGCTCACCCTTTATAGTACTGTTGTAAAAAAGTATTTCAGGGGTTGGAGTGATAGTACGCAGGAAGGGTGTTTGCCTTCCACACAACCAACCCCTACCCTTTTTATGTCTCTGTGAACTTAACTCCTAAGGATTTCGTGTAAGTGGAATTATATACAACATTTGTCTTTTTGTGACTCTTATTTAAGTGTAATGCTTTCAAGTTTCATTCATGTTGTAGCATGTGACATGATTTCCTGTGTGTGTGTGTGTGTGTGTGTGTGTGTGTGTGTGTGTGTGTGTGTGTGTGTATTTGGGCCACATCCGGTGATGCTCAGGACTTATTCATGATTCTGTGCTCAGGATTAATTCCTGCAGAGGCTTGGGGACCACATAGGGTGCGCAAACCCAGGTTGACCACATGCAAGGCAAATGCCTTTGCCCTTTGTGTATTTTCTCTGGCCCTATTTTCTTCCTTTTAAAGACAGAATAATATGACATTGAATATATATATAATATTTTAGTTATCTACGTATCCATCAGTGGGCAGTTGGGTTTTCTCTCCCTTTAGCAATTATGATTAGTATTGCTATTAACATGGTATGCAAACATAAAAGGTTTTTAAAGCTGCATATTAAGTTACTTTTTTATTAAGTTTTATGATTGCAATAATATTGTGATACCTAATGTTTATTCTGAATATTTATGTAAATATCATAATTATTTTGTACATCTTAGTTCCTTTGGTTTGCATAGTGTCTCAGTGAGGGATATTTCTGTAATTTATCCTGATTTATAAGTAAATGGCTTAATTCCTAAGTTTTTTATCCAAGATAGAAATTTGGTCAAAATCAAATTTGAACTTTATTTTTTTGACAACTATATTTATTTATTTTATTTTTTTAATTTTGTTTTTATTATTTATTTTTTGTGTGTGTGTTTAAATTGTATTGAATCACTGTGAGATAGTTACAAGCTTTCATGTTTGGGTTACAGTCGCACAGTGATCAAACACTCATCCCTCCACCAGTGCACATTCCCCACCACCAATATTCCGGGTATACCCCTCCTCTCTAACCCTCCCCCTGCCTCTATGGCAGACAATATTCCCCATACTCTCTCTCTACTTTTGGGCATTATGGCTTGCAACACAGACACTGAGAGGTCATCATGTTTGGTCCATTATCTACTTTCGGCATGCATCTCCCATCCTGACTAATTCCTCCAGCCATCATTTTCTTAGTGATCCCTTCTCTATTCCATCTGCCTTCACCCCTCCACCCATGAAGCAGGCTTCCAGCTCTGGGGCAATCCCCCTGGCCCTTGTATTTACTGTCCTTGGGTGTCAGCCTCATGTGATGTTATTCTATACTCCACAAATGAGTGCAGTCCTTCTATGTCTGTCCCTCTCTTTCTGACTCATTTCACTTAGCATGATACTCTCCATGTCTATCCATTTATAAGCAAATTTCATGACTTCCTCTCTCCTAACAGCTGCATAGTATTCCATTGTGTAGATGTACCAAAGTTTCTTTAACCAGTCATCTGTTTTGGGACACTGGGGTTGTTTCCATATTTTGGCTATTGTGAAGAGTGCTGCAATAAATATATAGGTACAGATGTCATTTCTACTGTGCTTTTTTGCATCCACGGGATATATTACTAGAAGTGGTATTGCAGGGTCATATGGAAGCTCAATTCCTAGTTTTTGAAGGACTGTCCATATTGTTTTCCAGAAAGGCTGGGCCAGTCGGCATTCCCACCAACAGTGAAGGAGCGTCCCTTTTTCCCCACATCCGCACCAGCACTGGTTGCTTTTGTTCTTTTGAATGTGTGCCAGTCTCTGTGATGGACAACTATATTTATGCTCTGTCATCTTTTTCTTAGTCTCCAGAAGAAGTTCATCTAATTATATAAATATCTTTTCAATGTTTCTGTGTTATACAAAATATATTTGGTTAATGTCTTTTTATTGAAACTTCTTTAGAAAGATGTGAAGGGAGAGAAAGAGAGAAGTGTATGTTTAAGAGAGAACACAGGTTTCTCCATAGTGGAAATAGGCAAGCAAAGAAACAGACAAGCAAGAAAAAGCATCTTACGTCTTGATGCAACTCTAGCATAGTGCCTGTGTAGTGGGCATAAAAGGAAAGATCAGCTGGGCTAGTCTAATTATAGAGATTTCCTGGGAGACTAGCCAGAGCAGTGTTGCAAGATTTCTTCTTCTGCAAGTGAGGTGGAACGATGAGCTTTGTTGTTAGTCTTCTCCAGCAAAGTCTTGTCACTCTGTATACAGGGCAGATAGCTAATAGTTTCTGTAAGAGAAAGTTTCATGTTCAAGTCTTTATTTGGCTTGTTTCTATCTAGTTCATAAAGTTTGTGCTGTCATTTGTGTTGTAGGTATTTTTATTCATCTGTATTATTTTTCATCTGTATTTTTTCTCTCATCCTCTAAAAACACATATTTCTGTGAACTGATACATAATCCTAGGAAGTAAACAGAAAACCCGTGAGGTTTTGAATAGCTAATTTGAAAACTGATGAAAATCCATGCATTCTTCTGGTCATGGATTCAGAATTAATTGGTTTTAATTTCTATTTCTGCTGACAGTTTAGATATTTCAATTTTTATCTCTGTTTATTAGAAGGGAGAGGATGCTTTAGAAAGTATGCCAAAGAGTTGACAAATTTAGGCATGGTATAATAATTGATGTCTGTCTATGACTCAGAATCACAAGCGTAAGACTTAAGGTAATCTGTTTAACAAGTTGCAATGTGTGCATTGCTTTTTAGAATAATTGCTACCATAGAAGTTATAATCAAACTTAATGTTTAAAGTATAAACTTTTTCACCTGGAAAATGTATTTATGCACAGTACCTCATTCCCTAATGACTGCTGTTGAATGACATATGATTAGTACATATAACATAGTGTTCATCATTATATAAAACTGTATTAAGGGAGCTTACTTTTGTAACTTTGTTTAAATCAGTGTATGTATATTAAGGCAGTTTACTTCTGTATGTGTTTTATTTATATTGATTTTATAATGGCATTTTGTATATTTTACCCATTATAATTCTCTTCCTCTTTCTTTCCCTCCTTCCTTTCTTTCCCTTCCTTCCTTTCCTCCTTCCCGCCCTCCCTTCTCTCTCCCTCCCTTCCTTTCTTTCTTTCTTTCTTTCTTTCTCTCTCTCTCCCTTCCTTCCTTCTTTCCTTCCTTCCTTCCTTCCTTCCTTCCTTCCTTCCTTCCTTCCTTCCTTCCTTCCTTCCTTCCTTCCTTCCTTCCTCCCTCCCTCCCTCTCTCTCTCTCTTTCTCTTTCTTTCTTTCTTTCTTTCTTTCTTTCTTTTTATATTTTGAACCACACCTGGCAGTGCTCAGAGCTTACTCCTGGTTCTGCACTTAGGGATCACTCCTAGCAGGGAAGGAGGACTATATTAAGACATGAAACCCTACCCATTGTACTATCTCTCCAGCCCCTATTGCATGTTTCTTCCAGTAGATTTTAAATTCTGTTAAATTGTTCGCTCATTTTCTAGGCATATTTTTTGAATGCTTGTGTCACTGTCTCCTACATGGAGAAAGCAGTATTAAATAAAAATAGACATGCGTTCTGCTCTCGTGGGGCTTAGCACCTTTAGGGGAAATTGAAAATAATCTGCTGTTAACCTCACAAATAAAAATATAATTGCAGTCATAGATTGGTATGTATAATAAAGGGCAATTAGAAGGGTCAGTAAGACTTTCTGAAAGTTTCCGGAGGGTTGGTGATAGTTAATTGAGGAAAGCGCAGGTCTTAGAGGATTCACAGGTGGGCAAGAGCTTTCAGACTTCTAGGGTAAAGAGGAAGCAGCACAGAGTAGATATCCAGGTGGACTTGTTTGCAGGTATCTCTTCCTCACTCAGGGCTTCTGTAGGCCACTGGAAGGATTTAGAGTCTTCTCTAAAGCAGTGGGAGACCAGTCAGGGTTTTAAACATAGAAATGGTGTCAAATTACCATTTTTAAAATATACTGGATATTTTTCCCTATGCTACTAGACACATGGTTAGTTATTTCTTAATAAATGTTTGACTATTTTTATTTTTGGTATAGTTTTTGTTTTCTTCCCTTTGTATGTTTTAGCATCTTTGTTTTATCTCTGTTCATTAACCCTCCACTTCAACCTGGGTCATTTTATGTGCCATGGAAAATGATAATCTGTCAGCTACACTTGCAGTAGAGGCTGTTGTAATGGTGGTGGTGAGTGGTGGGTGAGAGTTGCTGCTTGATTCAGGCTCCACCTACTTGTCCCCATCAGGCTCCAGCTGCCAGTCCCCATTCTGCTCTCTCAATGCCAGTGCACTGTTTCCTCCTAATTTGTTACTCATTCTGTACACACAGTCTGGGCAACTCTGATGGAACAAGAAGAGGCTTTATTTTAATGAATTAAAAACTAACTAGAAGCTAAAAAAAAAGTATTATTTATAACACCTGCATTGTTTTTATTCATTGTTTTACTTTTTTTCCCTTTAGTTAAGATAATCATGTAAGATATCATATATATGTATTTTTAAAATCAGATTCTGTATTATATTTACTTGTATTAGAGAATTTGGTCACATATCTTGGAATTTTTATATATATATATTATGATCATTGCTTATTCAGAGTCTAGTGTTTACTTATTTTGAATGAAATTGCAGTGTTGAAAAAAGTGCTTTGGTAAAAAACTATTTCACTTTCTCCTTGACTTTTACAGAATTAGTAGACAAAGAACTTAAGACTTCAAAGGTGTTTTAAAATTAAACAAAAGCTAGAAAGAGTGCATACCATACTAACCTGAAAATATAAATGTGATATATTTAACTGTGATATTTCAGTGAAACTACAGCCAGCATCTTGACAAATTCTCTTATATTTTCTAGTGTGGCCAGACTCCATTGATGTTAGCTGCTGAACAAGGCAATTTGGAAATAGTGAAAGAATTAATCAAGAATGGAGCCAATTGTAATCTGGAAGATTTGGTATATACTAACTTATTTTTTTTCCCCTCAACTTCACTATTTTCTGGGCATTAGCAAGTGGCTCAAAAGTAATAGATTACAATTTATTCTTTCAAATACATCTGAATAAACATCACTGTATCACTGTCGTCCCATTGCTCATCGATTTGCTCACACGGGCACCAGTAACATCTCCATTGTGAGACTTGGTGCTACTGTTTTTGGCATAGCTAATACGCCACGGGTAGCTTGCCGGGCTCTGCTGTGTGGGTGGGATACTCTTGGTAACTTGCCAGGCTCTCCAAGAGAGGCGGAGGAATTAAACTCGGGTCTGCCGTGTGCAAGGCAAAAGCCCTACCTGCTGTGCTACCGCTCCAGCCCTCTGAATAAATATATACTAAATTAATGTTAAAATCAAGTTAAAGGGATAATATAGGAGAAAAATTTGTACAGTAAAAGCTTTAGCTTTTTGTGTTTCCTGTGTATGGATTATACTGACTAAACAAGGGAGCACATTTACATAAAATCAATGCCTTCCTAGAATATATCCATATATGAGTCATATTGTTAAGTAACACCCTCTGATATATCTTAATATTATAAATATTGTTATGTAAGATGGTAGTTAGTGCCTGAGAGATGGTGCAGTGGATAAAGCACTTGCCTTGCATGCAACTGACCCAGATTCAATCCTTAGCACTGTATATAGACCTTTGAACCCTTCCAGGAGTGATCCCTAAGTGCAGAGCCAGGAGTGCAGAGCTAGGAGTAAACCATGAGCATATCCAGGCGTGGCCCAACCCTCACCCCATAAAGAAAGATAAATGTAAGATGTGGTTGTTCCTTCTGATATATTTTCTGAGGAATAAATCACTGTTCCAAGAGGCTTCAACTTTCTCCCACTTTACCTGTTTTTCCAGAAATTATTTTTTAGGTTCATATTGCTATATCTGTTGTATCTTTGTTTATAAATAAAGAATCTATATGAGGTTATTGGTTTAGCAACCTCAGAGGAGTCATAAATGATCACTTACACCTAAAAAGGGTCTCTATGAACATTCATGAATTCTCCAGTTCTGTGTTCTTTTTTCTGTATTTTAGGGTTGCAACTGTGTCTGGAGGTAGGATGATGTGATGAGGGATGGGAATTGTCAGATATTTGTCTTCCCAGGGGTGGGCTTGTACTAGACCAGACTAGGTTAGGACTCACCTATGAGCCCTGTCTTCGCATATAGGATCAGTTTAGTTTAATAACATGTGCTCTTAGATATGATTACAGGCTCTTTCATTTCAATTTATAGTAATTGTTGTTAACCAGAAGGATTAACTTCGAGGCTTAGTCATCTTTTTTCTTTAAAAACACACACACAGTATATGATTAGAAGTTCTGTGAAAAGACTAAATAAGCAGTTGTGAAACGATGCCTACACCATATAGTAATACAGGTAGACAGATATATTTTTAACATACCTTTGCTTCACTGCTGTTTCTGTGAAGAATAGTTTAGTGTGGGTCAAGTCATGTCAATCTGGTACGATTGTTTGGTGTGTAAATTTAAAGTTATTTTTCCTGACTTTGGACTGTGTGCTTAGTTTTGAAATGGTAACACTTATGTCTTTGTGCTCCAGGATAACTGGACCGCACTTATATCAGCATCAAAAGAAGGACATGTGCACATTGTGGAAGAACTGCTCAAATGCGAGGTTAACCTGGAGCACCGTGACATGGTATGTTTCCCGTCTGTGCTGTTATTTAGTGGGAGTCTTATTAACAGTAATTTTGTAGGTGTAAATTTTTCTATTTTTATGTAGGAGGTGATGTTATGATAGTATGTTTAGGATTTGATGTTGGAAATGGAAATGAGCGTGAAATGTGTTAAGATGGAGGTAATGTATCTCTTAGAACATTCTTAGTTACATTTTCAGTTTCTTTCGGAGTTTAAAATTCCAAAATATTGCTTCAAAATGAAGCTCTCTATCTTATTTCCTTCAAGAGAAAAATAGTTAAAAGCATTTTCAGTAGTTTAAGTAGTTTTTGAAAAATGTTGGTAAATTTAGGAATGTTATTTTTAATGTGTTTATAATAAGTTTAGCAAGATTTTGCTCTTATTTGATCTTGGCATCTGTTGAAAGTATAACATGAAGAAAAGAAGGAAGGAAGGAAGAAAGTCAGGAAGACAGGCAGGAGACTATTAATATTGCTAGTTCATCCAGTGTAACTTTCTCTTTGACACTCTTCTCTGACAGTAAAAAATCTTGCTCTCATTATCTACTATGAAGCTACTTATTTTTCGAAATTGAAGACACAAAATAATTTCAGAATTTTTAATCCATGCCTTTGAGAGAAATTCATTAAGTAGATGCCTGTGTACAGTTATTTTTGTCTTTAGCATTCAGGTAGTCAAAATATTGTTTTCCTAAGTTCCTTAAGCTGCCTTTAAGTAAGTATGCAATTACATGATTCATTTGTAATAAATTTTGATTCATTTACTCTGATCTATGTTCTGTCCCTCTTCTTCATATTCTGATTGATTAAAAATTATATAAGTAAAATTCATTCTTCATTATGTATAGTTCTAAGGACTTAACATCATAAACCCCCTTCTCAGTTTTATCAGGAGAATCTGCATCACTTCAGCAGTATCCTTTGACTGCTCCTTCATAATCCTTCCACCTGTTTCCCAACCTAGGACCTGTTTTCCCTACTGATAGTTTTGCCTTTTTTGGACAAGTATTTTTTTTTAGTAATTATGAAACAGAATCAGAAGGATCAAGTCATTTACATCCTTAGAACCAAATATGGTTTGTTCCAAATACTGGTATTATAAGAGAAAGCAAACAGTTTTTAATTTTCTTACATAGTTTTCTTATTAAGTTCCATTATAGCTAAAATGAAAATTGCCCTTGTAGCTTAGGAAATAGACAGTTATCATGCTCTTAGTTCATACTTACTCTTAATTCATACCACGCCTGGAAATCATAACTGCCTTTGCCTTTTTGTTGTTGTTGTGCCCAGTGTTGAAAGGTCCTATAGCAGAGACTCATGTCCTACAGCAGAGCAACATTGCCAGCCCAGCAGCTTTTCTTTTTAGCAAGAGATATTATATTGATCTGGGCTTTGTAGGATGTATTTACAGGAATTGAAGATGAATTCTGCATTCCTTCTGTGAAAAAAATCTAAACTAGTGCAAAAGGAAGGATATCCAGGGATTAGAAAGTTTCATGAAGAAAAAATTTTTAACAGTCAAAATAAATCATGTAAATTTGCTATAGTCAAACTTTACGTCCCTATTTCAGTTTCTATGATACCATATAGACTATAAAATAATCATTATAGACTTAAGAAAATTGACTCATGTTAGGTACAATTGCATATTTCTATAGAAGCAATACTACATAGTATTGCCTTCAGATAATGATGGTATTTAAATTATTGCAAAAAAGAGCTTTATTATTTGAATTTTATGCTTAGAGATGAGTGAAGGTGTTTTAATCTCCCATTCCCCCCTTTTCTTTTCCAGGGAGGATGGACAGCTCTTATGTGGGCATGTTATAAAGGCCGTACAGAAGTAGTAGAGTTACTGCTTTCTCATGGTGCCAATCCAAGTGTCACTGGTCTGGTAAGCATTAACAAAAATTCCATCTCTGTTGTAAGTGCTAAATTCTCTTAGGTAGTATTCAAAACCTATTACCTTTAGGCATCATAATGTATAGAAATGATGGAGATCTTATAAAAGATAATGCAGAATGTTCATAACACAAATTTATTTTTCAAGCTAAGCTTACTTTCTTAATTTTTATTAATAAAAGGGAGTTTCTAGATACTAAATGTCATTTACAACTGTTTTAAAAGTTCATGAAAATTGGGACCAGAGATAACAAAGGGGCAGTTGAGAAGAATCATGGGAAATTTGTGGGGGAGGTCATATAGTAACTTTGTACATTAGTGTCATATACTTAAACACTATTGTAATCATATTACCTAAACTCTAATTAAAAGAATTCTAACACCCCCCCCACCACCTTCCAAACTGCATAACATTTCAGAAGAAATTTTGAAATCCTTAAGCCATATATCTTGTTTTCTGTTGTTATGTATTATTAGCATAGCATTGCTATTAATTTTATTATTACCATAATGGTTATTAATACCCTTTTTGTACAATTTTATAGTTGGTTATACAAGTATAGCTTCTTTGCATAACACTTGTCTCAGACTCCATAGTCTGAAAGAAATTCATATTAAAGGGGGAAATCCTTTCATAATGTATATGGATTATTATGTCGTATAGATCTTCAAATATTACTTGCCAGTTATACCTCAATAAAACTTAAAAACCCTTTCATTTCAGTTAATGGGAAAATATAAGAAATGCTTCAAATTCCTTTTATTAGTTTTCCTTATTGGCTAGATTAGTCACAGTGAATGTGTTAAATCTATACAAAGAGATGTGCTCATAATATACACCTACTTAAGATTGGGCATATTTTAGTTACCAGTTATATATTAGAGTATGTTTTTGAAGTAGTATGTTTTTAAATGAATGATCTAAAACTTGATTTTTAATAATACTGTCTTGTATTAAAATATTTATATTACTCTGCTACTTTTCTTAGCAATTGTGTGCTATAAATATCCTCCTAAAAGATTTTTTTTTCTTTCTCTTCCTCCCTAACCTTTTTGGTTTCCTTCTTCTTATTGACCCGCCTCTCCCAGCAGTACAGTGTTTACCCAATCATTTGGGCTGCAGGAAGAGGTCATGCAGACATAGTGCATCTTTTACTACAAAATGGTGCTAAGGTCAACTGCTCTGATAAGGTAGGTCAGCAGGATCGTTCCAAGTTTTCATTATATCTCTTATAATAGTCTGTTATTAGTATTTTCATATGATCTCATGAGGCTTCTTTAATGTATTTTCTATTCGTATATATAGAATGTATTTTATATAGATAAAATACATCTCATAAATGGATCTGCTAGATGTATTACTACTATCACCTTCTGAGGACTTTATTTATTTTTAAAATTTTATTGATTCACCATGAGATACAGTTGCAAGCTTTCATGTCTGAGTTACAATCACACAATGATCAAACACCCATCCCTCCACCAGTGCACATTCCCCACCACACCACCAATATCCTTGGTAATACCTCCACCTTTCCTACCCTCCCACTGCCTTAATAGCAGATAATATTCCCCATACTTTCTCTCTACTTCTATTTATTTTTATTTTTTCTATTTATTTCTATTTTTTCTATTTATTTCTAATACTTTAACATTCACCACAAGTATTACTGAGTGTGAATTTACCCCTACCCATGGTGTATTCGATATGCCAAAAAACAGTAATAAGTCTCACAATGGAGACATTACTGTTGCCCACTTGAGCAAATCGATGAGCAACAGGATGACAGTGGTACAGTGATACAGTGAATTTGTTACAGTTTTTGGAGAGCTTTGATGGTTTCTGTTGTCCCAGGATTAGAGCTTAGACTTTTCATTTGAACTCTAGATTTCTTTCCTAGGTTCACTTTTTTACCATTCATGTTCATATACACTATACTTTTGAATCCCCAAAGGTTATCTAATCTATTAACTATTGCGAAGTTCTGTGAAAGCATTGTCTTTGTTCATCCTTTGGCAAGAAATGCCACTGCTGCCTGATGAATTTCCATTGATTTTTTTTTTTTTTTTTTTTTTTTGCTTTTTGGGTCACATCTGGCAATGCACAGGGGTTACTCCTGGCTCTGCACTCAGGAATTACCCCTGGCTGTGCTCAGGGGACCATATGGGATGCTGGGATTTGAACCTGGGTTGGCCGCGTGCAAGGCAAACGCCCTACCCACTGTGCTATCTCTCCAGCCCCTCCATTGATTTTTTTCATGGTTCAGTGAATGTCACCTTTTTGGTTAGTTTTTATGTAAGAAATTTTCTTTATTTTTATTTCCCTTTTTATACCTATGTTGTTTCTATTTATTGTCTTAGCTACATCTGCCAATTATACTTTTCCCAAATGGATAACATTTAGCAAAATATAGGAAAGCAGTTATGCACTGTGGGATGGGTTGAAAATAAAGAAAATCATTTATTTTATGGCAACTAGATATATAAATAGATATTAAAAGGTATAAACCATTTTTTAGAGAAGAAAATGCAGTCAGTTTTAGAAGTGTTGACTTTGTTAGTTTTTTTTTGTGGGGGCGTGGGGGTGGTAGTTGGGGCACACCTGGCTATGCTCAGGACTTACTCCTGGTTCTATGGTTAGGGGCTTTCCTGCTGGTGTTCAGTATGGAGGAATACAATATGTGCTCCTGGGATTTGAACCAGGGTCAACCGTATGCAGGGCAAGCTCCTTAACCCTTCTACCCTAGAGGCATTTGTTTTGAAGAGATGGTAACACTTGTAATTATAATTATCCTGCTAGATAGTAAAGAGATTTTGGGTGAAGGTGAGGAAGGCTTGCCTGTATAGTTGCAATTCCTAAAACTGTGAGAATAAATTTAATAGAAGATCAGTTATTATAGAAAAGAGCTCATTATTGCTGTTGTTGTTTGTTTGTTTATGGGCCACAAACAGAGATGCTCAAGGGTGACTCTTGGCTCTGCACTCAGGAATTATTCCTCGAAGTGCTCTTGGAGCCAAATGAGATGCTGGGGATCAACCCTGGGTTAGCCATGTTCAAAGCAAGCACCTTACCTGCTGTACTGTCTCTCCAGCTCCAAAGAGCTCATCACTAGGTGTGTGAAATTTGGTGAGATTCAAAGCTGACTCATGAAGTTCAGGGGGAAAAGTTGACTGTTAAAAATTCTGTAGAACATTTAGTAAAAAAGAACTGAGGTAACTATCTGTAGATTTGGTATGCAGGTGTTTGTTGGTGACTTGAGAAGAGTGGCTTTTATAATATTTATATACAAAGGAATTTTTCACAGGGGATTTGGTAAGTACTTGGAGGTAGCCATTAGAAATTGTTTTTTACATTGTATGAGGGAAACACAAGTATGAAAATGTGTAAATCTGTTTCTGTACCCTCATGGTGATTCACTAATTAAAAAAATTTTTTTTAATTAAAAAAAAGAAATTGTTTTTTAGAAGTTGTAAAGATTAAAAGAAAAATATTCCCCCCTTTCCCTCTGTTATTGTTTCCATATCCAGGGATCATACCCTTGATTGTGGTGCTTGCTAGAGACTCTCGAATTTTTTGGTTGTGGTGGCTTGCCAATGATCTCACTTGTTTGAGTCACTCATGTTGTACTACTGTCCGAATACCCTTGATTGCAGTGCTTGTACACTATGATTGCAGGATGCTAGAGATCATAATGTCAGTGTCTTTTTGGATTACACTGGTGAATCCAAATTGGTGAATTGGGGTGCTGCTGGGGATTGGAGCGTCATGCCTGCACATTAGGCACTCTGCCACTCAGTCACATCCCAGAACCTCAATGATGAGTCTCTTTAAAAGGGATAGCTTGTTGAGAGTTTTTCCTTTTTCTTTCCTTTTAAAGATGGAAGAAACCTAAACCAGTTTGTGGGGAGAATAAATAAGAAAAGATCGATCATATGGGGGTTGCAGCAATAGCACAGCGGGTAGGGCATTTGCCTTGCACACAGCTGACCCACATTCGATTCCAAGCATCCCATATGGTCCCCTGAGCATCGCCAGGAGTAACTCCTGAGTGCAGAACCAGGAGTAACCCCTGTACATCGCAGGGTATGAGCCAAAAAGACAAAAAATAAGACTGATAATATGGGGGAGGTTATTGAGTAAGATTCTGAAGGAAACAAGAACGTGTACGCATGGAGGGATTCAGGGGTAGAGGCCAGAATTTGAGAAAAAGGTGAGACCATTAGGTTGTTCTTAGTGATAATTGAAGAAATGCTTTGATGTAGATTGAGGAAGAGAATTTTGCCAGATGCAAGGAATTCTTAGTAATGATGAAAGTGAGACCACAGGCTGAATGTGGGGTAAGAAGTGTCTGGATAAGGTAAGAGTAGACATTATAGCATATGGTCTAGTATAGCTTATATAAGGAAAGGTTAAATTGGGGACTAAATAGATAGTAGGGCCAGTAGAGTTTTTGTCTTTAACTGACCTTGGTTCGACTCCTAACAACCCACTTGGTTACCTAAACACCACTAGGAGTGAACCCTGAGAACACCCCAATGTGAACATCCCCAACACACACAAAAAAAATTTCAAAGGATGAGTGCTCACTATAATTACTATATTTAAAGAAGGTTTTATGAACATTCTCTAGTTATGTTATCTTTGGTTATGTTAACTTTCATTGTATTTTTTTCATCAATGAAAATGTGATATGTTAAATATCTTATACATTGTTTTTTTGTTAAGAGTTATTAGAATTAATCCTTATCAAGTCATGAGAACTTTCACACTTAGTTATTGCATTTTTTCCCTATTACCAGACTGTTGGACTCTATATTTTATGAGATACAAGAAACAATGAAAACATATTGAAACTAGAGGCTATATGACTTTATTATGGAAAAAATTGTGACTGAATGTTAAAGTTATTTGAAAGATATTATAGTAGCTAATCATCTACTTAGGAGGAAAGAAGTGGCAGAAAATGTGATTTCTCTTTGTTTTAACAGGAATCTAAAAATACTCCGTATGATTTTTATCAAAATGAATGTTAAGTGCTAGTTTATGTATGTATGCTTTTGACAATACCTTTTAATTTGCTGTTTGTTTTAATAGTATGGAACGACCCCCTTGGTCTGGGCCGCAAGGAAGGGTCATTTGGAATGTGTAAAGCATTTATTAGCCATGGGAGCTGATGTTGACCAAGAAGGAGCTGTAAGTATCTTTTCCATTTAAACCGTCATGGTAGAATATATGTGTTTTAAGAGAGAGAATGTTTTTCCTTAGTATAAACCTAGGAACGTTTCCCTATGATTATTAATTGGTACTTGGGGAAAAAAAGCTAAGCATTTTTTTCTGTTACCTTGATAAAAATATTATAGGTAATGTGTACTATAAACATGCTTTTAAGAATCTATTTTTAATTCATATATGTTTTGGGAGGCTAAAAATATCTTTCAGTAATATTAGTGTAAGTAGACATACTCTTAAAACTAAGTAATCTGAAATAATTATGGGAAAGTATTAAAATGCTTTTCTTTATGAATTAATAATATTGTAGTTGGGAAAATAGTTTAACTATAACTTATTTTTCTTCCCCACCAGATAAACTAAAATATATTAGAAAGCATTGGTCCGAACCTAGGAAGAGTAAATTTCTTACTAAATAGTGGGCATTAATTCCTTACTGAGCACTTAATATATTCATACCCAGCCATGTACCAAATATACTGAGGGTACTTAAGAAATAATATAAAGTACTATTATTTAATAATTATTTATGTTTTACTCAGCACTTACTCCTGGTTGGGTCCTCTTTGATCATTCCTGGTGGGACTTGGAATACCATATAGGTTGCTGGGAGTCAAACCCCGGTTTGTGCAAGTCAAGCACCCTACCTGCTGTACTATCACGCTGGCCCCCTGAAATCCTTATTTATACGAAATGGATCATCTTTTATATATGTTAAGTGGATTAAAAATGGAACATATTTGAAATGATCCTCTGAAATGAAATCTTTTGAATATCTGACTGTAATGTAATGGAAGTGAATTCCTAATCTTACTTCTAAGCACAGTGTTAAACAGTTTATACTGTTCCCTACTTTGGCAGAAGCTTCTAATCTACTAATTAGTAATCTTTAAGGAATATATACACACACACATATGATTTGTTAGTGTTGTGTGGAGATTGGTGATGTGTGGAGTTTGTTATTATACATTAAAGGTAAAATCTTATAACCATGAAAAATCAGAGTTTTTTAAAATGTGATATCTGGGTCACTGGGTAACAGAATATATTTCTTTTGAAATATAGAAATCTATTAATTCGTTGCTTCATATCTACTTTCCTATAGATTTTCTTATAAAATTATTCTTTGAAGTTTGCTTCATGATTTTTAAAAAATGAGTGTTAATTTTAAAATTTTAAGTTATAATTGGTTTGGCAAATAAGACTGATTTTAAGTATAAGGGTTTGTTTTTCTCTTATTTTGAAATTCACGTCCAGTACTTACTTTTTAAAAATAATCTCTTTAAATGGTTCTGTTTTACACTGTTTAAAATAGTCCTGCTTTGTAAGTGGAGAAATTAGATAGTGGAAAAGTACATTTTTCTCTCCAAAGAAGGAAAAATTTCTCTCAAAGTTAAATATATAATATCTTTTCAACAGCTAGCATGTATTAGGATTTTGCATCCTTGGTTTTAAAAGA
Source organism: Sorex araneus (assembly GCF_027595985.1). Taxonomy (NCBI): domain Eukaryota; kingdom Metazoa; phylum Chordata; class Mammalia; order Eulipotyphla; family Soricidae; genus Sorex; species Sorex araneus. Next base: position 344,328,425 of record NC_073313.1, on the reverse strand, counting down.
AAATGAAACATTTTATAATATAATAGCTTAGAATGGTTATTTTAGAATGGCTGGTGTATTTGTGTTGGATTATTGTTATGTGTGGGTCTTGACCATTCTAACCAACACATTGAAAAAAATACTTGGTTTTTCTTTTTCAGAAACAAATTGCAAGTTGGGCATGCCCTTATCTCAATAAGATAGTGACTTAATTATAAATTAATAAATAATATTTATTCTCAGCAACAAATAAGATTGAACTGGCTCTTATATAGATGACTAATTCAGAAGCCCCTGTTTAGAATCACTGTACTTTTGATAGTTTAATTTAGAGCATGTTTAGTTTTGAGCAATCCTGTTAACTATTTTATATTCAGCACTTAATGAGAGGGCTTCTTTTTTAAGTCCATTCAGATGATTACTTGAAGAATTCAATGTTATACAGGTCGTGAGAATGCCAGAGGATTACTGTATATTCAAAAATGAAAAATAAAGCCACCTGGCTGATTTTGGTGTATGTCTGACCATTTATATTGTAAACATTTTAAAACCATTGTGTTTGTAGATGATTCATTTTATGGGTTGATTTTGTTTTTTAGAATTCTATGACTGCACTGATTGTGGCAGTAAAAGGAGGCTACACACAGTCAGTAAAAGAAATTTTGAAGAGGAATCCGAATGTAAATTTAACAGATAAGGATGGAAATACAGCTTTGATGATTGCTTCCAAGGAGGGGCATACAGAGATTGTACAGGATCTCCTCGATGCTGGAACATATGTTAACATACCTGATAGGGTAGGTTACCTATTTAAATTTTTTCTTCAAGTGATTACATTAATACAAGATTATTTCAACTCCTGACTTTCAAGATTCTCTGTGCATGGTATACATGTTTTATACTGTTTTATTCTTTTAGAATTAAGTTTAAAACTGTTCAGTCTTTGTGAAGGATCATTTTTTAAATTTTTGTTAAGTAATGTTGAAAATGTCATATGTACTCTTAGTCTATAATATTTTTTGATTATATAATATACACACACACACACATGTTCAAGGACTATCTGTCACTGTCACTGTCATCCGGGCTATCGCTCCAGACCTCAAGGACTATATATACCACTTTTGTTCATGACCGTGTTACTTATTGCCATAGAACTTTAAATTCCAACTTCATATGTAGAATTTTGCTCATTGATTTGCTCAAGCAGGCATCAGTAATGTCTTCATTGTGAGACTTGTTACTATTTTTGGCATATCGAATACACCACAGGTAGCTTGCCAGGCTCTGCCCTGCAGGCTAGATACTCTTGGTAGCTTGCTGGGCTCTTGGAGAGGGGCAGAGAAATCGAACCCGGGTCGGCCTCGTGCAAAGCAAACGCCTTACCCGCTGGCTATCGCTCCGGATCTCAAGGACTATATATACCACTTTTGTTCATGACCGTGTTACTTATTGCCATAGAACTTTAAATTCCAACTTCATATGTAGAATTTTCTAGCTTGTATCTCTTTTACTAACTTCTGAGGAGGTTTAACCTCACCACTTGAATTTCTTAAAGGGCTTTTTAAAAATTGTAAAACAGTTCTTTGTTTTTATCCCAAACCCACTTTCCCCTCAATCTCTTCATTTCAGTCACTGTGACCACTATTGTTATTAAAACCCAGACTTTGATCTTCAATTTTGATTAAATCAAAAATTAATCTTGATTTCTCTATGTCTCACTTTGTACATCTAATTCTTTAGTTGATTTCATTGATACCATCTGCCGTCTTCATTTCTATTACCACTGACCTAGTCTAAGCCAGAATCTTCCATTGTTCTTAGCATCTTAACAGTAGTATCTTCACAAGATTTATGTGTTGTCTTGAATTTATTCTTCACACCATTCTTTGGGTGATTTTAAAGCAGTAAATCCTCATGTGTACTACTTTGCTTAAATTGTCCAAGGCTTCCTCTTATACAGAGGAATATGTGTTAGCTCTTTATTAACATTGTCTTTGACTAGCACGTCATCCTCATTTAATAGGACTCTTTTGCCTATTTAAGTAGGTCCCACTAGATGACTTTTTTTTCTTGAATCCATGGATCTTGTTTTGTAGGAGCCTTTGCAGAAGCTATGCCATTTCTAGAAATAAAAATAAATAAAATTTATTTTTTATTTGACTTTCAGGTACATATCGCCTTATATTTCTGTCTCAGCTAAAGTATAAAATATAGCTACCCAAACCATTTTATTATAGATATATATTTTCTATCACAATACTATATTCTAATTTATATAGATTTATATGTTTTTTATATGTGTTTATTTTGTGTTTTCTGTCTTATTTCCCTGCGCCTAGAACAATGCTTGATTGTTAAACAGTTTATAGATTTATAATCTTTGTTTGGATTCACCGTAATGCTAATATTCTCAATTACATTTTATTTGCCTTGGGCTTATTTTTGGTCTTAGTGTAGTAGTTAAGGTGCTACCCTGTGGTGCTAAACTTAACAATTATCATGTCAGGACTGAGGTGACCTGGTAAGTCAAGGAATTACTCAGTTCAAATTCCTGTAATTTGTTATTTTGCACACAGACCAAAAAATATTTGTATCTGTTGCCAGAACAGCCATTTTCTGTATTTGAAGTAATGGGAAGGATAATTAATAGTGATTAATAGGATGATTAATAAGTTTAATTTCAGGTCAGAGATGTCCTTATGTATATAGTAAACTTTCATCTATTCCTTATTATAGGGAATTAGGAAATTTTATGTTTATTTACCTATATTTTATTAAATCGACTAGACTACAGATGCTGGTCTGGGAACCAGCCTTCTTTCTCTCTTAATTAGATGTGTTTATAAAATTCATGCACAACTCTCGTCTTACACCTTCCCACCTTAGACACTGTGACTTTCCTTGTAAAATGTTATTCCAAGGGATTTGTTTCATGTAATTTTCAGATGTTTGTCTATTTTGGTGATATACACAGTTTTATATTATTTGTTTACATTTGTATAGGAGGTTATGTTTCTTATTCTGGTTAACTTATCAATTTAAGCCTTTGTTGTGGAATTTTATTTATTTTTATTTATTTATTTATTATTTTTTTTTTTATTTTTTATTGAATCACCATGTGGAATGTTACAAAGCTTTCAGGCTTAAGTCTCAGTTACACAATGCTCAAACACCCATCCCTTCACCAGTGCACATATTCCACCACCAAGAACCACAGTAAACCTTCCCCCACCCCCCCTATTTTATTTATTTTTTGTTGTTGAATTTTAAAGTATTTTTGATACTTAAAATCCTCTGTCTCTTGCTCTTAGGGCTAGTAATGATGTATCAGTTTTTTTTAATATTAGTTAATTTAATTTTTTCCTATTAAGAGAGACCTTTGTATAATAAATTTTCAGAGAAATATCTGTCATATTAGAAATGGCTACCTTCAAGAAACAGTGTTTGCATTCATCATCAAATTGCCTTACATTTTTGTCCCTTTAGAGTGGGGATACTGTATTGATTGGTGCTGTCAGAGGTGGTCATGTGGAAATTGTTCGAGCACTTCTTCAGAAATATGCTGATATAGACATCAGGGGACAGGTATGTATAATTATAGTGCCACTGTTCTCTTTAGTGTAGCAGGTTGTAGGTGAGACTGGTAATCATAAAGTCATTCTTCGAGCTTTGCTATGGAGATGACTTGGGAATTCTAATATACTTAATGAATATATTTTAAATTTTGTTAAGTATTACTGCCATTTTTATGAAATTTCTATATTATTTCAAATAAGACTTAGAAGTAAATAAGAAAGGTATGCGTGTTTGAAATATGCCTCCCTTGCTAGTATATAAATATTTTCAGTCCTAAGTGAGTGGTTTCTGAGCAGTTGGTAGTACCTTGAGTTGTGTGACTTGTTTTCTTTAGTGTTTTTTTCTTCCTTGTCTACATATTGTTTCCTATTTTTACTTTTTTATTTTTTAAGAAAAAAAAGAAATCTTTATTTCTTCTGTTCTGCTTACCTTCCTTGATGTATTGCCTGTCAACATGTCTTAAGAAAATCATAACTCATAGAAATTTAAGTTTATTAATTTTAGATAAAAACTTACCTAAGGTAGTGAATTTATCCAATATTTCAAGAGCTGTAGATTTAAAAAAAAAATTGAATTTGTTAGTTCATTTGCTTTCTAATAGTTTTATTTCTGCTCAGTCTTTTCTTGACTTTAGCCTATATCCAAGTTAATTTTTATATCAAAGTAATGAGTATTAGAGGAGCTTACCACGGGAACCTTATCTGTAAGAAATGTGTATTGATGTAGGAAGCTTTTAGTTGTGGTTTTATCTACGTTCTTTTTTTTCTCCTTTTTTATACAAACATAAAAAGTGATACCACTTTGGGTTTTGATTGATTGCCTAAGCGAAAGATTAAAGTGCAAAATTCTTGATCTGTAGAAGGAGAGCGCTAAGGAAGGCTATTGAAGGAAGATAGAATTTGAGCTAAATTTATAAGATAGGTTGGATATAGATAGGCAGAGCATAAGAAGGCTGGGCCTGGGGGCAGGGAGAGAAAACAATAGCGCTCACCTTGCATGCATCCCTCATACGTTTGATTCTTGGCAGTCCCCCAAGCCCCACCATGAGTGATCTCTGAGAGCAGAGCCAGGACTAAACACTGAGAACCATCAAGTGTGCCCCAGCCTCCCTCTCCCCCTGAAAAAAAAGTAAAAGAAAAGAAAGAAGTGCTGAGTACTTCAGGCTGAAATAGTAGGATCTGAAAGTGAGAAAAATTCAAGAAATTGGAAAAATGGAAAACCACTCCTTAGGGTTGTGGTAGCATGGTTAAGATGGGAAATTGGTATGGAAATATAAAATAATGCAAGAGTTATTTGAATGACAGTCTAAGGAAGTTAGGAAATTAAGAGATACTTTTGAGGAGAATTCTTCTGGAAAAATTTTGGTATTCAAAGTTAAATAAAGCAGCATTAGAAAGTCTTCACTATCATTTGTATTTAAAGATTTCAATTAAATAAAATTACTGGATTACTATTTAGACTTTTGTCTATCTTCTTTATATCTATCAGTGTCATTTGCCTACATTTTAATAATTGTTTTCTTATCCCTGCTTTTAAAATCTATGTTGATATTTTCCATTTTTAGCTGCATAGCATTTTAGAGGGTCTGATCAAAATTTGTATATGGTTGTGGGTTGGTTGAAGGTTAGAAGAGCTGAACAACATAAAACTAATTCACCTTATGTTTTTGTAGTGTTTTTTCATGTATTATCTTTTGAAAATATTAGGCAAATAAAAAGCCCAGGGTCAGAATATTTACATGACATATCAAAAGATGCAGAGTTCAGGTACTTAAAGATTTCTAACCAAGTAATCTGTACTAAAATCTGCTAGCATTACAGAATTAAAGTTTATTTTATCAACTATATCAGGGTTTGTTTTCCAAATCAAGACTTAGTCCTTTCTGAGCTTTGGCCATAATTTCTCAAAAGTAAATATAAGTTAGAATAAAGATTTATATCTTTCCTACCATTGTACATTTTGGTAAGATTTGTTAATGCGCTCTACAAAAGTTAATTTTCTGTTCACAAGTTTTTAATATTGTGTCTTATATAAGTAATTATTGATTTTTTTTCAGGACAATAAAACTGCTTTGTATTGGGCAGTCGAGAAAGGAAATGCAACAATGGTCAGAGATATCTTACAGTGCAATCCTGACACTGAAATATGTACAAAGGTATAAGTTACATTTCTAGTCTCTTATCAGTAGCTAATCCTGTATACCAGTGAATTTTTTCAGTTAGCTTTGTTTGCTATTAGAATTATACTGATTTTTACTGATAATATTTGCTATAAAATTGAGTAACTTTGTTATTTTGAGAGTTATGTATTCATAGTAAATACGGTCTATAATTTGTTACTTTAGTTAAACATTTTCAGAAAATATAGTATCAACTATTTATAAATAAAGGCAGTTCATTTCACCAGAATTCTTTTGTGCTTTTCTGTTTTTTGGAATTCCTAATTTCGTATTTTAAAATTTTAAAGAAATTTAAAAATGGCTATTGATTTTGCCACTCAGTCTCTTTAGGCTACTTTACTCATTTGAGAATTATAAAATTGTGTAAAACTTTAGATTATATTTAACCTTATGTATAGTCATTTTCTATGGAGAAAAACATATTTGGAATTCTAGAATGCAGTGTCAATATATTTTTTAAAAATTTTGGTATGGCATGAATTTAAAACCCTTCATACATGCTAGGTGTGTTACATCTTTAGCCCTAGGAATTCTTAATGAGTAAAGCAATCTAATAGAGTCACTAACTAAAAAAATCTTATTTCATTGCTAGAGATCTGGAACAGTGTCTTTCTAAACCAGTGAGGCAAACACAGTCCTCTAGGGAATAAAATCTCATATCTTGTGGTTTGTAAGAGGCTTTTGGTAATTGTTTTTCTTTTGGACCCAATATGTTTACATGAAATTTCTGAACAGGTTTAAATCAGCGCTGAATTATGATTTCTTCTTATTTCCCTTAATTTCATTTTGAAAGCAATTATAAGTTCTCTTGAAGGATACTATAGAATTCTATAGGGATAGTATTATCACATTATTTTCTTTTTCTGTACAAATGCTTGTGTACATTGAGAATTGATGTTTGTAAAAATTTCTGAAAACCTAGACAGTAGCTTGCCTGATTAGTGTTTGGGGTGGGTTAGTTGGTGGGGAGAGGGTAGGAATGTGAAGTAGGTCCTCAAACTGCTGCCCCAGAGGTCAGTGAGGCACAAGTAACTCTCGCCAGAAGTGATTAATCAGTAATTTGGCATATCATATATCCATTGGAGTGATATAAAGTGGTTTCGGTGCAAATCATTATGAAATGAAGAACACTTGTTAGTTTTAAATCTCTGTTATCTTGAGAATATAGACTGATACCAATGTGAAATACTTGAATTCTTCACATGTGTCTTCTATGACTTTAAATATTTAGGAGTAAAGCTGTTTATCTGACCAACTTTCTTCTTGATGCCCACAGGATGGGGAAACACCACTTATAAAGGCCACTAAGATGAGAAATATTGAAGTAGTAGAGCTGCTGCTAGATAAAGGAGCTAAAGTCTCTGCTATAGACAAGGTAAAACGCCTGTGCAGAAAAGTATTTCTGGAAATTCTTGAAGTGATCTGTATTTCTGGTGGACCCAATGGTGGCCCACTTTAGCTTTTACAGAAGTACAGATTTTTTGTGCTGGGAATGTCTGGGAAATGGAGGCTGTGATTTTGTACCTATATGGTTGTTCCGTAGCGTGCCGAGGAGTGGGCACTGATTGAGTACTCTGTTTAAGAAAGAGCTTCAGATTTTCTCCTGTTGTTCATGCCAGCTCTGGGGAGCTGCTGCTGACCACCATATAAAATTATGTTTTCAAGTTCAACAGTGTAGAATTTGCTATAGATAAACAGGAAGAAACAGATCTAAAGGATTGGAGAAGGAAACTCCCAAAGAAGACTGGTGTTTAGTATTCAAAATAGGAAAGGAAGTGTTCTGTCACATGTTGGTATGTTCTCATCCTAAATTTTAAAAGGAATTTTTTCTAATTTAATAAAATTTGGATCTCAGGGTAGGGGAGATAGTATAGCAAGTAGGGCACTTGCTGTGCATGTGCTCTATCCAGGTTCAATCCCTTGATTGGTTCCTTGAGCCACAGCAAGAGTAATATCCGTGCTGAAAGCCAAGAGCATGCCCTGAGCACCACTGGGTATGGCCCTAAAATAAAAAGAAATAACAAAAATTTGACTTTAAATTGTTTAGTGCTTCACATAAAATTGATTTTTGGTTTTAATTTGTTTTAACATTAAACAGGGTTCTTTCTCTACTTCAAAGTAATTTTCTCCAAAGAAATGAATTGTTGCACAATATTTAAGATGTAGGGGCTGGAGCAATAGCACAGTGGGTAGGGCATTTACCTTGCATGCGGCCGACCCGGGTTCGATTCCCAGCATTCCATATGGTCCCCTGAGCACCGCCAGGGGTGATTCCTGAGTGCAGAGCCAGGAGTAACCCATGTGCATCGCCAGGTGTACCCCAAAAAGAAAAAAAAAAGAAGATGTAGTAAGAGAATTTTGAAAAGGAATAAACTGACCTGTCAAAGAAAAGGAAAGTCAAAATCTAGATAAATTTGTGATATATCAGCCTCAAATAAAGCATTACAGGTTATTTTCATTTAGTTATAGAAATATCAGGATAGATGAGAACTAAGGGTTTTTTTTAAAAAAGATTTTTGGCCTCTTGTCTTTAAGAGAGGTGCTTGTGAAGAAGAAATGGGAGAACTGAATTTGCAAATTGTGAAGGGATTTTTTTCCTCACAATATTACCTTTCATTAGTGCAGGATATGAATGCTAATGTGATTGTAGATTCCAATGCAGGGAAAAACTGGGTTGATTTTAGGGAAAAGTGAAAGGTGACGAGTATGGAGATTTTAGTGGTTGAGAAGGATAAATACAAAGTGGAGACTCTATAGAAGTTTATGGGCTCTACAGAAATTTATGGACTCAGCCTAACAGGGTTTTGTTGCCAGGGACATAGGAGCAAATGAGATTACGCATGTTGGATGGGATAGCATTATAAACTGTGAAACTTTCCACATAAATGGAGTAGAAAGTTGCAAACTGTAAATTAGTTGAAAAAGGTGATTCTCATCCAAACAATTATTTGGGAAATAGATTCTTTCTAACCTTGATGAAACTTGAGGATCCATGATCTGGAAAGAGCAGGAAGGAGATTAGAGGGCGATAGGAGAAGTTTTAGCTGAGAAAAGGTTGGAAAGGGACTATAGAAAGGAGTTATAAAGAACATGGCAACGTGAGAGAACCGCTCCACCAAAGTGAGTTTATCCATGAGAGGAGGTGGGACAGGGATGGGGGGAGGAGAACTGGGATCCTTGAAGGAGGTAGAGTGCACTGGTAATGGGTGTGGTGTTGGAATGTGTACATGGGAAACCATCACCAACAGTATTATAAATCACAGTACCTCAACAAAAAGAGATGGTTTAGAATAGCGATACTAGAAAAATTATAAGGAAGACAAATATCAAATTATCTATAACGTATGCTATGAAAATTAATTTTAGATTTTATAAAATTATGAAAATTGTTATTCTCTGTACTATATGTGAAACATGAAAGTTCAAACGTCCTGCCCCTGTTTTACAGAAAGGAGACACTCCTTTACATATTGCTATTCGTGGGAGGAGTCGGAAACTGGCTGAACTTCTACTGAGAAATCCCAAAGACGGAAGGTTACTCTATAGGCCCAACAAAGCAGGAGAGACTCCCTACAACATTGACTGTAGCCATCAGAAAAGTATTTTAACTCAAATATTTGGAGCCAGTAAGTAGTGGGTTTGATTACTAACAGCTTTTGAAAAACATTTCTTGACTGAAGAATGTAAAAATGGAGAATGTTCTTATATTTTACTGTGGAAAAATATCACCTTTCACACTTAAGCTCATCTCACTGTATTGTAAGCATTCTATATTAAGTACATTCAGAGTTAACAATCAGCTATTTTAATCATGCACATTTATCAAATTTCAAGAACAAGGGTACTAAGGCATGACTCCAGGGGTGGAACACATGCCTGGCATGTTCAAGACCCTGAGTTCAATCCGTAACAGCATGGCAGCCGTGCTGGCCCCCAGCATTGCTAGAGCCTGAGCACTGAATTGTCAGGCCCACACTACTGTGATACATATTGCTAAGATTGGCTGCTGGGCCTCTCAGCAGTATTGAGTTTTGCTCCCCCTTAAAAATTTCAGGAGGCGTGGGGTGAGGGGAGCATTAGTGCAGTGCACTTGCCTTGATATGCATGATCCAGGTTTGATCCTGGCACCACATATGGTCCCCTGAGCACCACCATAGTGAAGAGCCAGGAATAAACCCTTAGCACAATTGGGTGTGGCCTAAAAAATACAAAACAGAACAATTTCAAGGGACCCCCATGAAGATAGTATAACAGGTAGGCATTATATATATATAATATCTTATATCTGCCTGACCTGAGTTTGATCCCCTGGCACTGTATATTGCCTCCCATTCTCAACCAGGAGTGATCTCTGGGCACAGAGCCAGGAGTAAGACCTGAGCACCCCTGATTGTGGCCCAAACCTCCTCCCCACACCCCCCAAAAAATCAAGAATGAAGACACAAGTATAGTAGTAAGAGCAATTTCCCCATTGCTTCTTATCTCCTAATTTATAATTGCTTACCCTCCAAAACTTTCCAAAGGAATCAAGAGACTGGAGAGGTAGCTCAGTGGTAAAACATGTGTGAGGCCCTGGGTTCCACCTCTGGGACAACAAGAAAATTAAATAAACAAACAAACAAATAAATAAATAAATAATAAAGGCATACCACATTATAAGAGATTTTAAGAGTTGCCATCATATTTTAATTGTCGTAAAATCTTGCTGATAATTTTCATAGTAATTTCAGTTCTTGATGAATATTTGCATCTTTTGATGTTAATAGTGCTACAGTAAGCATCTTTGTACATACACCCATTAACTCCTCTTACTTTTAGAATTATTCTCTTATGAAAAAAACCCAGAAGTAGAATTTTCTAGTCAGTGAATACTCACAGCTTTGTTTTTGTGTGTGTGTGTATTTTTTTTTAAATTTTATTGAATCATGGTGAAATAGTTACAAGCTTTCATGTTTTAATGTTCCAAAATGGCTGTGACAATTTTTCCTTACTCTGGCTATAAATGATAGTGCCTCACAACCTTGTAAACTCTTAATTTTGGTAATAGATCAATTTTTAAAAGTTCATTTTAACTTGAATTGTAAAAGTTATTGCTAGGATTAAGGTTTATTATGTTTGATGTTTTTATTAAGGTAGTGTTGATATATGAGGTACTGAGATATTTTTTAATGCTTTATATGTTTCCATGTTCCTTTGTGCCCTTTGCTCACTTTTTTCTTTAAGATTTTATTTTAAATATCTTTACAATTAATTAGAATATTTTGTATTATTATATTTTGAATATCTGGATACTGTTTATCTCTATCTTATATGTCCTTTCTTCAGCTTATTCTTTTTGTGTGTGTGATGACGATTCATTTATTCTTCAGATAAAAAATAAAGCATTTCTTTTTAATTAAATTTTTTGGGGTTTTTTTCTTTGGCCACACCCAATAGTGACCAGAGCTTATCCTTGACTCTGCACTCAGGGACCATTCTAAGGCTCAGGGGACTATGTGTGAGGCACTGGGAATTGAACCCAAGGTGGGCTGTTTGCAAGGCATACACCCTATCCACTGTACTATCTCCCCAGTTCCAAGTTAAACATTCTTTCAGGGGCAGGAGCTATAGTATAGGGGTGGTGTGTTTTCTTTGCACATGGCTGACCCAGGTTCAATCCCCGGCATCCCATGTGGTCCCCTGAGCACCATAAGAAAAATCAACATTTTTTTCAATAGGTGTTCTCTTTTTCTTAATTATTGTTTTTATTTTTATTACTGTGCAGGTCAGAACTCAGAGCCTCACACATGAGAGGTATATGCTCTACTACTGAGCCACAGCCCCAGTGTAAAGGTTACACTGTATTTTATAGGTTATTCATCTACATTTTCCTGTGACTTTACTATTATACTGAGAAGGAAAGATCTTTCTACACAAAGATTTGAAAGTTTTTCTTTGAATTACTTCTTTTCTAAAACTTTTCTGGGAGGTTGATTGTTATGTCTTATTTTTAAGTATTTAAAAACCTTACACCTAAACCTTAAACCTTATACCTAAGGTATAAGGTAGCACTGTCGCACTGTCGTCCCATTGTTCATCAATTTGCTCAAGCAGGCACCAGTAACATCTCCATTGTGAAGTTTGTTGTTACTATTTTTGGCATATTGAATAAGCCACAGGTAGCTTGCCAAGCTCTGCCATGTGGGCGGGATACTCTCAGTAGCTTGTCGGGCTCTTGGAGAGGGACGGAGGAATCGAACCTGGGTCAGCCACATGCAAGAAGTTAATTCTTTAAATGGCTAAACTCTTCTAATACCATTTATTAATTCATCCTTTTACCACTGATTTGAAGTGCTTTATGCTAATATCCTTACAAGTTTTACAATGTTCTTTTATTCTAATTTTATAGTATGTTTTGATGCTTCTCCAAAGACAACTACCCTTTTGTTAAAAAATAAAATACAAACATACTTTTTTTTCCTCATCTATTATTGCATGTTCTTTTTATTTTGATTTTTCAAAAAGTCTTATAAATTTTTAATGGAATTTCCCTAAGTTGATTGATTTGGGAAGATTATCTTTAAATTTGGAATCACTGAATATCTTTTTTTCTCTGATCATACATCATTTTCTTCAGTAAATTTTATAACTTTCTTTATATAGGTATTATACAAATTTAAAAAATTGTCTATATACCAATTTGGTTTTTATTACCATACTTTACTATTTTTAAAATACACACATTGTTCCACACTTGATCTAAAAGTGGAAATGTGTTTTATCATAAATGGATAGGGAAGCACTTGTCACAATTTGGCAGCATTTTTTTTCTTTGTCACGCATAATGAAAAAGTCTAACTGTCTTTATTTCTATGAGAAGAAGTGTGGTATTAATTGAAGAATCTTGACCTATGTTTTATAAAGTCTAACAATTTAAAGTACATTATTTTCTTTAGTAAATAAACACTTGATAAATGAGTATTGATGATTATAATCAATTTTGTAACATTGATGTTATTTTGTTATTGTAAGGATGTGGTGTGTTTGTATTTGCAGGACACTTGTCTCCTACGGAAACAGATGGTGATATGCTTGGTTATGACTTATATAGCAGTGCCCTGGCAGATATTCTCAGTGAACCTACCATGCAGCCACCCATCTGTGTGGGGTTGTATGCACAGTGGGGAAGTGGGAAATCTTTCTTGCTCAAAAAATTAGAAGGTAATGTGTGTCTTTGAAACACATCTGAATATAACATGGTTTTCTTTGTTCCCCCCCAGTATAGTTTATATGTGGTATTAAAGTTTTATATTAGTATAGTTTTATATATGCAAATTATGCTACCTACTAAATTATGTTTATTAGGATTTTAATCCCCTCTATTGAGATCATCATTTGAATTTGTTAAAATTAATTGTGTTATACTCAAAACCTGATGGTAAGATATTCTGTGTAACTTGTAATTATTTTATCCAAGTTCCTTCACAAACTTGTTAATATGCATGGCCATACCCACCAGAACTATTTGTGTGTTCTTGTAGTCTCAGAAAACCAATCCTCTTTTAAGAACAGACAAGAAAATTTTCCTGAATTGCTACCACTATTAGGAGCTTCCTAGTAAATTGGCTCTCAACCTAATACCCAACGCGTGCACCTTTGTCTTGACAAAATCTTAATCTTTCTCAAAGACATTTTGGTGTTGCCTATAAATTTTTACCAGCTTTGCAGAAAGACTCTTGTTTAGGGCTCATTTGGGCTTAGTGTCTATCTTTAAGAGCATATTGTCAGGAGAAGAGGATGTGTGGTGATCAGAAAGGAATGGCTGTGATTTATGGTTTGTAAACCCAGCAGAATAAGAATTTTTAGTTTCATACATGGAAAGACTAGCTAGGTGCCTGTATAATGCAAACTGCAAAAATTAGCTGTTGACAGCATCATAGCATATAAATACACATGAAAAAAATGGTACATCCTCAGTTTAAAGCAGGAGAATGCATAGGATTCATCAGTATTCCTAAGGAATGAGATTTTTGTTTCTCAAGAGAACATTGGTTACAGTGAATAAGGAGCAACCTTCTTTCTGAGGAGTAGTAAGCCCTCAGTAAATTGAAACGGAAATTTTCAAATTGAGTTAAAAGTTAAATATCCTAGTAGAGGGGTGAGTTTTATTCACAATGATGTATTTCTTTTTCAGATGAAATGAAGACCTTTGCAGGACAACAGATTGAACCTCTTTTTCAGTTTTCATGGCTTATAGTATTTCTGACCCTGCTGCTTTGTGGAGGACTGGGATTATTGTTTGCTTTTACAATTGACCTAAATCTTGGAGTAGCAGTGTCATTGAGCTGCTTGGCTCTCTTATACATCTTTTTCAGTAAGTCCTTTTTTTCTGTCTTAAAATAGAGGAAATGTCAAGACTCACTGTTTACTTAAAACATTCTCCCTTGGGGTTGGAATAATACAGTGGATAGGGCATTTGCCTTGTATGCAGCTGGTCCAAGCTTGATTCCCAGCATCTCATATATCCCCCAAACCTGCCAGGAGTCAGTAGTAGCTTCTGAGCTTCTCCAGATGTGTCCCCAAAACAAAACAAAACAAAACAGAAGATATTATCTCTCTCTTAGAACCTGTAAATCATTTTCATCACTAGATGAGAATAGGTTATTTTGAACAGTTGTCTGAGAAACATTATATACAACCTGACCTAAGCTTTACAAAAAAAAAAAAAACTTTACAAAAAAGCAAGTTGACTATTTGTTGATACTGTAATACTAAAGGAGAACTATATTATATTTTCCATTTATATGTTAATTATTTTTATTTAAATCTTTCTTGAAAATGTCTTTAAATTCATCACTGGCATGCTCTGAGCATTTTGATCATGAGTATAATTTTTATCTAAAGTTTTTTATCTAAAAACAATTTTTACCTGAAGACAGAATAGAATATAACCCCACTTCATGGGAGGATATTTTCAGTCATTAGAAAAGAAATATATTTACTACTGGGGGAAAAAGTAAACTTCAGTAGTTGGAAATAGTGACAAATCCAAAGTCATTTATATTTGAATCTGAACTAAGTGAGACATTTGTTTTAAGGCAATACCTTTCCACTTTAAAATTCTTCTGTCATAGTTAAACCACTTAATTCCATTTTGCATGAAATTCTGCATGTTTGGGGAAATTAATGAGTTTGAGGAATAGTTAGGGAATAGCAGGGGGCCATAGAAGATTTGGAGACATAGCTGTCATTCTTTGTTCTTCGACTACTTAGAGAAACTCGGGAGATTGCTTGACTAACTGTTATTTTCTGTGATTTTATTCAAAACTTTGAATTCCAGTTGTCATTTACTTTGGTGGACGAAGGGAAGGAGAGAGTTGGAATTGGGCTTGGGTCCTTAGTACCAGATTGGCAAGACATATTGGATATTTGGAACTCCTCCTCAAGTTGATGTTTGTGAATCCTCCTGAATTGCCAGAACAAACCACTAAAGCTTTACCTGTGAGGTAAGTTGGTCCTTTTAACAGAATAACTGTTAATTAGATGAAACAAATAAAAAGTTTATAATGCATCATTTCTCAATGTAGCACTGTAGCACTGTCGTCCTGTTGTTCATCAATTTGCTCGAGCGGGCACCAGTAACGTCTCCATTGTGAGGTTTGTTGTTACTGTTTTTGGCATATTGAATATGCCACAGGTAGCTTGCCAGGCTCTGACGTGCAGGCAGGATACTCTCGGTAGCTTGCCAGGCTCTCCGAGAAGGATGGAGGAATCGAACCTGTGTCGGCCACATTCAAGGCAAATGCCCTACCCTCTGTGCTGTTACTCCAGTGCATTTCTTAGTATCACGATCACGATAGCCCATTAATCACCGACTTCTCTGGCGGGCCCAGTAACATCTCATTTTGTCCTTTCCCTGAGATCTTAGAAGTCCATCTGGACTTGGCCCTCCCAACGATGTTGCACTGGGGGCTCTTCAGGGTCAGGGGAATGAGATCCAGCTTATTACTGGATTTTGCATATGAATACACCATGGGAAGCTTGCAAGGCTGTCCCATGTGGGCAGGAAACTCTCAGAAGACTGCCAGTTTCTTCCAAAGGGAGAAGCAGGCTAAAGGTATCGCGAGCTTGCTTTTAAGTCTCTCTCTGGATGTTGGCCGTTGATGGGATTACACACACCTGGGTTCCTCTGCCGGTACCTTCATGCATGAGACCTGTCCGAACGTGTGGAGAGGGGCCTCCAGCATGGCTGTAGCTAGGTTCCCGTGGTCCTTGGCCGCTGGGAGCTCTGCTCGGTGTGGGGAGGGAAGCTGGAGCCCATCCCCTCCGAGGGGCCCTGGGGAAGACAGCCAGGCTTGAGGGCAAGAGACTATATTTACAATAAATATCTGTTCTCAAACTTTTTACATGAGAAAAACATTTACAATAAATATCTGTTCTCAAACTTTTTACATGAGGAAAAAAAAACAAACTTGTTCTGGGGCTGAAGAGAGAGTACAGCAGGTAGGGCACTTGCCTTGCATGTGGCTGCTCAGAGTTCAATCCCCAGCATCCCATATGGTACCAGTAGTAATTCCTGAGTGCAGACCCAGGAATAAACCTTGAGCATCATCAGTTATGGCCTCCAAAACAAAACAAAACAAAACAAATATGCTCTGTTCAAGTACATTTTGAAAACACTTATATCTCCTTCATGTACATTCACAGACTTTTCCATAGAGAAACCTTTTAACTTTCACTTACTGAATTTTGTTTACCAAAAATCTTTTCTCCCTCTTGTGAAAAAAACATTGTATAGGCTAAAGCCCTGGCACCTTTTTACATTGTCGTGTAAACTTAGCAACTCCAATCTGTACTTTTGCCATCTTTGGAAATGATTTGGTTGTCAATTAAGTTATTATTAATAACTAATAGGTGGCAAACAGTTCTGGAAAGATTAAAATATGTAGGCTACTTGAGAACTGGTCCACAGAACTGATTTGCCATGGAGGTGAGGTGGGGCCAGGTTATGGGGGAAACTCAGTGGAGGTGGACCCTGAGAAAGTGAAAGGTGTAGGGTTGAGACACTGTAAATAAAACCCTAACACTGAAGGTATGTAAATCATAGGGACTAAAGTGAAATTTAAAAACTAACCATGCTCTCTGCCCTTGGAGAAGGCCTCATTCTCTCTTGAGTGGATTACTCTCTCTCTCTCTCTCTCTCTCTCTCTCTCTTTCTCTCTCTCTCTCTCTCTCTCTCTTTCTATCTCTGTCTTTCCCCCCCTTTCTCTTTTGCTCACTCCCCCTCCACACCTTCAAAAACACTCCAAATAAAATCTCTTTGGCTTCAAAAAAAACCCAACTAAAATCATGTATATTAAGGAATAAAGGTAAGGTAGAGGGCTCCAGGGAGAAGTAAAATTGAAAAAGCAATTAGAAAACTAAAAGCAAAAGTAATTAAATGCAATTTGCAAAATAAGTATGTTCTAAAAGATTTTAAATTATAATATGAAATATATTTTGAGATGAAAATATATAAACCAGATAAAACATTACGAGTATAAGAGAAAATAAAGATAAAAACTTATATTACAAGCATATAAAATTAATACTGGGGCCAGAGCACTAGTATAGTGGATGGGGCACTTGCCTTGCTCATGACTAACCCAGGTTCGATCCTGGACATCTCATATGGTCTATCTCACCCTTGCCATGAGTGTTCCCTGAGCTCAGAGCCAGGAGTAAGCCCTGAGCACCTCTGGATGTGACCCAAAAAGCAAAAATAAAATTAGTATTAAGAAAAGGATTTCAAATGAAGACTCAAGGTAAAATTAAAGAGAAAGCACCACCAGAGGATTTAAAAAATGTTGTAAATTAAATTTATTGGGTCAGGGGCTGGAGCACTAGTACAGCGGGTAGGGCATTTGCCTTGCACATGGATGACATGGTTTCGATTCCCAGCATCCCATATTATCCCCTGAGCACCGCAGGAGTAATTCCTGAGTGCAGATCCAGGAATTCCTGGCTCTGAGCATCTGAGCATCGCTGGGTATGACCCAAAAAGCAAAAAAAATAAATAAATAAAAAAATTTATTATGTCAGAGCATTAGTGCAGTGGGTTGGGATGGCTGGTTTGATCCCTAGTATCCTATGTGATCCACCGAGTACTGCCAAAAGTAGTTTCTGAGTGCAGAGCCAGGAGTGACCCCTGAGCATCACTAAGTATGACCCCAAAAGCCAAAAATATTAATTATGTTCTATGTAAGGTAGTGTCTTTACAATAGTGTAGATATTTATGGTCTTGTGCAGTTTCCTCCTCACCACCAAGTGCCCAAGGCCCCCTGCCAGGCCCCTGTGTAGGGGGAGACATTTTTACAGGAAACAAGAAAAACATCGTAAATTAATGAGGCTGAACTATATGCATTAATTTTCCTTAGAATTAGAGTGAACTCTGACTGTGCTCAGTAATAGATGTATGTCTCATATGTTTGAGACTTGGATTCATTCTTTGTGCTGCAACGACAACAAAAAAGACATTTAAAATGACCTAAATCAAAACAAATTATCTAATGCTTCCTTTTCAGCAGGTCTGACTTTAGGGGAGAGACTCTCCAAACAATAATAGTGAGTTTTGTTGAAATATTGTATGCAATCAAAATGAAAGTAAAGTGAAATTTATTAGTTACACAGGCGGGGGGGGGCTTAGGGGGGGCCTAGGGGTGTGGGGGGGTTTGGGGTGTGAGGGGGCGGGGTGGAGCTATACTGGGATTCTTGGTGGTGGAATATGAGCACTGGTGAAGGGATGGGTATTCGAGCATTGTATAACTGAGATTTAAACCTGAAAACTTTGTAACTTTCCACATGGTGACTCAATAAAAAATTAAAAAAAAAAATAAAAAAAAATAAAATGACCTAAATCAAGACTATATAATGCTATGCAGTCCTAGTTTTATTTTGAAAGCGATGCTTGTCTGCTGAATTTAGATGAGTTTAGCTTGGGGATGGAAGGGAAGAAAAGAGTTAATGAAGAAATAATATTTGACCAGGAAATAGGAATACAAATAATTCAGTGATTCCAAAGATCATATGTGTTAATAATACCTTAAAGTCTATTTCTGAATCCCTAGTCAATGTGTAAGCTACCTATAAGATGTTCTAAAATTTGTGTTTTTAGAAAGCATTAAGTTTTTATTTTGGAAATAGGTGCACCATACCTGCTGTGCTCAGGGACTATTCCAAGCACAGTACTTGGAGGCTATTACTGGTAGTGCTTAGGGACCATGTGGTGCCAGGGACTGAACTTAGAAATCCCATGTGGAAAACATGCACTCCAGCCCTCTGAGTTATTTCCCTCACCTTAAAAGGCATTTAATTTTTAATTCAAAATACTTTCTCAGTGTTCTTATCCATTCTGCTATACTTCCCTTGTGCAGTTCTTACTGGCTATGTCCTAAGGTGGCGGGGGTGGGGGCAGAGGGGGAACCAGCAGGAACCATCTTTCATTGAGGTCTATAATTTCTTTAGTAAATTGTTCTTATAACTTTTTTACCCTGCCACCTTTAATCAGAATGTCTTCCTTTTACTCTGCTCCATTGAACTCTTTCATTTCTTTTGGTTGCAGGCACAGGGTGAGTGAAGGTGGGAAGCTAATTTGCTTTTTGATTTGCTTTCTTGTTTTATGGTTACAGGAATTAATGCCAGGGCTTCATGCATGCAAGGCATGAACTCATCCTCTGAGTTACATCCCCAGGCTCTATATTTAACCTACATTGCTGTCTTTTCCTACAAATAGTATGTATATAAGGTGTTAGTAGTAAAAGATAACTAACAAATTATTTTTCCTTCTGAAAATTTAAAATAATTTTTGAAAATTAATTTTATGCAATGTGATTTACAGTACTGTTGATGTTAAGGTTCACGCACAAAACATTTCAACACCCTCCACCATTGTTCATTTCCTTCCACCACCAGAGTCCAACCCTGCTGTGATCCATGACCCCAACTGATTCCCCACAGCATTCACCCTGCTGTGATAAGCTTCCTACTAAGGACCAGTTGCTGTTGCTTGGAGCTTTTGAAAAACATTATTTTTAAAAGACATAAGTCAGTGACAGGGAAATCATGCAGCAGTGATATATGTATTGAAATTTTTCTCTTCTTTAGTTATCAGACTAATGGTTTATTCTACCCTTCTCCAAGGTTTTTGTTTACAGATTATAATAGGCTGTCCAGTGTTGGTGGAGAAACATCAATGGCTGAAATGATTGCAACTCTCTCTGATGCTTGTGAAAGAGAGTTTGGGTTTTTGGCAACTAGACTTTTTCGAGTGTTCAAGACTGAAGACACACAGGGTAGGACTTCTTCGTGGGTGGTTGGTGATGGAATATTCAGTGTATTTTTGTGAAAATAGGACTGTTAGATCTGTCCTATGTTCTGACTATAATAATTAGGGTTATCTAGACATTTCACATGTAATTGCATAAGTTATTTTTTAATTCCAGGTAAAAAGAAGTGGAAGAAAACATGTTGTCTCCCATCTTTTGTCATCTTTCTTTTCATCTTGGGCTGCATTATTGCTGGTATTACTCTTCTGGCTATCTTCAGAGTTGACCCCAAACATATGACAGTGAATGCTGTCCTCATATCAATTGCCTCAATAGTGGGGTTGGCTTTTATATTGAACTGTCGTACATGGTGGCAGGTGCTGGACTCTCTCCTAAATTCACAAAGAAAACGTCTTCATAACGCTGCTTCCAAACTGCACAAATTGAAAAGTGAAGGATTCATGAAAGTAAGTTATTTAGTAAGCAATTATAATGTAAATATGCTACTATGACATGATCTTTTTGGCTTCCTGGGGGAGGGGGAGGGTGGTCACACTTTCTGAATAGTGTGAACTGCATCTTTAAGCTTTACTCCATATTTTTCCTATGTAAATTTAAATTTTCAAGACAAAAAGGTTATAGAAATAATTTTTTTAAATAAAATAAACTTTTAGAAAAAGAAGTTAGCTGAGCCAGACAGATAGCTCAGTGGGCTGAATACACATTTTGTATGTAGGAATCCTGGATTCTATCCCTGGTACCTGTGGTTCCCCAAGGTTTAACTCTTTCTCTCAGAGGCGTTACTGTGCTATAGTAGTCATTACTACCTAATGATACATGCTCCTCTAGAAACCAGTAGAATAAGCGGGGTCACACTCAGTACTAGAGGGACTTTATACAATCTTTGTAACCTTTCCTTTGATCCAGGTGTCTCATCTGTAATTTGGTATTTAGATACTTTTTTGTGCATTCATATCAAAGTCTTGAGGTTCTGATCTTTTTTTTTTAAATTTTTTATTAGTGAATCACTGTGAGGTACAGTTACAAACTTAAGAACTTTCATGTTTGCATTTCAGTCATACAGTGATCGTTTACATCCCTCCACCAGTGCCCATTCTCCTCCACCAATGTTCCCAGTATCCCACCCACTGCCCCCATTCCAACCCCCACCACCCCACCCTGCCTCTACGGCAGGGCATTCCCTTTTGTTCTCTCTCCTTTTGGTGTTGTGGTTTGCAATAGAAGTATTGAGTGGCCATCATGTTCTGTCTATAGCCTACTTTCGGCTCACATCTTTCAACCTGAGTGGGTCCTCCTAACATCCTCTACTAGGTGTTCCCTTCTCTGTCTCAGCTGCCCTTTCCCCCAGCATGTTGAGACCAGTTTCTAAGCTGTGGGGCAGACCTCCTGGTTCTTATCTCTACTACTCTTGGGTGTTAGTAACAGAAGGGGAGACTAACACCCAAGGGTTTTGATCTTTTTGACTTTGGGGTATGTGATCTTAGCTAGTAAGTTACTCAACTCATTTTGTCCTTTTAAAATAGATATGACAAAAATTTTAGAATTCCTAGAGTGACATCTCAAACTCTACACTGCTGATATACCAGGAGTAGCACATTGGATGGGATGTAAAGTAGAAGGCAATAAATCTTGATTAAGAATATTAACACACAGAGCATAACCTGTAACAGCATGTTAGTAAGTCTCTTATCACTGTATCATTGTCATCCCATTGCTCATCGATTTGCTCGAACAGGCACCAGTAATGTCTCCATTGTGAGACTTGTACTGTTTTTGGTTCTTATACAAGGGCTTAATGGCTTCAGGGTGAGATAAACAATGTTCACACACTTTCTGCTTAGGAAATCTTTTTGATCATTTTTAGCGAGTTATTTATAACAAGCAATGTAAAATAAATTATTTAGGGCCTACTATTGGGTCAGGCTTGGTAGTGATTGGGAAAATTGGAAATATTGGTGATGGAAAGGTGGTGGGATTGGTGGGGTTGGAATATTGAATGTAATAAACGATTGTGGGAAATGCTCTAACTTATATGAAATTACTTAGTTCATTGTGTAGCCTTCACATCAATTTTAAGTGGAACCAAAATGACAGTCAAAGGTCTGAATATTTTTTTTTCCTAGTAAATGACTTCCTGTGAAGCTTGTGTTTAATTTTCTCGTTATCTGTGGTTCTTTCCGTCATGTCTTTGACATAGGTTCTTAAGTGTGAAGTGGAATTGATGGCCAGAATGGCAAAAACTATTGATAGCTTCACTCAGAATCAGACACGACTGGTGGTTATCATCGATGGGCTGGATGCCTGCGAGCAAGACAAAGTTCTTCAGATGTTGGACACTGTATGTTGTAACTATCTGGAAATGCTAACATTTATAGCAGCTGAGAGGAATGACCTTTAAGAATAGCTCAGATGGGCCTGGGGATGTGGCTCAGGTGCTTGGTCCTGTGGACCACCAGGGTCACAACTGACAGGGCTTGAGAAACAACTGGGTGCCAAGGATTAAATCAAGGGTTTCAAACATGCAAAGCCCTGTCAGTTGTGACCCTGGTGGTCCACAGGGCCAAGCACTCCTGTTGGTGGCCCACACACAATTTAAAAAAAATTAAAATATATAGCTCCATACAGAATTTAAAGTCTCCTTTGGTTAAAGTGTGTGAACATTAGTGACTCCTTAAAATATATGTTAGAAACAGTATGTAACTATAGACAGAGGCCAGCATACTTACTATTTCATGTATACACAGATATTTCTCATGTCTTACAGAAACCATGTGTCTCAAAATAGGATAGCATTGTTTGGGGATTTCATCACTGTTAAATGGTAAAAAGATTTTGGTAGTGAAAAACTCAGAGTAAGACTTAATAAAATTTGTTTTTTCATAGAATAATATTTTGATGAGAGAAATAGTATTTAAAAATTAGTTAACAAAGGATAATACAGAATTTGAAGACATGTTTTATTACTCTGCTTAATTTACACTTCATATGTGCACTTTTTTTCCACCACAGGTCCGAATTCTGTTTTCCAAAGGCCCATTCATTGCCATCTTTGCAAGTGACCCACATATCATTATAAAGGCAATTAACCAGAACCTCAATAGTGTGCTTCGTGATTCAAATATTAATGGACATGATTATATGCGCAATATAGTTCATTTGCCTGTTTTTCTTAATAGTCGTGGACTAAGTAATGCAAGAAAATTTCTTGTAACTTCAACAACAAACGGGGACATTCCATGCACAGATGCTGCAGGTATAGATCAAGTTCTTCCATTTTGTTAGCTTTTAACATAGTTTTGTAGGGTATTTTTTATATAGTGAATCTTCTTTTGTCATTAAAAAAATATTATTGGCACTTTAAATATAACCATAGAACTTTAGTACAAATAGTGCTCTCTTGATAAATTCCTTAAGGTATCCAGGAGGATGCTGACAGACGAGTTTCACAAATCAGCCT
Organism: Sorex araneus; assembly: GCF_027595985.1. Classification (NCBI taxonomy): domain Eukaryota; kingdom Metazoa; phylum Chordata; class Mammalia; order Eulipotyphla; family Soricidae; genus Sorex; species Sorex araneus. The sequence continues at coordinate 344,304,928 of NC_073313.1, read as the reverse complement.
TGGGGAGATGACAAAACTCGGTAGCAAGACAGCCCTCAATAGACGGGTAAGAGGCCATTTGTTTGGAAACATGTTTTTATTGCTAAAATTCAAATGAAGCTAAAGTGGTGCCCTTTATTCTTTAGTAGAGATAGCATAAATATTATCAAGTAGCTGTTATCATTGGATTGCCTTTGTACATCTGGTGGCTTTTCTAGGGATGTCTGAAACTTATACTGAAATCTAGCTAAATTGTGTCAGAGTCCCCTTCCTTTCCTAGTCTTTTGGAACCCAAATACTTCTCCAGACTCTTGAGGAATTAAGACAGTGAGACTTTTAAAGCCCCCTGAATGAAATCATTCAAGGAAAAAGGGTCTAGAACCAGTCCATTTACTTCAGGTGCCCTTTGTTCTCAGGGAGAATGAGGTTTTGTAGAGTAAGAAAACTCTGATCCACCTTCCTCCTTCTCCAGTGCTCATGAGGTGTGTGCTCTCATTTCTCTACTTATAGAACCATTCTGGGCACTTTCCAACCACTTTGAGTTTCTGCATTTCTCCCAGAATACTATAGTTTTCTCCCGGAATGCTATAGTTTTGTGACAGCTACATCCTGAGGAATGTTCTTATGTTTAGAACAAGGCAGTTCATAGACAGGAAGATACCCGCCTATATTGTAACTATATTGAGTTCCTGCATAGCTATTTCTGAGGTAGTGCCATGTAAAGAAGCTAAGATTTCCAGGTGTTAGCATCATTGTTTTTCCTAGCTAGCTACCATCAAATTTGACCATTGTATCTTCTAAAAAGGGTGATTTTTCTTATTTTATGCTTCTATGCTACACAGATGTAAGATTGAATACTGAGTGGCGATAGCACTGAATTAGAAGGAGGTGATTGGCTATTCTAAATTGCTCTGAACTCAGTCCTAACTCAGTTCCTCTGTCACTACCCCATTCCCTTGCCTCTGGAATTCTGATGAGGTCACACTTTTCTTGTGCCTTTCAGATGGAATCCCCCACTGCACCGTGCGGGTGCCTTTCAGTCATATACATATATATATATGCATATATATACACACACATATATATACACACATATATACACGTATATATACATATGTATATATAGGGAAAGTTGAGCCATTTTAGATAGTTGTCCTGTTTTAAAATCTTGATCTTAAAAATCAACATACCGAATTTTTAGACAAGAGAATTCTTGTCTAATTCTCTTGTCACTTCTCTAATTCGACAAGAGAATTACTTGCTTTCTTGTTCCAGGATTCTTATAAATACTGAGCTGTACAAGTTATTACACAGTTTTACTTGCTTATAATTTTGACATGCAGACAATTTTCTTTGATTGCGCAGTCTACATTCAAATGTACCTGAAGTTAAACTTTAGCATTTGATACAATTTCTGCTGTTATTAGTCAATGTAAGGATTCTGCCTTAAGGAAAGTGAGAATAGTTTTTATTGCTGTGTAATCTTTCTCTTTGCGTAAAATTTTGGATTTTCTAGTTGGTGTCATAAATATATACTGTCTCCTCAAAAGCTTTTAGTTCTCAGATTCAAAGTATGGGATTATTCTCACTGATAATGCACTGTTTCAGGATACTTACCGAAGAAGGCAGATGCAGCGGACAATTACTCGGCAGATGTCCTTTGATCTTACAAAGCTACTGGTTACGGAAGACTGGTTCAGTGACATCAGCCCTCAGACCATGAGAAGATTACTTAATATTGTTTCTGTGACAGGTGACTTTTGTTTTTTCCTTCAACATTCAGTGGTACTAAGTGAATGGGAGAAAGTAATAGCACACTATATATTCGACAATGGGCTAATATTCAAGATATATAAGAAACTCAGCAACAGAAAATAACTCCATCAAAGATGGAGAAAAGAGGGTAGCAGACACTTCTTAAAAAAAAAAAATTAACATACTTAGAGGCTTATAGGCACATAAAAAAGTGCCCATCATGTGAGTTATCATCTGACATTGAGAGATCAATGTATATATATTAAAAACGCCAGAAACTAGTGGTGGCAGGGATGTGGATGAAAAAGAACCCTTAATTACTGCTGGTGAGCATATAAATTGGCTTATTTACTATGGAAAATAGCATAGAGATTGCTCAAAAACTTAAAAATAGAATTTACATCTGAGTCACCAGTTTTACTCCTAAGTGTTTGTCCAAATAAATCAAAACATGAATTAAAAAGGATATATGCACACCTGTATATTCATCTGCTTGCAGTAGCCAGGATCTGACAACAACCCATATACCCAGTAGAGGAGGATGTGATAGCTATTTATCTATCTATCTACGTACACACAATGGAATACTACTCAACTATGAGAAAAGATGAAATATTGTCTTTTATTATAACATGAATGGAACTGGAGGGGATCATGCTAAATGGAATAAGTCAGAATGAAAAAGATGGGCTAGGGAGATGACTCAAAGCTTTGCATGAGGGGCCTAGGTTCAGTTCTTGGCATTGCAGGGTTTCCCAAACACTGCCAGGAGTGGCTCCCAAAATAAAAATCAAAAGGAGAAAGACTGAAACTGAGGATATTACTAATATGTGATATATATATATATCACATATATATATACTGTATATATACCACATTGTTAAATGGTAAAAAGATTTTACCATTTAAAATATATATACCATGTATACATCTATACAATGGAATACTATGCAGCTGTTAGAAAAAAGGAGGTCATGAATTTTGTATTCAAGTGGATCGGCATGAAAAGTTTCATGCTAAGTGAAATGAGTCAGAGAGAGACAGACATAGAAAGATTGCACTCATCTATGGCACATAGAATAACAGAGTGGGAGACTAACACCCAAGAATCATAGAAATAAATACCAGGAGGTTGACTCCATGGCTTGGAGACTGACCTCACATTCTGGGGAAAGGGTAACTCAGAGAAGGGATCACCAACTATAATGTAGTTGAAGGCCATGCGGGGGAAGGGAGTTTCGGGCTGAATGAGGGCTAGAGACTGAGCACAGTGGCCACTCAACACCTTTATTGCAAACCTCAACAGCTAATTAGAGAGAGAGAACAGAAGGGGATGCCCTGCCACAGTGGCAGGGTGGAGTGGGGGGAGATGGGATTGGGGAGGGTGGGAGGGATGCTGGGTTTACTGGTGGTGGAGAATGGGCACTGGTGAAGGGATGGGGTCCCGAACTTTGTATGAGGGAAGCATAAGCACAAAAGTGTATAAATCTGTAACTGTACCCTCACGGTGATTCACTAATTAAAAATAAATAAATTTTAAAAATAAATAAATTTAAAAAATTAAATATATATATATACCATTTAAAAATATATATTTAAAATAATATGTATACCATTTAAAAATATATATTTAAAATAATATGTATACCATATATACCCATAAAATATATCACATTTTATAATAAATAAATCACATCTTATATATATATATACACATATATATAAAAGGAAAAGAAAGCTTTAAACTGGCTTTCTAGTGAATATAAACCCTTTGACTCTGACCATAGAATTAAGATTACCAAGCATTGGGTAGATAAGTAGACCAAAAAGGTCCGAAGGACTATGGTGATGAGATATTGGTATTTTGGTGGCAGATGTGGTATGGTAACATTGTACTTCTAGAATATATGTACATTTATGCTTTTACAAGACATTGTTGTCTCAATGAAATTTTTTAATCTGATACTCAGATTATACACTGGTATTCTGTTTTGGTTTTCAAGTGATATTTTAAATAAAAAATACTGGCAACAAAATAGATGCTAATTGCCTACTGACTGAATTCCACTGATAGAATTCTGCCCTCTACCGATGACCCTTGTTTTTGATGCTTACCTTTAAGCCAGTATCACAGGATTGTGATTACTATTAGGCAAGTCATAAGTATGAAATCAGAAATGCTAGTGCTTATGTTAATGTTTAAATTATTAATAAGTTTCATGAAGGCTGAACCATATTTATTTTGTTAATCATGTATTCCCAATACTAGTATAGCATTGTGCTAGTCCATACTCCAATGAGTTTTCATGTCTCTCAAATGTGAGAGACCTAAATTAAAGGTAAAGCCCCTGTCAGTCTACCAGACTGGATCCCACTTTTCAGGGGTAAAACAATGCAGTGATAATAATGTAGTTTATATATTTATGAGCATATCTACTGAGAGAATCAGAACCTAGATATAAAGAAAGAATTGAATGGGGATTCTGTGCATGTGTAAGTGTTTGTGTGTGTGTGTGTGTGTGTGTGTGTATATGTAGGTAGGTAAAGGGCTAATTTATACCCAAACCAAAACAAATAGATAACTTTTTCAAAATAGATACCTTAGTCTAGATATAAACTAGACTGATAATGGAGTAAAGTGGACAATGTTTAAAATTTTTCTAAATGACATAAGTAGTTCAGAATACCAGAGAAATCAAGGAAAAATTGATTGAGTTTCAATATCCAATACCCATTCAATAAACAATATCCATTCTGAAGTTTGACGATAATAGCACATTTGTAAGTAAACCGAAAGGCAGAACACTGGTTGAGAATCTCAGTGATAGACAAGAAATTTTAAAGTATATACTACACTTGATCTTAGCCAAAAAGCCGAGAAGTGATGAAATTTTAAAGTATATAAACAAATTTTAGAAAGACATTATAGCTGAATTGATAGAAGTAATCCATCCTTAGTACATAAAGGTGAGAGTATATCAGATTGTGCAGATATACTCTCACAGAATAAAATCATAATGGAGCCACATAATTTGGATGTAAGAACCCTCAACAGGTTCTTAGATGGTATTTTAGGGCAGAGGTTCTCAAACTTACTGACCTTCTGCTCTCTTTTCAGGAACAAAAATCACTTGGTACCCTTCTGGAAATCTACCTTTTTTTTTAAAGCAAAGTGCCCTCCAGATGTTACCCCTATCCCCTGAGGTAGCCCTTCCCCACCAGAGGCTATGTTAATGGCTCAGTTTGGGAAACACTGCTTTAGAGGATGGGGCCATCAAGGATTCTTCAATATTCTGTTCTGTGATTGGTGCACAGCCTGTAGACTGTCACACAATATGACACATAGTTCTGAGATATTTGCCTTCTTGTATGTGGTCAAAGCAATGTTTAGCACAGTGGCAAATCACATTTTATTTTATATTTAAACAGAATTGTAATGAAACCATTGAAGTTTTCCAGTAGTACTTTTTTTGTATTGTAAAAATCCTGCCTGTGGATGTATGAATAAATATATGTATGTATGGATGGATGGATGGATGAAACACTCTTGTGTTCATGGCAGCGCTATCAAAATAGCAAAGATCTGGAAACAACCAAATTCTCAATATATGAGTAAAGAAATTGTGGCATATATACAGAATGGTTTACTACCCAGCTGCAAGATGAAAACATCCAATGTCATCTGATTTAGCCTCTATGGAAAATAGTATGAAGACTCCTCAAATCATTAAGAATTGAACTCCCTTAACAGTAGATAGAAGGGTCAGGAAGATTGCTCCATAGTTGGAAGCCTGCCTCACGAGCTGGTGAGGAGAGGACAGCTGGAATAGAGAAGGGACCACTAAGAAAATGATAGTTGGAGGAATTGGTTGGCATGGGAGATGTTTGCCGAAAGTAGATAATGGACCAAACATGATGACCTCTCAGTGTCTGTGTTGCAAGCCATAATGCCCAAAAGTAGAGAGTATGGGGAATATTGTCTGCCATGGAGGCAGTGGAGGGTGGGAAATGTGGGGGTATACCGGGGATATTGTGGTGGGGAATGTGCACTGGTGGAGGGATGGGTGTTTGATCATTGTGTGATTGTGACTCAGACATGAAAGTTTGTAACTATATCTCATGGTGAATCAATAAGATTTCAAAGAAAGGGAAAAAAAGAATTGAACTCCCAGACCAGAGCGATAGTACAGCAGGTAGAGTTTACCTTGCACATGGCCAACACGGGTTTGATCCTTGGCATCTGGTCCCCCAAGCACCGTCAGGAGTAATTCCAGAGGGCAGAGCCAGGAGCAACCCCTGAGCATCGTCAGGTGTGACTCAAAAAGGAAAAAAAAAAAGGAACTCCCATAAAAGCCATTAATTCTACATCTTGACATCTGTTCCAAGGGCTCAAAACCACTGTTTTGAAAAGATACATGCACTCCTGTGTTCATGGCAACACTATCACAAGAGCAAAGATCTGGAAACAACCCAAGTACTCAAGAATAGATGAGTAAAGAAATTGTGGTATACATACAGAATGGTTTACTACCCAGTTGCAAGGTGAAAACATGTATTTTGTTGTCACATGGATGGAACTAGAGGATAGCATGCTGAGTGAAGTCAGTCAGGAGAGAGACAAATACAGAATGATTTCTGTCGTGTGAATATAAAGTAACATATGGCAATAGATCCTGAGAGTCCACCTACAGAACTGAGTCTACCAAGGGGATTGGGGACATTGTTGGAGGAACACCAACAATGTTTGGGGACATTGTTGGAGGAACACCACAATGACACTGTGGTGGCGGGTCATTGTGTGTATGAAACTATGTCATTTACAGTATTATAATTTGTGATGCCTTTATAAAAATTTAAAGTAAAGTCATATAAATGCTAGGTTTGAAATAGTATTATAAATCAAATGTAATCTTTCAAGATTTGAAGTTAAATTATTTTTGAATATATTGAATGTTTTGCTTAACATCTAGTTAACATTAAAACGTTTTTGGATTTCTTAAAGGGCGGTTACTGAGAGCCAACCAGATTAGTTTCAACTGGGACCGGCTTGCTAGTTGGATCAATCTTACTGAGCAGTGGCCCTACAGAACTTCCTGGCTCATACTGTATTTGGAAGAGACTGAAGGTATTCCAGATCAAATGACACTAAAAACCATCTATGAAAGGTACTTTGTCTAACCATTTTATATTTAAGCCTTGATTGAATTGATTTTTCAGAAAAAAAAAGTTGAATGCATATAAATTAAAATGAGTATAAAATAGTATATATATGATGTTCATTTCCCTAGCTTGGGGGAAATAACTCAGTGAACTGGAGCATAAGCTCTGCATGTAGCAACCCAGGGTTTGATCACTGGAACCACATTATTCCCCAAGCGCTGTTAGGAATGACCCACAAGCACTGAATCTGGAGTAGCCTCTGAGTTCAACTTAGGGAATGGTTCATACCCTGCCCCCAAAATATGTCTCTAGGGGGCAGAGAATTAACACAGAGGTTAAAGCTCTTGCCTTACATGCGACTGACCCTGGTTCAATACCCAGTGACACATATGATCACCCTAGCACCACCAGGAGTGAGTGATTCCTGAGCTCAGTGACAGGAGTAATTTTTGAGCACGGCAAGATGTGGCTCTAAGAGACATACTCACAGCCACCCGCCCCCCCCACACACACACACCCCTCACAAAAACCAAAGGTACATTTCCGGATTCTATTCATTTTTCCTATTAATTGTATTAATTGTATCCTGCAGTTTTATTAGCACAAGTATATCTCATAAAAAATTTGCAACTTTATTCTTTTTTATATATTATAACTATAATAAAATATATAATTATTTTTCTTTTATGTTGGCATACATATGGTATTTATAGATACCAGTATTTGGGTATGAAATTTAAACCTTTGAAGCATTTGTTTCTTTTAAAATTTTTATTCTTTGCCTTTATAGACAAAGGAGGTTGCATTTTTCCTATCACTAGTCTTTACAACTTTATAGCTGGAGGATTTAAGGAACTCAATACTGACTATAAAACATAGCTTGCATTGAGAATTAAAGGAATTTAATTTTTTTTATTAGTCAGTCATTTGAAGTAAGTTTTTGGAAAGTTAAGCAGTTAAAGTACAGCATCACTGTATCACTGTCATCACAGTCATCCCATTGCTCATCGATTTGCTCAAGCAGGCACCAGTAATGTCTCCATTGTGAGACTTGTTACTGCATATCAAATGCGCCAGGGGTAGCTTGCCAGGCTCTCGGGTTGGCCACGTGCTAGGCAAACGCCCCACCCACTGTGCTATCGCTCCAGCCTAAAGGTACAGTGAAATGTCAAATATGTAAAGTTTTGAGTGTTGCATCTTTCTTGTCAAATTCATAAATAAAAGTATGGCCTATTTGTTTACAGATTTCTTAATGCATTTAAAGTTTCTGGTTGCTACTCTAAGTGTTGCTTAAAGAATATAAAGCAAGGGAACTACATAAAAAAATTTGATAAAATTGGATATAATTGAAACTACTTTCTTAAGCAGTGTAGCACTGTCGAACTGTTGTCCCTTTGTCCCATTGTTCATCGATTTGCTCGAGCAGTAACGTCTCCATTGTAAGGCATGTTACTGTTTTCAGCATATCGAATACGCCACAGATAGCTTGCCAGGCTCTGCAGATAGGATACTCTGGGTAGCTTGCCGGACTCTCCAAGAGGGGTGGAGGAATCAAACCCGGGTCGGCCACATGCAAGGCCCTGCCCACTGTGCTATCTGTGATTTTAGCACTTTCTTAAGCATATAAATGAAATATTAAATCTAACAAAAGAGTCCATTGTTCATATACTAAAATTTGTCTATTCGGTTTCAATTAATTTTTCCAGAGCATTGTCATTGTACAGTGCTCTAGAACTGTACAATGACAATGTTTCCCACTATTTACAATATCTTTTTCATACACGTGTTGCTATTTTCTACATCAATATCTTTTTTAAAGAGTTGTAGTGAATAATTATAGAGTTAGTATACATATTTATCCTATTCTAATTAAATGAAGATTTAACTTAGGCTAAATTAGCTGTAGTTTACATTAACTGAATTATTAGGAGAATGGCTTGGTATTGTTTCTCTAGAACAGTGTGCTTGGCTTCAAGAAATTTGAAAACTTGGTAACAGGAGAACTGAATATCTCATAGGTGTCCTTATTTAACAATGCAAGTTTGGGCCAGGGATATGGCACAGTTCTCGAGTGCATGCCCCCAAATATGTGAAGTCCTGGATGTGATCCCAGCACACACACACAAAAAAGATAGAGAAGGAAAGTTTGCTTAGCAATTAGGTTTTCTCCTTTTGGCATTGAATAGCATCAATTTTTTCCTTACTTCCAGCTTTTCTACTAGATGCCCTGCTACAGTCTTGTAAAGCTCAGAGAAGTGGTTATAATGGTTCATATTATTAACAAGAAAAATTGTGCTTCAGAAAGTAACTTTCTACTCACTCAGTTTTTAGGTAGCAGAGCTGTTTCAGTCTACATTTTTGTGGCTCCATGAACTACCCACATTAAATGTAAAAGAGGTGGTCCACTATTCTCAGCCCTTTACATTTAAGTCCTTTCATTGTTACAGTTCTATAGTGTAGGAGGTACTAGTTTTCCCATTTTGCATGGGAGTTATTCAGGTAAAATCACATCTTTTTTTTTAACATCTAATTTCTTTATTAGAATTAGTTTTATCCTTTTATATTGAATGGAGACATTATTGACACCCGCTCGAGCAAATCAAAGATGAACAGGATGACAAGTGACAAGTGACATTATCATTGGGCATTACTTTAGAAGTTAATAGTTCTGGAGTTTCCTAATTGATTTTTGTTGACATAGTGGCAAGAAAATAAGATACTGAAAAAGAGGACAAGGAGTAACTGGATCTCATTTTAGATATAATCATTTGAATATAACGTGTTGCTGAAATCTTGACTCTTTTTTAAACTAAGATGAGTAGGGGTTGGAGATGTAATGACTTGATTTTGAAAAGTAAAAGAGACAAATGTAGAAAGCATCTTAAGCTTTTGAGGAACTTACACATTATTTAATTAGCATTTTTTTCTATTAGAAAATAATTTCAAACTTAAAGCAAAGTTATTAGAATAAGAATAGTGCAAAGACTATTCACATGCCCCTTATTCAGATTCGTCTGTTATTAAGATTTTACTTTACTTTTCCATTTGCATTCAAATTGCCTCCTGTTCTCTCTTTTGGTGCAGTCCAATATATTGAGATAAGCCATTTGAGTAAATTACATACAAACATATCTTTTGTTCCTAAATACTGGAGTGTTAAGGAACTTACTTATTCTGATTGAAGATCCAAGCATACATATTTGAAACTAGAGGAAAGCAGATGTGTTATGTCTGAATCAGTTAGCCAATTAACAAGTTTTATCAATGTCAGACTAAAACATTGCTTTCTGGATGATAGGAAACGTTTCAGGGTAGACATTTTTTCTGATATAAAATTATTTTACCTTTTAAAACTTTTATTTAATTTTCAGCACCTGAATGAATCTCAGATATATAACTTCCTAATATTTAAGGAAATTTTCAAAAATTTACATTTTTGTTTTAATTAATTAAGGTGCATGTTATAGACAAAATAGAACAATATGTCACCTGATGTTTAAAACAGTGTTTTTTTCATCTTGCTTATGAAATAGAACTTTTTCCTAAAAAAAAGGTATGTTTTGGGAGGAATATTTTATCATTTAATAAAATAATTGGGGTGAATTTTTATAGACCATTATTTTATTGCTCTTGTGAATATAGGGGTATTTTGTATTAGAGGTAGAGTTGTAATAAGGTGACTAAAACTTTATTTTGCTATTAAACTAATCTAGTATTTATATTTCATCACTTGGTGACCTGCATTTTATGGATTGCTTAAATGCAGGGTGATTTAGCGTAACTTTTTAAATTTTTTCTGATGTATGTCTTAAATGCACACTAATACAAATAATGCTTTGTAGCTAGTCTAAGGAAGGAAAAAAGACAATGCTAAAGTAGCTTTAAAATTTCATTGAGGAATTGACTTCATACAAATTTATTGAGATGAATTTACATAACTAAGAATATAGTTTGATCAACACATTGAAAATCATATGTTGGATTAGGTTCAAATAATTTAAACGACTATTCTAGTTATTGAAATAGGTTAAAATGATTCAGATAACTATTTCTAGTTAACCATGGTTAAGTTCCTGATGCTGTTGCTTTTCATTTAAATAATAAAAAAATTATTTATAGCAGACAAAAAGCAGCAGTATATAATTGATATTCATTTATTGTATTAAAGAAATCTGATTTTGTGAAAACAATCAGAAAATAGTATTTTTAACGCTGGTAGTAAAATTTATTTTTTTAATCCATAAAAAGCCTCATTTATTTTTATAGAGATTTGATGACACATCTGCTTGCTTTATTCAGCTGAAAAGAAAATGTTGGTTCTTGGTGTTTGGTGAAATTGCTTTGTTAAATTATTTTCTAAATTGTTCAACTTTTAACAAATGACATTTGATACTAACACTGGGAAGCAATTTCAGCTAATTAAGTAGATCCCTCTATAAACCATTGGAACATTAAGATGACATACTGTTCATTCAAGATTATTTTAATTGGTACAATTATTGTAATTTTCTTGCAATTATGTGTTGAGCTAAAAGCTTTTGTCTAGATCATTTGAGGGTTTTTTGGTTAACGTACATTTAGTAAGAAGAAAGGGAGTAAAATAAAAACCTTAGATAAAAATTTTCTGTAGCATTTTAGACAACCATTGAAATATTTTAGCATGAAACTTATTTCTGGTATTTTTTCAGTAAGCATTTTAAATGATAAGTTTTTTTAAATTTAGTTTTTACTCAGCATATTTTTTCTCCCTTTACTAACTGCTTGAAATCTCTTAGTTAATTTTTTGAGGTAACATTAGCTTACAAGTGTGTAAATGTAGATTTTAGGGGTACAAAGTGGTTACCACACTATGTATACCACTAAAGTGCCAGAACCTACCACTTCAATCCAAAAAACACTCCCTTTCCACATCCCTCCCTTAGATCACTGCGCCGTTGTCAGAGGCTAAGGGCTTCCTTTACTGGGCTTTATCTAGTCCTTTGCTGTTTCTTTATGTACTACCTATGAGAGAGATCATCGTAATTTTGTCTTTCTCCACCTGAAAGACTTTGCTTAGCATGACACCTTCCATTTGAGCCAGATGCCATCCTTTTTAGAGTGGAGTGTATTCCACTGTATATATACATCACAGTTGCAGGTTTTTAAAATACTAAATCGTTTTTATGAAGATAATAGTTTAACAGTTCTGTTTGACACTGCTCAAGCAATCTTTTACTCAAGATAATATAATCATACTAGTTTTATTAATGTGAATGCCATATTTTATTTTGATATTCTATTATTTTGGTGTTCTGTTTTTTAAAACAATAGAATAAATTTTAAGAGAAGCTGGAATGGTAACCATTTCTCATTTCATCGAAATAACTATTTGTTAAGTAGACATTTGTGTATGACATTTGCCCTAAATTCAATATCCTTAAATTATTCAAGTGATGGTATTTCTGTTCTTAAGACATTTTTCTTAATGAAGCGTATGTCTTATGATAGTTCTTCCTGACACTTAGCCCAAGTTTCATGAGCTTAATTTTGTTGCTTTTAATGTGTTTTCAGCTCTCACTCACCTCCTTCTTATTTCCTTTGTGTTCTGGGTGACTATTAGTCCTGCATAATCTACAACATTATGTGGTGTAGATTATCCACAGATTTGCTTCTTTTGCCTGTGGATTTAGGATCCGAATAGGAATAGTAGGAAATATTGGACACTAGTTACTTTAGAATCATAATGAAATTATGCCATTTGGGAATGATGTGACTTCTCTGTGGATATTGGTGTTGTTATTCAGCATTTATTAATTTGATATTTTGTCTATAATTAGTGTTTCTATTATTATTTGCTGTATCTATTTTTCTTAATATATATGAATACACAATATTATTTAAAACTCCAATGTTTCATCAGTATTTTCCATCTTCTTTTAATCACAAAAATTGCCCCATTTCAAATAGTCCCCAAATATCAAATACCTAGAAATATACTAGTATTTTCTGTCTTTTAAAAAAAAATTACCTTTTTTTAGGAGAGAACAAAAGGGAATGCCCTGCCGCAGAGGAAGGGTGGGGTGATGAGGGATGGGGTGGGGGTTGGGGTGGGGATACTGGGAACATTGGTGGAGGAGAATGGCCACTGGTGGAGGGATGGATAAATGATCACTGTATGACTGAAATGCAAACATGAAAGTTCATAAGTTTGTAACTGTACCTCACAGTGATTCACTAATAAAAATGTTTTTAAAAAATTACCCTTTTTTTGAAAAAAAAATTGCAAATCCAAATCTTTGCAAGACTATCAGGTAATTTCCATATAGGAAAGGAAACATTTCATGTTTATACTGAAAAAAATAATTTCTAAAATTATTTTCAATATTTTATTTATTAAGTTTATAATAAAATTATAAATTTCAAGATCATGTTATCTGGGTAAAAATAAACAACATTAATATATATTCAAAATTTAATGTGAAGTTTTAGCCTTTGAAGCATGAACAATGATGACTGTAATTAGATGTAATGCTGGAAATTGCATATGTATTTTGGGTTGTATATTGTTTGTTCCTATTATTGTCTGAACAAACTGGGAAAATGTAAATTCCTAGAGATAAAGGTAAAGGGTGAATTTTTATTTCTTTGATGTACCTGAAAATCATACCTGCTTTTTTTTTTAATATGGGGGGAAATGTTTTTTTAACTTATTTATATACATTGGGACTGGAGCGATAGCCCAGCATTTGCTGACCCAGTTTCATTTTTCTCCATCCCTCTCGGAGAGCCCTGCAAGCTACTGAGAGTATCCTGCCCACATGGCAGATCCTAGAAAGCTACCCATAGTGTATTAGATATGTCAAAAATAGTAACAAGTCTCACAATGGAGACGTGGGCAAATAGATGAACAACCCAAGGATAGTGCTACAGTGCATTTATATACATTGATACTTCTCTGCCTTGTCATTGCTACCAGACTTTTAGCAACATCCAAAAGCAAGAAAGTTACAGAAAACTACTTTCAAACACTTCTTGTTGACCAGACAGTGTTACAGACATGTAAATGTATCCAGGGTAGATTCCTGCCTTGAGAAGAATTTTCTAGCATGGTATGACAGGGAATAGACAATCTGGCATTTAGACTATATAGCATGTTGAAAGATGGCAGGCGCTATGGAAAATATAATGTAAACTGGAACAGAGCAAGAAGAGGGAGTGAAGCATAGTCCTCCTTGGGGAAGGAGGATGTTGAGCAAAAAACTTACAGGAAACAAAACTTCCCAAGCAGATTTTCAGGGAAAGAATTTTCAGCCACAGGCTACTGTTAGGACAGAGGATCTAAGGTCAGATAGTGCTCTGTATGTTTCAGAAATACCAACAGGGAAGCTAGTATGCCTCCAGGATTCCAGTCAGAGAGCTCTGTCTGGTTGGAGATGAGGTTAGCGGAGGTAATAGGCAGCTTTTGGAAGAACATTAGAACTTCTGTCTGGCCCATTCTCTCCTCTCCTACCTCATTCTACTGATCTCCTCTTTAATTAAGTACTTAATGATCTTCTGATCTGAGCTAAAACCTCAGGAAGTCCCTTGTAATCAGGAATACCCATTCTCCAAGATTTTTATTAGATATATTCACCGTATACTGGTATGTTGTTGCATAGCACTTTTATTATTAATATTTGCATTGCTCTTTCTTTAAAATATATTTCTTCAACTCAGTATGAGACTCCATGGACTGTAACTTTTATAAACTTTTGTAAATTCCTTGTTTCTAGACATTCTTAGCATAGAGTAGGTGTGGTGGATATTTCTGAAAAAATAAAGATCAAGACATTTAGATTGGGGAAAGCATGGATTGGAGAAAGGTAGTAAATGAGAAGCTGCATCTTGAAAAATAGTATTCACAAGACCCTTGTTCTTGAGTTCTGGATGTGGGTAAAATGTTGTAACACCAGTCTGTCCCCAGTCAGACTGAACACAGAGATTGCAGTGCTTATATATTTCAGCCATTTATTAGGTAATAATATCAAAGCAATGTTTTCATCAGCATTTCCCTGAAATTTTTAGTTCAGCCATTTTCTAATCCTTCCGTGAACTTTCTGTATGGTGGAGTTGCTTCATATTGGCAGTTTCTATTCACAGACTGAGGTCAGTATAGTTTTTAAAAAGGCCTTGTGCCCCATTTTTGTTGGACTAAACATTTTTTATTTGGTTTATTCATTAATTAGGTATTCATAGTTTATTGTGTGTTAGTCACATACTATAAAAAGCACTTGCTCACATGACCTGAGCCTTCAGTGTGTTCCACACATAGGATAAGTACTGTTCCTAAGTGTTTTTTTTTTTGGGGGGGGGTCACACCCAGTGATGCACAGGGATTATTCCTGGCCCTGCACTCAGGAGTTACTCCTGGCGGTGCTCAGGGGACCATATGGGATGCTGGGAATTGAACCCGGGTCAGCCACATGCAAGGCAAACTCCCTACCCACTGTGCTATCACTCCAGCCCCTAGATTATTTTACTTAATACTCTTAACTCCAGGAGGCCTCTTAACTCTAGGAGAATTGACCTGAGATCACACAGCCCTCACTGTTGTAGGTTCCACTGGCTTATTTCAGGAAGCCAGGAGGCTGACTATAACTGCAGAGATAATCAATGGGTCTGAGATACTAGAAACATATAATTAAGCTAGTTTATTGCCAGGTATATTTTTAAGTGAATGTCTAAAATTATTATTTATCAGAGGGAATGTTAGAGCATTGAGAAATTTTTCTAGACGATTCATTTGGTATTAATAAAAATGCAAAATTCTTGTCACCATAGATAAAACCCCAGATTTTATTCAGTTTTAACTGTTTCTAGTGACTGCAATAAATTCTGCATTAAAAACTTAAAAATAAAGTTGTGAGCCTTTATGATGTGTTTATGCACACTGACTTGGTGGGCTGGAGTGATAGCACAGTGGGTAGGGTGTTTGCCTTGCATGTGGCAGACCTGAGTTCGATTCCTCTGTCCCTGTCGGAGAGCCCAGCAAGTTACCCATGGTGTTTCAATATGCCAAAAACAGTAACAGCAAGTCTCACAATGGAGATGTTACTGGTGCCCGCTTGAGCAAATCCATGAACAACGGGATGACAGTGACAGTAACTTGGTGTAATTTTTTTCAGGAAAGGTATTGTATTTATTTATTTATTTATTTATTTATTTATTTATTTATTTATTTATTTATTTATTTATTTTTGT
Organism: Sorex araneus; assembly: GCF_027595985.1. Lineage (NCBI taxonomy): Eukaryota > Metazoa > Chordata > Mammalia > Eulipotyphla > Soricidae > Sorex > Sorex araneus. The sequence continues at coordinate 344,288,815 of NC_073313.1, read as the reverse complement.
GCCATACTTGGTGGTATTCAGAGGTGACTCCTGGCTCTGTGCTCAGGAATTGCCCCTGGTATTGCTTGGGGAAACCATTTCGATACAAGAGATTGAACCCAGGTTATCTGTGTGCAAATCAAATGCCTTACCCACTGTACTATCTCTCTGGGCCCCAAGGAAGGTTTTTTCATAGCTTTTTTTGTTTATAATAGAGTAAAATTGATTTTTTTTTTTTTGCTTTTTTTTGGGGGGGGTCACACGTGGCAATGCACAGAGGTTACTCATGGCTCTGCACTCAGGAATTACTCCTGGCAGTGCTGGGGAACCACTTGGGATACTGGGGATAGAACCCGGGTTGGCTGCATGCAAGGCAAACACCCTACCCCCTGTGCACTCCAGCCCCAGAAAATTGATTTTTTTTTAAATATTATCATTTGATGGCACTGGAGCAATAGTACAGCAGGTAGGGCGTTTGCCTTGTATGCTGCCAATCCGGGTTCAATTCCCAGCATCCCATATGGTCCCCTGAGCACCGCCAGGCGTAATTCCTGAGTGCAGAGCCAGGAGTAACCCCTGTGCATCGCCAGGTGTGACCCAAAAAAGAAAAAAAAGAGTTATCATTTGAACTCCTACCATTTTCTGTATTTTCTTATGCAGAACAATGGAGTTTTAAATGTTCATAGTTATGGATTAACCTTTGTCTTGCAAACTCATGACTATTGACTGTTTAAAACCAGAAGTAGCGGAATCATTTTCTCTTTACAGTATATATGTTCTTTGGTGGTGGGATATGTACACTGGTGGAGGGTTGGATATTGAAACACTGTATGACTGAAACCCAACCATGAACAGTTTTGTAGCTGTATCTCACGGTGATCCAGTTAAAAAAAAAAGTGTATTTAACTTAAAAAAAAACTAATAAAGTATATGCCTTAATATGTAGAATAAAATATATAACCATATAAGGTTGCCATTTATAAAATAAAGTAAGAGTATTGCTTATATTTAAAGTAAATTTGATTATTGAAGGATTCATATTTGCCCAAAATATTAATGACTTTAGTGATCAATTTTTTCTTATTACAGATATTTGTGATTTCAAATTTTTAAACAAAAGCATAAAATTCTTTATAAAAATAAGAATAAAGAATAGTAATCTACACAGAAAAAAATGCTAGTTGACTAAAAGCATTAGATAAGATAAAGTGAGTTGCTGTTATAAAATCATTATGCAAGTACTTTTGTTAGCAATATTCAGCAAGCCCACAAGATGGGAGTATTTCCTTAGAAAAATTATTACCATGTTCAGCGGAGAAACAAGATGTGTGATGCATTTTGCATTCCCTTTTTACAGGAAAGTACGAAAAACACCAAGTGTAATGAATATTCAAAACTCAATTTTCATTTCCTCCTTCAAAATCACTTCATTAAACATTTGTAAGTCTGAGAATCTTGATCATAAATGGGTGACTCTCTGATCACGTGGGGTTTTTGTTTGTTTGGGGGCCACACCCAACTCAGGGTTTCATCTGGCTCTGTGTTCGGGGATCACTCATGGCAGTGCTCAGGGGACTGAATATGGTACCTGGAAACCAACTTGGGTCAGCTACTTGCTTTACATGTAGCTGAAGGAGATGTGATATTTATATACACAATAGAACACTATTCAGCTATAAGAAAAGATGAAATCTTGATATTTGCAATAATATAGATAGGATTGGAAGAAGTCAAGTTAAGTAAAAGAAGTCAGGAGAAGAACAACTATTGATTAATTTCATTCATTTGTGAGATATAATACCATACCTTACCCACTATACTATCTCTCCAGCCTCTCTGGGTGGATAAGAAAAGAGATTTTTTAAAGGAATTTACTTAAAAATTTGTGTTAAGATTTAAAAATATTAAATCCTAAACTAGGACTCAAGTTCTGTGCTTCTTAAGCATTAAACTTTTATATGTTATATAATAAAATTTTGCTTTAATATGAGACATTCATATGCATACATTTTTTTAATTTTTATTTATTTATTTATTTATTTTTTAATAATTTATTTATTTTTAATTAGAGAATCACCGTGAGGGTACAGTTACAGATTTATACACTTTTGTGCTTATACTTCCCTCATACAAAGTTCGGGAACCCATTCCTTCACCAGTGCCCATTCTCCACCACCCGTAAACCCAGCGTCCCTCCCACCCTCCCCAATCCCATCTCCCCCCCAACCCACCCTGCCACTGTGGCAGGGCATTCCCTTCTGTTCTCTCTCTCTAATTAGCTGTTGTGGTTTGCAATAAAGGTGTTGAGTGGCCGCTGTGCTCAGTCTCTAGCCCTCATTCAGCCCGCAACTCCCTTCCCCCACATGGCCTTCGACTCCAATGTAGTTGGTGATCGCTTCTCTGAGTTGACCTTTCCCCGGAACGTGAGGCCAGCCTCGAAGCCATGGGGTCAACCTCCTGGTACTTATTTCTACAGTTCTTGGGTATTAGTCTCCCACTCTGATATTCTATATACCATAGATGAGTGCAGTCTTTCTATGTCTGTCTCTCTCTTTCTGACTCATTTCACTCAGCATGAAACTTTTCATGCCCATCCACTTAACTACAAAATTCTTGACTTCCTTTTTTCTAGCAGCTGCATAGTATTCCATTGTATAGATGTACCAAAGTTTCCTCAACCAGTCATCCGTTTTGGGGCATTCGGGTTTTTTCCAGATTCTGGCTATTGTAAACAGTGCTGCGATGAAAATACATGTGCAGATGTTGTTTCGATTGTACTTTTTTGCCTCTCTGGGATATATTCCCAGCAGTGGTATTGCTGGGTCAAATGGGAATTCAATATATAATTTTTTGAGAATCGTCCAAATTGTTTTCCAGAAGGGCTGAACCAGTCGGCATTCCCACCAGCAGTGAAGAAGGGTCCCTTTCTCCCCACATCCTCTCCAACAGCGGTTGCTTTTGTTCTTTTGGATGTGTGCTAATCTCTGTGGTGTGAGGTGGTATCTCATGGTTGTTTTGATCTGCATCTCTCTGATGATTAGTGATGCAGAGCACTTTTTCATGTGCCTTTTGGCCATTCGTATTTCTTCCTTGGTAAAGTTTCTGTTCATTTCTTCGCCCCATTTTTTGATGGGGTTGGATGTTTTCTTCTTGTAGAGTTCAACCAGTGCTTTATATACCATTGATATCAACCCCTTATCTGATGGCTATTGTGTAAATATCCTTTCCCATTCTGTGGATAGTCTTTGTATTCTGGTCACTGTATCTCTTGCGGTGCAGAAGCTTTTTAGTTTAATGTAGTCCCATTTGTTGATCTCTGTTTTTACTAGATTGCTTAGTTCCGTGTCACCTTTGAAGATACGTTTATCTTCAATATCGTGGAGGGTTTTGCCGACCTTGTCTTCAATGTACCTTATGGTTTGTGGTCTAATGTTGAGGTCTTTAATCCATTTTGATCTGACTTTTGTGCATGGTGTCAGGTCAAGGTCTAAACCCATTTTTTTGCATGTGGTTGTCCAGTTGTGCCAGCACCATTTGTTAAAGAGGCTTTCTTTGCTCCACTTCACATCTCTTGCTCCCTTATCAAAGATTAGATGATCATACATTTGGGGTTGTGTGTAGGGATATTCAACCCTGTTCCATTGGTCTACGGCTCTGCCTTTGTTCCAGTACCTGCATACATTTTTTTGGGGGGGGGTCACACCTGGCGATGCATAGGGGTTATTCCTGGTTTATGCACTCAGGAATTACTCCTGGCGGTGCTCGGGGACCATATGGGATGCTGGGAATCTAACCTGGGTCGGCCATGTGTAAGGCAAATGGCCTACCCGCTGTGCTATCGCTCCAGCCCCACGTATGCATACATTTGTGTTCACAGCTGCCATTTTCCTGTGCCTTATTCTTTGTGCCTAGTTTATTGTAAAACATTTGCTCTTGATGTTTAAGGTTTAATTTAATACTTTTTTTTTTTGCTTTTTGGGTCACACCCAGCAATACTCAGGGGTTACTCCTGGCTCTGCATTCAAGAATTACTCCTGGCGGTACTTGGGGGGACCATATGGGACCATAGGGGATTGAACTCAGGTCAACCTTGTGCAAGGCAAACACCCTACCCTCTATACTATCGCTTCAACCCTAATGTCATACTTCTTAAGCTTTCTTAAAGTACAATAACAAACATCTCTTAACTGCTTGTTAGCACCACACTATATTGTTAATATCCCTTCAATGGATTTGAAAGTTGATTCTCATTTACTTTCTCAGAATATTTTAAAATATTTCATTATGTACACTCCAATATAAATAGGCTTTTCTTTTAATAACATACGTTCTCATATTGAGTCAGTTGTGAATTATGTTGCCTCCTTTAACCTCTTTATTATATATTATTATTATATATCTCATTATTTGAAATTTTTTGAAATTATGTGTCATCATTTAAATTTCTATCACTTGATTACTTGCAAGGTATTAACTGGGTGTAAGCATGCTCTAGCACACTTTTTCAGGCTTGGTGAAAGCCTTTCACATGAAATAACCATGTGAAAGACTTTCTGCAAATTAAATTTTATGCAGATAATGTAGAATGAAGATAAATTTAAATTTTAACATTTTCTGGTAACAGAGAGATAGCAGAGGGGACAAGGCACTTGCTGTACATGCAGTTGATCCAGTTCATCCCCAGCACCACGTGTGGTTCTCTGTGCACCATCAGGAGTGATCACTGAACACAAAGTCAGGAGTAACCTTAAGTACTGCCAAAGGTGGCATTAAAAAAAATTGTATTTTAACATTTTCATTAGAATGAAATTTGAATAATATTAAAATTGAAACTGGTGTGTAATTACAGGATTCCTACATTGGTTAAGAAATCTTTTTATGAGATGGTGGGTGGGATAATGGAGAGATATCACAGTGGTTAGAGTACTTGCCTAGCTCACAGCTGACCCAGGTTTGTTCTCCAGCACCAGATATGGTCCCTTGTACCCCACCAGGTGTTATTCCTGCTAGTAGTAGAGCCAGGAGTAAGCCCTGAGCACCGCTGGGTATCATCCAACCGGCATCCCTCACTCCCCCAAAAACTTTTTGTATCTGCATTCAACCTTGGCACATTATAGATAATTCTATACCTTAAATAAATGCAAATGCTGATTTTCACATTTGTTTTACAGTGATATGATGTTTTCAACTAAGCTGTTCTAGAAACTTGACAGAAGATTAATGTAGAATTTTGCTTCACAGGTGAATTATCAGTGTATCTTAGAATTGTTCACATTCTTATAATTTGAAATTTTGGGTGCTGCTTGTCTTAGTCCTGTCACTGGGTTATGTCATGAATTATTGTTTTGATTTTGTAAATAGTTATTAGCTTTTTGCTCAGATATAGGGTGGAGTAGTGTTCATGCTTGAATAATTTTGTGTATAGAAAATGCGGGCCCAAATTTTAAAACTTAAGGAATGTAAATAGGCATAGAAAAATGGAAGAGAAAATTTATTTTAACATTTGCAACAAAAACAGAATACGGAAGAAAGAAAAGAAAAAGAATGCCAGGATGACCTTGGAGATCCTAAGTGCATTTTACCCACCTTTCTGTCTTATTTTTAAGGAATTGGAACATGTAAGCCATTGTCTTATGAATTTAAAACTCTGTCTATGGCACTCAGTTTGAACCACTCACGGAGCTGGGCAGAGGCTTTTGAATTAGACACACAGGTTCTCTGCTACTTACATACAAACTGATACCCAGCCACTTTCTTAACCTCTTGGAGCCATTATTTCTTCATATTAAAAAGTTGAAGTAATTCTTCATGGAATGTTGAGAGAAATTAGATAAAGTGAATAAAATACCTGGCTCAGAGAATGGCCAGCAGAAGATATTCAACACATATGATATTCTTTTTAAACTTTTCCTCTCTGATTCTTTATATCATTAAAATAAATCTTTCCTATTAGATTTTACATAAGAGAAGGGATAGCTTACTCAAAACATTTGTCATAACTTACATGTACAGAGGGTCACACCTTATCAGTATTATAGCGGAACCTTAAGTAGAGATACTTCTTTGAGCTTTTACATGTGACCCCTCTCTGTCAATCCTTTCTTGTACCTTTTGTTTTCAGAGTGGCCACCTTAAAGTCAAATGAAGCTCTGTCTCATTTTTTTATACTGGAAAACCATAGGAGTTAGGTTTTCATAATATCATGAAAGTGATATTATGTGTAGGTTGGATTTTCTTTCATTGTTCTGGAAGAAAGGCATCTCCGCAAATGGAGGGACATGAGAAGCATTTAAGGTCATACATACGTACATACAAGTAAATGAAGAGTTTGAATTTGGGCAACTGGAGTCTATCTGGAGAGGTTAAATGACCTGCCAGACACACACACACACACACAAGTGATCTAGTCTTTAAGTATTTTGTTGTTTGATGGGAAATTAGTTACATTGCTTTTTATTTTAATCATCAAATAGTATGACCTTATTCCAAAATACCTGAGATCATCTGTTAATACTTAAAGCCTGTTAGTGCAGAAATATTTATTTCAGAAAACAGCCAGGTTGCAGTTCATGCAGGCATTGTATTTCTAGAAATTGCTGCATTTATCAAAACAGCACTTCATAGAAAACATCTGTCACGTAAATACATAGGAAGTTTATATAATAGCTTCAAAGGAGATGTTTCCCCAGGTTTGGTTATACCGAATTTCCTAGTCAGTTGAATACACTAGCAAGTTGAATCATCACTAGAGAAATACTAAGCCTCACTTCTTTTCTCACATGACATACTTCTAAGTTGTGTTCTGAGTAAAAGATTTTAAAAACTTGAAACTAGAAATCAACAAATAAGCCTGAAGGTTTCACCTAATTATCTATTCACTATGCCACAGATATAAGTGATTTTTATTTTCCCTTTACTGAATAAAATGCCTATAAAACATACTATTATTTCTATAGGCTTTGGAATGCAGGTATTAGGGAGAAAACCGAATACTCTACACACTGTTGTCTTGAGTTACTGTGCCCAACACATCCAGATGCTTCTTTGTTTTCTCTTCTAACAAGTTATTTGAGTGTTGCTCTGCATTCAACACAAACTTCCACTTGTGGGATTTTAGCCTCTAAAGCTTCGTTACTCGTTATTTTAGATATAGCAAGAGAATTGCCTTATCTTTCAGACTCCCACGGGCGCATATATTCTTTCCAATATAATATGGATGGTTATAGAACCATTAACAGTTACTCTTATGAGAATTTTAAGACTGTAGTAAAGACAGTGCTCATAATGAAATTTATAGTTATAAATGCCTAGGTTTAAAAAAAATATCTTGAGGGGCTGGAGCAATAGCACAGCGGGTAGGGCGTTTGCCTTGCACGCGGCCGACCCGGGTTCGATTCCCAGCATCCCATATGGTCCCCTGAGCACCACCAGGGGTGATTCCTGAGTGCAGAGCCAGGAGTAACCCCTGTGCATTGCCGGGTGTGACCCAAAAAGAAAAAAAAAAAAAAAGAATATCTTGAATAGCCTAATTTATAAAAAGGGAAGTAATAAAGATTAGAGAAGGGATAAGTATGAGAATAGAGAATCAGTGAAACCAAAAGTCATTTTTAAAGACCAATACATCTTTCACTGTAGCACTGTCATCCCATTGTTCATCAATTTGCTTGAGCAGGCACCAGTAACGTCTCCATTATGAGACTTGTTACTGTTTTTGGCATATCGAATACATTATGGATAGCTTGCCAGGCTCTGTCATACTCTCAGTAGCTTGCCAGGCTCTCCGAGAGGGACAGAGAAATCGAACCCGGGTCGGCCAGGTGCAAGGCAAATGCCCTACCCACTGTGCTATCGTTCCAGCCCTAGACTGACAAAAAAATTAAAAGAGAAGATGCAAGATAAGTGTCTCATTTTAACCAGTAAGGGACACATTACCACTAACCTTACAGATATAAAAAGAATTGCAAGAGAATGTTAATGGGCATTGAAATGTGATTTGACAAAATCCAACACCTTTTATTGGATGACAACATTCAGAAAAACAGGAAGAGGAGGAAAGTTACTCAATGTGATAAAGTGTATTTATGAAAAATACACAGCTAATCATTATTCTCTACTGTGATTGCAAGCTTTCCTCCTAAGACAAGGAAGTCTGCTGCCATGTAATGAATGCATCCTTCTAAAACTAAGGTGATAGTATTTGGAAGTGGAGGCCTTTAATAGTATAGTAGGTTTAGATGATATCTGAAATCCTTTGATGGAATTATGTCCTGTAAAAGTACCAGAGAAATAACTGCAAACCTGAGAGAAGGTTCTCATCAGAACTTGATCATGTTGGCATCCTGATCTTATTTTCGTGCTCAAAGAACATTTGAGCTACAGGTGTTAGGGATCTGTTAGAGCAATCTGAGTTCACAGAGAAACTCACTTTCACTATTACTATTCAACGTTGAACTAAACGTTCTTGTCAGTGTAGCTAGACAGGAAACAGAAATAAAATAATTCAATTCAGAATAGAAGAACTAAAAACTGTCTCGTATTCTAAATGACATGTTCCTGTAATATAGAAAATCCCAGAGAATTCACAACAAAATTGAGAGAGCTAATAAACAAATTCAGCAAAGTTTTGGGTTACTGAGCTACGTGCGTGCATGTGCCCACGTGCAGACACACACACACACACACACACACACACACGCACGCACACAAAATAGTGTTTCTATTAATCTGCAATGAACAAATTAAAAGAAAATCAATAGTGCAGTTCTATATGCAATATATTCTAAATGACTGGATTATGCAGGAATAAATTTCACTAAAGGTTGGATAAATTTAAAGGTTTGGATGCTGAGAACACTATACAACACTACTAAATTAAAGAAGATCTAAGAGCTGGGGTATAGATCAGTAGTACTTCACATGCTTAGTATGAGTAGTACTAGCTTGATCCCTGGTAATCTCTCTTCTTGACCACAGAAGATCTAAATGAATGCAAAATTATTCCAGTTTCACGGAGCTGTTCAGTTGAAGAAAGAACAGTCTCTTCAAGAAATGGTCCTGAGACAACAAGATTTCCACATGCAAAAGAATAAAGTTGTATCCTTACCTCTGACCATGAATGAAAATTAACCCAAACTGGATCAACCTAATAAACAAACAAAAATGGATCAACCTATCCTTTTCCCAAGCACAGTGATTTTTTTTTCTGTACCATAAAGGGCACAGTGATGGATCATTCTTTGTGTAGTTAATACACTCTACAGATATTTATTAGGTAAAAAGAATGTGATGGTATTCTATGCTAAGCATGGGTGTAATCCATTAGTGAACAAAATCAAAACCTTAAAAACAATGTATAGTCTGAAGGGGAGATAGGCCTTAAACTAATCCCACTAATGAAGGGGTCAGTCAATTATGTGTCCTTTGAGTCCTCAGAGTAGTGGAACATGGTCTGCTCCTGAAGGAACTTCCTTGAAGGGTGGGAATGGAGCCGGGTGCAGAAGATAAGTGGAGGGAGAGTTTACTGGGTGAAGGCAGACAGGAAAGGGTCCTTATTTCCTTGGTGGCAGTTTATTGGTAATCTTAGGTGAATAGAAAGCTCAAAAATGCGTTTCATTTTCTTTTGTTTCTGGGCATTGGGCTACAATGCTGAGTGGCAGTTTTCTCTGTGAGCTCCCTCTATCTCCCAGAATCTCAAAAGTGCTTTTAATGAATTGGTATTCACGGATAGGAAGTATTTGAGAGTCTGCTATAAATTTGTTTCAAGGTTTTCAAAATCTGATGTAGTTGGGAGCTTTTATGTTGTTCTAATTTTTCAAGAAGTTTTTCTTAGCTTTGAACCACTTTATGATTAAATTAGATTATCAGTTACTTTTAGGTAAAGTACCAGCTCTATTATGTTATATTGTCAGTTACTTTTAGATAAAGACACTTTTTTAAAAAAATTTATTTATTTTTAATTAGAGAATCACCGTGAGGGTACAGTTACAGATTTATACATTTGTGCTTATACTTCCCTCATACAAAGTTCGGGAACCCATCCCTTCACCAGTGCCCATTCTCCACCACCCGTAAACCCAGCGTCCCTCCCACCCTCCCCAATCCCATCTCCCCCCCACCCCACCCTGCCACTGTGGCAAGGCATTCCCTTCTGTTCTCTCTCTCTAATTAGCTGTTGTGGTTTGCAATAAAGGTGTTGAGTGGCCGCTGTGCTCAGTCTCTAGCCCTCATTCAGCCCGCAACTCCCTTCCCCCACATGGCCTTCAACTACAATGTAGTTGGTGATCGAGATAAAGATACTTTTTAAACTTATTCAAATTTTCTAAGAAATTTTTCTTAGTTTTTAACTGCTTTATGATTAAGTTATGTTATCACTTCCTTTTAGGTAAAGTACAATAAATTGTACCTTCATATAAATTATGCTCTTCGAGCCAATTTGTATTTATTATTTAAAATATAATTTTTTCCATATAAAAGTTCATTTTGAGTGGAAATGATATGATGCTTATGTAATCTCTGCCAAAGAATTAATATGTTCTCTCCATAAACCGCTGTCATTTATAATCAAAGTGCTTTTAACTTACTTTGATATTGGCGTTAACAAATACTGCTAGATTGGTAGCATAGAAAGAAATTGCATTTAAACTTACTAGGGGCTCATTGATGCCTGAGGTTTTATAATGCTTTCTGTGAGCCATTTAACTGCTGGCAACTTTAATTCACATGACTCATAATACTGGAAATTTAAATTCACTCTTAATTGAAAAGTGAAGTTACTTGAATTCTTTAAATACTAACCTTTGGAAAAATATCTGAAAAATAAAGGCACATATGATTTTGGTGGCTCTCTGCCAAAATATTATCATTTACATAAATATCTCTTTCAGTAAAAGAGTTTAATGTATTGAGCTCAAAAGGTTAGAATAGAGACTTCAATCTGGAAACCAGCAGTAGACTGTTGGCTTGTGAACAGCACTATTGTTCATCATGTTGAGAACACTGTTCATATTCAAGCATAAGCAGTGTCGGCATTAAAATTCAGCTAATTTGCTTCATGTGACTTGTCAGCTGTGTTTTTTTTTTAATCTAAATCTTCCTAGCCTCTCAGTATATTATGTTGAATTCCTGGAATAGATGAACTACCTTTTTAACTGTTTAAGTGCTGATATTTAAGCCATTTTGCAAATGATTCCATGCACCTGTTCTTCCAATTTATTTAAATATAGTTGGGTTTGTTTAAATGCCATTTTAAAATATTAGGAAATAATCTCATTTCAGAGGGCTATTTCATACAAGTGTTTGTGAGTCAGAGGAACTTTCTGAAATTCACTAAAACAAAATTGAGATTCTCAGTTTCTTACCAGTACCCTATCCTTTTCTATTTTTGTTAATTTCTCTCTCTGGATTTTCTGTTAGATTTTTTTTAATGAATCACCGTGGGGTAGTTACAGACTTACAAACTTTCGTGCTTACGTTTCAGTTATACAATGATTGAGTACCCATCCCTCCACCAATGCCCATTCTCCACCACTGATGATCCCAGTATCCCTCCCACCACTCCCACCCCATCCCCCCCACCCCGCCTCTGTGGCAGGACATTCCCTTTTCCTGGTACTCATCTCTACTATTCTTGGGTGTAAGTCTCCCATTCTGTTTCTTTATATTCCACGAATGAGTGCAATGTTTCTATGCCTGTTTCTCTTTCTGCCTCATTTCACTTAACATGATGCTCTCCATGTAGATCCACTTACATGCAAATTTCATGACTTCATCCTTTCTAACAGCTGCATAGTATTCCATTGTGTAGATGTAGCAAAATTTCTTGAACCAGTCATCCATTCTCAGGCATTCGTGTTTTTTCCAAATTCTGGCTATTGTAAACAGTGTTGCAATGAACATACAAGTGCAGATGTTTTGGATCTGAGCAATAAAGTGCTGGTCTCAAATAACTAATATTAGAGATAGAATCCATTTTACTTGTTGATGGGCATGAAAATCTTAGTGCTTGGTATAGTTAGAGTCAGTGTACTGTTTGTGGGAGAGGGGTCACACCAGTGGTGCTTGAGAGACTATGTGGATCTAGTTTGTGCTCCAGACCTTTATGCTATCTCCCTAACCTGGTTAATATTCTTGACTGATTGGGAATTCGGTGGTTTGAAGATAACTGAATACACAGTTATTTTTAAGTTACATATTTTCTTGAGATATACTTTATATATGAAATATATAATTTTTAAAAATTTTCTCAATTCATATGTCCATAGGCCCACAAAAATGCTATCACAATGTATCACTTCCAATTGTTTCCTTTGGAATCTTCCTCTTTCCTGCTTCTAACTTCATAGGGAACTACATGTCATATTTGTCATTTTGAATTGGTTTATATTTTATGGATATATTTATGTGAAAACTTACAACTGTGTACTCTCCACTCTTTGATGAAGCATTATTTATGAAATTTATCCATGTTGTATGTGTTAATAAGTTCATTCCTCTGTATTGCAAAATGACATTCCATTACGTGGATATATTACTTGTTACTTATTAATCTACTAGTAGACATTTGGATTATTTCCAGTTTTCCTATCTCTCTCTTCTTTCCTTTTTATCCCTTTCTTTTCTCTTTTGGGTCACACCCAGTAGTACTCAGGGGTTACTCTTGGTTCTGCACTCAGGGATCACTGCTGGCAGTGATGTTTGAGAATTAATCCATGGTAATTACTTGCAAGGCAAGCACCTTAACCCCTGTGCTGTCTCTTCAGCCCCATCATTTTCTTTTTAAATCATTCTTTCACATTTTATCTCTCTGTGAAGCATTTTTACGTACTACCTCCGATCAGCATTTTACCTGGAATGTAATAGATTGGCAAGGCAAATCTAAAGGTGGGCCATATCCAAGAGTCTCCTGCCCCCGTGCCTGGCTGTCTTCACCAGGGCCCCTTGGAGGGGAGTAGGTTGAGTTTCCCTCCCCGCCCCGAGCAGAGCCCCAGACCTCCAGAACCCAGCCACAGCCATGCTCAAGGCCACTCTCCACACACTCGGGCGAACCTCACCCATGAAGGAACCGCAAAGGAACCCAGGTGTGCGGGACCCAGGGCTGAGGTCTGCAAGCTTGCTTGGATAGGGACTCAGCCTCCTCCACCCAGACCCCCCTTTTTCCAGTAGCTAGGCAGTCACACCCACAAACTGCCCCCCAGCACTGTGTAATCCCATCAATGGCCAAGATCCAGAGACTATAAAACAAAGCTCCTGGACCTCTTATTGTCTTGGAGAACTGGGCAAGCTACCGAGAGTATCCTGCCCACATGGCAGAGCCTGGCATGCTCCCCATGGCGTAGTCAATATGCCAAAAACAGTAAAAATGATGAATCTTATTCCCCTGGCCCTGAAAGAGCCTCTAATGTGGCACCATTGGGAAGGACAAGTAAAGAGAGGCTGCTAAAATCTTAGGGCTAGGATGAGTGGAGATGTTACTGGCACCCACTCTAGCAAATTGTTGAACAACAGGATGACAGTGACAGTGACAGTAATAGATTGAACATACGGAAGTATTTGGCATTTTTTTACTTTGAAGTGGCAGTTTTACATAGTTCAACATAAGTATGTTATTGTTATCCAAGTGTTTTCTAGCGAATGAACGTCACATATTTCTACACTCACACCTCTGCTTGATACAAAATTGTTTCATAAACAAATCCAACAACAATGTAAAAAAAATCTGCAAAAAAATGACTAAAGGAGATTCTATATTTGCAGTAATTGTGATTGGTAATTTGGGGTCACTGAGTTATTTTTCTGTATTTCAAGTCATGTATTTTTATTTTATTGTGTATATATTTTTATTTCTATCATATTTATGATAAGCATGTGTTACTTTATAATAAAACTTAAACCTTTTGTAATTAAAAATAAATATTTTGAAGTACAAGGAATCAGACCCAGTTCTCATGCATCCCTGGTCTCTACAAAAAAATCTTTCTTTGAGGGGGCCAGGGAGCTAGTAGAGGGGTTAGAGAGTACAGGAATTAGATCCCCAGCACCACATGATTCTCTGGAATCACTGAAGACCCCTGAAGGCCCCTGAGTAATTTGGGATTAGTTTAGTAGTCCCCAGGACCTCCAGGCCAAGCAGCAACACACCCTCGGGCGCTAGCACAGAACTATGAGCCAGTTGACCCAGTATCCTTGGGAATGCATTCCAGCACTTGAGTGCTGCTCGGGAGGCTTTCTCAGTCCTGCTCCCTCTTCCCCAGTATTCTTTCTAAAAAGAAAATCTAAAAAGTGACATAAGGGTAGTAGTGATGTCACTTTGTACATCAAAATCATAAGTGTTAGCACCATGGTAGCCATGCTAGTTAAACTACACTGTCACTTTCATCCCGTTGCTCATCGATTATTCGAGCGGGCACGAGTAACGTCTCTCATTGAGAGACTTATTGTTACTGTTTTTGGCATATCCAATACGCACGGGTAGCTTGCCAGGCTTTGCCTTGCGGGCTTGATACTCTCGGTAGCTTGCAGGGCTCTCCGAGAGGGGCGGAGGAATCGAACTCGGGTCAGCCGAGTGAAAGGCAAACGCCCAACCGCTGTGCTGTCGCTCCAGCCCTGTGCTATCGCTTCAGCCTAGTTAAGCTACAATAAAGCATTTTTCGAATGAAACAAAAAGGTAGAAGCCAGAGGTAAATTTTATAATTTAAATTAGATTCCTTTTCTTTGCAAAGGTAAGAATGTTTTTATAATAAACAGATTTTTTTAAGATTATCATATTCTTTTTCCTAGTTATATGACATAAGACAGATTCTTAATCTGAGATCTAGTCTCATTGTAAAATGATGACTCTTTTTGTTTTTCCTGAGAAGTACTTATTATTGTGTGATGTACCGTGTGTGTGTGTGTGTGTGTGTGTGTGTGTGTGTGTGTATACGCACACATATATATTACTTTCCGTCCTTTCTTTTCTGTCTGAATATTGCCTTTGGCCAAAGGTAATCTAATTTTGATCTCACATTTATTGATTTAGTATCATAACTGTACCATTTATTTGTAACAAATACTACCTTTTCCTTTTCTTTAAAATGTTTTAAAATGCAGTCTGGAGAGAGGTGTTAAGGGTAGCCTTGCACATGGCTACCCCCTGTTTGATTCTTAACAAGCCCCAACACTGCATATTGGTGCCATAAGCACAGATCTAGGAGTAAGTCCTTAGCATCATTATGCCGTCGATGATACATACCCCCAAATCAAAAACCACATTTTTAAATGAGAGCAATATGTATAATGTGTTATCTGTTTTTATAACTGATAGGTTCTATATGCAGAACTTGCATTTCTGATTGTGTCATCTGTGACCTTTTTTATTTGATTTTTTTGCTGTAGAATATCAAAGAATATTCCAACAACAAAAGATGTTGAGCCACTGCTTGAAATAGATGGAGACATAAGAAATTTTGAAGTGTTTTTATCTTCACGGACCCCAGTTCTTGTGGCTCGAGATGTGAAGACGTTTTTGCCATGCACAGTAAACCTAGACCCCAAACTACGGGAAATTATTGCAGGTGAGTATTAATAAGATTGATTTTTCTTTTCTGAGGTCCTCAGAAATTTTCCTGTCTATAATTATCTATATAAAATTTTCCGGCTATATTAAAAAAATGGGGAGGTACTGTAACAAGCATTAGGGCAGTTAATAAAATTGAGACTGTCAAATGTTATTGACAGCCATTTGGAAATATCACTGGTTAAACTTAGTTATGTTTCCCCACTTGAATACTTGAGTTCTTACTTTGGAATCAGATTTTCTTCATTAGTCACTTTAAGATGTCGGTGCATTTTCTTTTCATTTTCTTACACCAGTCTTCTGTTTTAAATAGTTTCTCTACCCAGGGTAAGGAAATCTTGGTACAGTGGGTAGGATACTAGCTTGCACAAAGCTAATCCAGGTTCAATCTCTGGCACCACATATGATCTCCCAAGTTCTCCTAGAAGTGACCCTTGAGCAGAGCCAGGAGTAATCTCTGAGCACTGCTGAGTACAATCCAGAAACCAAAAAGAAAGGCGGAGGGGAGGAGATCTTCGTATCACTCTTCAGATTTTAGCTTGTATTTGTGAAATATATCCTGAAGATAACAACATATAGTTTGAATAATTAGGAGGTGTTTCTAAGGCAGCATTGTATGCACACACAGAAAAAACCTTGATTAAAGCACACCTCTTTCGTGTCGTATTGGCACTGTTCACCCACCTTCCAGTTTTCTAAATTTGAAAGAGACTTAAACTACACTTGTATTATTTTTTTCAGAAAACTGTGGTGAGGCTGATGTCAGAGGTATACTTTGAGGTTATGGAATTTTATGTTATTGTTCACTGGTAGATGACTCATATAGTATGGAAACCTAGTGTCAGCTAAAATAGCACTGTAGCACTGTTGTCCCATTGTTCATCGATTTGCTCGAGCGGGCATCAGTAACGTCTCCACTATCGAATACACCACGGGTAGCTTGCCAGGCTCTGCCATGCGGGCGGGATATTCTCAATAGCTTTCTGGGCTCTCCGGAGAGGGATGGAGGAATCGAACCTGGGTCTGCCACTAAAATTGTATTTATAAATGCTAGATGTGCAATTACGAATATTCAATAATACATTTGAATCATAAGAATTGTTTTTTTTTTTAAAAAGTACAAATTCCTTAAAAAGACATGGGATTGAGGAGATTGCCCAAAGGGCCGTGCCTTCCATGTGAAGACCCTGAGTTTCGTCCTCAATACCAAATGACTCCTTTCCCCCAAGTCCCAAAAGGTTTAGCCATGGTAGCTCCTGGAAAGGAAGGGAGGGAGGGAAAGAGGGAAAAGACGGAAGGAAGGAATGAAGGGAGGGAAAAAGAAAGGGAGGGAGGAAGAAAAAAATCAGAGAAAGAATTATATTGCTGGAATCCAGAAAAAAGAATCTAGATATTGGTATCATTGTCATGTATCACTGTCATCCCATTGCTCATCAATTTGCTTGAGCGAGCACCAGTAACATCTCAATTGTAAGACTTGCTGTTACTCTTTTTGGCATATCAAATACGACATGGGTAGCTTGCCAGTCTCTGCCATGCAGGCAGGATACTCTCAGTAGCTTGCCGGGCTAGATATTGGTAACTTCAAATTACACACAAGCATTTTTAATGGAGCTTTTTATTTGGTTTTGTTTTGGTGTCATACCTGGTGTTGCTTAGGGATTACTACTGGTGGGGCTCACAGAACCATAGAGTGCCAAAAATTGAACCCGAGTCGGCTGTGTGCCAGGCAAGAACCTTACCTGCTGTACTATGTCTCCTACTCATCCCCCTTATTTTTCTTTTGGACCATACCCAATGGTGCTTATGGCCTACTCCTAGTTCTGCTCTCAGGGATCACTATTGGCAGGGCTCAGGGGACCATTTGGGGTGCCGGGAATGAATCCACGACAGCCACATGCAAGGCAAATGTC
This sequence comes from Sorex araneus, assembly GCF_027595985.1. NCBI lineage: Eukaryota > Metazoa > Chordata > Mammalia > Eulipotyphla > Soricidae > Sorex > Sorex araneus. Next base: position 344,271,370 of record NC_073313.1, on the reverse strand, counting down.
TTACCTTTATACTATTGCTCTGATCTCTCTCCTCAGCCCCTTTTTATGCAGGTTTTGTTAGGATTTCACCTTCACTAGAATGTGTACAGAATATTTCAGAAACCCGGACTATTTCTGTAAGACAGTTGGAATCCTTGTCAAGAGTGATAAAACCACATTTCTATCAGCTAACTAGAGGAAGTAATAATTGTACTAATTAGCAATGTCCAATTTTCTTTTGCCTTCTGGGGTGTAATTTAATCTTTTAGATGTTCGTGCTGCCAGAGACCAGATTAATATCGGAGGACTTGCATATCCTGCTCTGTCTTTACATGAAGCTCCTGCAAGAGCACCGTCTGGCTACAGTCAGCCTCCGTCTGTCTGTTCTTCTTCCACTTCCTTCAATGGGCCCTTTGGAGGAGGGGTTGTGTCTCCACAGCCTCACAGCAGCTATTACAGTGGTATGACGGGACCTCAGCATCCATTCTACAACAGGGTAAGGGAGTGGGAGGAACTGTTAAGAATTTGTTCCTGGGAAATACCAGAAACACTCTGTTTATGGATTCTGATATTGTTTTGAAACTGTTTTGGCTATACAATAGGAAAATGTTAAGTTTGAATTTAAAGTAGATGATTTATCTAAAGGAAAATGATTTTGAAGTTTAACAGAACCTATATCTGACTTGAGTCTCAATATTAGAGTTTTTATTCTTATCTTGACAAGGTAAACTCCACTGTTGAGCGGTGACTAGACCGTGCTTCCAGGGGACCTGCTTTTTTGTTTATGAACAAATGTTCCATTGGCTAAATTTTATATGATAATTTATATTCCTGCTTAAAATAATGATAAACTTAAATGTCTACAATAGTTCAGTAAACCTATATTTAGTATTAGTTACAGTTTTTAAATGTGAGATAATGATAGAAAGTTATTTATATAGGAATAAGATATAGCTAAATAATAGCATACCCATGACACCTTTTTTAAACTTAGAATATTTTTTTGTTGTTCACCTAATATCAATATGTTTACTTAGTATAAGAAGGACAGTTTTCTACCTTTTAGAAAACACAGCTAATATTATAGACATTATCAGACCCTGTAAAGTTCGGTGTTCCCAAATGATTCTCACTTTCATCATCTTAAATAAATACTGATATTTTCCCATAGGGAATAGAATATAAATCCTAGCATTATACTCTGAAGATTCATCCTGATTTCTTACTTTTGTTTACTTTTTAATCTAATTCAAAAAAGTATAATGGCTAATATTAATAAAAGCCAGTCATTTTCCTAAATAAATTTCTCAAGAACTAGGAAGAAAGAGAAGCTTAAAATAAATATGACAAGGAGGGAATTTTAGAATTTAAATCAGTTTTTCAATTTTTGAAGAGTTATATCCTCTGTAGGTTATTAGGTATACCATTTTAAAGGAGGTCATGAATGTTACTTTCTTTCCCTCACCAAAGGAGAAAAAATAGAATATCATTTAATAATGTGGTTTAATCTTGTAAAATATAAAACTTAACTATGTGGTAGGCAGGTTATTATTTACCAGTGTCAGAATCTACTATGATTTTGTGTCAAATGGCTCAATTGATCATTAGATGCCAGTTTTCAAACCAAAAGTTTATTTTAAAGAATAGTTAGAAGCTAAAGAGACAGTAGCTGAAGCACCTGCCATGCACTTAGCCAACCCCTGATCATTCCTGAGCCCTATCAGGAATGATCAGTGAATGCAGAGCAAAGACTTAAGCTCTGAACACAGCCTGGTGTGGCTCCCCAAACTAAACCTTAGTATACCATCTAGTCAAAGACCCTGTATGTACTGATTGTACATGAATAACAATCATATGATACCTTAAATAATTATTAATTTTAAAAATTTATGTACTTTTCTGTGTTTTTACTTCTAGATATTTATTATTTATTGTAATTATTGAGACTTTTAGTATTAAGGATAAAAGAACAATTTTCTTAAGATAGCAGGAGGAAAGGGGATGCTATTACTTAATGAATTTTAATCTTTATATTTTACTTATAAAATGGTGTATTCATATGAAATGGTCATAGTAAGTGCTATGGTTATAAATATCAACAATGAAGATTTCCTACATTTTTATGTATGCTTCCATATTCAGGAGATAATATAAACTCTTAAAGAGTCTCAAAATTATTTTTTATCGTGAAGACTAAAAGCCTCAATAACTAGACTAAATAATAACTGGAAGTGAAAACACAGAAACTTGGAACAGCAGCATTGCTATAATTTACGCCAGGATATTTCATACAATCAGGACTTTTTGATAAAGAACAATATTTCTTTAAGATTCTAAGTTTATATTTGTATGTTACTTAGAAATGGTTATTGTATGCAAATATTAAATGAAGAGAAACTTGTTAAATTTAATATAAAAATTTTTATTTACTGTAAACTAAAGCTTAGTTAAATGAGCATTATAAAAATTTAAATTGAAATGTCTTAAATTTATGTTTTATGTCTTAGAGGACATCAGTGTTTTTTTTTGTTTTGTCATTTGTATTGAAAATTTGGAGTTGTGTATTATTGGTTAATTTCATTTTATAAATCTCATTACACTTTGATTTCTGTAACTGTTTACCCCCTTCTTTTGTTACGTGTTTTTTCCATAGCCATTCTTTGCCCCATACCTTTACTCGCCAAGGTATTACCCTGGCGGTACCCAACATCTCATCTCACGTCCATCAGTAAAAACGAATTTGCCCAGAGATCAAAGCAGTGGCCTAGTAAGTATAAAAAAGGGTAATTAAGTAATAATATAAGAAAAATAGATAGTTCTACAAGTTTGGGTGTGTCCTTTCTGTAGACAAAGAGCACAGCTTAATGTATAAATAAGAAGCATAGCTATTACTAACAAAAGATATTTTGCCTTCATATCTGCTCAATGGAAGATAAATGACAAGTAGCCTCAATAAATTTGTCCAGTTGTTTACAACCAAAGTTTCAGACTTGCAATGTAATGTATATAATCAGAACTCTAAAACTAAATCTTTATGTATGCTATTATCTTTTAGAAGGACCTTAATGTGATATATGTATTAACCCTGCCATATGAAAATTGGAGATATATAATGAAAAAAAATTTAACTAATCACAGAACTAAATAGGTAAGGAAAATTATTCAAATTTGCTGAGTCTAGACTAAAACAAAGCACATTTGTGCCTAAAATTTAGCTACTCCTGATGACAAATGTAGTTTAACAACTTAAAAAAGAAAATTCCTCTTAATTCTTTTTTATAAATTAGGAAGCAAAAGCTGTAGCTCTCTAACTGCTAAACTTCCAAATGTCATCAAAGGAAGACTCTAGTCAAATACAGTCACTGTATAGTGTTATTATTTTAACCTCATGTTTGTTCCTCACCTTTGTTCAGCTCATCCCTTCACCTTTCACCCACACTCTTGTTTTGTGTTGTTAGGAGGTTATCAAGGAGGATGCTGCTGAGGGGCTTTCTTCACCCACAGACTCCTCGAGGGTAACGGAGTAGTCCTGTGGTGTGGAGTGCAAGCATCTCATCGCTTCTTTGGCAGTAACAACTGTCTTAATTGTAATGACAGCAGTTCACTAACTCTGCATTTGTGGTGTGATGGGAAGCTCGTGCAGAGTAGTTGAGTACTAATAATCATAGTTTGTGGATTAATTGAAAACCTAATGTCACTTTACTCTTTATTCCTTCCTGCTTTCCCCCTTGTCCCAGTGACATGACATGGATATTTTTTTTAATTGTAGGGGGGAAAAAAAAGAGTTTTTCTGGCAGCTGTCAGGAACATTCCTGATGTTGGTGAAATTTGCTTCTTAGAGATGAATAAGTTTTCACCTTTGACTATTCTTCACCTTTAACTATTTTTCTTAAACCTACCATTGGTACTATATACATAGAATTGTTTTTAAAAATATGCAGGTTAACCCTTTAGACCACAAAGAAGACAGTATGATCTAAATCAGTATTTTTCAACCCTTTTGGACTGTGGCTCCCCTTGTACTGTTGGTTGGCCTCCTACTCTCGTGCTGGGACCCCATGTTTATGTAATTTCCACCATGGGCTTTGTTGGAATATTCTGGGTCCACAGAAAGCCCTATGGTTCCCAGTTGATGAACATTAAACTAGATGGCATAGTCTTAGTTTGTTTTTCATCTTAGTGACTCATTCTTGACTGAAGTGTTCACATTTCATAAACAAAATTTGCAGGTAAACAGTTAGCTCACCATACAGAAGGAGTTATTTAAACATCTTTTACCAGTACCTTAATAGAGGTTTATTCAATAAATAGATTTGTATAGGAAATCACTTTACTGTTCAAGACTTTGTACATTAAATTGATGAAGGTGTAAAAAATAACTCTTTTTACTTGGTGGGGAACTTAAGAATCCAATTTATACTTTACCTTCTGACTTATTTGCAAAATATTATGCCATATCCTCAGTTTGCAGCTACAGTGGAAAAAGACAGGGCAGAAATAATGCTGTGAAATCTGCAGTTCAGGTTTATCATAATTTTTCCTAAAATAATGAATATTTGGAGGCAGTAATTTTTTGAGTTAGTGTTAGAGAAAGAAAACTATTCTGATGTTTTCTTTGTGGGGTTGATGTGTCTTTAAAGTCATGAATATTTCAGCTGGAGTGTGTGAGCAACTTCACTTCTCCAAGAATGATATGCTGAATAAGCCATAATTCTATTTTAGGTTTTGGGTTTTGCTTTCGTTCAAGGGTCATTGCCACTATATGCAGCAATGGCATTTGGTGTTGTCAGAGAGCCTTTAATACCTAGATTCATTCATGTCATTCAGAGTTAACATTCTTCAACAAACTTCACCAAGTGGGGCATCAACAAACCTTTGAAAAAGAATTTGATGGTCTCAGTGACACAGACATGTTGTAGTAGTTCTCGTATTTAAAAATGTGTACAAACACTTGTAACTAAAAGGTGTCTGTAGGGTTTTTTTCAGGGACCACTGAAGGAGCATTCATCAAATTTTGTTTTTTGGGAAGGGGAAATAATGTAATTCTTGAGATGTGTTTAGAAATCTAATAAAAAAGAGTAAAGGTGCTCTACATAAGTTAGTGACTTTAATAAAGTAACCATATAATTTGCTGTTCTTTTAATATTAAAAGATAGTTTTATGATTATCTGCCTAGTGAATTAGAGATGCTTACCAACCTTTCTTTGCTTTTAAGAAATTAACAATGATAATAGAATAAAGAAAACTCACTTTGTAGAAGACTAGTAAAAACTAGACACTGCAGTGGTGGAAATAGGAAGAAACATCTGTTCATGGTCTGGAATCTTGAACCAACTCAGAAATACATGAAAATTATTTAGCCTTTTAGTGCTTTCCTGTTCTGTACTAAAAATATTATGTTTTTCTGAGATAACAGGACCATGGATGATTTCACCTCTGTTCATTCCATTGCACCCTATATGAAATACTTCCTGACATAGATAAGTCAAGAGCTTTACATTTTAATTTTGTCATTACAGTAAAAAATAAATAAATAAAATTTTAAAATACCCAATTAAAAGTCAGATTTGACCAAACAGTCTTTTCAATACAGGTGGGCCCATCTTTTTTTACCACAAGAAATTTAAGCCTTTATAAAGTAAATCCTTATAAAAATAATTGACTTTCACACAAAAGGAATATTACAGTACTTATAGTTTGTGAAAGCCAGCCAAATGTTACCCGATAAATTATAAATATGTCCAAGTATTTTACAAAGTTAACTTTCTAAACCAATAATATTTTTTCTTAGAATTTAAAAATAGAGAAAATATCTGCCAAGTCTTACAAAAATTGGGAAAAATATTAATATTGGACCCATGTTATATTTCACAGAGTGCTAGATAGAACCCGGTCTCTTTGTTTTTCTTCAAACCTTTACTGCAGAAATCCCTTTGGTAAGATGGCAGCTTAATTTGATACCCTGTTTATAAAATCAATAAGAGGAGAATTCTGGCCCCCATCTTGGATTTGGCTTTGCTCTTGGGAGCTCTCGGAGGGCATCAGTAGCCATGATCTATCTGGTCCAGAGGCATTGTTCAGACAGACACTAGAGCCTGAGAGTCTGTACCTCCACTCAGGCTCACCGCAGAGGATGCCAGGTGTGGAGTGGAGTCTGCGTGCCCTGGATCAGCCCATTCTTCTGTTTCATGCCTTCTTTGCTCCCATTAATAATAAGCGTGAAGAAGTCCAAATACGTATTCTTTCACATTAAATAGATCCTCAGCTTTAATTTTTTTCTTTTGGATAAATTACTTAATTTTTCAAATATTAATATTCATCTAGATAAAGCAGACCACCTCATAGTTCTGACTTAAAAGATTACTGAGTCTTAGCATTAGTTTAGAAGTTATTAGTCATTGTTACTACTATTCCAAAGAGCAAATTCTATAAAACTTTTGACACTTAGAAATTAAAGTGATTTCATTTTAAATAACTTTTGTCTCATTAGAGAGAAGAGTACAAATCAGTTTATATGAATTTCATTGAAAATTCATTGAGGGCTGGTGAAGTAAAGGTGTTTGTCTTGCGTGCAGCTGGCACTTGTTCTACTGTGGCACTGCGTGTGTAGGATCTGTCAAAAGAAGCACCTAGTCAGGCCTCCTTAATGACATTTTGTGATCATGCTTCAGAGTTATACTGTAGTCTTTTTATTTAGGGTATAGCATTCATGGGCTGGAGCGATAGCACAGCGGGTAGGGCATTTGCCTTGCAAGCGGCCGACCCGGGTTTGATTCCTCCACCCCTCTCGGAGAGCCCAGCAAGCTACCGAGAGTATCTTGCCTGCATGGCAGAGCCTGGCAAGCTACCCGTGGCATATTCAATATGTCAAAAACAGTAACAAGTCTCACAGTGGAGATATTACTGGTGCCCGCTCGAGCAAATCAATGAGCAATGGGATAACAGTGACAGTGATAGCACTCATGGTGCGAACTTGGATTTCATTGAAAAGCATTTCTTTAGAGGAAGATATGATAGAGCATTTCTCTTCATGCTGTTTCACTGTGAGATGGTGTGGGGAAGGATAAGAGGGGCCTCTTCCCACCAGTGCTCTGGCAGTGCTCTGAAAATACTTGGTCCACATGGGTTAATGCTGGTTCTCAAGTCAGAGACCACCATGGTCGCTGTCAACAGAGTGGGCTCAGTGAACCATGTGGTGCCAGGGATGGAACTCAGGCATGCAACACATGTGCTCCAGCTCTCGAGCTGCTTCTTAGGCTCATATAGTACTTTTTAAAAAAATTCTTTTACTCTTTCTTGAGTTATTTATCTTGATATAAAAGATAACTGTTGACTGTTCACGTTTAGCAGAGATACTGAATTTTTATTGAGAGGTTTTCCAGTACGAAGTCGCAGTGTACCAAACAGATGAAAATCTTGCCCACATTGAGCTGATGAATTTTGAGAGTTGTCAAGGGACTTATTGGTATTAACTGAGTTGTTCTCCCTCCACTTTCTCAGCCACAGAGGTTACTTGATACCTTTAGTCAGCAGCATTATTTAGATAACTTATATCTCATTGAAAATGCATCAAATCACTGATAACAGTCTCACTGCAAATAATGTTAGAATTGCTAAAACAAGTGCTAATGCAGTGTCCTTGTTTTTATTTTTCTGTTAGTTTTCCTTTAGGAAACTGATAAAAGCTACTAAATATTCAATAAAGGTATTATTAAGTGGTGAAATTAAAATCAATTAAAAAGTAAAGGAACATACACACAAAAAAGATGAGGCCCACCTATAGATGATTTTTTTATTTCCACCACTGGTTTAGAGTTTATAACATATTTGCAAACAAATATATGTCCCAAATCAAGCTGTCTTTCATTGTTCAGGAACAGACTTGGATGCGAATGTTAAAGATGCCAAGGGTAAGAAATGCGGGGGTGGGGCATTCAACTTGCATTTGGGGTGAAGGCTCCCAGCAGGAAGAAACTGTCAGCTTTAGGAACTTCTCTCCATCTGGGCTGACTCACGCTTTCTACAGAATTTAAAGTGCCCTCTCTTTCTCTTCCTCTCTCCGTCCCGCCCTCTCCCCCTCTCTTTCTCCCTCTCCCTCTCCCCCTCTCTCCCTCCTTCTCTCTTTCCCTCCTTCTCTCCCTCTCTCTCTCTCTCCATCTCTCTCTTTCTCTCTCTCTCTCCCCCCCTTTCTCCCCTTCTGCCCCCCTACCCTTCATGGAGGCACACCTTACTATGCTCAGGATTACTCCTACTCTGTGCTCAGAGACCACTCTTGTTAATGCTTGGGATGATGCCCAGGATCAAATTGGGGTTGGCTGCACTCAAGGCAAGCACCTTAACCTCTGTACTATTTCTCTTGCCCCCCAATAGTACGTTTTAATTATTTCAGCTCAGTTTGTAAAAGTATCGGTTAACTTTTCCTCTAATAATATAGTGAAAAATCACATTCATTCCTGACTTGAATGTCTTTGTGCCAAAATTCAACTCATGAAAACATTCTTTTCCTGAACTTTTAACAAATTATAATAGGTTGAGATATTTTTACTGAAATAAGATATTGCAATAATGTTATCATTGAAGTCCTAGGGTATAGTTAAAAGTTAATAAATATGATAGTCATGTTCATTGCAGTTTTTTAGTGCTATTTTAAAAATTACCCTTAAAATGTAGTGTTAATCCTCATCTATCAACTTTGGGTAGATAAATTCTTTTGCAGCTTGAGAAGTTACATTTTTTAATTAGGTTAACAATATCTTTCTTTTGTTTTTGAGTATATTATAGTGTACTGTAATTTTATTAGTACTCCTCTTTTGATATTTAAGTCTCTAAAGAAATATAGGGGGGGGAATTCTCTTTCTAGTCAGATTGAGATAAACTAGAGAACAAGAGTCCCATGAGTAAGTAATTGAATATGTTTAAAGAAAAACATCTCATATTAGGTAAACAAAGCCTTCCACTTCATTATACTAAAAAAGTATTGCAAATTAATTTCTAGTCTGCATGGGCATCTCTAGATTATTTTTAACTTTTGGAGAATATTTACCAATTTAATTAAGTGAAGAAAAATAATATCAGTGGTGAATACTTTGAGTTAATTTTTTAAAAAATCTACATGACTGAATAGATGTTAATCATAGTGCTTGGATGTTTTTCTTCATGACGTCCATGATTTAGTGAGTTGAAGGCTTCTTAAAACTTTTTTCAGTGTTTCAGTGCATCTGTTACGTGCACCATGTCCAATGAAACAAACCCAAATTTGAAAAGCATATTTATGAATGTTAGCTGTGGCATAAATTGATACTTTATTTTATGAAGTGATTATGTGAATATCAAGTATTTAAACTTTATCTTACCAGTTAACTCTAGTAACCTTAATCAGAGTGAGTTTAAAAATTAATTTTAAGTTTGTATATAATAGGATTATTGACTTTTCATAGCAAATAGATTTTCTTATTGAGTATATGGTTATTCTTTTAATAGAAACAATACAAATTTTGAGAGTACACTTTTAAACTTAACAGCAATATTAATGAATTTAAACTGTACTTGTACATGTGAGTGTTCCTTGCTATGTTTGCTGTGAAGTTATGGAAAGTTAAAGGGCTCCCTATGCTTATCATATGTGTGTGTTTGATGTTTTACTTTAAGTTCTGTCCTTCATTCTGTTTTATTCCTTCCTTAAAGCCGTGTGACTCTGGGTTTAACAAACAAAGACAGGTACAGAAACTTTTAGTGAAATTTTACTCATTATTCCTTTAGGCTCTTAAAAAAGTAATCATTGGCAACTAGTTGCTGGCTGTTCATAAATCTGCTCATTTCATGGCTTTAGTTTTTTTTTTTTGACAGCAGCTTTCAGCCTTTGCATGGCATCCATTTCTGGCTAATCAATTCTAAGCTTAATAAATTTACCAAAAATAATAATGTTTCAAAGTTTGATTTTAATATACTTACAATATAAAATTACATAATTACATCAAAGTAATTTAAATGTATCAAGTTAGCTTGATTTTTACCTCAAGATTTCTAGTTTATGTGAATTTTGAAGTTTATATATTAACTGTTTAAACAAACTAACATCTGCATTTAAAGTTTTCTTATTAGAAAATAATTTTGTAAATTGAAATAATTGACTTAAAACAGGTAAATTTCAAATAGGAATGCATTATAAACTTTAAAGTAATACCATTCTGTATATTGTCAAAGTACTATAATTAGTTTTTATTAAGAATTTACCTATTAAATAATTGAATTTGTTTTTTCCTTATCATATTTCTTCTTCTTCTTAAAATATTTCCACCAAAATTACTGCTTTGCTATAAGATTTATCTGGTTTCAAAATAATTTTATTACACATCATTCAGGTAATTACCATTTTTCTTCTTTCCAAAGAAGCATATTATAACATCTTATAATTTATTGATAATTTGTCCTGTATTGTGTTAAAGCCCAATGTAAAAGTGATCAATATTCAGATTATAGTTTTGATGAAATTACAAAGCTCTTACAAGTGTCTGTTTATTTCCTATAGTGTCTAAAAGTCAAAGAAAATACTTTTTTACCCAGTGAGGGACAAAATGTTTTTTAAATTGATAAAATAAAATTGTGTGGTATTTTTGTTTTAGAGAAAGAATAATATCTTTGTGAATGTTAATTTTCAGATTCTTTGCAAAATGTTTTACATTTCTCCCCCTAGATTACTGACAGACTGAATCTGTTCCATGTCTATTGCACTTGTGTGTTTTAACATAAAAATAGAGGAATTTTATGATTTTAAAGAAAAAAGACCAAAAACCTTAAGTGAGGCTGGAGAAATTATGGAGCTGATAGGGCATCTGCCTTCCACACAACTGATCCAAGTATGATCTCCGGCATACCACATGGTCCCCTGAGTGCTGCTAGGAGTAGTAATTCCTGAGTGCAGAGCCAGGAATAGTCCCAGAGCACTGCCAGTGTAGCCAAAAAATAAAACCAAAAAGAGAAACCCTTAAAATAATTTTAGACTTAAAATGTCTTCATTTTAACATTTTTTGTGACTATAGTATATTTCTCAAGAGCTGGCTTTAAAATGGGTACAATTCTGTTACCTCAACTATGGGCTTTTGCATTTTATCAGTTTTTCTACTAGTGTAATTTTTCTGGTCTAAGAGCCAATCCAGTTACGGTTTGGTTTTTGTTGTTGTTATTTCTCCTTAACAAAATTTTCCTTAAACTCCTGTAAACGTTCTCTAATCTGTGGTCATTTTGTTAGTCTTTCCTTGTTTTCATGATCTTAATTAACACTTTTAAAGAATACTGGTCCAATATTTGTGTGTGTGTGTGTGTGTGTGTGTGTGTGTGTGTGTGTGTGTGTGTGTGTGTGTGTGATGCCATGGATGGAACCCAGGGCTTTACACATGCAAGGCAAGGACTCCAAACTACATTCATGGCCCCTGTAAACTATTCCCTTTTTTGTTTCTTGCAATTTTTTCATGACTAGGTGGTATTTAAATGCTTTTAGCACAAGAGACACAGGAATGATGCTAGGGCATCTTTGTTGTAGTGTCTGGTTATCTTGAGCCTCACCACTGTTAATGCTAACTAACCTTTATCACTCAGCTGAGGCATTGTCTGCAAGGGTTTCAACATTGTGAGTGTGGTATATTCTAGGGATTGGGGCCTCACACATGCAAGGGAAGTGCTCTTGCACTGAGTGATATTCCTAGCCCAGCACTGTAAACTTTCATTTTCACCTTTGCAAAGAACGAGTGCCTTTGAAGCTTTGCAAGCATCTTATTTATGTTTAACTTCCTCATTAATTTTGGCATTGATCAGCAATTATTGTGAATAGCCACTACTATGGTGTTTTCCTGATTCCCTCTGGTTCCCTTGGTCATTTTCTGGTTCCCTCTTCTACATTTATTAATTAGAATTCTATAAGAAAAAAATTGCAATTCACTTATTAATATCACTGTGGACTCACTGGTGTTAATTTCATCTTATGAGTTATAATCCAGTATGATCATTAGTTGTTTGGATGATCAAATTTCTGATTTTTGCACCAAGGAATTGAATATATATAAATGTGTCCAGAGAGGAGACAGGTTGAAAAATAAAAATATATTGTATCATACAAATTCAGTTAAAAAAAAACCATTGTTCTCATTTAAATGATAAGTATTGCTTAGCAATAGAGAATAATGAGCTATAGTATGGTTAAACATTGAGAACATATTAAATGAAAAAAGCTAGTCACAAAAGTTCACATATTGTATAAGTCCATATTATGAATTGTCCGGAATAGAACAATCTCTATAAATGGAAAGTAAATTGCCTAGGACTGGGAGTGGATGCCCAGGATTGTTAGGACTTGGAGAGGGTGGGGAATTACTTCTAATGGGTACAGAAGTTTTTATTTAGGGCTAGAAAAACAACCTAAAATTCACTGTGGCAATGGTTTCACAACTACGTGAATACATTAAAATTCATTAAATTGTATGGATTTGGGGGTGTGTGATTATTTTAATAAAGTTTCTTTGAACTAAAGAAATAAATGATTTAATAAGTTATTAAAAATTAAAAATTTTTAATTATTATTAAAAATTAAAAATTATTTAAAAATTAGTTATTAAAAATTCATAGAAAACATTTCAAGTTTCCTTAGTAGATAGGGTGTAATTAACACTGAATATTAGCTATAGTCATCCAGGCAGAAAACAGACCTGTGTGTAAGGATATTGAAAACTAAATTACGCATTTTTCTTTTAATATTTTTGAACCTCAAGCTACATAGTATGTGGCATATTTTATATTCATATTAAATTTAAAATAAACCCTGAATAAATGTTTTGTGCAGTATATTCCAAGTTATTAATTTCCAGATTTTTATGAGCCTGTATTATAAGCTTGCTAAAACCCCCTTATTCTCAGAAAATTAGCATCCCAACTGTCTGCTAATAGCTCTATTGATATTTACATATAGTATTTCATACATGCTATATATAATGTGTATATACATGTCTATTCATAATTCAATGTTATGCTTTCACTTTAGGAATACATTTAAGCAGCTGGCTAGCAGGCAGTTTGTAATATTATAGTCTACTTTTGTACTGATAATTATAAAAGAAGCCATTGGACTTACAAATTTACTTCTTTAAAGACAGAATTGCTTATTCTAGTTGACTTCATTGTGGGTATAAATAACTTCTATAAACTCCTCAAAAATAGACAGTTGGCATAAAGAAAGCGAGAATTTGTGAAACATGCCAGGGTTCTATCCAGTATATGCCACTGGCTTGTTCTTTTGAATTCTTTTTTCCTGCGGCTGTAGTCAACCTCTCTAGGCCTCAGTGTCCACATCTGCACCTGGGATAATTCATAGATAGTGGGACATAGACAGATACTTCTTCATCACTATCACATTCAAAAGATATTCCTTCTAAGTATCACTGTATCACTGTTGTCCCATTGCTCATCAATTTGCTCGAGCGGGTGCCAGTAATATCTCCATTCGTCCCAGTCGCATTCAGGATCAGGGGAATGAGGCCTATTATTGTTACTGTTTTTGGCATATCGAATATGCCACGGGTAGCTTGCCAGGCTCTGCCATGCGAGATTCTGCGAGAATCTCACACAGCAGAATTCCTTCTTAGTACTAGAGTTATATATTACTTTGGCTTTTCCTTTAAATGAAACCAAATTTTAATAAAATTCTTATTTTCACATGTCAAAAAGGTAATACTACTGTTTTTCTATGTACATAATTATTGTGTTGATTGTTAAGGGAAAGTCTAGATCTGGATAAAAGGTACGATCAAGAGTTAAAGCTTCAGTGTTGCGTATTAAGATAATCTCTGGAGACATCTACTCTCTTTAGCATAGGAAACTTTAAAATTATTTTTTAGATTTATCTTTTGTAATTTTATAATATAATAAAAAGCTCTTATTTTCTCCCCTTATTTCAAATCCCCGTTCTTCCTGTATTATTGCCTCTCTTTTTTTCCAGGTTAGACAATAAATTGTTAAGAAGTTAGCACAGTCTTAGATCATGGAATGTTCCCTATTAGAAAAGTGGCCTATATCAGGTTGTATCTGCTAGAAAACAAGCTACTCATTCAAATCCAGCAGTGGTTAAATCTGTTCCCTCTTGGCATTCCCCTATATTATACACGTGCCTTGTTTTCACTTTGAAAATGTGTTATTCATCAAAGTGCTTCGTAGCATAACTTTATGTATGTTTCTCTGCCACTTGACTCTCTATGTCTTCCAGCAAATGCTTTTCATATCTAATTTTAACCATGACTTATCTAGGGATCAGGCCCAGCCTCGGGACCAGTGATATCACTGAACTCAATGAATGTGGATGCAGTTTGTGAGAAACTGAAACAAATAGAAGGGTTGGACCAGAGTATGCTGCCTCAGTATTGTGCAACAATTAAAAAGGTGATGTTTGCATTTACTTGCCGGCTTGAAGCAGGGTGAGGGTATGGTACAAGGTCTCTGGAGGGTGACCATTTTGTGTTCAGCTTCTCAAAGACAGGTTCTTTGTTGTAGTGGGAAATTTAAATGGAAATGCAAACCTTATACTTACTATTTTATATTCTAAAACTTTCCTCTTATCCCTTAGTCAGAATTGGTCAAGGAAAATAAAATAGTTATATTATAGCATTATTGAAAAAATGGGGGAAAATAATCTTGATAAGAAATGAGATTTCACGGCTCTTCACCAAGATGCGACCCAGGTGGCCACACGTTTGTGCAGCTGCTCTGATGCTGATCAACCACGATCCGGAGGCCAGCTAGACTACTTTGGTATCAGCAGATGCTTGCAGCAGTGTCTCTAGACGGTGAACTAAGCCATAGCCCCATGCTGCCCCAGGAAGGGAAATGATGCAATTTCTAACATAAATCTCCCTGGACTTAGTTACTAAAATACCAAAATACAGAACTCCCAAACCGTTCTTTATTCTCAGCAATGGAAAACTAATTATCAAATGCTTCCTTGTCAGCAGGGCTGTTTTTTGGGGGGGGAACTCCAGCAACAATAGTGAATTTGGTGTTGAAATATGGAATGTAATCAAGGTAAAGAGTAAGTGAAGTGAAATTTATCAGCTACGCAGGCGGGGGTGGGGGTTGGGGGTGGGAGGTATACTGGGGATTTTGGTGGTAGAATATGTGCACTGGTGAAGAGACGGGTGTTCGAGCATTGTATAACTGAGACATAAGCCTGAAAGCTTTGTAACTTTCCACATGGTGATTCAATAAAATAAATAAATTTTAAAAAAGAAATGAGATTTCACATTTTGATGAACACTAACTCATTTATAAGTTTACAACACAGAAATTGGAAGTGGTTTCTTCTGTTACATTTTCTTCAATTGTATTATTTATTTGTACTTTGGTAATTATAAAGTAAACCTACTTATTTTATTTATTTTCCAAAAATAATCTCTTTTTCATGCCTAGTAGGATCTATGATCATATTCCTTTTGATAAAACCTCTTAGATATGGGTTTGCAAAGCGACATTTGCAGAAATTTATTTCTTCCTAGATCCCATTTTTTTCAATTCTGGTAACTTCCACAAAGTTGGACATTGATGTCTGATTGCAAGGAATATACTAGTTCCTGGTCATAGATATTTCCATTTTGTATACTTTTTCCAAAGATAACCATAATGAAGCCGCTGTTAAAATTAATAATAAAGCATATTATTATTAACAAGTCTCTGGTGTTGGCATATTTAAAAAATGGCTTTAAATTTTTTTAAAGGAAATACTGATACTATTTTACTCATCTTAACTTTAACTTACATTTAGTCAGATTTCAGATAACATCCTTATAGACCTAGTTAGTGTTGATCCCTATTTGCAGAAGCATCACTTGCTGCCTTTCCCAGGTACAACTGACTTTCTCCTATGAAAGCATGAGTAGAATCAGGAAAGAATGAATTGTGCAGATTTTGTTGATTTTTTTTTATTGAATCACTGAGAATTACAAAGTTAAAAAAATGTTTGATTGAGTTTCAGGCATACAATATTCCAACACCAGTCCCTTTACCAGTATCCACTATCTTCCACCAGTGTGCCCAGTTTCCTTCCTGCTTCCCAGTCTGCCTCAGTGGCAGGCACATTTTCGACCCTCCACAACTGTTTTCCCTTCCATAAGTTATCCCCAGTCACACTCCAATGGCAAGCTTCCTACTGAAAACCAGTTCTCCTGCTCTTCATTTCTACTGCCTTTGGGCATATCATATTCCCCTACGAAGTTTCCTTATATTCCACATATGAGGAAGATCACTCTGATTTTGTTCCTTTCCTCTGACTGATTTCACTGAACGCGATACTCTCCAGATCCTGGTAACTTCAATCTGGATACTCTCCAGGTTCATCCACGTAACAGCACACTGTATGGCTTCATCTTTTCTTATGGCTGAGATAGTGTTATATGTCTTGTGTTCTTGGACATTCAGGTTATTTCCAGATTCTGGCTATCCCACTGAATTGTTGATTCATAGGCCATCATACCTGCCTTCTCCCTACCTTCCACCAATATTAATATTTTATACTTGCCGTGATTTTGCACCATGCCCAGCACCAGGGCATGAACATCCCTCCACTAGTATCTCATTTCCTTTCCTTTAGGCAACAGTTCTGTTGACCTTATTTCAGGATTTGTTTCCATCAGAAATTTTCTAATCCCTTGTCTTGTTTCTTTATAATTCCATGTATGCATGAAATATTGGTGTTTAGTCCCTTTTTTTTTCTTAACAATCTCTAATTCTATCCTAGTTGCAGCAAACTACAAGAGCACATCTTTTCCCATAACTGAATAATATTCCATTATCTATAAATACCACATTTTCTTTGTTCAATTGTTGGGCACTTGGACTGTTTCAGATCTTGGCTATTGTAAATTATGCTGTGGTGAGCATAGGTTTTCACATGTTCTTTTAAATTAACATTTTGTGTTTTGTTATTGCTCAGCATAGGTATTTTGGGGAATAGTTGGAGGGGTTAGCACTTGTATTGGTTCCTTAAAAAAAAGTGTACGTTTTTCTTAAGTGCTTAAGACATAGGAAAATGTCCTGGCTTTATTAAGTGACTTATGTTGTATAAATTCAACTTATTTATTATATTATTACATGGAGTGATAAACCTTTTTTAACTAATGTTTTCTAATCTGTTGAATTATAATTAGCAAGTGTTCTTTTTAAATCACAAATTATTTCATAATGTCTCACATTTTGTTTATTTTTCTTCAGGCAAACATAAATGGTCGTGTATTAGCTCAATGTAACATTGATGAGCTGAAGAAAGAGATGAATATGAATTTTGGAGATTGGCACCTTTTTAGAAGCACAGTAAGATATTTATATCTGTAGACTTTCATTATACCAAAGCTTCTAGATTTATGTTTTTATATGGTCTAAGATGATAAGCAAATATGGTCTGAATTGTTTTTTTTAATATTTTTTAAAACATGCAAAAGCTGTACTTTACAGGTAATGATTACTGTTGTATAGTTTATTACACAAAGTAAACCCAGCAATACTCTTCAAACTTTCCCCCTGAGTATCTTCGGAAAATTAAGTAAGAGATCTTTTTCTGAACACATGCCTGTTCTCCATGGTTTCTGACTAAAAACGCTCTCCTGATGTAACGCTGTTGAGTCTCATCTAAAGGATGTAAAACTTGTTGTCTGCCACGTGAGTTTTAACAAGAATCTCAAAGTCCATTTAGACAACCCTCACTCATTGTGGTATCTGATGGATTCTTCATATTCCATCTCCCAAATCAGACTGACCACCTGGCCTGCCACCAGCAGGAACCCTATCAAATCAGTTCAGCTAGAGTTTCCCCTTATTCTTAATGTCTCTTGGCAATTTTTTCTTTATTTTTATTTTATTTTTATAAAGTTGTTCACAGTATTTGATTACCTTTATTATTCAAACACCAGTTCCACCATCTTTACACCGTCCCACCCCCATATTTCCATCCCGAACTCCAAACCCTGCCGCCCAAGCAGAACTGAAATAACTTATGTTGTATTGTTTGTTATGAATAATCTATTAAAAATGAGACAAAAAAGATTTCTTAGAGAAAAGTATGTGAAGATTGTTGTATTTCACCCAGGAGCCATTAAGCCCTTCTATAAAAGATCAGTAACATGTTGAAACTTGTGTGCTTCTATCTATATCTGTATAAATATATTTCCCCCTAAGATTGCTTGCCTTCTTCTTTAAGCCCAATCAAATGTAGTGTGTTACTCTTGGTATATTGGTAGTGTAAAGTACAAGATGTACAGAAGTAGACTTCTGTGAGGCTCGTCCAGGTGTATGGTCAGTGGCTGTGAGCATGACTGCAGTTGAGTTCTGGAAATTTTCGACTGCCAGGGCTGGCTCTGTTGGGGTGGGGAGGGCCTCATCCGCCCCTCTCTGGGTTTCTCCAGATGAAACAGCCTGGTACAGGATCTGGCAGCATGGCTATGGCATATCATTCTGTGCTCTCTTCTGAGAGATTTATATTGAGTCTCTGGATTATAGCAGTTAATTAGATTATATGGGGCCAGAGGTGGCTTGTGGGTGTGACTACCAAGCTGCCAGAAAAAGGGAGAGATGGGGAGAGGTCACCCATTCCCAGTTCCATTGAACCTGGATTTTCAGTCACAAGTCCCTCATACCTGGGTTTTTCCTGTGGATTCACTCATGAGTGAGGCTTGTCCGAGCATGTGGAGAGTGTCTATGAGTATAGTGGTGGTTGAGTTCTGGAGGTTTTTGGCTACTGGGGCCTTATCCACCTTCTACTTGGCAATTTTCTGTCCACTGACTCCCACCTGTTTCTTGGCTGTAAGTGCCATTTGTCTATGCTGCTTTATAAAACTGAATCCCGTTCTGTTCAGAGGTATCTTTTTCTCCCATAGCAGTATGGCTGCTTAAAATATGCTTTTACCATTTAGTGACATTTAATTCTCGTCTGTTAATGTCTAAACTTCTGAAATGTGATTTGTCAATGTGGATATTGATGTTATTTTAACCTTCTGCTAAGGTATTAGAAATGAGAAATGCAGAAAACCAAGTGGTCCCCGAAGAACCCCGCTTGCTGAATGAAAACAACAGTGGCCCAGTTTCTCATGGTGAATCTGCTCGTCATTCTTCACACAATGAATTACCTCATACTGAGCTTTCCAATCAAGCACCCTACACACTGAACTTCAGCTTTGAAGAACTGAATACCCTTGGCCTGGATGAGGGTGCCCCACGTCACAGTAATCTAAGTTGGCAGGTATTTATTGTCATTTTTAAACTAAGACTAAAGGAGATATTTAATTCATTGCTATTATGTTTGGGGCATTTCTGTAATCATTCAGAAAATAATTTTTTGGAGGGTCACACCCAGCAATGCACAGGGGTTACTCCTGGCTCATGTACTCAGGAGTTACTCCTGGCGGTGCTGGGGGACCACATGGGATTCTGGGAATTGAACCCTGGTTGGCCTCGAGCAAGGCAAATGCCCTACCCACTGTGCTATCGCTCCAGCCCCAGAAAATAATTTCTTGAATACCAATGTAAATTTTATAGATTAAGATGAAGCCCATCCTTCTATTAAAAAACCATATTCTTCTGGAAAAGATTGTTGATAAAATTTCTAAAATTTCAGGAGTTGATAAGTGAAAATAATAAAATAGTATAATGGCATAAAGGTAAATCAATTCTGGATTACTTTACAGTATTAGCAAGTTTATAAAAACAGTTTTTAATGGCTATTTTCTTAAGTCCGATAGTTGTCAAAGAGACAGCTTTAAGGGGAAACTTGTTACATATTTTTTCTTTGAAAATAACAATGAGATTGTTCAATATACTGTTTATAGGTAGTTATTTTCTTTTTATTTTCTGGTGTGTTTTTATGGCTTCTTTTTTTTTTTTTGCTTATTTGAATTAATTTTTTTTTTGTCTTTACAGTCACAAACTCGCAGAACACCAAGTCTCTCAAGTCTTAATTCCCAGGATTCCAGTATTGAAATTTCAAAGCTTACTGATAAGGTGCAGGCTGAGTATAGGGATGCCTATAGAGAATATATTGCTCAGATGTCACAATTAGAAGGGGGAACAGGTTCTGCGACAATTAGTGGCAGATCTTCCCCACATAGCACATATTATATGGGTCAGAGTTCATCAGGGGGCTCTATTCATTCTAATCTAGAACCAGAAAAAGGGAAGGACAGTGAGCCAAAGCAAGATGATGGAAGGAAGTCATTTTTAATGAAGAGGGGAGATGTTATAGATTATTCATCATCAGGGGTTTCTACTAGTGATGCTTCACCCTTGGATCCTATAACTGAAGAAGATGAAAAATCTGATCAGTCAGGCAGTAAGCTTCTTTCAGGCAAGAAATCTTCAGAAAGGTCTAGTCTCTTCCAGACAGACTTGAAGCTTAAAGGAGGTGGACTGCGCTATCAGAAACTTCCAAGTGATGAAGACGAGTCTGGGCCAGAAGAATCAGATAATACCCCACTGCTCAAAGATGACAAAGATAAAAAGGCTGAAGGGAAAGTAGAGAGAGCGTCAAAGTCTCCTGAGCACAGTGCTGAGCCCATTAGAACCTTCATTAAGGCTAAAGAGTATTTATCAGATGCGCTTCTTGACAAAAAAGATTCCTCTGATTCAGGAGTAAGATCCAATGAGAGTTCTCCTAACCACTCTCTTCACAATGAAGCTGCTGATGACTCCCAGCTTGAGAAGGCAAACCTCATAGAACTCGAAGATGACGGTCACACTGGCAAGCGGGGAATACCACATAGCTTGAGTGGCCTACAGGATCCAATCATAGCTCGGATGTCCATTTGCTCTGAAGACAAGAAAAGCCCTTCTGAGTGTAGCCTGATAGCCAGCAGCCCTGAAGAAAACTGGCCATCGTGCCAAAAAGCCTACAATCTGAATCGAACACCCAGTACTGTGACTCTGAACAACAACAGTGCTCCAGCCAACAGAGCTAATCAGAATTTCGATGAAATGGAGGGAATTAGGGATACTTCACAGGTCATTTTAAGGCCTGGTTCCAGCTCCAACCCCACCTCTAATCAGAATGAAAATCTGAAAAGCATGGCACACAAGCGAAGCCAGCGTTCAAGTTACACGAGGCTCTCAAAAGATTCTTCAGAGCTTCATGCAGCTGCCTCTCCTGAGAGTACAGGTTTTGGAGAGGAAAGAGAAAGCATTCTTTAAGGGAACATAAGCAGAAGTAGAATAGTGTCACTGTATTGAGTTTTATAGTGAAACTGTCCATGCATGTCATTTTTTATATGTCATTAGAAATAATGGATGAGAAGGCATAATATAGGAAAGAAATACAGGGAGGTATAATATTAGGAAAGAAAGAAAGGTATAATATAGGAAAGAAAGGAAAGTATAGGTAGGAAAAGATGATGGTCATCAATCAGCCTCCACCGTGATTTTAGTTAGAAACTTAAGAACTCAAATACTTTCAACTTTCATTGGTACATAACCCATAAAATTTTTTTGAGATAAGATTTGAGTATAAAGTCAGAAGTAGTTTATTAAACAGAGGGCTTATTTTGCCAAACAAAATAAGAAACTAAAAAACCTTTTTGTAGAACATTCACTCATCAAGTATTTGAAAGAAGATATGGTGTAAGATGAAGCAGAAATAAATTTTGCTCTTAGAATCAAAATAGAAATGGAAACATTAGAGTATTCCAAAGAGTAAAAGTAAATGCTCTATAACTTGAGAATAAGTATTCTATATACTAGACAAGTTGCTGATTAAAAAGTTTTAAAAGTTTAAGTAGAAAATATACAATAAAGAAGGCTATGAAACTTGATAAGAAAGTAAGTCATTGGTGCATAAAGTATAGCCCCAGTAACTGGCAATTAAGAGGTGCAAGGACCATGTCAGCAGGGAAGGCCAATGACCTCTCTGTCTCCTGGATGGTCTCTAGATATTCCCAGACCTGGTTTCAAGCACCATTCACCTGCTTGAGAACCCAGCCTGGTCTACTCTAACTCGTTAAATTGTGTTCCCAACATTTCATATTAACCCTTGAAGTGAAAGGAAAGATACTAAATGCTTTGGGAAATCAGGATAACATAGATGATAATAATAATAGTCAGTAATGAATATTTTGGAATAGGCGAACAAGGAGATAGTTACAACAGAAAAGTCAGTGTCAACTAGCAGCTGACAAGGAAATAACTGGGTTAAATGAAAATATTGTCTTCTGTAGCAGGGCATAGTGTATTTACTTTATCTATTCCTAAATTAACATGTTGATTCTGAAGAAGGATCATATGAAAGGAGATACTTTCTAATGACTAAAAACATAACAGATAAAAGATAAGACTGGTGTGATTTTTCATTTATTGTTAGTAGAGTGATGGAAATGATCATATTTCAATACTGAGTGGACTAGAAATGTACCTGTCTCCAAGTATTGGACTTACTGTTTGAGCATTATTTATATAGAATTGATTTTGGCAGTGTATCCTCAGTCACAGAGAAGACTGTATATGTTGAAGTTGTAGGTGCACTAGTACCTGAATTTTAGTGTTATATCTGTGATGGTTATCATCTAATGAATTTTTATTAATTTAATGAATAATTTATTTACTTGAGCAGTCATTGTACTTGCTAGTTGCTATATTTGGTTTTATTATCTTAAGTGTACACTAACATTTTCATGAAATGTTCACTTTGCATGATTTTAACAAACGTTTTAACCAGTTTTTTTACAGGTGGGATTGATGTTATTGGCATTATTGAAAGTTTAACAGTTTAATAATTATAGTATTAGTTTACAGTGTTGTATAATTAGCAGTTGCTTCACAGGCAATATTTTGTTCCTTTTCTGAAGAGTATATTCAGCTTAATATCACTATGGCCTGTATACTGTTTGTGAAGTTAATAGAAAGTATTAAGTGTACAAATAGATTTAGAAAACAATAAAAAAAATTGCATGCTATTCTGACTCATGAATTTTTATTCACTTTAGTAATGATTCACATTTTCGTTAAAATTTAAATTATTTCCGTGTTTGTTTTATCTGTCTGAAGTCTCAGATTCAAACAGCAGCCATGTGGCTGGAAGGGTTCTGAGCTGCCTCAGCTAGTCTTTTTGCTCTTCAATCACAGTGCCCAAATCCTGCTTTTATGAAACATTACTGATTAACAGTAACACCCTGGACTGTGCATTTTTATAGGTATAAGATGTAGATTATCCAGATCCTGCATAACACTTTTATGAACATTCTGGAAAAGTTTGGGCTTTCTTCATGCTGCTACAGAGATTGACTAACCAGATGGGTTATTGAGTCACACCCTCATCCTTCTGAATCTGTGTCCGTGTGTGTATCTATATCTATTTATAACTTATAGCTCAATCAGATTCTCATCTGTACAAAACTCTGCTTTAAGTTGGATAAACAATTACGGTAAATTGTGGCTCTAAATTTGCAGGTTTTTAGAGTCTCATCATTTCAGGTCTTGTGGTATTCCATAAGCTATTTACCTTCATTTAAGCCACAGATTGTTCTGTTCTTGTAGCAGAATATTAACCCAGATCTGTTCATCTTGAACACATGAAATGATACATTGATGAGTAAAGTGTTGGTGTAGAAAACTGAAAATGAAGCTGTTGATACCTTGCTACTGATAAAATCTCAAAAATTCTGGAATTTTAAGGAACAGTTTCTTAACTTCTGGAAAATGTAAACATATATAACTAAGCCAACATTTTATCAGTTAAAAGGAAATTTTGGTTTTGTATTATATTTTTTCAAATAATTTAGTCAGAATAATAGTCATCAGTTGGGGCTGGAGCCATAGCACAGCGGGTAGGGCGTTTGCCTTGCACGCGGCCGACCCGGGTTCTAATCCCAGCATCCCATATGATCCCCTGAGCACCGCCAGGGTTAATTCCTGAGTGAAGAGCCAGGAGTAACCCCTGTGCATCACCGGGTGTGACCCAAAAAAAACCAAAAAAAAAATAATAGTCATCAGTTTAAGTTTAATTGCCTAGCCAAATATTTTTAAAAACTTATTTGCTAAAATGCTCTGGCTGAGAACTCTTAATTTGCATGCTGTGGTGCTGCAGTAATGCATATTTGTAATTTGTATATTTTTCCTTATAAATACTAACCACTAGAAAATATTGTTGGGGTGAAATTAAGTCCTTTATTTCTAGCTAAAATACTAAATTTAAAAGGTTTAAGACCACATAATTTTTGGTTACACCAGGAATTCTCAGCCTATTTAGAAGTACTCCAAAGTTTTAAAATCCTGAGCTCCTGCTAACTTGAATAAATCAACAAACTCCCAGGAAAAGAGAGAATAGCAGAGGAGTGACATTGAAGGAACAAGCAGGTAAAAGGAATGTGCCACAAAATTGATTTCTTTGGAAAACACTTGACACTGACTTCTAGGCTCCTTTCTTTCCTGCCCACCCTTCTGGAGCTCCACTGACACTTGGCAGAAGGGGGAGACTGATGGCGAGACCTTTCTGCTTGGCGTCAAGGTGGAAGTTGGTGGGCTCCAGTAGGCTCTGGAAAATGATTATATTTTCAATTTCTATGTTGTGGTTCTTCCTACATTTCCCTACCCAAGAATTTTAAACAGACCACAATTATGCCAATGTAAAACTCGAAAAAAATATATCTTAACACTGAACCAGCACTGGACAGTCTTATAATGGCTCATCACTTCAGAAAGGTTGAGAATCCTTGGTTGAAACTGATTAAACTAGCAAGAGAATTTTAAGTCTTACATGATCTTAAACCCTTTCATGCCTAGGAAGAAAATGCTGTCCCTGAGATAGATAGATCTTCAGAGGATACAGTTTAAACTAAGGTATGTAAAAAAGTAGTTTTCAGTGTTAGTTAAGCCAGCTATCAAAACGTGCATGAATCAAAGAACATTCTCATCATTAAGTAAAAAACAGCTAAAAGCATTGCTGCAAGTCAGCCACGGTCTCCTTCATGCTCATTGCTTTTTAAGTAAACTTGCTAGAAGAGCAAAGAGGTGGGCCAAACCATGTTGAGTCTGTGTGTTAATACCTAAACTGGGAGAAGGGTTCCTAACAAGAATTTCTTGGAACTTTGGAGTAGAAAAACCTTTCAAATGGAATCTGGACTGCTGTAGGATGAGCTCTATCTTGAATTCAGTTATAGTGTTGAAATTAAAATTATAAAATATCTGTTTAAAACAAAGCTGTTACGGGGCTGGAGTGATAGCACAGCAGGTAGGGCGTTTGCCTTGCACACGGCCTACCCGGGTTCGATTCCCAGCATCCCATATGGTCCCCTGAGCACCACCAGGGGTAATTCCTGAGTGCAGAGACAGGAGTAAGCCCTGTGCATCACTGGGTATGACCCAAAAAGCAAAAAAAAAAAAAAAAGCTGTTATTCTCAAAATTTAAAGTAGGATGGTTCTAAAAGTGTGTGTGGGGTGGGGAGGGGAGTAATTTACCTGAAGTGAAGACCAACCAAAATTGGCAAAGACACAAATTACATAATATTGTACAAGAAAGGGAATATGTCTAAAAGCACTGCAATATTCTGGATCTGTAGAGAATAGTCATTTGTTTACAATAAAATACACTTACAATCCTTAATTTTCTGAGGTTCATTATGTACATTAGTAATATGTTTTAGGAGCCCTTTCTCAGTTTTCCTGGAATTTGACAAAATAGGAAATATGATACCAAGGTGAAGTAATATAACCTGTATAAATGAAATTTTAATTTAAAAAAGAATACAGAATTTTATGTTTCCTATTCAAATTAAAAAACATTTGAAACTGTCAGGGGGCTGGAGAGATAGTACAGCAGGTAGGGTGCTTGCCTTGCATGTGGCCATTCTGGATTGGATCCCCAGCATCCCATATGGTCCCCTAAGCCTGCCAGGAGTGATTCCTGAGCACTGCCAGGTATGGCCAAAAACAAAACAAAACAAAAGTATTTGAAACTGTTAAGATCACTGTGATAATCCACTGTCAGTATCTAATTTTGACATATTTTATACTTATTTACTTCATTTTCTTTGAAGGCAACAGGGGCTGTAGATCTTAGTACCCTGCCCATAGACCATTCTGCCAGACAATTTGGTTAACTTCTCACACTTGGCTTCCTCAGCAAACATAAGCGGGGAAAGAAGACTCTACCTGCCAGTCAGAGATCGTGCTTTCCAGTTGGTTGGAGAAGAAAGACATGTTCACCGCTATTGGTCTTCTTTGTTCTTAGTAGTTGGAGAATTTGAATTAGAATTAATTTAATGTCCTTTTATGAAATTTTAATTTAAAAAGTCCACTGGGTAGTAAAAAGCATGTTAATAAACTAGTATGATATTCTTATCTTAAAACCACTTTCTCGGTCAAATGTCTAATAAAAAGTTAATAATTTTGAAAAGTTATTTTCAAAATTAACATAGTTATTGACACTTGGAGTTTTTTAGCTGTTTCTGAAGTATTATGAGGCTACTTATTGTTGCAATTGATGCAGATTAAAACTTCATTTTAAAAATCATTTCCTTTTTGTGTTCTTTGTCTTTTCCCTTTCTATATTTCATCTGAGTTCTTTTTGTGTCATTTATTTTTAAAGATTTTATGTATTCATTCTATTTTGCCATAAGACAATTTCTTAGAACAGTAGAATGAGAAAGAATCTCATAGCTTTTAGAGCAAACCCTAGGTTTCAAATAGCCATTGGATATTAAATCAATATTTATTGAATGAATAAAGTATAACTAAACTAGGAGCATCTGCCCACCAATCCAACATAGTGTATTCTTAAACTAGTGGATTTTTGAATAATTACTGTATAATTGAGTTCCAGTTCCTTATAAGTTCCATCCTTCCTTATCACTGTTTCCCAAGCCTCACCCATTTTACCTTATAAGCTTTTCTGTTTGTGACCAAAAAAAAACATGCTGTGTCAAAAATTCCCTAGGAAAGACTGTCACAGCTTATCTTGAAAACACTGTCATTTTTGGCCACTCAACACCTTTATTGCAAACCACAACACCTAATCAGAAAGAGAGAACAAAAGGAAATACCCTGCCATAGTGGCAGTGTGGGGGTGGGGGGAGACAGGACTGGGGAGGGGGGGAGGGATGTTGGGTTTACTGGTGGTGGAGAATGGGCACTGGCGAAGGGATGGGTTATCAAACTTTGTAAGGGAGAAACATGAGCACAAAAATGTATAAATCTGTAACTGTACCCTCACGTTGACTCACTAATTAAAAATAAACTATTAAATTAAAAAAAAGAAAACACTGTCATTTTCAAGTGCAAGGCTATATATTCTACATCAATTATTTTAAAATCCTACAGAGTATCTGAAGCCATGGTGGTCCTTAATAAAGAAGTATATTCATGGGCTGGAGTGATAGCACAGCGGGTAGGGCGTTTGCCTTGCACGCGGCCGACCCAGGTTCGATCCCCAGCATCCCATATGGTCCCCTGAGCACCGCCAGGGGTAATTCCTGAGTGTATGAGCCAGGAATGACCCCTGTGCATTGCTGGGTGTGACCCAAAAAGCAAATAAATAAACAAATAAATAAAATAAAAAAGTATTCTTACCATAGCCTTTAAAAAAAAAAAAGAAGTATATTCATATACTATGAATATTAGTGTGGGGCCAAATTTAAATGACTCAGTTCTATATTTTACTTTTAGATAATTGAAAATATTTTCTGTTATGGTGAAATCATGTTTTATCTGGGCCAAATATGAATACACATTTAATTCCCTTACAATAGGAATTAAATACCAGGACCATCCCAGAAAAATCTGTTTTGAAGATTTATCCTCTCCCTTTTTTCCCCTTTAAAATTTTATTACAATACTGTGATTTACCAAGTTGTCCATAATACAGTTGTGTCAGGCATTAAATGTTCCAACACCAATCTCGCCACCAGTGTGCCCTTCCCTCTATCAATATTCCCCATCTCCCACCCACCACCCTAGTCTGCCCCCTTTCAGGCACAGATAAATTTACTTCATGTTATTTGTTACAACACAAAGGCAAATGGAATTATCAAAACTTAATAAGAGTTGGGGCTGGAGCAATAGCACAGTGAGTAGGGCATTTGCCTTGCACACGGCCAACCCAGGTTCAATTCCCAGCACCCGCTATGGTCCCCTAAGCACTGCTAGGAGTGATTCCTGAGTTCAGAGCCAGGAGTAACCCCTGTGCATTGCTGGATGTGACCCCCCCAAAAAAAGAATCAATTTGTGATTATTGTTACATCTCACAATTGTGTTATTAAAGTCATTGAGGATCTCTTGAGCTGGTGAGCCTCTGTCTTTGTTTAGGCTCATTGAGCATGGTGGTCTTTGCAACTTTCCCATCAGTTTTGCTCTGATCCTGCTGTGCTGATAGTACCATGAAATTTCGAGGTGTCAGAGTTATAGATCTGGAATAATCTGGAAACTTAGCAGTTTGATGAGGTTCAGTTGTGGGACTGGGCCGTTTCTATGTCAGAGAGTGTCTGGTATGGCTGCAGACTGCTGTGCCTTCAGGCAGAAAAGGGGAATCTATCCGCCCCCATCTGAAAACACCCCAATTTTATTTTCAGCCAAGACCAGCATACCTGGGAAGATTCAGTGGCATCATGTTCTGGAGATGTGATGCTCAGTTTATCCTCTCTTTAGCTTGCTTTTCAAACCTTTCTTTTTTGGTAAGTTTAGTTTTATTGGCCACCCTTGTGTTCCTCCATCATTCTTTTTCTCTAACCAGACTATTCTGATGAGCTCAACGTAGGATAAGCATTTCATATACCATGTGTATATGAACTATATACAGTCCATATACCAGGACTGTAGAATGAATTTACACAAGTGGTCCATAATGGAATTTTATGAAATTTAATTGAAAATTTAAAATTCAAAGAAAATTTAATGAAATTTTTCTTGAATAAAATAGGCTAACCATTACAACAACCCAAAATCTTGTTGATTTAGTAGGCTTGAAATTTAATTTGTATCCGTATAACAGTTCAGTGGTAGACCAAAGTTTCTATCTTTTTTCCCCCTAAATTTGTATCTTGTGGCTCCACCAGGCTCCAAGGCTTCCAAGTCCTCTGCCCCATCTGTTTTCCATCATTAGGTATCATAAGAAAGAGGATGAAGGCTCGGGCCTGGGCCGGAGCTCGGGCTCCGGCCGAGATTCAACCCGGGTGGCCATGCCTCTGCTCAGCCGCGTGAATGCCTAACGAGCAGGAACTAGAGACAGCTATAAGACTTGGGGTTCCGGCGAGTGCTTGCAACCATGTATCCAGACTGTGAACTAAGCTTTTGCTCCAGGCTGCTCCAGGAAGGGAAATGATTCAATTTCAAACTTTAATCTCCCTGGATTTAATTACTAAAATACAGAAATTGTAAACCGTGCGGCCGCTACTGCGGCCGCTAGACTTTTTATCTCTTCATTCTCATCAGTGGAAAACTCAATATCAAATATTTCCTTGTCAATAGGGCTATATTCTTGGGGGATAAATTCCAACAAAAATAGTGAGTCTGTGTTGAAACTCCAACAACAATAGTGAATTTTGTGTTGAAATATGGAATGTAATCAAGGTAAAGAGAACCCAGGCGGGGGTGGGGGGTGGGGGTGGGAGGCATACTGGGGCTTTTGGTGGTGGAATATGGGCACTGGTGAAGAGACGGGTGTTTGAACATTGTATAACTGAGACATATGCCTGAGAACTTTGCAACTTTTCACATGGTGATTCAATAAAATAAATAAATAAATAAAAACTAAAAAAAAGAAAGAGGATGAAGGACCACACCTAGGAAGATTGTGTGGTTCAAACCTGGAAGTGGTATATACCCATTGTCATTCCATCAACCTTCCTATGTTCCTTTAAGGGGAATTATGTGCCTGGAAGAAGAGATTATGGTGATTGTTCACCATGGTCAACCATGGCAAGTTAAAAAACGGACTCATCTTATTTTCAATTGCATTTATTATTTTGGACAAGTAATTTTTATCTTATTTTGAAACAATCTTCCAGGTTTTTTTGCTAAAAGTCATTGAGGTTTTTTTTCTCATCCTTCATCCCATGATTATTTGTAGATTAGATCACTATATAAAAGTTTGCACAGAAGGTTAAATATATTCACTTTGTTTGCAGCCCTATTGTCACATGGTTTGTGTTATTTTCCTTATTACATGTATGTGGCCAGTATTCTGGATTGATTATTTTTATAATAATCTAAATATATTTTTATATTCTCTATGATTTGAATAACATTAATACTTAACAAATAAAAGAGAATGAATAATTACAACTGTTCTGAAAACCACTACTGTAGTAGAGGTGGGTTTTTTTTATTGATCCTAGTCAGTATAAGGATAAAAACAAAAATAAATAGGCAAAATGTCTTTTTTACTGAGTCCTAGTCATCAAAATCACAAAATTTGTAAGTAATCCTCATGGATAGACAGTGGACCAGGATGTTTAGTTTTATGTGATATCTGTGTAATAATTCAGGTGTTTCCTGAAGCTAGTCACCTTGCCTGCATTAACTCATGTCCTAAAAAAAACCATAAAACAAATATTATTTTAGTACTCTTTACTAAGTACCACTAAATATTAGCATTTATTAGTAACAATTACCAGTATGTAAAAATATATAATTTATTAACTATTGCTATTTATTTCCATAATAGTTCCAAAACTAAACTGCAAAGAATGATGACCTTTACATAACAGCAACACAATGGACTCTTACCATTATTGCCTCAGAGACTCGTAGTGTATCAGTTTTTTATGCAAATCGAAGATTTGGGAATTTGAGATACTCTTCCCCCAGCTAGTAAATGAGCAAAAGTACTAACTCTGGCTTTCTGGCTCCAAATCTGATCATTTTTCCACCACACAACACACTGATTGCTTTATCTCCCTCTCCGTTCCCCCCCCCAACCCCAATCAGCTACCATCACTTTGTTCTAAATGGGTCTGCAGGGCTTCTGTTTATCATATTCTGCTGTTGCAGAAAATATTACTCAAAGTTATTAAATTTATAGGAGTCTGTGCTCAGCTGAATGAATCCCAAATCGTCATAGAAATATCCTTATCTCCATCCTCTACTCTTCCTTAGAATGCTACAAAGAAAAGAAGTACAAACACAGACCATCCTGACCGTTAAGACCTTGTATATCTCAGGATAAATCCCTCTGGCTACTCCTTTTCCAGATGGAATCTCTGGGGAAAAAAACTCTGTTCTTTTAGCATGCACGTAACCAATGTTACTTTGTTAGGTAGCTATTTGATTAAACCTATTACTGAATTGGTTGAGTTAGCACATTGCAAGTGAAAGAGCTGAGAGTCAAGACTTGGGTTATAGACCTGGTACTTCTATTTACCAGATGGCCACAGATGGCATCATCACTATCATAATCTTTTAAAAATACATGTGATATGGGCTGGAGCGATAGCACAGCAGGTAGGGCGTTTGCCATGCACGCGACAGACCCGGGTTCGATCCCCAGCATCCCATATGGTCCCCCGAGCACCGCCAGGAGTAATTCCTGAGTGCAGGAGCCAGGAGTAACCCCTGTACATCGCCGGGTGTGACCCAAAAAGCAATAATAAATAATAATAACAATAATAATAAATGTGATAGAGGAAGGAAGACTTCTGTCCCTTGATAATTGGTGCCACTCCCCAGTGCTTAGTATGTATTAATCATTTGCAAACCTTAGCCCCTAAATTCTCAGTAACAGTGAGTACTCATCTTAACAATGATATAAAGGACTGGGAATGAGTGACTGCTCAAAGTTGACAGCAGGAGAGACTACACTAAAATTGAGACTTCTGTTTGGAATGATACAAAGAGAAAACAATTGCTACCGAAGGTACAATAGGTATGACAGGACAAAAATGTATGTGTTCAGCCACATTCAAAGTACAGTTTTCATACCTCCCCTTCCTCTAGCACCAGCTAAATGTTTCCATTAGATGTACACAACCTCATGTGCTGCATGTCCAAAAACAACGAAAAATCAGGCCCCAAATTCAAGCCTCCTTGCTGTTTTCTTCCTTGTCATGTGTGGAAACTGATCTCTATTACTCAGGCTCAGAAAATTTGCTTCCCATCTCTTTCCCTTTCCCTCTCTCCATCATTCACTGACCTCTCAGCTTTACTTTCTAGCATCTTTGCAGACCATCTCCTTAGCCAATTTGCCTTGAACATAGCTACATTATCACTTGCCTCCCACCTCTTCCCCTTTCCACCAGTCTGCGTTCAAATGCCTCCAGAGCCTCTGAAAATGCACAATTTCTACTCTAGTGTCAGTGACTCACCTGTCACATAAGTATCCAGTTCTAATGATCTTTGATGAAAATTCAAAAGTCCTCCAAAATATGGCTCCAGTTTAGTTCTGTGCAAATTGATTTCTTAGTTAATGTTACCCGCTTATGAAAATTTTTCATAAATATGACAAAGATCTTTGGGAAAATAAATTTTAAAGCTAATCATTTTGGTTGGTTGGTTGGTTGGCTTGGGGGGTTATACCTAGTTGTGATCAGGGCTTAACCCTAGCTCTGCACTCAAGGATCACTCCCAACCATGCTCAGGGGACCATACATGGTGCCAGATTTGAACCCAGGTCACCACACACAAGACAAGCACCCTACCCACTGTACTGTCTTGCTGGCCCCACTAATCTTTTTTGTGAGTTTTCCCCTACATTCTCCCATGCATGTGCTCCTTTCTTTGTCACCTGCTATAACTCCTTAGCACAATATCTTCTATTAAAAGGCAGTGACAAACTAAGCTAAAAAAGTCTAGGGTATGACTTGGAGCTTACAAAACATCACATCCCAAGGAGAATACATTTCTGTTTAGAAGCATGCCGTCTCAACCACTCTCTCTCTCTGCAGTATAACAGCAATCGCTTGACTCTGGAAATTCAAGTCTCAAACATGAACGTGGAGTTTGGCAAATTAACAGATTTTTTTACTAAAAGAGCTGTAGTAGGTTGAAAAATAATTGAAAAATTTTTAAAAAATAGGTAATCATAATTATGTTGTGTCATGTACAGAAATACTTCTGCATGTTCTGAGCTTAACATGCAGAAGCAGAAAAATCTTTAAAAAGATATTATGATTTTAGGGTCTAACACTTAACTTTCAAATTATAATACTGAATTCAGTGCTTTTGAGCATGTTGCAACTTGTTCCAACTTGCAGCAATTTTAATCTCAACCTTACCTAAATTAGCATTGTCCTAACAGCCA
The DNA here is from genome assembly GCF_027595985.1 of Sorex araneus. Classification (NCBI taxonomy): domain Eukaryota; kingdom Metazoa; phylum Chordata; class Mammalia; order Eulipotyphla; family Soricidae; genus Sorex; species Sorex araneus. Next base: position 344,238,165 of record NC_073313.1, on the reverse strand, counting down.
TAAAAATGTAGTGTTATGCCCTGAAAGATTATCTAAAGTAAAATTTTCCTGTAAAATGCAAATACATAAAAAAAGGAATTTGATAGTAATGTAATGGCAGGCCTGAGCTATAGTACATCGGGTAGAGTTGTTTTTTTTTTCCATTTGTCATTTGCTTTTTTTATGATACTATTCAGGATCCCTAACAGAGCTGGTTTAGACACAGCAAATGCGCTGAGCTGCTGTTCGTCTGAGAATTTTTTTTTTCACTTCTTGAAATCTGAGTGACAACCATCAAGGTAAAACATTCTTAGTTGGAGATTATTTTCATTCAATACTTTGGCTTTTTCATTCCATTTTCTTATTTGTGTTATTTCACTTGAGAAACCCCATGTGAGTCTTAAGGTGCTTCCCTTATATTTGAGTCTTTACCTCTATCTAGCTGCATTAAGGAATCTGACTCTTCCATTCTTAATATTTTGATTACAATGTCTTGAAGTTATTCTGTTTGGGATTTTTTATTTTGGGGAGGATCAGTACACAAGTCTTCCTCCATGAATTGAGGGAGTTCTCAATCCTATTTACTTATTCTACCAGCTGTTCTTCCCCCTTTCTTTCCTCTCCTGGAATTATATGAAGGGCATTCATATTGGTATTGTCAAATATATCTCAAATCTCTTCATTAAATAAACTTTTATATTACCTCTTCATTACTGATAATATTGCCTACGTTGTCTTTGAGGCTACTGACTCACTTTTCCACTTCTATTCTGCAGCCGAGTCCCAGTATAGTTGTCTTGAGTGAATTCACTTCTATTTGAATGAGATTTTTTTTCTCCATTTTTTTCATCCATCTTTCTTTGAGTTTATTGATTCTGTCTTTCGATGCTTTCTTCAGCCCAGTGAACGTGTTCAACACAGTGCTGAAATTATCCTTGGGAAATTATAAAGTCTTGGTGTAGAGGGGACTTTCTGGGCTTCTGTCCCAAATTATTCATGTGGCTGAGTTTCTTCATTTTTCAGTTCTCTCTGGTCCTTTGGGGGAGCTGAGGCGGGGGCTTTGCGTTCGGACTGGTTTCAGTAGTCATCTAGTGCTCCCGTTCTTAGTGTCAGACTAGTGCCGTGGCGCCTCTGATTCCCAGCAGCTGTGCATGCCTGGGGATGATTTTTGAAATGTTTGTATGATTGAGCTGCTGTCTATGGTTCTAAGTTATGTGCACCTGGATGGCAACGGGGAATATGTGATCATCAATGCCTGGAGCTGTTGTAGCACCAAGATCCAGCTAACCGGGACCCTGACCTGGGGCTCACAGCTGGTGCCTGGCAGCTGAGATGGCATCACAGTCTAAACTATTTGGGCAGGCTCTGGAGACGGGTCATGTTCACTGGGGAATAAGCCCTGAGCACAAGCAAGTGTGGCCCAACATCCCCCGCCCCAAATAATAATTTTTTTTTTTTGGTTTTTGGGTCACACCCGGCGATGCACAGGGGTTACTCCTGGCTCTGCACTCAGGAATTACTCCTGGTGGTGCTCAGGGGACCATATATGGGATGCTGGGATTAGAACCTGGGTCGGCCGCGTGCAAGGCAAACGCCCTACCCGCTGTGCTATTGCTCCAGCCCCCCCAAATAATAATTTTTTAAAATGTGCTGAGAGTCTAGGAATTTTGCTGAAACAAAACATTACAAACTGTAATGCTTTTGTGTGAAATTTTATTTGCAGTCACTGAACTTTAAACGATTTTAACTTAAAATGGTGTGAACAGAAACACAGCTTTTAAAAATCCTTTAAGGAGATTATACAAACAAAAGGTTTGAAGATTATAAATTTTGACTTTATATTTTTAATTAAAGGTTTTCATTTTAAATAAATGAACTAAATAAACCAAAAACAAATCTCTAGATGCTATAACCTAATTTGTGGCTACTTGAAGATTTTCCTACACTGTGCGCTGGCTAACCTTATAGCTGGGCAAGAAATTGCCATTATGGGTAATTGGTAGGTGATAAATAGTTTTCTGAGAATTCCACAGTGGACTGGACTCCACCAGGCATCCTCAGTGAGGAATCAACAGGCAGCTGAGACGGGACAGGGCTGGAGGCACCTCACAGGTGCTTCACAACATGTGGGACATGTAACAGTGCTGAGTATAGGGGGGGTCTGCTGGGGGTGGGCCCCCCTGCATGCATTGTTCCCTGTACAGTGTGAGAACCTCACAGAATGACAGCTAGATATCTAGGATGAGAGAAGAGAAGGGAGAGGAGGGGAGGGGAGGAAGGAAGGGAGGGGAGGGAGGAGAAAGGAGAGGGAAAGGAGAAGATATGGGAAGGGAGGGGAGGGGAAGGAGAAGAGGAAAGGGGAGGGGAAGGAAGAGGAGAGAAGAGGAGGGGAGCGGGAAGTGAAGGGGAGGGAGGGAGAGAAGAGAGGAGGAGGGGAGGGGAAGGGGAGGAGAGGAGAGGAGAGGGGAAAGAGGAAAGTGGATGGGAGGGAGAGATGGAGAGAGGGAAAGGGAGGGAGAAGGCAGAGTTTGACTGGGGGCAAAAGCAGAGAGAAGTTGTTCTGCCTTTTCCGGCCCACCAGTCTTGTATCTCAGTACGGCTACCAAGGTGCTCACCAAGTGTAGTGCAGGTCAAGACAGGAGAGTCACATCTTGCTGAGAGCGTGGCTAGTTCCAGATGAGCAAAAGGACTCACAATACTTTTGTTGCAATTTTTGGAAAATACCACCTGTCACCCATCACTCCAAGAGGAAAGAAGACAAGGGCTCCTGGGGGGGCTGATCATCATGCAGGAAGAGGACAGAGGGAAAGGCAAGGCGCCAGCCTCATCTTCCAGAGCAGGAGAGAAGGGAGGGTGCAGGGGAAGCTGGGTGGGCTTCTGATGAGACAGGGCTAGTGAGAGTGCGGGCACCTGATGGGGAGAGGCAGCCCCTGGGCTAAAATGCTTGCACCCTCAGTCTTCTCCCTAGAAGAAGCAGGGGACAGGGGAGTGAATTACACAAGCTCTGTGTCCCCTGAACCCCCCTGAGGTTCATGTGGGGCAGAAAAGCTGCCTTGAGGGGCAGGAGTCATAGTACAGCAGGGAGGGCATTTGCCTAGCAGGAAGCCAACCCAGATTCTATCCCTGGCATCCCATATGGTCCTCCAAGCGTCGCCAGGAGTAATTCCTGACCTCAGAGCCAGGAGTAGTAACCCCTGGGCACTGACAGGTGTGGCCCCAGAACCGAGAGAGAGAGAGAGAGAGAGAGAGAGAGAGAGAGAGAGATTATCTTGATGAAAAATATTTGAAATCAAGTAGATATTTGATAAGACTGCCTTAATTCCCTGCTCCCCACCCCCACCCCCACCCCCAACCATCCCCTGAAATTTTCAGTTACTTTGAAAATGTCAGTTAAAATTTACACCCTTACTATAGTGAAAAAGATGTAAAAAATAGACATGGCTTTCTTTTCAGACACTGTCACCCTCTCGCGCTTGCATATGGCCTCCAGTAAGACGTTCCTCCTCCCTCTCTTCTATTTCACTGATTATTTGGCTATGGAATCTCAGAAAACTTGGGTTCTTGCCTAAAACTAAGAATATAAAGGCCCTCCACAGAAAATGTTGAAGTATATAAAAATCTTCAATATACACTATTTTCAGATTGCATATCAATAGAAGATGTAGGATTGAAGTTCCTTCTCGCTGTCTAGATGCAGCCCCAAAGCCATCTTCTTTTCACTGAGAGATGTGTGGTACTTTTCCTGGGGCCACTCTCAACATGGCCACGGCACGAACTTTGACCCTCTGATCTGTTTCACCAATCCCTTGGACTCTAGAGCATCCTTTCCAAGTGCGAGCCTGAAGAATTGTCAGCTGTGCATGTCACACTGCTGGGAATAAAAGTGTTTCTCCTTAGACGAGCTGCATACATGTGGTGACTGGGGGCAGGATGGAGGAGGGAGGAAAGGAAATACATCCTTGGCTATTATTATACCTGGAAGCACATTTCACCTTGCCAGTTCATTATTGTTGTTATTATTATTGCTTTCAAGCCCAAGTCATTTAGTACCATAATTCACTGTCCTTCTTCCTGTCTCTGTTTCGGTTTCTATCTCTGCATCTCTGTCTTTCTCTCTTCACACTCTCTCTCTCTCTCTCTCTCTCTCTCTCTCTCTCTCTCTCTCTCTCATCTTTCAGAGATGCCAAAAATATACTCTTGCCTTTATGGAAATGGAAATATTTATTTACCTCAGCTCAAAATTCTTCTGATAGAACTATGTCTAGTGAGCTACATTTTATGGTGTCTGGGTACTTAATATGTTACTTTTGGATCTTAAAAACAGCAAGTTAATTTTTGTCATAAAGGATGAAATCAAATAGGTTATAGGTAACAAGTTAGGAATAAATGGGTTGTAACGATAAAAGACTTATAGACGCCGTCGACATCTAGGCAGCTGGAGGAAATGCCAGCATCATTCCTAAATTGAGAGTTTTAGTGATAAAGCAAGATATGGCTGGAGGAGTTACGTGACCAAAATTATCCCTGCCATTTCCACCAAATGTTTCCCGAGACCTTCTAAAATGATGCCTGTGGTGGGGCGGCAGACAGTTTTTAAAAAGGCGTTTCTCACTTGGAGGACCTACAGGTTTTAGTTCTTGCTCACAATCGGGGGATCTGCTCTGATTTTCACCAACAGAAACCAGGGTGCCTGGACTAGCCTGCCCCACAAACCAAAGTTCTTCAAAAATGTTAAACTCTTGTTGAGATCTGCATGTGCCCTGGAGAAGACTCAGAGGCCAACGTGCCTGTCGTGGGAGCTTCAGGCTCTGAGCCTGGAGCCTCCCCGCATGAGCTGAGGATGCTCCCAGCAGCTCAGCCATTTGAAACCCCTGGTGCTGCAATGAAGCACGTGACCTGGGGTGCGGCTCACCCAGGTGCCGTAAGCAGCACAGATGCAGTGTGTGACTCCCGCCCCCACGACGGCTACAACTAGGATATGTGCCCGCACCACGACCAAGTGTGTGGGTGGCCCCTGCTCATCATTAGAGCAGACACAGCCAAAAGGGAAGGGGAACTTTTTATTTTAACAGAAGTGACAGCAACGGTAAGTTAAGCCCTTACCCCGACAGAAGCAGACACAAGACATCTTTCTGAAATGTAATGTTTACAACTCACATAAGTATGTGGAAGGACACAGCAGTAATGTTGCTATCTTAATTTGCGTACTGTTACTGTCCATCAGTACCTCCAATTAGTACCTCCTCATTTAATACCATGATTCTCTGCCCTTCTCTGTCTCTCTATCTATTTTGTAAGGAGGATGTAGCAAACTTTCAAGCTGCACCAATTTTTTATTACGTGGAAACTTTTTGTTTGTTTGTTTTTGGGGTCACACGTGGCGATGCACAGGGGTTATTTCTGGCTCATGCACTCAGGAATTGCTCCTGGCGGTGCTCGGGGGACCATATGGGATGCTGGGATTTGAACCCAGGTCGGCTGCATGCAAGGCAAACGCCCTACCGGCTATGCTATTGCTCCAGCCCCATACATGGAACCTTTTTTAAAAAAATTAAATTTTATTTAAAACACCATGATTTACAAAGTTGTTCATTATACACTGTTCCACCATCACCAGTGTGACCTTCTCTCCACCAGTATCTCAAGTTTCTCTCCCAATTCCAACCTGCCCAAGAAAGAGGATTTTAAAAATGTACAAAAGAAAAGGACTTGTATGATCAGTCCCCAAAGAGCCCCTGGTGTCCACATTCCACACCCTGACAAAAGGTGGCTTTGGTCTGGGTGTTCTCTCTCTGCCTGCCTCTAGGGACAGTCAGCTGTCCCAAGGCAAGCCCCCAGCCCCAACCCCTCCGTAAAGGAACCTCAGTCAGCAGGTAAGGAACAGAGGCTGCCTGCGAATCTGGAGCTGATTGTCCAGATGAGCTGGGCCTGCGGGGAGCTACGCCCCCCAACCAGGTAAGTCACGTCTATCCCTGAGATCCGTGCGCCAGAGAAGCAGAGCAGGATGGTGTTTCCAGCGGCTGGGGTTAGGGATACTTGATCATGCAGCCACACGGGATGAATCCATAATTAAAAATCTGTTTTAAACCCCAGACTTGGTCCTCCTTCTCAGAGTGGCACAAGACTGAGGGTTGAAGATTTCCGGACACACCAGAGGGGTCCACACGAGTAAGGAGCCTGCACAGGCTCAGCTTTGTTCTTAGGGAGGAAGCACTGACTGGGTATGGGATGTTCTGAGCTGCAAGGGGTGGCTGGAGGGAGGCAGAGCACAAAGGGGAAAGACCAGAAACAGCAACTCACCATGTGTGAGCATCACAAGCAAGAAAAAAGCACGAACCCTGGCGAGCAGGCATGTCAACATGGTCCCCAACAAGCCTCAGAGCCAATGGGGTGAGTACCTCAGCCACGCATGGGTGTGACTCCCTGGCTGCTGCAAACACACCACACCACACACACACACACACACACACACACACACACACACACACACACACACACACACACACGGTGTGCTGATATAAGAGCTGATATAAGAGCTGTTTTTCCTTGTGGATGTATTACTACACATTCTCACTCACATTCCCATCTTCCCCAACACTTGTCATTTTCTACATTTTTAAATAGGGCTGCCCTGGTGGTACTCGGGTGGCGGGGAGGAGGGGAAGGGGGTCCCACAAAAATGACACCAGGCAGTGCTCTGGGTGTCGGGTCATGCCAGAGATCAAATTCAGGGCCAGTTACACACTTGTTCCTCCACTCAAACTATCTTCCTACCCTCTCTGGGAATTTGCTTTTGTTTTTAAATAGTGACCCTGCTGATATCCAGGGACTGGTTGTGCATCTTTTGCTACTGATTAGAGATGCTGATCATCTTTTCTTTTTGCTTGTTTGGGGGCCACACCGTGTGATGCTCAGGCATCACTCCTGGCAATGTTTGGGAGACCATGTGCAGTGCCACAGATGGAACCAAGTCTAATTAGTCTATTTTTAATTTTGCTGATTGACTTCTAAGTGTCATATCCAGGAAATCATTGTCAAATCCATTGTCATGAAGTTTTCTTCTAAGAGTTTTACAGTTGTAGATTTCATGTTTAGGACTGATGCATTTTTGAGTAAATATATATATACATATATATATTTGCTTTTTTGGGTCACACCTGGCAATGCACAGGGGTTACTCCTGGCTCTGCACTCAGGGGACCATATGGGATGCTGGGAATCGAACCCGGGTCGGCCGCTTGCAAGGCAAAGGCCTTACTCACTGTGCTACCGCTCCAGCCCCTGTGTTAATATTTTTATAGAGCACTGATGCACAACTTCATTCTTCTTTCTTTTTTTTTTTTTGTCCCTGGAGGTGGGGGGAGAAATTGTGTTTGAGTCATACTCCATGGTGATCAGGCCTTAAGCTGGCTCTGTGTTCAGGGATCACTCTTGGCAGTAAGAGAGGGACCATATGCGGTGCTAGCGATTAAACTGGGACCAATCAATGCAAGGTAAGTGCCCCACCTACTCTAATATCTTTCTGGACCCAACCGCATTCTTGTACAAGGAGGCATCTATTTTTCCTAGTATTTTTCCCAGTTGGAAATTTCCCCAAAGTTCATCATTTATTGAAATGATCATCCTTTGCTATTAAATGATTTTGGTATGCTTGTCAAAAACTCTTTGCACGCACATATTCAGATTTACTTCTGTATTCTCTAATCTCTCCCACTGATCCACACACATGCACTCATGCCATTTGCACACTGCTTTGATGATTAACTTTGTAGGAGTCTGAAAATAAGGAAAAGGAAATGGGATTTCTCCAACAAGGTTCTTTAAAAAAAAATTGTTTCAGTTTTCCAGGGTTCCTTGTTATATCACACATATTTCAGAAATAATCTTAATATTTCTTCCAAAAGGATCATTGGAATTTTGACAAGGATAACATTGAATCTGTAGATTACTTTGGATGACACTGATATCTAAATGATATTAATTTCTCTAATTCATGGACATTTCTCTAATGCATGAGCCTTTCTAGCTTGGCATACTTTCTTTAATTTCTTCAGTGTTTTTTCAATTTTTCATTGTATAAGATTTTCATATCTTTAGCTATGTCAATTTTCAAGTATTTTATGTAATTGCAAATAGGACTGTTTTTATAATTCCCTTTTCAGGTTGCTCACTGTTAGTGTATAAAATGTTCTAGTAGCTCTTAGTCTGGGTTTTAACATTTTTTAAAAAATCTTTAGTTTTTTATTTCAATAATTAGAGCTTACCATTTTCTTTTTTCTCTTTCTTTCTTTCTTTCTTTCTTTCTTTCTTTCTTTCTTCCTTCCTTTCTTTCTTTCTTTCTCCCTTCCTTTTTTTCTTCCTTCCTTTCTTCCTTCCTTTCTTCTTTCCTTTCTTCCTTCCTTCCTTCCTTTCTTCCTTCCTTACTTTCTTTCTTTCTCTCCCTCTTTCTTTCCTTCTTTCCCCCTTTCTTTCCTTCTTTCTTTCTTTATTTTTGGCTTTTTGCATCACACCTGGTGATGCTCAGAAGTTATTCCTGGTTCTGCATTCCTGGCAGTGCTCAGGGGGCCATATGAGATGCTGGGGATCAAACCCGGGTCAATCACGTGCCAGGCAAAGGCCCTACCCACTGTACTATCACTATAGCCCCACACTATGATTTTCTTAGCCTTGTATATAAAAAAGTCCTAAGACCTCATATTTAAGTAGAATTTGTTGCAGAACTGCAAGACAAATACACATTAGAAAATTAGTATAGAGAAAAACTAGATTCATCAATGCTATAAAACGTTTTATCAAATCACTTCAAATTATAATTTTAAATTCTCACAAAACCCATAACAATGAAAGGATTCATCCCCAAACTGATGGAGACTCTATCTTATAACCAAAGTCTAAGGCCATGACTTGGAACGTGTAATAAAGAAAGCTTGATCTGTCCTCCTTAAGATCTGAAATCATCTTAATCCTAATCATAACATCTCTCACCCCTATTCCTTTAATGTAACATTCAAGGCCAGTTCACTTCCCTAAGTAATTTGAGGGGGGGGGGAATTACATGAGACGAAAAGTTAAGGAAAGAGCAGGGAAAACATTCTGACTTTCATCTGAAGTCACAAGTCAATGGTCCCCACAATCCACTTACAATGTTTATGAGGCTGGGGATTACATCTGGCACTTTTACTAAAGTCCAGGACAGAAGGTAAAGTAAAGTTAGGGTTAGATACTACTTTACAAAAGTGATCGTACCTAAACTAGTCAGTAGTAAAGATGAGATGAGATACTTATCTGGGGGCTAGGGAGATGGTACAGCCGGTAGGATGCTTGTCTTTATCGCAGCCGGTCATGGGTTTGATTTCTGGCATTCCATATGGTCCCCCGAGCACAATCTGGGGTGACCCCGGAGCACAGAACCAGGAGAAAGCCCAGAGCATCTCGGGTGAGGCACCCAAAATAGACTCACGTGAATTTTACTGTGTACATACCAGGAAAGTCTTATTTCTTGTGTGTGTCTGTGTGCACACGGGGGGGATTTGAACCCATGCCTCGTACATGCAAAGCGTACACTCCACCACAGAGCCACCCCTGCGGTCACCATCATTCACTCTTCAAAAAGCATTTTCTCCCCTAGGACATTTGTTGATGGTCCATCCCAGGCTCCAGCGATCGCCGCTCGCGAGCCGCCATTCTCAGAGCAGCCAGCAGGTGGCGCGCGGCCTCCACCGGCAGGACCCTCGCACTCAGTTCCGGCTCAGCCCCAAAAAAGTCCGCGCTTCAAACCGAGCCGCTTGCCCGCGACGCTGCAGCCGCCCCGGGTCCTGATCCCAACTGAGCCGTCGGCCCCCGTGCTGAGGCGTGAAGGGGCCCCGGCCCACCAGCAGAGTCAGCAGCGGGGAAAATCTGGAGCTTTTGCAGAAGACCCTTGTAGAGGGGTCAGACCCCCGCGATCTCTCCTAGCAGACGCCCCGCGCGCTGGGGTCAGCAGGGGCAGGAGGGTCCCCGGAGTCGCTTTCTGTGCCCACAGGGGACAGTGAACTGTCTCCACGCTTCTGCCCTGCGCCTGCGGTGCAGAGCGCTGGGCGGGCTGGCGACAGGTGGCCCGGACGTCAGGTGACAGGTCTCAAGGGCGGGTGGCCTCCGTTGGGACATCCCTCCCCCCATCCCCCAACCCCGCATGCTGGTGCGCGGCCCGAGCCCACTTCCTTCGGGAGGAGGGGGCGGGGTGGGGGTGATCTGGTTGACAATCCGGTAACCTGGGGGCGGGGCGGGAAGGGCAGCGTCTGGGCACAGCACGTGCTCACCTACGGGGCTCGGCACGGAGGGGTGCGGGGGGTGGGGTGTATCCGGGGAGGTGGAGGATTGGGGTACGCGGTACCCCCCACCCGGGGGGGGGGGCGGTCCCGAGAAGCTGGCGCGCTTGGAGGGGTGCCTGGGGCGCCGCTCCACGCCCTGGCCGGTGCTCAGCGGGGATCGATTCCGGGTCCCGGCCGGGAAGCGCCCGCAGGGGCAGACTCGGTGGCGCCACCCACACACCTGCTGGGGCTGGGCCTGAGAAAGTGGCCCCAGGTGAGACACACCGCCGCACCCGCCGCCTTCCCCTCCCCCGCACTTCCTTCCGCAGCTCCCAGCCACCTCGGACCAGCCTTCCAGAACCGCCCTCCCCACCTCCGGGGCCTCGCGGCGCCGGGAACGGGCTTGCTGGGCTGGGGACTCCACGGGCGCTTCGGACACCGTCCCCAGGAGGAACCCGGCGTTTCGCCGCAGGGGCCCAAGACGCGGGAGGGCGCGGGCGCCAGAACGCTCCTTCTCACTTTCTCGGTGGCTTTCGAAACGTCTTTCTCTGCACTCTTCTCCTCCCCCCTCGGGGCAGTCCTGGGGTGCAGTCAAGAGTGAAGGGCACCTGCCTAGGAAACTGGGCCAGGCAGACCGCAGCTGGTGCGCTACAGGTGGAGGAGTAAGTGCCCAGCCCGTGGCGGGGCGAACTCGGGGCTTTTGGCTTCAGTGGCCCCAGAGAGCCACACAATGGGTCTTCTCGCCCTTCTCCTGAATCTTCCATCAGGTCCCCACTGCAGGGAGTTTTTTCTCTAGGAAGGATCTATTTCATTTACTCCACAGAAGTTGAATAACCCCCAGACTCCACATTCATACAAAAAGGAACGATCGAACTCGAACTCTCATAAGACTCATCTTTCAGCATCCCTCAAGCGCGGGTGGGCTGTAAGGAAACATTCTCTTTCGAGCCTCTCACCACCCCCGCCCACCCCCTCCCCCGACTTTTCCCCAAATGCAACAGGGGCAGCCCTTGTCCTCTAAATGCTAGGCTGAGTCCACATCTGTGGAAACTTTCTGCGCGCCGCCAAGTTCTGCAGAAGAGAGAGTGGAGGAGTTAATACAAGAGGTATAGGAGAAAGAGATCTTAAAAACCATTCGGCACTCAGATGTTGACTTCAGACATGTTTTATTATCATTTTATACAGTCTACATAAATTTCGAACGTCTTTATTTGGGTTCAGTTATAACATGACATAATAAAAATCAAAGCACTGGGTCTCTGAAATAAAGCAGGCAATCACCATTCAATAAACACACTTGGATTTATTTTGTATAAAAGGGTTAAATTTACAACTAAACTTTTATAAAAAGTTTAGCAGGAATAAGTACATCATTACACTTTGCAGAAATAGACATCTCTGCCACTATACAAGAAAACTCTAATTAAAGAGTTCACAAGGTTTCACTCAATATATATATATATATATTTATATATAAATATACACACAGCATTCAGTAGGCGTGTCAAAAAGGTAATTTCTGACCAAAAGACTTCATTTAAGTTACTGAATACTGGATCCTTCTGGTATTCACGCTCCACCTTTAAAAAAAGGCAAAGTCTGCTTAAATTGGGCAATTCCTTGTGATTTTAACGATTTCGCTCCCCATGGTGGGAATAGTATATAAAGAAAACCTTCCAACTGCAGAAAGGGCATTTAAAAGTCTTTTTTCATAAATAGCTAATATCAGAGTCCAGGTCCAAACACCCTGGGGAAAGATGATGACTTCGTTTTCTTTCCTTTTTTGTTTTAAGGTCCATTCGACTTGTTGTCTGCCTTGTGATATGCTTGAAAAATAAGTTCAGCGCCATAAAAGATGCTGTAGTTCTATTGTTGTTGTGCAAAGAGAAGTCGTAAACACCTGCAAGAGATCAGGAGAAAAAGGCATGATTAGGAGAGCGTAACCTGGGCAGAGGAAGGCACACTGGCCAGAAGGAAGCCCCGATTTGAACATTTAACCAGACACTCAAAGACTGGGCAAACCCTGGTGTCCAGATGCGACACACACCCTGGCCTCAACAGCACAAATTAAACATTCAGACAGCAAAGACTCCAGGGAAAAAACTTCCCAACGCAATCTCCTATTTGGATCTCCACGGCAGTGCTCACAGGCGCCAGTCTGCTTCTTATAACAATTATTTGATTGAAAACAGCCCTTTTAGTTAACAGATAGGGAAGTCCAGAATCCCACATCACAGGGTCTGAGGCACAGGGGAGCAAAGCTCAGCTAGCCGAATCTCATAGGGCTGTAGTTTTAGGGAAGGAGGATCCCTGTGGAATTTGTAGCGATAAGATTAATTACACTGAGGTTAGTACCTCATAGTACCAAAGCAATTGTAGAAAGCCAGGCTATTACATGCGCACAGAAGCCCATACACATTTCCTTGCACCACCTTCATAGTAAGTGACTGGCATCTTTTTTTTTTTTTTTTAAAGAGGAAAAATGTACTGTGATCTTGGGTAATCAGAACTAGAAGCCCCTTTAGCACACGTCGTGGACAGTGTACTATGTGTAATACAGGTACACATTTATTTACTAAATCCAGCATTTTAGATACACAACTAGCCTTCCACACAAAAATGAACCAACCACACAGTCTCTCTCTCTCTCTCTCTCTCTCTCTCTCTCTCTCTCTCTCTCTCTCTCTCTCTCTCTCTCTCTCTCGATCCCTCTCTCCAAGAGGCACTTTACAGAAGGGAGCACAAGCAAACACTCACCATCTACTCAGCCACAGAGCGCTTTGCTGTCATTTGACATTAACTCAGAAGGGAATTCAGAAGCCTGCGAGAGAAGAGAGATAAAAGGAACGATGTTAGACAATCTTAAGAAGAAGAGGCTCTTTTTCTTCCCTTTTTCTTCCAATTAAAGTAGTCACACAACAGCAAGTTCCATTAAGCACGTTTATATGACAACTCAGGCTCAGCGACAATGCATTAATATGTCAGAACTTATCAGCAAATGCAAGCAAGTCTCAATTTCCAGCAGACTTGTAAGAAAATAAAGTTAATTAGCTCATCGCTAAGTCACCAACTAAGGTGGTCCTGACAATGGATCTGCGACAGCCCCGGCGGTCACTGGGGTACGCAGCAAGGAGAGGGGGCATGGGCTGCAAGTCCTACCTGCAAGGACAGGATGCTGATGTCCGTGTTTAGGGTAGTCAGCGGCGTCCTGGACGTCTGGCTCTGCCCGGGTCGCTGGTGGTGCAGGCTGACGATGGTAGGGTGCGAGTCCAGAGCGATCTGCAGGTCCAAGATGTAGTCGATGACGTGCTGCAGGATTTCCATCTTGCTCACCTTCTTGTTCTGAGGGATGCTGGGCACCAGCTCCTTGAGCTTGGAGTAGCAGTCGTTCATATTGTACAGAAGGCTCATGGGGTCGTCCACCGGGGTTTTGCTCCGGGAGATGCCCAGGCTGTGGTCCGAGAGACTATTTTTCCTAACGGACCTCACTGGACTGAAAGCTTTCATTCTGACCGCGGGGATGCAGAGACAGGGAATAGGAGGAGCAGGCTTGCCCTGGAGCTCAGGCCGCCGCCGCCGCCTGCGGAGCTTCCTGCGTGCGGCACTGGGCTCGGCTCAGAATGAAGCCGGGAGCCCGGCGGGGCGGCTTTTATCCTCACTTGCCGGGGCCCTACGATCCAGCTCGACTGCATCTCCATTGGTGGAAGGCGACCTGTCCATTAGGTCGAGTCGGCTCCCCGATTGGCCGGCACGAGCGCTAGGTGCTTCCGCGTTTGCAGCCAATCTCCGCGGCGTGGGCGGGGCGGGCGCGAGCCCAGCTGGGGTGGTAAATAGAGTACAGTAAGCGCGGGGCGGGAGAGGACCCGGGGAGTAAAGGCGGGGAGGGGCGGGGCGGGAGGTTCGGGGTCGGGGAGCGGGGGACCTGGACCTCTCATGTGCATCTGAATTCTAATTTCCAGGGCGAGGCCAAACCCTCGCCCTACGCTGTGACCGGAGAAGCCTTGCACACCTTGCTTGGAGCTTTCAACAGCCCTTAAATCACAGCGACACGGGCCAGTTCTGCACAGCAGCACGAACGCCCGAGTTTACTAGGAGCTACGGAATGTCATCGAGAAAGAACACACATATTTACCTTGAAAAAAGTTTGCCTTGAAAATTCGGATAAGGAAAAGCCATACATGCGTAATGCGCGCGCGTGCCTACACACACACACACACACACACACATACACACACACACGCGCGCGCGCGCGCGCGCGCCGCTCTACCTCCAGTCCACATTGAGGCGGGTTAGTGTGGGATCTTTCACCCGAGAGCGACACTGCTGGAGGCTTTATTGTAAACGCTGGAAAATGCACACTTCCTGGGAGCTGCGTCCTACCTGGTCGCTGGTCTCTTGAATTGCTTTGAGAAGTCGGGTCCTTTCTACGTTCCAATTCTAGGCCAGGACAGAGCCCTTTTAATGACCTATTAATCCGAAATTATGAGGATGTTTTGCATATTGAAACTTTATTTGCATGTCTTGCCCTTGAAAAGCTGCCTGTCTGAGCCCTGCAGCTAAATAGCAAAGTAACGTGATTAATGATGTGCTAGTCGTAATTTCTGGCGTCACATTCCATCACCTGCAGCATTTTCGAAGTTTCATGAGAGGTAGGTGGCCCTAGTCACTGATGGACATCTTCATATTATAAAAGAGAAAATCTGTCATGTAGATTCTGGGTTTGGAATAATTTCAGCACTAGAATTGAATCAGCTTCCTATTTTCCTTTTTCCCTCCCCCACCTCTAAATCTCTAAGAACCCATTTCTGCAGTCTAATTAAAATTTTTCCCAGCTATTGACTCAAATACCTTTCAGTTCATTCACACATTATTCTAGCTTCACTAAAGAGCGAAGCAAGTTGTGTTTTCATCGTCATTTTTCACTAGAATACAATAAAGCGGAAAATCCCAGAAAACTTAATGTTTCCAAATCACTTGTTAACTTTGTGTCTTTATCCTCCCCACCTTTGCATTTTAGAAAGAGGAAGCCGGCAGAACCCAAAGTTCAATAATGGGGAAGCACTTTTTTTCCCCTTCAATTAATGATTAATTTCTCAGCTGGTGGCCAGCCCATTCTATGACACTGACTGCAGCCAGGTGCCTGCCCCAGGGCTTCTCCGGTGAGAGCTTTGATTGCGATAAGGTGCATGTCACTTTCAGGAAATTCAGCCACTTGAGTTCGGAGGATGGAGGCGGAAGGTTTCCTGTTCCGCACAGATCTCAGGCCACAAAGGCTGCCTGCAACTTTATTCCTGACAATGTTCAATTAACAACCTCTGCAGATACGAAGTCTGGGAATGATTTCATACCCCAGTACCCCACGGTTCGAGCCTTTTGATGTACTCTGTGTGCATGTGTTTCTGTCACATACGTGCCACAGTGGAACAGATTTTGTTTTGACACTATTTTGGTTCATGATGTTATACTTTGACTATTTTACAATAATAGCCAATGTAAACAAACATCTTTGGGATTCTCAAATTATTACTTGTGATTCTTGGACATTGCAGCTCTGTGATACTGACGCATTCCTAGCTTTTTCCAAGGACACCGTATGTGTACATCCGTGCCAGCCTCATTATCCCACAGTCAGGCTCTGGACTGCTCATCACGAGTGTTGTGCAGGATCACTTTGCACACTTACTAAGTTGATTAAGACAATGCCTCCTCCCATGATCATTTCTGTCCCCTGATGTAGTACAATTGCTAAATATGGTGAAAGTCTTCTGGTGTTTCTTTCTTTAGTTGCCATGTCAGAGTCCAGCCTGCCTCACTGTGTAGAAGTTGACTCAATTGGCAAGATACCCAGTCCTACGTTACATTCAAAGATCACTGCCAGGGAATTGTAAGACTGGATAAACTAATATTTGCTTTCTGCTTTTTTAAGGGGGGTGCTAGTTTACCTAACGCAGCAACCCAGTGCGAGATTTAAATTTTTTCTGTGAGGGAAGATGGGTGTTGGAAAACGTTCAGGGTGGGTCACAATCTTTAAAAAAAAAAAAAAAGTCACTTGGAGGCTCAGTGGAGTTTTGCGTTTGAGGCCTCTAAAATTCAAATGGTCCCAGCTGCAGAAAGGGCCAGAATCTGTAGATCCGCGGGTGATGGGAAGGTGTGAAGGTTTGGGGGGGCGGGGGAGCGGCGGTGTTGACCCAGGCTACCCACTGCTGTCTCTCTCCCCCCTCCACCCCCTACTCCCCAATTTAAAGCCACAAGTCTGCCCTGGAAGTTTCAATGACCTGATTCCAGAGCGCACTGACTCACTCGCTCAGTTTCTCTGCATCCCAGGCCGGGCCGACAGCTCGCAGCGCTCCGAGCCCCCCTCGCTGTAATCAGAAGCAGCTCCGGGCAGGGCGCGCCGGGCCAGCCAACGCTGCCTTTGCAATCCCCGCGTGATGCAACCGGCAGGGGGTGGAGGTGGTGGTGGTGGAGGAGGGGGGCGTGCAGGAGGAGTGGGGTGGAGCGGGGGCGGCGGGGGGGGGGGGGAAATCGTCTCAAGGTCCTCCTTGCACATCTGGCGCAATTGCAAGCGTTCGCCTTTCTTCCCCCCCGGTTTTGTTCTCACAGCTGTGTCCATTCCTCCCGTGACCCCTCGAGTGATCCCTGACAGGTGATGAATTGGCAGCGGCAGCGGCGGCGGCGGCGCGCGGGCCAGGCCGCGGCGGGGCCGGAGCCCGAGCCCCGGAGCAGACTCTCTGGCGCCAGGCGCGTGACGCCGCCCATTCACGCCGCCCTGCAGCCTTGTCCTCGCGGCGCCGCTCAGGCGGCTGCCATGGCAACCGCGCCGTCACTCAGCGCGCGCGCCCAGCTGATCAATGCCTGCGAGGCCCGGCCGTCCCGGGCTCGCCCTGGCCGGGCCGCCCGGCCCGCGCGCACCTGCAGCCGCTGCACGTCTTAAGTTTCGAGAGATTTGGGGCGGGGTGGGGGGGGGGTGGGGGGGAGGTGGAAAGGAAGGAGCACCGAAAAGGAAAAGAAAAGGGGAGTCAGAAGGAGAAGAAGGTGGAAAATAAAATGCACGGAGAGGGGGAAAAAAAAAAAGAAAGAAATCTTCCTCTTGCAAGAAGGAAGATAAATGTGGCTTGGAAGTTGCCAAAGCAAAAGGTTTTTGCCGTTGTTTTGTGGGGTTTTGTCTGTTTGTTTTTGCCACGGAGGCGTTCAGGGTGGGACTGGCGCGTGACTCGGGCGGACGGCGAGGTCACTGTCTCAGCTGATCCTCGAGGTCTCGGGGATAACTTTGCGGGCGGATTCCTAAAATCGCCTTTGAGGAAGCCCCCACCCCAAACCCAGTCCCCAGTTCCCTGCCTTTGTCAGAACTCTTGGAGGTTGCACTTTTTAAAAAAAGAAGAAGCGGGGAGGGGGGGGAAAGGAAAGAAAAAAGTCAGTTTCCCCGGCCCCCGTCACCCCTCCCAATTGTCCCTCTCTGCTCCCTGCGCGCAGGCCGGCGGGAGGCGGTGCCGCGGATCCCGCGGCTTGGAAGCCCCGGCGCGCCCGCCGAGCCGCGTCCGGGCCCTCATTACCACTACAAAGCCGGGGCGACTTCGCCTTTTTCTAAAGCTGCGACTTCAACTCCACTTGGAGAGGCCAGAGACTTGCAAGTCGGCCCCGCGGACGCTGAAGCCTTCCCAGTCCCCGATTTTTATCTCTAGGGAAAGTTCCATTTTAAGAACCAGATGCCAACATTCCCGGACGGTTTATGGCATCCGGGTCCCTCGAGGGTGCCCATCTGCAGTGTCGAGTGTTAGCTGCAATTATTTATCGTCTGTCTTGGAGAGTTCCTGAACGTGGATGTCCTCTGTTGGCCCTAATTTGGGGGGCACGGCGGGGGAGGGGCAGTGAATAAGGGGCGGGGGGCGACTGCTCTCGATCCTGTTATCTGGTTTAGCTGAGCTTGTGTGGTGGTTTTCGAGGAAACAGCATCTGGATTACATAAGGATTCAAGTTGGGTGTTTTTTTTTTTTTTTGCTTTACTTTGTTTATTTAATACCTTGGCAAGAGGGAGCCCTAACTCTGAAACCAGATAACCGAATTTGGGTTTAGAAGCAGCCTTAGATGAGGGGCGACGAGAGGGAAAGAAAATGAGCAAAGCCACAAAAAGCAAACAAGGGGATGTTTATTTTTCTCCCTTTGGGTATTTTTTGAAGACCTGCCTAACCTCTTCTACTTCTAGTCGCACACAGCTAATAAATTGCATTAACAAAGAGCTGTAGCTACTACAATGGCTTAACAGTCCTTCCTCCCCCGCCTTGCCACGATCCCGGCTCTAATTCCTTCTAGGATTCGCGCGCGATTCTGTTTGCCCGGAGCTCTCCGGAGCGCCGGAGCAAACGCCGTGCTAAATCCAATTGCTTTCCACCCTCTGATGCTGGTCGCGAGATCACCTTTCAGCTCCGTTCAAAGAACGCAAAGTTTGGGAAGCTTGGCGGAGGGGCCGATTGAACTAAGCAAGCACCGCAAAATATTTAGTTACAAATGCAGTGAAGTGCCCCGATTTGTGGCCGCGGGTTTGTGTGCTTTTTTCTTTCTTTCTTTCTTTTTTTTTTTTTTTTGAGAGCTTTCACAAAGGATTTTTTTTTTTCCTCCCCTGTGACTTTTGTTCTGGTCACCAAATTCGAAGGAAAAAAAGAAAAGAAAGAAAATTAACTTGAGCGAGAGAGATAAGGGCTTGGAAAACAATCCTCGCGGCCGCCCGCTAGCTGGCGGCCGCGGGGCTGGCGTCGCGGAGTCTGCACCGCCCCGAGGCGCGCGTCGCGGGGGTCCCCACTAATGCGGGGAGCTCGGGTCACGGCGGGGGACCCCCGCCCCCAGCCGCCCGCCGCTTGCCCCGGCGCCCGAGCGCTGCGCCTGGCGTCCGTGGGAATCTGCAGCCAGCCACAGCGCCAAGGGCGGGCTGTCCGCAGATCGCGCTGCAGCTCAGATTAGAACGCGGCACCAAAAGCAAAACCCGAGGCCCCGGTTTGTGAGTTTCTAACAAGAAACACATTGTGCGCTGCTTCCCCCCACCTTTTTTTTTTCTTTCTTTCTGGCTGGAGCCACGTTTGCGCGCCAAGTCCATGACTTCAGTGGGGAGGAACCCGCCGGCCGCCCCGCACCACGTGCGTGCCGGGCCCAGCGGACGCTCCGGGGCGCGCTGGAGGGACCCGCGTGCTTGCGCCCGGGGCGCACAGGGCACAGGCCTTAGCGACCCGACCCCTAAACCGGCTCTGTCTTTACCCCAACCCTGGGCCGGGAATTCAAATCACTGTCCTTTCTGACCGGCTCCTGGAGAGATTTGTTTTGAAAAGCTGGACACTCAGCCCTACCTACCTACCTGCTCCCTTCAATATCACGCTTCTCGCCTCCCTCCCAGCCGGTCTTTGAGTATCTCACTCCCCGAGTCTGCGCGCCTGCCACCGCAGACCCTGACCCCGCAGACCCTGACCCTGCACATAAAACTGACCATGTACTGGCCATTTCCTTGCCAGGTGGAACGAGGTCCCTGAGCCTTGCCGCATGCCTGTGGCCTCTTTGAGGTGAGGGTCATGAGCCAGGACCGCACCCTCAGGGAGGAGAATGAAGGGGCTTGGGGTTCTTCTCTCCTTGGACATGGGTGGGCCTGGGCCTCTCTCCCATCAGTGGAACGCTAGAAGAAAGGGGCTCCGGGGAGGGGGGTTTAGAATTCCGTGTCCTATTCTTTGAGCCATTCTAGCCTTCCTGCAGTTTGTGTGATCAACACCCCCGCATTCCATTTTGGAGCAAGAAGGGAACAGGATGCCCCCCCTCCAGGGAAGGTTAAACATTCACATTGGGTAAGCACAAACTTAGACAGGCTTCCTCCCTACCCACCACATTTGCTCTTCACCTTGACCCTCTGAGTTTAGAAAGGAGAAGAGAAACTGAGGCCACAATGAAAGACAGCACTGTCTGTGGGCCACAGGTCCTAGGAAACTGGTACAGTGCAGAGACGCCTGACCTTGACCCCAGGGGAGGCATGTTAGCTTTCCTCTTTACTGAGGTACCAAGATTGACACGACTTGTTAATGATGGTTTTGTGTCTATATTATCCCAACCACCCATCTCACCACACCCATCACTGGAGTGCTTGCTTCCTTCCTCCAATGCCCCAAAGACCCTTTCCTTTTACTTTTAATTAACTTTTTATTGTTATATAGTTGTTCACGATGATTTATTGCATTCACTATATCAACACCAATCCCATGGCCATCGCACCCTCTCACCACCACTATTTCCAGTTTTCCCAAACACCCCCCAAGCCTGCCCCAATATCAGTCCCTCTGATTTTATACTGCTTGGTATGAATAATTCACTATAAATGATCAAGAAAGATTTCCTTAGAAAAGTGTGAAGATTGTTGTATCTCACTCCAGAGCCATTAAGCCCTTGCATAAGAGATTACTAATGTGTTATTACAGGTTAAGCCTTGTGTGTTAATATTTTCTTAATTGAGATTGGTTGCCTTCTACTTTATATCCTACCCAATGTGGTGTACTAGAATATCAATGGTGTAGAGTTTGAGATGTCACATTCGAGGCCTTGTGCTCTAGGATTTCTAAAATTTTAAATGGGGTGATAGAGCTGGAGTTAAATTTTTCACTGGATAGTTACTTTGTAGTCCAGAAGCATCTCTGCAGCTTGTTGTTCTCTTTCAAGATTTATTTATGAATCAGGATCATGGCTGGTTAATGAGCTTATATGGCACGAGAGGCTGTTCATGGGTGTGACTGCCAGGCTCCTGGAAGAACAGAGAGGTAGGGGGAGGTTGCCCATCCTAAACTCTATGAGAGCCAGGAGTTTTCAATCACAAAATCTTCATACCTGAGTTTTTCAGCAGATTCATTCCTGGATGAGGCTTGTTCCAAGCCTATGGATTCCGGCCATGAACATGGTGGACATTGGAGTGTGGAGGTTTTCATATGCTAGGGCTCTCTTTGGGCACTTTGGCCTGTCAAGTGTAAGGCAAGCATGCTAGCCTCTGTACTATTGCTCCAGCCCCCAAACACAGTGCTTTAAAAGTCCTGGCTCTGAATTTAGGTGTGCGCATGTTCTTTTGAACTAAAGTTTTTGTGTTTTGAGGGTAGATGCCAAGAAGTAGTACCACTCAGAGGGGAAGATCGGGGCTGAAAAGGAGGGGTCTTGAAATTTTCAGGCTCTCAAAAAGTTGAGATGGGCTACCTCCCCCATCTCCCTGTGCTTCTGGGAGTCTGGTGATCCCAACTGCCCCTGGTGCCATATAAGCTCATTAACCAGTCATGATTCAAAGACTCATAAATAAATCTCAAAAGAGATCAACAAGCTGCAGAGATGCCTCCAACCCTGAACTAGGCTGAGTCTCATCCAGGGCACCCTAGAGGGGAGTCAGGTGAGCCTGACTCTTCAGTGCTCAGGGGCCTGCAGTTATATCTGGCAGAGCTCTGGGATGGGATTCATCTTAAGGCTTCCAGCATGAAGTGCATGTGTTCTTTTGGTTGTGCTATCTCTTGACCCTGGAAACAACCTCCTGATGTGATGCTGTTATAGATCGTTTGTGACCTTACCTGAGATGTGCAGTCTTGTCGGTCGGCTGATAGTGGGAACTGCTTACCTACTTCTGGGACCCTGTGAGTTCCCATGTATTGGATTTCAGAACATTCAAGAGGTCGAGGCAAGTCTATACCATTACTCTACATTTCTCACTGTTTCTCTTTTTCTTTGGCTCTTCTAGTATCCTTTCTTTTGTCATTTCCTTCCTCTCCCTGGGACATTTATAAAGGGTAGATCAACTGGAACAAGTTCTCTTATTGGCTATTCTTCCTGAGAAGTTCTACTCTCTCCTAAAGTGTAGTTCTGCTGGGTTCAGAATTCTGGGTTGACAGTTCTTTATATATCTTATCATTTTCTCTGTTGGCCATGGTTTTTGATGAGAAATCTCCCATCTTTCTTCCTTGCTAGTTTTCATAAATTTGCCTGTGGACTATCTTGGCATGAATTTTTCTAATTTTATACCATTTGGGATTTTTCTCATCTTTGTGAATCTATAGATTTCAATCTTTGCCAAATATGGGAAATTTTCAGCTGTTATTTCTTGACATACCTCTTCCCCCTTTTTTTTTTCACTCCCTTACCCCCAGGCCTCCGATGAAATAAATGTTAGATCTTTTCTACTAGCCCTTGGGGCTTTGTCCATTTTTTTTTTCTTATGTCTGCTTCCTCTCTTGGGGACTTTCAATTGTTTTCTCCTCACTATGCTGATGCTTTCCTCTGCCCTCTCTGTTTTACTTTTGATACCATTCAGTGAGGGTTTTTTTTTTTTTCACTTCTTGCATTAGCAGGTCTGAAATTTTCATTCGATTCTTCTATTTCTTTGCTGAGATTTTTCTTTGAACACATTTGTAATTGCTTATTGAGAGATTATGTTGATGACTGCTATAAAATCCTTATCAGCTAAGTCTAACATCATATTAACTTGGCATGGTGTCTTTTCTCCTTCAAGTTGAACTTTTCCTGGCTTTTGGAATGACGAATGACTTTCTTTATTGAAATCTGAACATTGTGGGCATTATGACATTTTAAGGCTCATTTAAATTTCCTTTTGGGGGGCTGCGGTGGTGGACCACACTCTTCAGTGCTGGGGGCTATTCCTGGCTCTGTACTCAGGATTAACCCTAGACAGTGCTTCGGGAGTGTCAAATGTGGTGCCAGAGACTTAACCGGGGTCAAGTGCATACAAGCACCTTACCCTGTGAATCATTTCTCCAGCCCCTAAATTTTCCATTAGACTAGGCTTCTGCTAACACCACCCCTGATCCGGAGGAATAGAAACACACCGTGGCTCCCCTCCCCTCTCCCCCTGCTTCTTGCATAGCCTTTCTGACGCTGTATAACTGAGACCTCTTACTTTGGGAAAGGGGCAGTACCCCAACTGCTCACTCTATCTCCTCTGGATGGGGAGAGAGGCCAGGGAGCAGGGTGGATGTTCTGTGATGCTGGGGGTGGGGGGCTTATTAGGGGCAAGCAGTCAGGGAGTGCTCCTTGAAGTCCCTTCTCTTCTGTCATCCTCTTGTTGAGGACCTGAGACAGGGACTCTGACCTTAGCAAGATGTGGATCTAGCTCCCAGCTAGGTCTTTGCAGAAGGGAGTGGTGGCGGCATTAGAGCCTCATTTCACTCTGCTGCCAGATTAGAGCAGGCTGGCTCTTGACTCAGGTGTCCTGTCTTGCCCAGTTGCCGCCTGCCCGGTGCTACAGCTGAGAGTAGAACAGGCTTCCTTTGCTTCCTTGCGGCCCGTGTCCACTGACATTGAAGAGGCACTGGCCTCTCCAGCTGACTCCCCCGCAGTCTTGGGATGTTGATTCTGCTTGGCATCTTGTCCAGACAGGAAGTTTCTCTACCTATACTTTAAAACTTTTTAAGAGAAAGTAGGGGTCGAGAGAGTACATCACAGGGGACATGCCTATAGTGCACTCCATGTAGGTTCATCCCTGGTATACGTGCCCCCCACCCCCAGGCATCACAGGTGTAGGCCTGGAGGCCCTGGAGCACCACCAGGTTTGTTCATGGAAGTCCCAAGCACTGCTCTGGGGCTGAGTAATCCCTGAGCACTGTTGGCACTGAGCAGTTTCGCACCTGGCCCTTGCATTGAACCTTCAGATTTAACCATCAGCCCGGTTGGCTAAGACTCACTGGTGGGGCCCAAGAGAGAAAGGACAGTGGATAGGGGTCTTGCCTTGCACACAACCAACCCTGGTTCTATCTCTGGCACCCCATATGGTCCCTTGCACACTGCCAGCAGTGATCCTCAAGACAGAGCCAGGAGTAAGGGCTGAGCACTTCTGGGTGTGTCCCACCCACCCCAAAGACTCACCAGTGTGGGCAGGAGGCACCCGAGTCTCCTGAGCATTGCGTGGGAGGTCCCCTCCAAAATAAAAACAAAATTTTAATAAAAGTAAGAAAAGGAAAACTTAGAGCAGTGATATCTGTTTACACAAAACATATTTCAGTCATGTTTGGAAGAGCCAATCTGAAATTGCAATGACCTCATTTCATCAAGCCGGAGATTTTTAAAAGGATCGTTTAACTCTTGTTCAGGCCCATCCTAGCCTCAACCATAGGCACGTAATGGCCTGATGGGAGGAGAATCCCATGTCAAACTGAGTGTTCTCATCCTTGGCTTGAAGGGTTGGTGAAAACTCTTTTGACTGAGTCTGGTTCTTTTTCTTCTTTTAGCAACGTGGGCTGTCAATGCTGGTGTGGCCCGGAGCATCATTGCATCTCTGTGTCCTGGAAAGAGATGTCCCAGGGGCTGCTTTTCATGTCATAAGGTAGTCAGATTATTTCCCTCAGCAGGGTTCAAGTAGCAGGTGGGGGTGCCTGAACCATTGTGGAACCAGCCGGAAATGGGGTTGATTTCACAGTTGACACTTTCTTTGGACCCTTGAGGTTTATGGGCATGGCAATGCAGGGGGAAAAGCTTTGTCTCATTGAACATGTGGTTATTTAAACCATCACTTTGTGGTCAGCTCAGCTGTGCTATACCGGGGACAGTTTCATGAGGAGTACTAAAGGGAAAAGTACAATCCAGCACACCCATCTGCTTTCAGAACCAGTATTTTAAAGCATGCAGGCATTGTCAGTTCTGCGTCTGTGCCTTAGTGAGAAGAAGATCAACCTTCACAGGGACACCCTAGGCTGGTTAGTCAGCAGATGTGTGAGGCTTTGTAATGTCATCCCAGTGCATCCTCTGGTGGCACTCAGGCAAGCACTGTAGCTGGGGCATGTGTCCAAGAGCAAATGTGGATGCTGGGCTGGGGGTTTGCCTTCCCCGCTGAGACCACAGAGCTTGGGAATCTCTGGGTCAGAATTCCATCTGAGTTCCAGGCCTCACAGCCTGTTAAACAACCTGGAATTCCCCTTCCAGCTCCTTACTCCAGAAGAGACCTGGCAATGAGCCCTTTTATCACGAAACCTGTACAGGATCCTCAGAGATGGGGTCTACTTGCTTTCCTGTCTCGTTTGTTTGCTTGGGGTGGTCACATCTGGTAGTGGTCAGGGCTTATCCCTGGTTCTGTGCTCAGGGATTCACTCTTGGTGGTACTGGGGATTGTATGAGATGCCAGAGATTAAACCCCAGTTGGTCATGTGCAAGGCAAGTGTCTCACCTGCTATAATTCCGCTGGCACTACTTTCTGTTTTATACACCAAGAACTGCCAGAGAGAAGGTTTGTGTTTATGCAGCTGGAGATGGAGCAGCACAATGCAGATCCAAACTTCTCCTGACTTTAAGAAGCACTTATAAGGCTCTTCATAGCAAAAGAAACTCAAGCTAAAATAAACAAACACACTATTGAATGGGTCAAAATATTTGCACACAACAAATTAGATAAAGGACTAATATACAAGTAGGCACTTTTCCTCTCTCTCTCTCTCTCTTCTCTCTCTCTCTCTCTCTCTCTCTCCTCTCTCTCTCTCTCTCTCTCCTTTTGTGCAATATGGTTTACAATACAGATACTGAAAGGTTACCATGTATGTCCCTTTACTACTTTCAACACTCAGTTCTTGTCCAGTTATTATTGTCATACTGATTCCTTCTCTACCTTCCCTACCCTCTGCCCTCCACACACTTGTGGTAGATTCAACCATTTACCAGTTCTCCAGGCCCCTGTTTTCTCCACCTGACAATAGCCTCATACTATTTATCTTTTTGTATCTCTGCCTTAAATGAATACAGTCATTCTATATCTGTCCCTCTCCTCTGACTTATTTCACTCAGCATGATACTGCCCAGATATAGGCAAATTTCTTTTTAAAAAAATTTTATTGAATCACTGTGAGATAGTTACAAGCTTTCATGTTTGGGTTACAGTCACACAATAATCAAACACCCATCCCTCCACCAGTGCACATTCCCCACCACCAATATCCCCAGTATACTCCCCACTTCCCCGCCCTCCCCTTGCCTCCACAGCAGACAATATTCCCCATACTCTCTCTCTACTTTTGGGCATTATGGCTTGCAACAGACACTGAGAGGTCATCATGTTTGGTCCATTATCTACTTTTGACACACATCTCCCATCCCAACTGGTTCCTCCAGCCATCATTTTCTTAATTATATAGGCAAATTCCATGACTGCATTTTCCTAACAATACATCTTCCATTGCGTAGATGTACCACAGTTTCTTTATCCAGTTGTCTGTTATGCAATTTGCTGTGGCATGGATGAAACTAGAGGGTATCATGTTGAGTGAAGTCAGAAGGGAAAGAATAGCACAGAATGATCTCTGTATGCGTCCTAAAGACACACAGTAAGGGGAAAACAAAGGCAATGGAACTAAAGAATTGGTCCATAGAACCTAGCTGGGTTTGGACATGGAGGGTTGGGGGTGTGTATGTGAGGGCATGTGGGACCTTGGGTGGAAGGGAAATGGGTCCCCAGGTGATTGGTATGCCCTTGAAAAATTATGAATGCATGAAACTACCATTAATAGTAATGTAATCACAATATCTCAATAAAAAAAAAGAATAGGGGGTCGAAGTTCATCAAATGCCTTTCAGCCTCTGAGGAATCAGTGTGACTTTTGTTCTTAGTTCAGCAAGTATGAGTAATCAATAGTGTTCCTAGTTTTGAAACTTTGCTACCTTCCTAGAATCAACTTTACTTGGAAGTGACATGTGGTTTCTTTAATGTATTATTGCATTCTGTTAGCTAATATTTTATTTAGTTTAAAAAAATTTTTAAACAAAACACAGTTCTGAGTCTTTCTATTTCAGGACATCGGCTTTTATAAAGAATATGAGCTAGTCATTTGAGTTTAAAAGATGCAATATTTTTTTCCTTTTACCTTTTGCCTCCCTTCTGATTCTGTGCAAAAATGCAACTGATAACACTATCTCCCTTTTTATGTTACTTTGAAGGTTCTGTCATGTCCAATACCTGAAGGAAGATAAGAGCTCAGTAAATAGGGCTGTCAGATAAAATGCTGGACATCTATTGAAATTTCAATTCCAGATAAACAATACATTTTTTAGGAGGATTCAGGATTTTATCTGCTGAATCTAAGGGCCTTCTCAGTAACTGATTCCTAAGATAACCGCAGCCACTGAGAGAGCTGGTCACTCTGGGAAGAAATAGGAGAGCGAATTTATTCTCACTCACCATGACTAGTGAAGGAGATAATTTTATGAAACTTGCAGGATGTACAGTACAAATTTCCAGCTCAAAGTCCTTTGGGACTGGGGCTGGAGCAATAGCACAGCGGGTAGGGCGTTTGCCTTGCACGTGGCCGAACCAGGTTCGATTCCCAGCATCCCATATGGTCCCCTGAGCACAGCCAGGGATAATTCCTGAGTACAGAGCCAGGAGTAACCCCTGTGCATCGCCGGGTATGACCCCCGCCCCCCCCCCCAAAAAAAAAGAAGTCCTTTGGGACTATCTACAGAGGTTGGTGGTGAACACGAACGGAATTATGGAAAGAATAAAATCTTTGGAAACCCCTGTGACTTTAGTAGATGGATGAGAGACCCGTCTTCACTCTCTGAACACCCTGGCTTCTTGTGTCAGTTAGAAACTGATCCCAAGGAGACATAAGTAGGGGCCCGAGCCTGGCTTCAATGTGAAAGAGAAGTCACTAAAGCAGGCATGCTCATCAGCGCCCCCTCTGGTGTCCCCTGGCACTGTCTACTCGAACTAGTAGAGAATGTACTGATGCAAACGTGTCTATGATTGAGTTAGCTGGGGCAAACCCTAACATGTAGGCTCCTGTCCTCATTCTCCAAGTTTGTTTCTCACTCAAGTTTGAATGCTGGACAGACCAAGCTCCCCAGGGAAGAGGTGCAGACTCTTCGGATTGTAGTGCTCCCCTATACCCCTGCTGTGCTTCCAAGGCATCTGGGCTCATCTTCCTTGGGTCCGAAGACACGGGGAGAGAGACCTTGAAGAACATGGAGAACCCTTTGGTGACTATTATGGAACAAGCCTGGGTCTGACTCATACTGTCATTCCAACTCACAAATATTAGAACAGAATGTCTTGACCTTGGTCCTTCTGATGTTTCAACTGGCTGCATCTTAGTTAGGTGTATGGGGCTAGTTAGTAGTGGGGTTGTCCTGGCCTCTCTTCCTACAGGATTCTAACACAACCCTCCTCTCTCCAATCATGATACGAAAGATGCCTCCAGATATTGTTAGGTGTCCCTGGGGACAGGGAAGCAATATCCCCTAGGCTAGGCTGGGAACGTGGAGTTGAAACTCGGTCACACAGTCACCCCTAACTGCAGGGCATTGGGAAGTCTCATCTCTTCTTATGACCCAAGGAAAACAAAACTGATTTAGGGATGCTAGCTGGTGTTTTTCATTATGATCTCTAGCAAACCAATCCTTCACTGCTGGGGAGACAAGGAGAGCTCATGGCTGAGCTCTTGCCAACGGATAAAAAGAGGAAGAAAGAATCTGAGTGATTAACTAGTGAGTGGGCTTTGTTAGAACTAAAAGTGTCTAGAAACCATCGTAGTGCTCCATGGCATTGCGAGTTTACTGATAGAAGAATAGCTATGTAAAGGAAGGAAGCGGAAGAAAAAGGAAAGGAAGAAATCGCCATTTTGAAATATTCCCTTATCACCTCTCAGATTCATTTAAAGGTAAGAGTGAGTTCCCAGGCTCTCTGGGGTAGAAATGGATCAGGTTGGTCCCATGTCATAGGGAGGGGACTTTGAATTTTGTAGAAGCCAAAGCAGATTCCAAGTAGAAGGGTGTTTGGATTGTTACTGTTACTGTTTTTGGCATATTCAATACGCACTGGTAGCTTGCCAGGCTCTGCCGCGCGGGCTTGATACTCTCGGTAGCTTGCTGGGCTCTCCGAGAGGGGCGGAGGAATCGAACTTGGGTCGGCTACATGAAAGGCGAAAGCCCAACCACTGTGCTCTCGCTCCAGCCTGGGTGTTTGGATGTTAGAAGAATTGCCATTTTGTTGGTTTTTCTTTCTTTTTCTTTTTCTTTTGCCTTTTGGGTCCCACCTAGTGATGCTTGGGCGTTACTCCTGACTCTGTACTCTGGAATTACTCCTGGCAGTGCCAAGGCTTGAGGAAAGCAAGTTTCCCTGCGTAGGTGGCTTGACTTGGACTCGAGTGACATAGGACAGGGTTCTATCTGGGTTAGGCCTGCAGGAGAATCTGGGCTTAACCCTAATCACAACCCAAGGGAAGTGGTTAAGTAACAAGCAGTTGAGGTCACAGAGCTACTAAGTGCCAGGCTCCAGGAGCAAAGTAAGGGACTTTGCTCCCTGCCGCCTCCCCCTCCCCAAAAGAATCCAGAAGCGATATTCAAGTCTGTTCAGGAACTGAAGGCCATCTGTGGCAGTGATGGGACTCTAATTTTTGTTCTTGAAAGCATGGCCAGAAAATGCTTGACTAGAGTAGTCTGGAAGCTTCTGAAAGATACGAATTCGTAGGCTCTCACCGCTTCCTGTCCCATAAGAATCTGGGAATGTGGTGAGGAATAGGACCAGGAACTAATTTTTTTCCCACAGGTTTCCCGGACAACCCTCAGATTATGCTTTAAAAATACTCCCACACCCTTTGCTTTTTAGTAGAGGTAGAAATATGCCTATGGAACCTGTGTTTTGGAAAAGCTCCCAGGTGGTTGTTATGCACGACATAATTTGAGTTACTATCCCAGCAAACTGTGAGCAGTGGCTTCCCTTTGTTCTAGTAGCTCATGCTTGCAACTAGTTAGCCCATTAGCATGGAATCCAGAGAGAATCAGGGTCTGACTTTCAGGGACCTTGAAAGAATATAGGAGCAAAGGCTTACCCAAGTTCCATTTTTAAAGCGCCACTGAGGGCTGGAGAGACAGTACAGGACCAAAGGTGCTTGCCTTGCACACGGCCATTGGCTATGGTCCAATCCTCAGCACCACGTAAGGTCCCCTGAGCACCACCTTGAGTGACCCCAGAGCACAGAGCTACAAGGAAGTTCTGAGCACCACTAGGTGTGACCCAAAAAACAAGGGGGTGGGGGGAGAGGGAGCGGGAAACATGGTTGAGGGCCAGAGAGATAGCTCAGCAGGCTAACCACATGCATTGCACATAGGAGACGGGTTTCATCGCTGGCACTGAAAGGTCCCCTGAGCACTGCTGGGTGTGGTCCAAAAACCGCACATGTGGGCAAATAAGTAAGTAAAAACACATTGGTCAAAATAGACCATTTACTTTTGATCATAAATTGTGCAATAAGAAAGAGAACAGAGGACAAAGTTTTAAAAAATAAATGATTCGCATCTGGAGAGATAGTTGCAGAGCTGAAGGCACGGGCCTGTGCACCCTGCCCCTGGCTGGATCCCCAATGCCACAGGGTGTCCCCCAGTTACCCCCCCCCACCCAACCACACTGGAGATGCCCTCCCTGACCCTCCCTTCAGCGCAGCCTGTTATTCAAGAATCACTGGAAGGGACCTGCTGGCTTTGCCACTCCAGAAAAAAAAAGAAAACAAATACACTTTTTGTTTTGACCGTGACAAAGTTCTGCTTCTAGTTTGGGGGCCACCAAGACTACTTAGCAAAATCCGAGGGACCACGTGGTGTCAGGGACTGAACCCAGTCCCGTCACACGCCAGGCATGTACTCTCCCACTCAACCACACCCGGGGCCCAGCGTTTCTTGTTCGGCTCGATACTGTTCTTATCCACACGCATCTTTGGTCCTGTGTGTTGCTTGTCTTCCCGAGGCAAGGTTCTAGCAAACACAAGGTTAACACGACCTTGCAGTTTAGTCAGAGCCTCACGATGCATCAGCCGCTTGTGGAGTCTCCACCTTATTCTTCCATTCTGCCACCCACCCTCCGCCAGTGAGGCAGGCGCGGGCCCGAGGCTGTCCCAGCTGCTTTGAAACCCTCCTCCAGGACTGCTGGCGCCGAGTGACTCAGCATGACTCAGCAACCTGACTTTTGAGGGGAGCCAGGATATTTTGCCACACAACCAACATATGGTAAACATTCACACTGTTTAGCAAAATCATTGTAAATTAAACATGCCAGGAGGGAAGGGGGGAAAAAAAAGGGCCCAGAATTCCTCACACCCAAACTGGAGACATTCGCTCAAAGACGCAGGGAGGAGAACGCGGTGGATAAGGCACTAGTCGCTGGGGCTGCAGAAAACTATTACCCAGGCGGCCAGGGAGAGAGGGAAGAAGAAGGAACATCAGCTCCAAGGCCCTCTGGCTGCAGGCCACGCCCCTTCCCGCCCCCCACTGAAGAGCTGCCAATCAGGAAGGAGACAGCGCCATTGGGTTAAAGGAATTGCTATCACAGCTCTTTCTGCTTTATTTATGGGGATGAAGGGGGGGAGCGCGGGGAGGAGGGGGTGTTTACAGCTTTTTCCCAATTATTTTGTTTTTGTTTTTGAGGGGCCATACTCAGCGTGGTGCTCATGGGACCATGCCATCCAGGGGTTCCAACCAGGGACATGACCTTTGGGCCCTCTCTTCACCTCTCTTTCCAATTTTGTTTTGTTTTGGGTTAGGGCCACACACCTGGTGGTGCTCAGGGCTTTCTCCTGGCTCGGATTTCAGGGATCACTCCTGCCAGTCACATTGAGGTCAGCTGCAAGCAACACAAAGCTTACCCTTATATTATTTCTCCAGTCTCTCTATTTCCAATTTTTTTTAATCAATGTTTTCATTAAGGCACCATGGTTTACAAAGTTATTCACAGTTGAATTTCAGGATACAGTGTTCCTACACTAACCACTACCAGTTTTATCTTCCCCCATACCAATGGTGTCAGGTCCTGTGCTTTTTAAATATGAGAGAGAGGAGGAGGAGGAGGAGGAGGAGGAGGAGGAGGAGGAGGAGGAGGAGGAGGAGGAGGAGGAGGAGGAGGAGGAGGAGGAGGAGGAGGAGGAGGAGGAGGAGGAGGAGGAGGAGGAGGAGGAGGAGGAGGAGGAGGAGGAGGAGGAGGAGGAGGAGGAGGAGGAGGAGAAGAAGAAGAAGAAGAAGAAGAAGAAGAAGAAGAAGAAGAAGAAGAAGGAGAAGGAGAAGGAGAAGGAGAAGGAGAAGAAGAAGAAGAAGAAGAAGAAGAAGAAGAAGAAGAAGAAGAAGAAGAAGAAGAAGAAGAAGGAGAAGGAGAAGAAGAAGAATGGGAGGAAAACTAGGGACACTGGTGCTGTGAAATGTACACTGATGGAGTGATGGGTGTTGGAACACTGTGTGACTGAAATCTTATCATGAACAACTTTGTAAGGGTCTATCTCAGAGTGATTCAATTAAAAAAATAAAATAAAATACGGTTGGTGTAGCTTGATTCTCACACTTTCAATGTCATTTGGCTCTGTAGTTGAACACCATCATTTTTGTTGCTCTTTGGGAAATATACCCAGTGGTACTCAGGGTTTCCTCCTGGCTCTGTGCTTAGAGATCACTCCTGGTGGTGCTCAAAGTTCATGTGGAGTGCTGAGCTTTGAGCCTGCAGCAAATGCAAGGCAGTTGCTGTAACCTCTGTGCTCCCGCTCCAACCCCAGTTCTGTGGTTTAGGTACATACAGACACCTCACCCCTGCCCCCTGCCCCTGTTCCCTCCTGGGCACCTTCAGCTTCTTATTTTAATTAACACACAACACACAAGTATGGGCTATTTCTGTTTCACCCTCCCTGCTGCCTGGCAGTATCTACAGCAGGGTTTTAGGCTGTGAGTCCCTGTAAGGGCATGCTGACCTTCCTCCTTGGCCCTGTGAAGCCGCTGGAGACACCTGACTTTGCCTCTCCTTCCCAGGGTCACTGAGGAGAGCCTTGGGAGGGAGAAAAAAACCAACTGTCTGAAGCAACGGGTTTGGGCTGGCTCCTGCGCCCTGGAGGCTTTCTCGGTATTTGGTGGCTCCTGATGACGAAACTATACTGGATTCCTCGCCTTTTTTCAGTTTTTTTTTTCCCTTCCACTGAAGTAGCTTATTATGTATTAGAAAGATTTGGTCTTTTCAATCACAAAGCGGAGCTGGGGGACTGGAAGTCTTTTGTCTCAGTGGCTGGACTGTGCTCCTGGCAGAATGTGAGGATGGGAGAGAGAGATCGGTAAATAGATTTAGCGGAGGGGGGTGTCCGCATCCCATACACTAGGGGATTAGCAATCCAGTTTGGAGCTCAGGTGGACACAGCAACCTTCACGCAAACTTTCCCTATCCTGGCCTCATTTTGCTTCTCCCGGAGCACCTGTTACTCTCCAGCTGTTCCCAGATGATAAGATTGCAGGGAGCAGGACCTCACACGCCCTTGGCCCCCGCACCTTGGTTATTGCAGCCGTGCCTGGCACAGAGCATGCAGGGAATGAACGAAGATGCAGTGGAGGAGCTGGTGGTGATGAAAAACTCTCCATATCACAGCATATTCTCTGCTTCTGGTCTTACCAAGAGGTTAACAGCGCTACTGAAGGGTGCTGTGTTCTAACTGCTCTGATCCCTCGTCATTTACTGAGTCAGCAACAAGGATCCTTGTCCTGTTAATTTTCTCCCTGCCGTGCCTGACTGCTTCAGCCCAGACGAGAAGCTGAATTAAGAGTTTTTGAAATTCTGGCAACTTCTCTTATCCCCACACCCCAACTCAGGGTAGAAAACTGGCTTGAAAAACATTTCTGGGCCAGAAGAACGCTACAGTGAGTAAGGCATTGGCCTTGCTATGACTGAGCTGAGTTTGATTATCTGACATCATGGTGCCCCCAGACCCTCGCCCATCCCGAGTGGACCCTGAGCACAAAGCCAGGAATAAGGTCTGAGCACTGCTGGGTATAATCCCTACCACCACCAATAAATAAATAAATAAATAAAAATCATTATTATTTTTTTATTTGTTCATCTGTGGGCCACATCCTGGTACTACTCAGAAGCTACTCCTTACTCCTTGCATGCAGGTCACTCCCAAGGTGCTTGGGGACCACGGGCTGCTAGGGGTGGTTTTGGGACCTCTGAATGCAAAACATGTGCTCTAGAGCATCTAGCTCTTCCTCTGGCCCCGCCTTTTACATTTTAATGGTTTCTTTAAACTCAGATCATAGGTGAAGAAGCCAAACTGAAGCCCTAGGTCGTGACTTAGCCCTGCCCTAGTCCATAAGTAATAAAGGCCTGCGGGGGCAAGGGCGTCTGGGGAAGGCAGGCATGGTGCCCAGGGGAGCGGTGGACT
The DNA here is from genome assembly GCF_027595985.1 of Sorex araneus. Taxonomy (NCBI): domain Eukaryota; kingdom Metazoa; phylum Chordata; class Mammalia; order Eulipotyphla; family Soricidae; genus Sorex; species Sorex araneus. The sequence continues at coordinate 344,203,736 of NC_073313.1, read as the reverse complement.
TGGTTTCTACCCACTGTTTCTACCATCTCTGTTCCTTCGGGCTTGGTGGAATAAAACCAGCTCTTAAAACCCAGCTCTTTGGTGTCCTGCTTTTTCCATCACAGAGCAAGAACCACCAGCCAGGGGAAATTTGCTGCTAACAGATCAGCGTCTCTAGCTCGCGGGCAACAGCAGTAGGACTGGGGTGTTGAGGAGAAGGACTGAGTGTATTAGGGCTGGTTTGACCAAGCGGGGAGGCCCGAGAAGGAAATCCCGAAATAGAAAACATTCAGAGCTAAGGCTAGACCACTGTCTTGCCACCTTCCTGGCAGATTTGGACCATCCTAGAGTGAGCCCCAGTGGTATTCGAACCCATACTGATGAGACAGAAGACCAGTGATTTTTTTTACTTAATTTTTAAAAAGTGTGTTACCCTCAGGAGAGGCAGAATTGATGGGACAGTGGACGAAGGCTTGGGTCCTTTGGTGTTGTCAGAGGGACAGTCACTGCACACTGCCTGAGTGAACATCAGTAAGGAAAATGCGTGTAGAATTTGCAAGACTAAATAAGGGAAACTCTCAGGACTCCTGAGAAACTAAACTAAACTCCCAGGCTCTGAGTTTTGGTTTGCTGTTTAACTTGTCACTGACAGCGCTTTCTTTGAGCTGCCTTGTCAGGGAGCTGGGTCTCAGGATGGTGTGGAGCGGGGCGAGGGCAGACAGCACAGGTCTACTCAGAGCTGAGGCGAACTCACAGCAAGGCCGTCTTTCTGCAGAGCCAATCTGTGCCAGCTCACAGCTCCCCGCTGGACTCTCTGCCAAGGGATTCTGCATGGGTGATTGGTGTCTCCAGCTGCTTCCAGAAGTTTCCAGAAGCTTTGGGGAGGTAGCCTCGCTTAAAAAGAAGTAGGGATAGTTCTCCACTACCTCCAAGAAAGTCACCTGTCTTATTGGGAGTTTGGGAGAGCATTTGGGGTACAAAACTTTTTTTCCCTTTCATTTTTGCTCATTTTAGGAAGAAGAGGAAATTGTCATGCAAGGATCACTCACTACAGTGCATGCCACGCTGAAGAATCGATGAGGCCCTTCTTTGTGCCCTTCCATGGGACTCCCTGGCAGCTTGTACATAGGCCCACCTCTCCCCAGCCTGAGTGTCCTCGTTCCAAGCTATGTGCTCAGAGAAGAACTAGAGACAGATGTTTCTCTTCCAAATCAGAACTTCGAGAGACTGAAAGGGGACACTATAAATAACCAGGCCCATAGCATAAGCTGGGGCTGGGGCTGGGGCTGGAGAGGGGCACTGTGGTCACCTAACTCTTGGAGTTGAACTGGTGGTACTTATGAAGGAATTCCACCAGCATGGGACAACCAAGCCTCAGAGCAACTCCCTGCTGCTCTGAAACATCAGTGTCTGCTCACCATGATCCTTGCGCTCGGTGACGAGTGAGTGAATCAGACCCAAGCCACCATTCACTTGGCTTGGGCACAGGCGGCGCCATAAGGAGGCAGTGCTCTTGGTACTACCCATCTCCAAGTCTGTCTCTTCTAGACTAGCAAAGACAGGAGCCTGCTGCAGCCTTCCCAACTGCTCCCAGGGGTTGGCAGGAAGCAGCAGAGTTTCTGCCCTCAGGACTTGTATTTGCCTCTCAGGTCTCTGCTAATCAGCTCCAAGCACAGCTCCGTTGCTCCGAGCCTCCTCCCCCTGTACCTCAGCTGCAGCGGCCTAACATGCCTCTTGTCCATACTATGCAGGAATCTGGAAGGTTGTATCCAGAACGTCTCTCCCCAAATGCCTTCCTGGTCCCCGCTCGCAGCTGCAGCTTCCCCTCGTGGGAACTCTCCCTGCTTGGCTAGAACTAGTAACCGTTCAGAGGTCAGAGGCAGTTTTCTTTCTTTCTTTCTTTCTTTCTTTCTTTCTTTCTTTCTTTCTTTCTTTCTTTCTTTCTTTCTTTCTTTCTTTCTTTCTTTCTTTCTTTCTTTCTTTCTTTCTTTCTTTCTTTCTTTCTTTCTTTCTTTCTTTCTTTCTTTCTTTCTTTCTTTCTTTCTTTCTTTCTTTCTTTCTTTCTTTCTTTCTTTCTTTCTTTCTTTCTTTCTTTCTCTCTTTCTTTCTCTCTTTCTCTCTCTTTCTCTCTTTCTCCCCTTTCTCCCTTTCTCCCTTTCTCTCTTCTCTCTTCTTTCTTTCTTTCTTTCTTTCTTTCTTTCTTTCTTTCTTTCTTTCTTTCTTTCTTTCTTTCTTTCTTTCTTTCTTTCTTTCTTCTTTCTTTCTTTCTTTCTTCTTTCTTTCTTTCTTTCTTTCTTTCTTTCTTCTTTTTTTTCCTTATTGGGTCACATCCAGCGATGCTCAGGGGTTACTCTTGGCTCTGCACTCAGGAATTACTCCTGGTGAATTATACCAGTGAATGTGGCCCTCCCCAGCCCCCCCTAGTGGTGCTCAGGGAACCATATAGGATGCCAGGGATCAAACCTGGGTTGGCCTTGTGCAAGGAAACCGCCCTACCCCCCTGTACCATCACTCTGGCCCCAGAGGCAGTTTCTTATCCATTTCCACTGGCCCCCACCCAGATGGTCCTGCCCTTGAGGATTCTCAATAGCTGCCAAATAAGTTGCCTTTTCTTTTCCTTCATTCTTCTAAGCTTCTGAACTTTTCCCCTCAGTCCACTCTCCTCAGTCCCCTATTTACAACTTAGATACACGAACTTTTTATGGCCCAACCCTCCACTTAGAAATGCGTCTCTTTCATCTAGCTTCCACTCTCCTCTGTATTTAGGCTTTCCCAGGCCAAGGAACAGGGGTGAGTATGAGGCACTGCTTCAGTGCGGGTTGCCCTGTCTACTGAAATCACCATGCTGTGGATTCAGAGTTCAAAGGACAAGTTCACTGGGGCTGGAGCGAGCTCTACGGGCTGGATGGCTTGCTGGGCACACTGCGGACCTGGGGTTGATCACTGTTACTGCATGTTCCTCTGAGCACCACTGGGAGTGATTCCTGAGCACAGAGCCAGAATAGGCCCTGAGCACTGGTGAATGTGGCCCTCATCAGCCCCCCAATTACTCCCCCCACTAAAGAAGTTTGGTAAAGGGGTTATTCAAAGTCAGACTTAAGATCCAGGTCCAGGTAACAGTCTATGGATTTCTCTGAGTGACTGACCCACCTCCATAGAATGCACAGAAGGAACAGACACTGGTTTTTAGAAAAGAAGGCCTTTGCTGATTTCTACCATTCCTGGTTAACTCAAAGGTTGCATCTATCATTCTTAGCTCATGACAAAGGAGAAGCCCTGTGGATAATCTCAAAACAATTTCTTGATCTTATAAAATCAATTCAGTGAGTGAACCCCTGTGGGGGAAGAGGGAGGGAGCAACCGTCTATCCCCTGTGTCTATCTGAGCAAAGAAAGCTGATCCAGTGGCTCCAGGGAAGCCCCCTGTTTGAATTTTCTACCCTGTACTCAGACCACAGAAGGGAAAACAGAGTGCCCATCTCTGAAGGCTGTTGTGGAAGGAGCACATGAGGAAAGAGGAGTCATTGTGATTGTAAAACAAGTCTATTTGCCATCAATCACCATTGTCCTCATCGGGATTTGAGTTGCCAGCCACACCTGTCACCCTGTTAGGCTCATCTCCCTGGAGGGCTTGTCTCTGTGCCCCAGGACCTCCTTGCTCTCCAGCCCTTAAAGCTTGCCTCACCTAGCACCATGCAAATCTGTGCATGTCCCTCACCTGCAAATCTCTATGGCTTCCTATTCTAGTTATTGTCACAGCACTGATGTTTAAGTTGAATGAATGAAGGAAGGAATATCTTACATTACAGGGAGCACAGAGATGCTTGTTGATTTACTTGAATCCTTTTTCCTTCTTTCTTAAAAAAATTTTGGCCACTCCCTGAAGGTGGTCAAGGTGCAGGAGATCAAATGTGGAGTTCCTATGTGCAAAATATATGCCCAGTCCTTTGAACTCTCTCCCCAGACCACTGGAGACCCTTCTTAAAGATGTCTGACAATGACATCCCTCAGCAGTGTGGGTCCCAGACTCTGAGTATTTACTGTAAGAATTACTGTTCAGGGCCAGAGAGATAGTACAGTGAGTAGGACACTAGCATTCCACTCAGCGGACTTGTATTTAATCTCTGGCACTCCATATGGTCCCCCAAGTCTGCTAAGAGTGATCCTGAGCACAGAGCCAGAAGTGAGGCCTGAGCACCACCATGTGTGTCCCCCAAATTGAAAAATAATAATTACTATTTGTCCAACTGCATCCTCTTTGCCAACCACAGGCAGTGCTGTGACTTAAATCTAGTTGGCACCTGCTTCAGACTCTTTTGCCACTCTGAGCACTGGCTTTCTTGTTGAAACTTGGTCTTGATACCAATTCTCATCAGCTTTTTTAGTTCTTTTTTTTTTCTGCAGGAAATGTCCTCTTTGTCAGCTTCATTAACCACTGGTTCACAGACCGACTCCTACCTGTCAATAGGCTAAAAACTGCTAGTCACTACCTTGGTTGTAACTGCTGGTCCTGTCCACGGAGCATGTTGCAGAGTAGGTGCCAGTCTGTGAGGGTAGAAGGGGTGAAGAATACTGCTCTCTCTCCCCTCAGAGAGCAGTCTTGGATATAAAGTCCCTGATCACTGTTCAGCCCTGCCTCTTTGCTCTGTGACCTGCTTTACTTCCTTTCAGCCTCTTAAGAGTGCCCTGGGCTGAACTGCCTGGAAGTGTCTCATCATCTAGTCCTGACATCACTCTTTTTTGCATGGGTCAAAGCTGGGGAGTATTGGATAGCAAAGGACATTTTGTGGTACTTGACACCACTCCAAGGTGTCATCTTTGACCTTTCCTCCAATTTAATATAGCCACACATCAATTCATGGCTGTGATACATTTTGAGAAATGTACCATTAAGTAATTCTGTTATGACGCAAATGCAATAGTGCATAATTAACATAAACTTAGACACCGTGCTGTCTAATCACCCTATCCAAACTAATCCCGAACCAACGTCCTATGAGATCTGTGGGTGACCAAATGATTGGCTGTAACCTCTATTCCTCTATCTTTTCCCCATAGAATCACACCTCAACCAAGAGAAAAGACTACCTAGAGCCTGGGGAAGGTAGGAAGGGTCTAGTTGGGACAGCAGTTGGAAAGATCTAGTTGGGACAGCAGTTGGAAGAGCTATTCTTTAGCACTAAACTCCTTCTCCTTCTCCTTCTCCTTCTCCTCTTCCTTTTCCTTCTCTTTCTCCTCTTCCTCATCCTCCTTCTCCTCTTCCTCATCCTCCTTCTCCTCTTCCTCATCCTCCTTCTCCTCCTCCTTCTCCTCCTCCTCCTCCTCCTCCTCCTCCTCCTCCTCCTCCTCCTCCTCCTCCTCCTCCTCCTCCTCCTCCTCCTCCTCCTCCTCCTCCTCCTCCTCCTCCTCCTCCTTCTTCTTCTTCTTCTTCTTCTTCTTCTTCTTCTTCTTCTTCTTCTTCTTCTTCTTCTTCTTCTTCTTCTTCTTCTTCTTCTCTTTTATGGGTCACATTCAGTGATGCTGAGGGGTTACTCCTGGCTCTGCACTCAGGAATTACTCCCAGCAGTGCTTCAGGGACAAAACGGGACACCAGGGATTCAAATCAGGTCAGCCATATGCAAGGCAAATGCCTTCCTGCTGTACTATGGCTCCAGCACCAAATTCCCAATTTCTTAATCCATCATGGATGAACTCTGAAAATGTTGGCTTTCATTAGAAGCTAAATCAGAGTCTCTCCAGATGCTCCCAGGAATAGATTCTTTTTTTTTTTTTTTTTTTTTTTGCTTTTTGGGTCACACCTGGCGATTCACAGGGGTTACTCCTGGCTCTGCACTCAGGAATTACCCCTGGCCATGCTCAGGGGACCATATGGGATGCTGGGATTTGAACCCGGGTCGGCCGCGTGCAAGGCAAACGCCCTACCCGCTGTGCTATCTCTCCAGCCCCAGGAATAGATTCTTAAGGCAAGACATCAAAGCTAATGAAAAAGGAAATGTGGGTTGCCCCTCCTCTTTGGAAGTGACTGCAATATCATTCACAGTTAAGGAGATTTCAGAAAGCAGCTAGGATTGGGGGGCGCGGTGCCAGGAAGGACATTCTGAGAAGCATGTTATCTAACAATTCAGCCTCTACCTGCTTCCCTTCAGGATTCAGAAATGAGCACTCAATGGTCAGCAACTTGCATACACTTCCATCTATGGAGTCAGTTTGGTTAAGCAGCAGGATACCCTTTGATGGTCCCATTTTTCTCTGTTTTGTGGGTGCCACAGATCTAGAGTAGTGGTTCTATTATCCACAGGGCATCAGGTAATCTATAACCCAGGATTATGTTCTGGCTGAGCTGGCTTTCTCGAGTTCAAAATAGAGTTTTCTAGAAGGCTGACCATGTAGATTTAGTTAATTCATCAACCAAATAAGTCAGTCCAGTTTGATGTCAGTTATGTCCCAAGAAGGAGGTAATATCAACAGCTAATTCTTATGACTGCCACGAAACCCTATGAACTGGCTGGCTGCCTCTTATTCATTCCCATTCTATTTCCAGGCATTCATTTATGCCACATTAACTGAGGACTTCTAGGTGTGCATGTGGATCAAAACAAGAAAACTGTGCATTTGGTCTCGTGAAAATAGCTCTGTGGCCCACTGGGGCTGTCTCAGAGGCAATGTGTCCTAGGATGGAAGGGAAAGGAAAGGAATGAAGTATATGGAATGAGTCCCCATGAGCCGTGGGGAGAAGCCTGAGGTGTGGCTCTGACTGCTCCCTCCCTCGCATCTATAGGGCTCCCCTTATGGAGAAGAGTTTGCTGTTGGTGGTCAGCAATGATTTGGCAGCAGGTGGATGTCAAGGTAATATTTATACTCAGAGATCCTCGGAGCCTGCGCAGTGGGTTTCCTGCCTGGAGTGGAAGAGAAGGAGTTGACAGGGAGCCAGGATATCAAGGGGGAAGGGGATGAGCGGGAAGGCACAGCCCAGAACTCCGTCTGCGCTAGCCCTTGTCCCAGTGGGGACTCCCAGGCTTAGGGTGGAATTGTAGCAGCTTTATCTGAGTTGGAGACTTCCCACCACACTGTAGAAACCTGTGTGACCTTTGTCCTCCTGGTGTGTGATTTTGTTTATTTGTTTTGGGGCTACACCTGGCAGTGCTCAGGACTTACTCCTGGCTCTGTGCTCAGGGGTCAGTCCTGTGGAGTTGTAGGGGGGGGGACTATTTGAGGTGCTAAGGATCGAACCTGGGTTGGCTGCATGCAAGGCAAGCACCCTATGGGCTGTAATATTTCTCTGGTTCTTTGGTGTTGTGATTTTTAAAAAATTATTTTATTTTATTTAATTTTTGCTTTTTGTGTCACAACCAGCGATGCTCAGGAGTTACTCCTGGCTCTGCACTCAGGAATTACTCCTGGTGGTGCCTGGGGGAACCACGTGGGATGTTGGGAATTGAACCCGGGTTGGGCGCGTGCTCCAGCCCTGGAATTGTGATTTTTATCTAAACTTTTTATCTAGCCCCTACAATTAGGTATCTATTGGGAGTCATAGGAGACCCTTCCTTGGTGCCTTTCCTTTGGGGTTCTGCCTCCGCAGGGATTTGTAGGTTCTGAATGAAGAGCTGGGTTCCTAGTTCTCATGGATTATCTGGTGGTTCTGAAAGCAAATTGGGTCCCTGGTGTGGCCTGCAGTAGTTGCTGCTACCGGGGTCAGCAATGTTCACTTAATAGACAGCCAGCAGGTATGTTCCCTTCCTGGGCACCTCCTTCACTTTCCAAGAGTCTCCTGATTCTTTCCTGAGTTGGACCAACTGTAGAACTCACTTGGTTCACGTTTACTGAAACACACACTCGAAATATTTAGCAACTTTTGGAAAGTTTTGTGTAAAGGTTAATGGAAATTGGAAAATGCAAAAGAAATGGCAAATCTTCCTTAGGCTCTGAAAATAAGTATACACCTTGGTTCCCATCTCAGTGTCAGGAACTTCAAGCACAATGATCATTAGCTTGCACAGTCAAGACGTCAGAAAAGGTAGAAGACAAGGTCTGATCTTGACTCGCAGCACGTAACTTTGCCCCGTGCCCTCGGGGTTTGCTTTGCTCCTTTCCCGGAAGAGAGGCTACCGTGGCTTCAGGTGAGCACCTGGAGGGGCCCTGGGGAAGGGCCTGTCTACTCACTTCCTATTACTTTCTGTGCCTAAGGGGGGTGGTCCAGGGCACCAACAAACCTGATGTTGCTTCTTCCCTTTCCTTTGAAATTCACAGTGCAGTTAATTACCAGACTCACCCTTTACTACTTTTGAATTGCACCATTCAACTTCTGCACAAGCCCAACCTGCTTCATAATTGCAACTTCCTGTCCCATCTGGCAGCTTCCGGCAGGATGCACACACTTCCGCCTGGCCCCAGTCCTTCGGTAAGTGCATCAGACTTGATCCTTGGGTCACAGAGGAAAAGGGTGTTGAACCTCAGAGGAAAGAGACACTTCCAGCTCCTCTGACTGAAGTATTTCATTGATTTTTTTTTTTCTACAAGGTGGAGGGAATTTGTGGGCAGAAGAGTTTGGTGGGAACAAGATATGAACAGATTAGCTTTTGGTCGAAGTTATCTTTGTTACTCCCCCATTTCCCTCCACACCCCACCCCTACAAATAATGAAAAATGGGTGGGCCGGAGATATGGCACAGCAAACAGGGTGCTTGTCCTGCTGATGTGAGTTTGATTTTAGGGTCCTGGAGCCCTGCCAGGAGGGATCCCGTAGCATAGAGTCGAGAGTAAGGCCTAAACACTGCTGGTAATAACCCCCTCACTCCCCTCACCTTTCCATCCCCACCTCCCAAAAAAGCAGAGAAAAAAAAGAGTAGAAAAGAAATTGTTGCTAAGGGGAAAAAAAAGAGAAAGAACTGTAAGCATTCAAATACCCCTGTGACATCCTGAAAAATTGCATGAAACAGTGAAAACAAGCTAGGAGAAATTACTAATCCTGTCTTTATTTAAGAATTTGTTATTTTGTTCACCACAATTCTTCTGCTTTAATCTTGATGAGCTAAATATTGCGTTAAAATGTGACATATCTTGACCACCGAGGGGGTTTTATTTTAGCGGAGTGGAGTGGGGGGAGGGTTACTAGGACGAACATGGGACCTCACATACTCAGGGCATGTGCTCTACCACTGAGCTGCCTTTCCAGCCCAATTGCTGAGTTACTTCCCCTTCATTCCTGCTCTCCAACCCAGCGCTGGGCGGCCCCTCCCTGCACCCTTAGCAAGTGAATGGCATCACCCTAGCCTGATTGAGGTAATGAAGCAGTTGCTCAGTCCTCCCCTGGTGCTTATGCCTGACCTCCCCCTTCTCCCTACTCCCTGGTTAAGGCTTCTGGCTTGCATGTGGCCAACCCAGGTTAGATCCCAGCACTGCACATGGTCCCCTGAGGAATGATTAGCACTAAGCTCCTAAGCACTGCCAGGTGTGACCCAAAAGCAAAAATTATTTTTGCTCTGTGAAGAGTTTTCTGCTCCCAAGTGTCCCTCGCCATCACTATTTTTAATCTCTCCGTGCCTTGGAGAGTTCCCTCTCCTGGTACTCCCAGCACCTGTGCTCCTCCGTGCTCTAGCCCCGATCTCCCTGCAAGTCAGTTTCCCCACATTTGTTTCTGTCTTTTTTACTGGATGGGGATTTCTTCTAGGCTAGTTTCCCTTCTTCATGTCTCCTTCCTCATTTTGTCCTTTAATTCCTTCTTCCTTTATTTCATGGCTTTCTTAGTATGTAGTTGGTGGTTGAATCACTCCTGAGTGATTTAAAGGAAACTCTTGAAGCCTAAGATGGTACTGTTCATTATTAATAAATTGTGAAAAAAAAATTTTTTTGGCTTTTTGGGTCACACCAGCGATGCTCAGGGGTTAGTCCTGGCTCTGCACTCAGGCATCACTTCTGGCGGTGCTCAGGGGACCATATAGGATGCCGGGGCCTGAACCTGGGTCGTCTGTGTGCAAAGCAATGCCCTGTCTGCTGTACTATCGCTCCAGCCCCATAAATTGTGAATTCAAAAGAAAAGTAATGGGTCATGTGTGACACCTTCGCTTTGTTCCTATAATTGTGGAACATCCAATGGTCAGCAGTCTCCAACTGGCCACGTGTGTGGTGGGGCCTGGTGGGATAACTGGCCACACCAGGGAGTGCAGGGATTTTCAGATGGGGATTGTCACAGCAGGGAGTTGACTGGATGGGGAATGTGGGGGAAGGAGCTAGGGGAGGTCCTGGGGAAGTGTCACTCAGAGTTCAGAACTCATTCAACAGATGCTTGCTGATCAGTTCTGGTTGCCTGTTGAATAAGGGAGAATCAAGCTGTACTTTTAAATCACAGGCAGGTGATTCGATGAGGCGAGGAGGTCGAGGGGCCTTACAGGATCCTGCAGTAAGGTCTAGGGGAATGAGGAAGTGTTCTGGGGCACAGTGTACCCTGGGCTGGGTGGGGCAGAAAGGGGACCCCATTGACAGAAACATGGAAAGTGATGAATGATGAGTGTTTAACACCCCTCCCAAAGAACAATCATTTGATCCTTAGAATATTCTGTGCATAGATCATTTTCTTTCAACAGAGTTAAATGCTGAGGAAAGGCCATGGGTAATTCCAGTTGAAATAACTTGATAATATTTTTAGGTTTACTGCTCTGGGATATTTAAGGAGAATAAATAGGTTTTGAAATGAGGCTTTACAGTGCAAAGACAAATTCTTGTTAGTTGGACTTTGGGAGAAGCCAAGAGCCTTGATTTAGGAAGGGTCATAAATGGGCAACGGAAAAAACAAACCAAAAAAACAAGAGTTAGAATCCCAGAAATGATTCAGGCTTGGTTCAGAGAATCAGGGACCAGCCCAGATTCCCGGGGAAGGGACCTGGATTCTGCGTTGGGCCGAGTGGGAAGCTCGGGTGGGAGGACTGCTCTCTGGATGGGAGGAGTCTGATGGTCCATGGGAGAAGCCAAGTCCAAGGGTTTGGGATTCAACTGGTGAAGTCTGAGGTGAAAGTCATGCCAAGTCTTCTTTGGGATCAGTTGTGTGGAGCATCCTACAGGGTAATGGACAGGGGTAATCCCCACCTCGCCCAGCTTTACTAAGATTTTTACAGGCAACTTCTTAGCGGGGTAAAACCTCCTGGTCTTGGAGGAAAGGGACAGATTGCATGTGGTGGACATCTGGAACAGAGATGGGGACACAAAAGGGCTGGGGGGAGAAAGGGATAGGAGAGGGGAGTCCAGAGGTATCAGGGAGGGCCCCTCACCCCTGCCTTGGAAGAGAGTGTCAGAAAGCTTCTGAGGGGCTCAAAGGCAACAAGACGCAGGGATGATGGAGGCTGCTGGAAATAATTGAGACTGAAGCGCTGGGCGTTGAGGCACCCAGAGCCATTGGCTGGCCCCTGTGGTCCCCTGCACTCCTTTTTTAATATCTACTAGTGAAAGCAGATGTAGACGGTGGTGGTGGGGTGGTGGTGGGTGTTTCTGTTGCAGAAACATGGGCTTTGGTGAGATTCTGAGGAGTCAGAGTGGGCACGGGGCACTGAGCAACTGGCACTTTCTCCTCCCACCCCCCCACCCATTCACCTCAGGAGGGGACACAGCAAGCAGTCCTAGGGATAGCTGGTCTGCAGAACTTAAAAGGGTAGGTGGATGGGGGAGGGGGGAGGGGGGGCGGTAGCAACGGGAGGGAGAGGTGTTACAGGGTGATGAAAGGTGTGGTGGGCTGAAGGTTACAGGTTCTAGGGTATCTGAGTCACATGTTGGCTGAACCCCAAGTCCCTGTAAACTTTGAGGAGGATGTACCTGCCTGGGGCAATCCTGCAGGTGCTGTTCCTGCCGCATCAGGGGGAGCCTGGTGCGAAGACCCCTCCCCCCCACCATCCTACCATCCTGCCTGCAGGGACCATGGGTAATTGCTTGAGCACTGGCCTTGGAAGACCCTTCTGGGACCAGCATGAGACATATGCCTGCCCAGGTCAGGAGCAGAGGGCCAGGGCTGGCACCCTGATGACCCCCGTGTAGTGCTGGGAAGGCCTCGCCAACATGCCTGGGCCTGCTCTGGAGGTTGGAGCGGCAGTTCCCTGAGGCACGATGCAGTCTTGCTTAAGTGATAAATCTGAGGAGAGATGGTTGCGGAAGTCTAGGAAGGGGATGTTCTCCCAGCTTCCTGCCATCTGGGGGAGGGCCTTCATTGTCCTGGGATGAAGCTGGACATCCTGGGATGATGTCCACTCCAATCCCCTCCCAGGCCCTGAGGAGCGGGTGACAGCCGCGGTGGGAGTGTGGAGGGTAAGGGGCAGGCCCACTCGGGACAGGAGGCCAGGCCACGGGGCTGCAGAGGGCTTGACTGAGAGTATCCCCTCGTTCATCCCAGTGGCTAGTGGACACTTCAACTCTCAGAGTCCAGCTGCACCTCCTACCCGGGGGAGGGGGCCCTTGAGTCTGACGGGGGGTGGGGTGGGGTGGGGGGGGCTTGTCAGCAGGGAGGTTTCCTTTGGGAGGCTGCACCCGACACAGGGCCTGCTCCAGTCCAGGAAGTGGGTTGGGTTTTCTGGGCAGAGATTTTTGAGGTCTTAAGTGTCCAACTCTTGATTTAGGAGTTGGAATCTGGCCCTCTTGTGGGTAAATCGCCTTGACCCCACAAACCCTGCCTCTGCTCGCCAGGGCAGCTTCAACAGAGCATCAGAGACCAAGGATTCAGCACAGCACATTAATCATCTCTCGTGCTGGGGGCCAGAGTAAGAGACCACCCATTCTAGGCTGTCAGGGCCTTGGGCAGGGGGCTCGGGCGGGAAATCGGTTCCCAGAACACCCTTGACTTTTACGTGGCTGTCTTCCTATTCTCAGGACATTCCACATGTGTATTTATGTTTGTGTGATGTGTACACGTTTGTTGTATGTATTTGTTGTGTGTGTATACACTGTGTGCAAGTTGTTTGTGTGAGGAGGAGTTTGTATGTACTATGCAGTGTGTGAGGTATGTATAGTGTGTGTGTGTACTGTGTGGGGGCTGTATATATACTATCAGGTGTGTGATGTGTGTGGTGTACATGTATGCTATGTGGTGTGTGTGGTATGATGTGAGTGCATGGCAGTTGTGCTTGTGGGGTGTGTGGAGTGTGAGGGGTACAAGTGTTGTGTGTGGAGTGTATGTGTACTATGTGTGGTGTACATGTATGTGTTTGGGGTGTATGTGTGGTATATGTATTTGTTTTGTGGGAAATATATGTATTATGTGTTGTGTTCTGGGTGTCTGTGGGGTGTGGGGTGTGTGGTATGTGTGAGGTGTGTATCTTGTATGTGGGGTCTATGTGGTGTATGTGTTTGGGGTATTTGTGTGCTGTGCCCATTTGGTGTGTGTGTGTGTGTGTGTGTGTGTGTGTGTGTGTGTGTGTGGTGTCTATGATGTGTGTGGTGCGGCGTGTGTGGTCCTAGGGCCTCACACATGTAAAGCATCTATACTCTCTTGATGCTACATGCCTGGCCTGCATTCCTCCCTGATGCGGGTGGCCAGATAAGGTCCCTCTCCTGAAATCACTGTGACTTGAGTCCCTCTGTAAAGCCTGTCCCCAGGCGAGGTCCCACTCGGAGGCTGGAGGTTCAGGACTGCATCCGTGGCCTAGTTGGGGGAACTTTACCCCATGCTTCCCTGCAACCCGTGAGAGTGTGTGCAGGAGTGGGGTCTCAGGTCAGAGTGCAGGATGGGGGGAAGGGCACACAGGTCCCTGAGGGTGGTGCTGGGAGCTGGGCCAAAAGGAGGAGGCTGGGTCCTGTACAGGAAGCCCTTTGGGGTGTCTCTTCAGGGTACACATTCACCGCTGCCAGGCTTAGCTTTAGCCTGGACTGTTCCCATCAAGGACGCCAGACTCCTGGGGGACCCCATGGGCAGTCAGCCTGCTCCGTGCAGGTGGGGGGTGGGCTGGGGGGTGGGGTTCCTAATCAGGGGGCTCCCAGGTGAGTCATGCCGAGGGTCTAAGTCCAGGGAGTGATGGGGGCACAGGGAGAGATGTGGAAGGGGACCCCCACTTAAGAGATGGACATCCATCAGGTGGGCTTGGGCCCCTAAGTACTGGGTAGGTAAAGAGTCATGGGACCACCTGCGGCTTCTTAGTTCCCTCCGCCCGTAGGCGCTCTCTGGGGAAGGAGGAGAGGAGAAAGCTGCCAGGGACCCCTCTGCAAGGTCTAAGTGTCAGAACCCTAGTCCTGACCTGGGGGCTCCTGAGAGCTGTTGAAAGCGGACCGGTACGGAGGGCTGTCTCTGGGCTGCCCGTCTGGGAGGCAGGGCCCAGGGGCGGCCTGTCTGAGCGAGCCGCTCTGTGCCTCCCCGGTGGCAGCCAAAATTCTATCTCCTACTCAGTCAAGAACATTTTATCCAAACCATCACTTGGATTTGGACACGGGGAAACAAAACAAGCTGGAGCTCTCTGAGCTCAAATGGGCCCTTGAGCAAGGCCACGGGAATGCTGGGAGAAGGCGCCCGGCCGCCTCCCGGCCGCTCTCCAGGACGGCCCCAACTGTTTGCAATGAGTGTGACATTTATTCTTCTTGGCTATAGGCAGAGTCAGGTGAAGTTATGGCAAAGAGAATATAGAAATATTCACTTTTCCTTCCAACAAGGGCTCTTAAACGTCAAATCAAATTACATGAAATCATTGTATCGGGGCAGCACACATATAAGTTGCAGATGGTGCCGTCCCGCCATCAACCCCCCCAATCTCACAACTTCCCCTTAGATTTTGTTGATCTGGACCAGTTTAAATAAAGTTCAGATACACTTAGGAGTTGAGCAAATGTCATTTGCTAGAGTCCCAGCAAAATTCATGAGCTAACTTCTCTCTCCCAGCTCTCTCTCCCCCAACCCCCAATACAATTGTGCACCCCCTCCTCCACTCCCCAACCCTCCACCTTGTTGAACTAATCATAAGATTCTCTGACAACAACATGAAAGAGTTGAACCCTGGAGTCCACCTGAAACCGATAAGGCAGAAATTCCTGGGGCTTAACGGACAGGCCCGAGCACTGGTGGGTGCCAAGTGTCAGAAGCATCCAGGCTGGGGGAAGGAGCTGTGGAGAGAGGGGATGGAGGCTAAGGCCCCTCCCACGGGGCCAGAGGAGGCTCAGCCTCTTTAGGTACCCCAGGCCTGGCTCCCAAAGGCGGGAGCCCCGTGCACAGATGTTGTAATGTTATGAGATAATTTCCAGGCCTCAATGGGGTGAAAAGGGTGGATTTGTCAGAGAGGGCCATAACCAGGGCGGCCTTTTCACAGAGCGGCCCATGACTTCATTACCATGTCAATCCGGGGAGAAGGTCCTGATTGAACACAGCAGTGGGCTGAATGCATGTGGAGAGGATGGACCCCCCCAATGAATAGTGAATGGGAAAGCGGTGACTGGAATCTGCCTTCAGCTTTGTTTTCCAGGAGGACCGGTGTGAGGGACCGCAGCAGGCAGATGGCAAGAAGGAGGCAGGGCTGGCCTGGGCCACCTCCTTTCCTTTTCACAGGGCTGCTGGCGAGTCTTCCCCCTCTGGATTTGTATACGGACTTCAGTTGCCTACTTGCATTTGCTTCCATTTCTCCACTCCCCCAATGGCAGATTCAGCTTTGGGAGAATTGGAGATGAAAGACAAGAAGGGCAGACAGCCATAAACATTTACATTTCTTTCCCCAAAATGGAAGTTGAAGCCCCTTGGCTTTGTGAGGTTTTAGAAGACCGAAACGTGTCATTTAGGACTCCTGGAAAAGGCCTTGAGAAGTGGGGAGGACAAGTTCAGAATCAGGGTACCGAACCTTCCCTGCAGGAAGGCAATTCACACGTTCTCGCCTCTGTCCGTCCAGAGAGGGTTTCTCCCCGTCTGAGGGGGCCGCAGCGTTGGAGGGACTAGTGCTATAAATCAAAGGGCTCTGGCATTATCTGGTTTTCTTTCTGGCTTTAAAAGTTAGAACAGATGTCACCAGAGAGGACAAAATGGATTTTACCCACCAAGAGGGGCTTTTCTTGCCTTCCGTAATAGGAAGTGTCTTGAAATGCTAATGCACACAGTTCGTTGCCGGGGTTTGCATAGAGACGGTGGGAAACAGCTCTGATCCCAACAAAACCTTTTGTTATTAATCAAGAAAATCTGGTCTTCTGAAGCAGCAAAGAGCTGGAAATTAGTGAGGCCACTGGCAATGGGGCCAGGGGGAGGGAGGGAGGAAGAGAGAGAGAGGGAGAGAGAGAGAGGGAGAGAGAGAGAGGGAGAGGGAGAGAGAGACACCCACAGAAGATCCAGAGAGAGAGAAAGATAGCATAAGATATATATATATATATAGAGAGAGAGAGAGGCAGCAGAAGATAGATCCAGGGAGAGTGAGTGAGAGAGAGAGAGAGACAGAGAGAGAGAGAGAGAGACAGAGAGAGAGAGAGAGAGACAGAGAGAGAGCAGGAGATCCAGCCGGGCCATGCAGACATACTAGGCTCCCATGTGCCCCCCGATATTCTCTGCTCTTCGGGAGGCTCCACACTTAAAGGGGGAGGACTGTTTCTCGTATCTTGTACTTTAAAGTCGTGTGTTTTCTTTTTCAGCAATTTTCCAGAAGCAGCCTGGGAGAACATCCATTAAAAGCGCACTAATGAAGTCGTGCTAAGAAAAGAAAGCTAAACACCGCAAAATCAAAGTGGCGCATTCTGCTGGGCTAATGGGCTTGATTATGAGATTTTACAGGCCCTTTTATAAACTTGAATTTTATTTTGTGCCGGGGAACAGGAAATTTCTGTTTGGTTTTAAACATACATGATCACACCACCAAATACCCTTAATTTAAAACTGAGAGTAGGAGAGTGCGCGCGCACGCGCGCGTGTGTGTGTGTGTGTGTGTGCGCCCGCGCGCTCGTGCAAGGAAGGAAGGGATACACAGAGCCCAGACGAGGTTGTCATCAGTACAACCTGGAAAGCTGTTTCTCTTCTTTATCTTTATAGAGGAGTGCAAAGTCAGGTTGCAACCCTGTGTGTCCTCTTCCCTGGGTCTCTGGGCTGCTCATAACCTCACATCGGCTTAGGAAGTGTGTCTCACTGTGAGCCCTTCAGGATCAGGTGCTCACCTACAGAAAGAAGTCTTCTCCCTTCCTTCCTTCCTTCCTTCCTTCCTTCCTTCCTTCCTTCCTTCCTTCCTTCCTTCCTTCCTTCCTTCCTTCCTTCCTTCCTTCCTTCCTTCCTTCCTTCCTTCCTTCCTT
Organism: Sorex araneus; assembly: GCF_027595985.1. Classification (NCBI taxonomy): domain Eukaryota; kingdom Metazoa; phylum Chordata; class Mammalia; order Eulipotyphla; family Soricidae; genus Sorex; species Sorex araneus. The sequence goes on along the minus strand of NC_073313.1, from coordinate 344,186,551 downwards.
CCTTCCACCCCCTCCGTCCTTCCTCCTTCCCTTCCTCCCTCTCTTCCCGTTTGAGTCATACCCAGCAGTGTTCAGGGCTTAATACTGGCTCTGTGCTCAGGGATCACTCCTGGTGGGTTTGGGGGACCATATGGGGTTAAACCATATGGGTCTGAACCTGGGTCGCCATGTGCAAGGCAATTGCCCTACTTCCTGTACTATCGCTCCAGCCCAGCAGGAAGTTCTTTGGTAGTGGTGTCTACCCTCAGCCTTGCAGATAGTGTCACAGCATCCCAGATGCCAATTGCTCCTTGCCACCGCAAAAACACAACTGGACACAACTGGCTGAGAGCCACTGGCCTAGCTAAAGGACCTCCTTTGGCACAATGGAAACCACACCAGAATCATCCTAACTCCCCCGTGTGCCGCCTGGTGCTGCGCAGTCATCCTGGTGGAGCGGTGTCCTGAGAACTCGGGAAAGGTCAGACAAGCTCATCCCAGACAGCAGATAGGGCTTGCTTCCCATCGCTCTTCACCCTGGACGTTGTTTTGCCTTCACTCTTATCTTGCAACCCGTCAGCTGGAAGAGGGAAAGCAGAAGGAAGCAAGAGGACCCCAATAACCCACAACCTGGAGTGTCAATTTAGCGTGGAATGCTGATGTGACTGATGTGAGAGGTCACACTCTAGGGTTTGGATATGCTCAGACCCCCCATGCACATTGTGCCCCAAATGTATAGGAAGTTGGCTGTGGAATATCTGGTCAGCCTTTTAGGTGGGGTTTTGCTCTTCTTGAGGTTATGCACCGTTCCCCTTGCAGGGATATTTTGCTTTCCGAGATAACAAGTGATAGAGAAGTTGCATATATATATATATATATATATGTATATATATATATAGGATGATAAGCATGGCATGATAAGGAATGATGGAGAAGTTGTCTATACATAGGGTGATAAGCATTCACATAGAAAACATGTTTTGAAAACGCCTGTATCGGTCTTTTTGCTAAAAGGGAAAATGAGAGTTAATCCTTATAAAGATTTTGGTGGTATTGTGGCCATCTCCTTCCTTGTTCTGGACTTAAGCACAGGAGGTGCAGCAGCAGAAGAAATGCTGGGTGTGTCCCTGGTCTCCAGGAAGTGCTGGAGAGCTGGTGTGGCAGCTTAACCAATAGCTTATTCACTTTGACAAAAGCCTGGAGAGAGCATTGGCATCAGTTAAGAAACAGGGAACTCAGGTGGTGGCCAATACCTGCTGAACATAAGAATTGTTTGTTCTTTGTGGGGTGGGGGTGGACACTACTCCTGGCTCTGTGCTTGGGGTGGGGTTGGGGTGACTCCTGGCAATGCTCAAGGGACTGTATGGTGCCTGGGATCAGTCCTGTGCCTGCTGCATGCAGAACATGTGTTTAGCACATTGAGTTCTCTCTCTGGCCCCGAACCAAAGAATTCTGAACTGTGCCCATGAGTCCTGATGTGTCACCAATGGGCCAGAGGGCATTGCGCTTTCTCAGCTGTGTGCAGTGACTGTGTGCAGACACTGGTCTCAGTGACTGGGGGTTTGGGGGTGGGGTGGGGAGGTGTCCCGGAGCACGTGAGGCCCCAGATTCCCTAGCTCAGATTCCTAAGCGGTCAGTTTGATTCCACCTTGCCTGCTGAGGCTGCTCGGGAATCACTGACTTGTGCGGCACAAAGAAGGGCTTTGGAATGTGAGGCTGAAAACAGGGAGGCGCTGAGGAGGGAGACTCTGAGCCATGGGGCCAAAGAACAGCCTTTTTTAAACCTCCGTGCACCTTCCTCAGACCTCAAGTGGCGGCTGGGACAATCAGGCGGACATTTTCCGGGTTCACCCATATTTTCTTGTGTTGCTGAGGCCAACACAGGCTCTGGTGGGGTGGAGGAGGTGCTCACTGCGTTGAGGGTTTGCTCCTGGGTGTGTGTGTATGTGTGTGTGTGTGTGTGTGTGTGTGTGTGTGTGTGTGTGTGGTTGGGGGCGGGGGGCGTTGTGGTGTGACGGGACCTGGCCTCTGTGTCTGCCGCTTTCCTTGCCTTAGGGGATCAGTCAGTCCTGTTTCCTGCCTGGCCAGAACCACACAGAGCCGGGGCACAGGGAACAGAGATCAGGCCAGGGAAATGGAGGATTCTGGGCACTGGACAAGCTCTTCTGACCCTGTCCCCTAGGGAGGGCACCAGAGTGCATGGACATGAAGCTCAGAATCTGGTACCTAGGGAAGGGAAGACAGACCCTGGAGGGGACTCTAGAAGATAAATGCCACCCCATGTGTGTGCCCTTCTTTTCTCTCAAGCTGCCCTCCCCTTGGTCCCCTTTTCTGCTGGAGCCTGGCAGCTCTGGGCACAGCTGCAAGATGCTCTTATTGGTGTGGGTGCCATGAAATCAAATGCCGCAATGCTGGCCACCTGCTGGCTTGGTAGAACGTTGCTTCTCCCGGGACAGAAACTGTTTGCATTGTCTTTACCTCCTCAGAGTTTGGGGGAAAGCCTGCATGTGATTGGGTTCGACCTGCAGTGCCCCCATCCCAGGCCTGTGTCCTGTAGCCTTTTCAGACGTCCAGGCCCATATACAAGGGTCTCAGGGGCTCCCCAACCTACCACAACCCACCAACGCCTTTCCCCACCTGCAGTCTCTTCTCCCAAAGATTGTCCTCCTCAAAAGCAACTTAGTTTACTCTCAGTTGCTTTTTTTTTTTTTAAGAGCAGTTGATGTTTGGAAAGTGAGAGAATATCCTGTTAATCTGCCACTTCGCCTAGGGGGTTGAATGTGGGGCAGGGGAAAAGGCTCCCTAACAAGCACCTTAGAAACAGACTACAGGGGCTGGAGCCATAGCACAGCGGGTAGGGCGTTTGCCTTGCACAGGGCTGACCCAGGTGCAATTCCCAGCGTCCCATAATCAATTCCCATTCATTCCCTGAGCATCGCCTGGAGTAATTCCTGAGTGCAGAGCTAGGAGTAGCCCCTGAACGTCTCCGGGTGTGACCTAAAAAGCAAAAAACAAGTAAACAGACTACAAAGGCGTTGACAAGGCGCCAGCCTGCACGCATGCGCAGCTCAGAGTGGGTCTTGCGCTTTGTGCCCGCGCCCAGGGAAAGCTGATGGGACCCGTTGTGTTTGGATGACAGAGACTGTGCGATGCCAGAACAGGATCCTTAGATGTCCGCTCCTCTGGTGCAGCCTGAGGCGCTGCTTCCTGGATCAGCCTTCTGGGGGGGCCCCCCTCCTGGGATGGGTTCCCACAAGGATGGGTGGGTGGTTTGAACCCAGGTCACGGCACTGACAGAAGGGGAGCGGCGGGGGAGGGCGTTCGGGAGCAAATTTAGCTCGGTGATTGCTTCACTCCTCAAGAACTTCATCGTTTAGGGGAGACTGAGGGCTTGGAGAAACTGGGGTGGGCTTCAGAAAGGCACAGACTGTTGGCAAGATGGAAAAGTTGAGGGACTGGAGTGATAGCACAGCGGGTAGGGCGTTTGCCTTGCACCCGGCCAACCCGGGTTCGATTCCCAGCATCCCATACGGTCCCCTGAGCACCGCCAGGGGTAATTCCTGAGTGCAGAGCCAGGAGTAACCCCTGTGCATCGCCGGGTGTGACCCAAAAAGCAAAAAAAAAAAAAAAAAAAAAGATGGAAAAGTTGAAGATGGCTCCTTTTCTGATGCTACATCCTGCTCTCCGGGTGCTGGAGTCATTTGCATGGAGAGGAGCAGAAGATGGTGTTTCAGAACCTGCCACAACTCTGAGGGAAATGAGGTCATTTGGGACTGTCCCCCCCCCCCCCAACCCCAGGCATCTCAACATTCTGAGAGGAAGATCCTATTTGTGAGCCCCACGGAGCACCTTCAGTGCTGAAGAGAGCTGCCAGCTGCCAGTAAGGCCCAGGAGGCCTACGACTGAGATCCCGGAGGCGGGAACCTCAGTCAAAAGCCGGGTGAGGCGGCTAGACAAGGCTTCCCGCTTCCCGCAACTATGACCAACCGTGCCGCTCAAGGAAACCTTCTCTAGAACTGCCCCAGTCACTTACATTAGGAAATATTTCCTTTTGCCCTTTCGCTTTTCATGCAAAACACAACAGATTTTTTTTTTTTTTATCCAAGAAAATCCCTCCCAAACAAAAAACAGACGCAGGCTGGCCCCTTTGAGGGAAAATCCCACGCTACTAAATAAAAGAGACTAGGAACCAGCGTGTGAAAAGTTATAATACGAATTGGTGTTGAATGAATGAGAAAGAGAAGAAAAGGGTAAATAATCACGCGGGGCAGCATTTCTGGGAAAATCCAGCCGGCGAGTTCATCCTAGTTCCCATTGGCTACACTTCCACATCTAATTAAGATGCGAGGCTCCTCTTTCCGCCCAGTCTTTCCCTCTTATCAGTTCTTTCAGAAAGTCTTCAATTTCGTGCAATGTAAACAGAAGTGGAGAGAGCCGGGCTCATCCTGGGGGCCGGGCAGGAGGGGAGCGTTGCAGGAATGTGAGGGAGGAGCACAGGCGGGAAGGGGAACGGAGTTCTCGTGCAGTCTGGTCTCCTTCAAGCTTTAAAAAACAGCCTCTGGGCAGAGGAGATGGTCAGGGCCAGGGGACAATTTGAGGACAACTCTCTCCTGCAGAGATACAGAACCTGGAGAGGGGGCGGGTAGTCTGGGAGCCTGGGGGGTGGCGGGCAGGGCTGATCTGCTCTCCTGAGCCCAATTCTCCAGACTCCCAAGTCTCCAACCCTCCCCTGGCACTTCCACCTCAAAATCGGTTGTAATTCCCTTGAGTTAGGAGTAAGTTTACTATCAAATGTACTTCTGCGCAATGTGACCTGTCTAGAACATCCCCGCTGGGGTTGCCAATCAGAGCTCTTAAAAGTTCCTCTGGGACAGTTTTCCAGGGCTCGGAGCTAAGGAGAGATGCGAGAAGAGGGGCAGGCGGGAAACATTTTGCTGTGGACCCTGAGGAACTTCTGAACAATTCATTCTCTCATCCGGAGGTGCCTGGCCACCAGCGTCTGAGTGCCGAGGGCTAAGCTGTGGGTTCCCCAGGGACCCCCTTTTGGCTTTGATGTCTGGGTTTTTATTTGAGGCTGACCCGGAGTAGCTTCGTCTGAAGCCCCTCCCAGCTGACAGGCACTGAGTGTTCAGTACTTATGCCCTCCCTGGCGTTCTGTGTCACGAGCTTGTGTCTGTCTTCATACCTTGCCACCAACTGGGCACCCGTATTTCCCAGAGGAGAAACTGAGGCTGAAACCATTGGCCCAGGGCTACTAGCTAACAGGGAGCTGGACTTTAGATCACACCGTCAGACCTCAGAGCGAAGCTCCCGTGCACTCCCTCCTATGGCCTGGGCAGTGTCCCTTGATCTCTAGCCTCCAGGATTTCAGAGAATACATTTCACTTCTTTTAAGCGACACTTGGTGGGAAGTTGTCATTGTCACCCGAGCAGGGTCAGAATCTGGGGCAGGCATGTGGCCTGCCTCTACTGGTAAACCAGGTTACTCCCACACGGTAGCTAAGGACACCTAGGAGGGTGCCAATAGGTTCTCGGAGGGAAGGGGAGTGGAGCACCCTGTGACAGGGACCAGAGGAGAGGCCGCTGCAGGCGGAGGGGGGCAGCAAAAACACGGGGGCACCCAGGAAATGATGAGCTATGCCCATGGAGCCAGATGACAAAGGTCTCAAAACCCAGAGAACAACAAAACCCTGAAATTTGGCGCCATACTTGGTGGAGAGCTCTGGCATCGGAGAGCTGGCATAGGGGTTGGGGACCCTGGTTTGATCCCTGGCACTCCATAGTCCTTCAGGCGTGACTGGGTGTACCCCTCCTGGGGGCCCCTAAACACTGCTGGGTGTGTTCTTGGAGGCCCCACGCCCAGACACCGCCAGGCGTGACCCTGATGTTCCCAGCCCTGCCGAGCCCATCAGCACCGTATCTTAGAGCATTTGGCCAATTGAATGAGTATCTCCAGGCCTGCGCCCCAAATCCCCTCAGCACTGCTTGGGAACACCCCCCCCCCCGCTCCCTTACAACTGTAACGATCCTCCCCCAACACAAAATTAACTTTTGAAAACATTTGTGCATCAAGAGTAGGTTTTATCTATTGGCGCTTCCTGGGGGCACAGATGGGCGTGACGGAAACGGCCTTTCTGCCACACTGGCTGAACCCCCCCCCCCCCAGAGGGGCATGGGGGCTTTCCTGGGTCCACAGGGCTGCTTACTGCGGGTGAGGGGGGTAATGGGAGAAGGTCAGGGCGGTGAGTGGAAGCTGCTGTCCAGGACAGGGCCAGGCGAAAGGAAGAGCTCTTAGATCTGGCAGTGGGGATGGGGGGGTGGGGTGGGGGGTGAAGCAGGGACAGAAACTGCTGAGTGGTGAGAATGGCCCCGGGAGGCCCGGGGAGAGCGGGCTGGCACCGGAGTTCTTGGCATATCAAGTGTACGTGATTTTGATGAGAAATCACCCTGGATAGGCATTAAATATCTTGCTGGCAAGTGACTCAGAACCCAAGTATGTTGGTACTCTTGTCATGTGGGCGGCAGAGTTATCTTGAAGGAGATGGAGGGCTAGTATCTCATGAATGTGCGTGGGAGGCTGACTGCATGGGAGCCAGAGTTAATCATTAAACCCTTTGCACCATTACAATGGGGCTGGGGCTGGCCCCAGGTCCCAGGGGTTTGACCCCACTTCTCACCCGCCCCTGTTGGTATGTGGCCCACACGGAAGGGACCACAGGAAGCACAGACCACAGGCCCTGAACAACAAGGCATTTGAGTGTTTGGGAGCTGCCAGACAGGAAATTAGGGAGGCTAATTAGGAAAATCAACTTGGCTTGACTTGAATTGGGTAAGGAGGAGAAAGGTGAGGAGAGGGAAGCCCTGGACGCCTCATGAGGTGGAGATTCTTACCCCCCCTCTCCGCCCCCTTTCCCCCTGCGGATACAGAGGTTCCGTGAGCTCAAGCTCAAAGCAGAAGGTTTTGCAACGGAGTGTGGCAGAGCAGGGCATGAGGATGCAGGCTGTTGGCTCTTGAAACTTCTGGTGAGGAGGCTACCCTTTCCTCCGAGCCCCCAGGAAATAGGGGGCCCAGACCCCAGTCCTAGCTTGGTCTCCATCTGCACCCCCTGGCTGATACAGTGAGGGGGGCAAACAGAGTCAGGGGGTCTGACCTCCCTAGATGCCCAGGGATCCTGGAGGTCTCATGCCTTCTGTGAAAAGCTTGACTGTGCCTCCCTTGGTGGGGCGGAGGGTGGAGGGGGGGCAGGACGGATGGCATTTTCGGATGCAAAAATGGCATGATTCTTTACTTCTGGAGCCTTGCAGGGATCAAGAATGTCTTTGTGTTCTGATGGGCAGGCCCCGGTGCAGGAAACCAATCCCTCTGGACCAGCTTGCATTCCCCAGCACCCTGCGAACTTCCTGTGCTCTGGGCTGCCCGACGCTGCCCGCATGCCCATTTCCTTCCCAAGTTTCCCCAGGCTGGCACAGCCCCGGTTCAAGCTGGCTTCCCTGACTGGGCCTTTCTGCTTCTCGCCTCTAATTCCTTGCTGACCCACGTCTCTTCCAAGCCTGTGAAGAGTCTGCCTCACCCTCAGTCAGACAAAGACAATTTCCTCTTGGACCCTCCCCTCCTTCCCCTTCCCCCAAGTTTCAGGACTACAACTGGGAGCCTCACTCCTGGTGGAGCACCCCTTCAGAGGTGCAGGATATCCTGCTGGCCAAGGATTTCCCTGCCTCAGGACCACTGAGCTCAAGTCCTGGCTGGGGCAAGGCCATTTTCCAAGCCCAGCTCCTCCAGCTGTTTCCCTTTTTTGATTTCTAAAGCTGAAATGCTGCCTCCTGGATAAAGCTTCGTAGGGAAGAAGACTCACCCTTGCCATGCTGTTTCTGTCTGTCACCTGCCCAGTGCTAAGGAATGAGCCTGGGGGTATCTCTGGGCTGCTGCTCACTGACCATCCAGCAGAGTCCCTAGAGGCGATGTCCATTTTCCTGACCTAGAGTCATGTGAGTGTCCTTAGTCACAGACTATCCCAAGGCAAAAACCTTGCTCTGACCATGCTAGGTAGAGCTAGATGTCCACTTAAGACCCGGAACCTTGAATGATGACCCTTGACTTGGCCAAGGAATTTTGCAGAAAGGATTAACTCAAGGAAAGTGACATGGGGAGAGCGTCCTACACTGTCCAATGTTATCCGAGGGCCCATTGTCCAAGGGATGCAGCTGGAGAGATTCCAGCAGCTGTCACTGGCTTTGAAGGTGAAAGGAGTCAGGGGCCAAGGAAAGCAGGCGTCTTCAGGAACCGGAAACGAGGAAACAGATTGTCCTTAGAAATGCCTGGGAGGATGTCGCTCTTGCACTTTGATTTAAACCCAGGGACATATTTGAGACTTCTGGCCTCTATTATGAAAGCAGACATGTTGCTAAGTGTGTTTGCAATCTCCTGGTTTTGTGACAATTGGTTAGAGCGACCCGACCAGAGCAAGTGAATTATTTTTTAATGCCATTTATTTATTTGTTTGTTTGTTTGTTTATCTCCCTCCCCCCTCCCTTTGTTCTTGCTGTGGTGATGGGGATCATTCACGCTTGCACACACATTCTCTGTGGCCCTCACACTCGCTTGAACACAGCGTGCCTGAGATGACACACTTTTCTTGTGGCCCTGCGGATCACAGGACGTTTTACTAGAATCACACTCGATGCGTGGGAGCAACGTCGGGGATGAAATATGAAACCTCGACCCTGTAAGTCCAACTCCTTGAGCCAGATCCCTAGATCCTCCGTCGTGTTTTCCGGACATGTCTCAGGGTGTAGTTCTGTCTGTGAGGCTGCGTGGGAGGAACTGGGGCTCAGACGGGGGGATCTGAGAACTGCAGGTCCCAGCACCTTCACCTCCCAGCCTGGCGGTGCCCTCCTTGCCTGCATTCTCACACCTCTCCTGGTGAGCCTCCGATTTGGGGTAGGCAGGACACTATTTTCTGGATCTTGAACATTGCTCGTGCCGCAGCAGCTGAGGAGGGAGGAGGGAGGCCCTGGCCCAGCCCTTAGAGCTTGTAGTTCAGCCAGCCATAATAGGTTGGCAGAGAGTATACCCCAACAAGGGATGTCAGGCACATCCCATAAGCAGAGGTGCTTTGAGGAAAGGGAACAAGAGCCACAAGAGCTGGATCTGGACAGAGGGCCCTTGGATGGCCGGAGGAAGGTCCTAGAAAGGGGACCTGACTTTTGGCAGAAGTTCTGAAGCCTGAACGCTAATATGTAGGATGGAGAGGTTTGATTGATCAGAGGCCCACTCTCCTCTTCTTCCAGGGTACTAGGGGTGTCTCCAGCTCCCAGGAGGCACCTGGCCAGCGGAAACAGTGCCGGGTGTGTGTGTTCCTCTTTCTTTTCTTAGCCCCAGTTGACCCAGAAGTCATGTGATGTCCAGACCGGGTCTCCGGACATGGCATCTCTGTGGTCCAGGCTCCATGAGTCTGCGCTGATGGTGATGGTCTAGGACTGACAATGGTGGAGCTTCCTGGGTTAACTTCTTATCCCTGCACCCTGGGTCTATCTTAAAGGATTAACTGGCTTCAGAAAGAGCCTGTGGTGTTGTGAAGAGCGTGTGTGTGCAGCTGGAAATCATGAGTCCAGTTAGTTAATATGTACAAGAGGTTGAGAAGTAGGGAGATAACTGTCGGGGTGTGGGTAGGAACTCTGGGAGGATGGGGGCCAAGCAGAGACTGCAGGGGGCAAAGATCACCCTGGGGAGGTGGGGAAATCTTTCTCTTCTGCATTCTCAGTTCAGAGTCTTAAGTCAGCTCCTCCTGTGAATATTCTATTTTCTTGGCCCCTCCAGTAGGCCCTGAACATCTGCAGGAGTGAGAAGATGCTTAACAAGTCAGTTTGGAGGATGGAAGTGATAGTTAGTCACCGCCGGGACAGTTTAACATCAATGACATCAGACAAGACTTTTGAGTCTCTGGAGTTGAGATACCAGTGACAGTCATTGCATCCTAAAAACACCACTCATGGCGCTTAGCCAATATTTTTATGATGCAAGATCTTGTTTCATTAATGGTGAGACTGTCCCTCTGGTAAGAGTTCATTCCATTCAAATGAAAGTCAAAGAATAATATGCAAACAGACACACTTACTGACCACACATGTATCGCCAGTGAATATGCAAGATTGCTTCATAGTCTCCTAAAATGATGCTTACAATCTAACAAATAAAACCAGACCTTATGAGAGGCACCGTGATTTTCTCCCATTAAATTTTCCACTAATTAATCCGATGGATCAGTAAGAATTTATTGAGAACCACGCATAGTTATCAGCGTTCAAGTTGATGAAATTCTTACAACGTCCGGAGACATGCAGGTGGAGCCCCCCCGACCCCCAAGTCCTCAAAGGGTCTTATTGTATGGATTCTACAGTGATGCTCAGCTCAGAGGTGGGTACACGGAGGCACAGCCGTCACTTGGGTGCATGGAATGTCAGCTCAGCCAGGGCCAACTGTCTCCTTTCTCCATGAGTGTAAGGCACAGGACCCAGAGGAGGTGGCTTTTATAGATGATGATCACACGGCTCATTGTCTCTGAGGCTGGCCGGAAGATGCTGTTCGATGGTCGATGGTCCCACCACCTCCCAGGTGAAGTGCAGAGAGCGGGAGACCCTGTCATCCAGTGGATGTCTCCGTCAATTCCCTGTGAGGTGCTGATTTTATAATGGAGAAAACTGGATGTTTCTTCAGTGCAGAATCAGCTCCAGAGACTTGTCTCTGGAGAATTTAGAACCACGTGGGTTCCTGGCAGCTCGCACCCCAAATCTAGAGGTGATAGGCAATACTTCCTAACTTCTCAAGGTGCCCATTCAAGAGCTGGGCACTCCTTTAAGGCTCAGAGAGCAGAAGAGTGCTGGGACCCGGGCGTGGGGTGAGAGGGGAGTCAGACTCTTTCATGGAGCCAATGGAAACCCAAAGGATGCAAAGTCCCCTGGGCCCAGAGCAGCTTCGGGAGGCTGCAGACAGGAAGGTGCAGGGAGAGCGCTGGGAGGAGCCGGGGAGCTGTCTTTGCCTGGAGGGATGACTTCTGGGATCCTGTGACACAGAAGGCCCAACGCAACCCGGTGGGAGGCACTGAGCCAGGGCTGGGGGAGGGGTCTGCTCCTGAAGGAGAGAGAAGCCTCTCCTGTCTCCTCCTTGACCTGGCCTGCTGGTCCCGACTCACATCCGCCATGAGTTGGGCTGGTTTGACACGTTCATGCTTGGAGAAAGGACTGTCCAGATGTAAAGTCTTCCTTCCTCCCAGGCCACACCCTCGAGGCCCTTTGAGCATGTCGGGGGTGACTGGAGTGGTTGCTCAGTGGATGCGGCCTCCTCATGTCACCCCACTTCTCACTGCCCAGCAGCAGTGGGAGCTCCAGTTCCACACCCGCAGCTCTCCTGCCCTCTGGGGTCCACACGCTGGTGCTATGTGACTGAGGCCAGTGACTCCCCCTTGTGAGAGGGAAGCAGGTCAGTGGTGCTTCACTGGGTCCAGGGGGTTGTCAAAGGCAAAGGCCACAGGGATGGGAGGGGAGGGTCACGTGCCCTCTGCCACCCCTGACCTCGGATCAGGCCTGGTCCCCCTTCTCTGTCCCTCTTCGAGCCCCTCCCCTGCACCACATTCTCTCTCCTCAAGACGTCAGGCCCAACTTTCAATCCACTTCTGAGCTGTGTGACTGGGCAGTGTCTTAGCTGCTCTGACTCGTATCTGTCAGGCAAGGCAGTAAGCACTGGGGAAGGAGCCCATTCTGGCTACTCAGTCAAGTGGGACTCTGGCCTGTGTGCTTAGACGCAGCGTCAAATTATATATTGATGGAGGGTCCCCTAGTCCCCGCCCCAGACAAAGCAACACATGCTCACATGCACACACTCATCCACACCCCGCTCTCTTACTCACACACACAAACACGTTCTCATATTCACACACTCACACACTCTCATATTCACACACTCACTCATACTCACACACTCATTTCCACACACTCATACACACTCAAATTCTCATATTCACACACTCATACTCACATACTCACACACTCTCATACATACTCATATTCACACACTCACACACTCACATACTCTTGTGCACACTCATATACTCTCACACTCATACACTTAAACACTTTCACACTCATATTCACACACTCACATACTCTCGTACACACTCACTCTCATACTCACACACTTACACACTTTCGCACTCACACACTCTCATACACACTCACATTCTCATATTCACACACTCATACTCACATACTCTCGTACACACTCACATACTCTCCCACTCACACACTTACACAGGATTCTATTAATGGTGTTGGAAACTGACTGGCCTGCCATAGTATTAAGCCATGTGGAGTATGTATGTGAGGGTCCACATTGACATAAGCAATGAGGCAGAGAAGCAAAAGTCACTTAGGGTCTGTTACTGAGGGCTAGAAATAGGGGGCGGGGGGTGTATCTGTGGGACTGAGGGGAACGGTGCTCTGAGGGAAATACACGAATGCTCTCTGCCCGTTCACCTGTGAACGACACTTCTGTCCTTCATGTCTCCACCCACCTTCTTCCCCATCCTCCATCCACCAGTGGCCATCAGCTGGGCAGCCTTCAACTTCTAGGGCCATCCAGTTCCTGGTGGCTGTGAGCGGTGAGCCAGGAGGTTGGTGACACGGTCAGCTGCACTGCCTGGTTAATGGCAGTCTTTGCAGGGCTGGGGCAGGCCCTGAACCTACTGCTGCAGAGGAGAGAGAGGGAGACGCTGCTGTAAGCTGGTGGCCGGCCAGTCAGAGCTGCAGCAGGCCGGGAAGAGCAAAGATGGCCCTCCTGGGACAGAGTGTGTGCCAAGGGATCACGGTCCCTCCCACAGGCACAAGGCACAAGGCACAGGGGAAGAACCTCTCTGGCTAAGCTCAGTTCACACAGGGCAAGGCCTTGCTGCATCCTGACTGCTCGCGGTGCCTGGCTCTGAGTCATGGGTCAGACGGTTGCCAGCGTTGAAGAGTATCTGCCAACACTCCCCAGGAGCCTTGTTCTGGCCTTCCGTCAGTCTGCAGGAGTCGTTCCCGCCTCTCCCCTGCACGGACTCGGCCTTTGCCCTCATCTCATCTCCCAGGGAGGTCCATGTTGACCAATCTATTTAATGTACAACCTGCCCCGACCCTCAGGTCCCCCTCCCCTATCCCTCTTCCCCATAAAGCATGTGACCTTTACCCACGATATGACAGATTTATGTATCAAACTCACCATTTATTGCCCAGGCTCCCCTTCTACAATATGGGTTTGCCGTGTGTATCTTTGCAGTGAGCCAGGGGAGGGGGGCTGAAACCAGGGCCTGCAGAGCCCACCCCAGGGTTCCAGGGGCTCACCCCTGCAGCCTCTCACTTCTCAGGGTCCCCAGACTACACAGACCAGTGAAGGGATGGGGTGTCTCAGAAACTTCCTAATTGTCAGCTCTAAAAAAGGGGAAGGGGTTTGACTCCACTCTGAAACCCCCTAGTCACCGGTAACAGGCAGATTTGCCACTCCCACCACCCAGGAGCATCACTTACTGGACCACAGGGCACCATGTGCTAAACCTAGAGTCCCTCTCTGCAAGCAGGAACTGTCACTGTCACTGTCATCCCATTGCTCATCGATTTGTTGGATTGGGCACCAGTAACGTCTCTCATTGTGAGACTTATTGTTACTGGGTTTTGGCATATCGAATATACCATGGGTAGCTTGCCAGGCTCTGCCGTGCGGGCACGATACTCTTGGTAGCTTGCCAGGCTCTCCGAGAGGGGCGGAGGAATCGAACACTGGTTGGCCACATGAAAGGCGAATGCCCTACCGCTGTGCTATAGTTCCAGCCCAAGCAGAGACTAGCAGACAAAAATTCCTGTGTCCCCCCACCCCTCCTGCCTCCAACATCCCTCGCTCACACCCCTCCCTCCGTCCCAGCATTCTCTGATGCTAGCCTTCCAATTTCGCCAGCACTTGACCGAAACCCACCAATGATGGGAAAGGCATCGCTGCTTTGTGTCTCCCATTTAAATCTGCAGGCTTGACCCATGACCCTAGGTTGGAGTTGAGGGCTTGGAGGCTCTGGGAAGTTATCCTCACTCATGCAAGGACCTGGGGCTTCAGGGTTGAGAGAGTAGCTCAGATGAATTGAACTGTCCAAGTCTCTGATCATCCCCCCCGCCCTTTCCCGATTTCCTGATCAGTGTCTCCTCCAGACCCAGAATGCCCAGGAAGCAGTGTCCCCAGGAGAATGGCATGTATGGTGGCTTTTCTTCCTGCCCTTGATCCCATGAGGGAGGTGAGGGGGGACAGTGGGACAGTGTGCAGCCACGGCGGGTCCTCCAGACAGCTGTGTGCATGCTCCCTAGCCTGGACAGGCTCAGACATCTGAGCAGGAGGCCTGGTCTTGCAGCTTCATGCTGAGAGGCGAAACTTGGTTCTGTGCCCGTTTCCATGGGATGCCCTTCTCCCTTGCTCATTGTGTCCTCTGATGTTGATTAGAGTGCAGGCAGCTTGTGGGCTGTGGGTCCCCGTCGGAGCAGCCAACTGGAAAACAGGCTTAGGTGGCTGTTAGCAGAGCCCGAGTTTCAGATCTGATTCTCATTGAGGTCTTCATGGCAGTGGCTTGGCAGCAACCTACGATGCAGGCTTGGGTGCAGATGCCCTGAGTGCTACCCATGGCCCTTTGAAGCTCCTGCTCCTGGTGTGCAGGAAGGCAGTGAGCTTCTCTAGGGATCCGTCAGAGTCTGGAGGGGCCCATTGCCAGGACCCAGTCTGCTGGCAGAACAGATCCTTCCCTCACCATCCAGACGCCCCTGTTGTCAGGATGCCGCGCTTCTGATAGGACAGCTGAGCTCATCTCCCTGGGGCCTGATCACGTGGGGGTGACCTGGACTCCTGTCACCTGTACCAGCTGCTCCTCTGCCTTGTCCCTGTTTGCAGTAGTGGCAGAAGAAGTCACATGCACTCCGACCTGCTGGGCACGTGCCTCCAGGGCACAGTGATACCCAGTCATTGTTCTCCCCGGTCTGTAGAGACCCTAGCCAGGTCAGTCCCTGCTTCACACAACCAAGTTCAGCAAATGGGAACATTTTTGAGCCAGTTATGTACTTGAACCTGAGAATCAGTGGCAAAGAAGCTGACAGAGGATTACATTCTCATGTAGGGAAACCCCGTAGATATCAGTGTTGATAGGGGCGTCTAGAGAGAGATGAGGAGGGGTCGGAGCAATAGCACCGTGGGTAGGGCATTTACCTTGCATGCAGCCAACCCGGGTTCAATCCCCGACATCCCATATGGTCCCCCAATCACTGCCAGGAGTAATTCCTGAGTGCAGAGCCAGGAGCAACTCCTGAGCATTGCTGGGTATGACCCAAAAAGAAAAATATTTAAAAAGTAGAAAGAGATGGGGAGAACCTCCTAGAGCTGACCTGGGAGTCAGAGGAGGTCCCTGGAGAGGTGGCAACTAAACTGGGACCTGAGAATTAGGCAAAGCCTTCTTGAGCTTGTTGGAAGGGAGGGTGAAAGGGGAAGAACGTTTCTGACTAAGGGGACAGCATGTGTGAAGTCCTAAGACCAGACCGCGTGTAAACAGAAGGAGTTCAACAGCCTTGGAGATTAGTGGAGAGGGTAGGAACAGGGAATGATTCAGGGAAATGAGCAAGGGATGGGTCATAGGAGAGGGTAGAGGCACCTGGGGACGTAACTCAGTACTCAGGGCCATGTACCTTGCATGCACAGAAACCTGAGTTTCATCTCCAATACCTTATGTTCCCCCCAGCCCTGGATGTGGCCCTGGTGGCTCCTAGCACCACAGGCCCAAGCAGAACTTCATCACTGGGCCCTAGCATGGAACCGTCTGTCCTGGTTAGTATCACTGGAGAAACCCTCTACCCTACCCCACCCTCTGCTGTCCTAAGCATTGCTTGAAACCGCTAGTCAGTTCCCCCAAAGCAGAGAGACAAAGAGTGGAGTGTAGGAACACAGGCAGGGGTGAGGGTGAGGCTCCTGCGAGTGGTCCTGCAGGTAGTTGAGGTCAGGGTCAGTGGTAACGGTAAGCGAGGCTGTGAAGGGGCTGCACAGCTCCAGGGAGAAGGTGACAGGAAGTAACTACTGGGGCAGGGGCAGAGGGAACGGAACTGCTGCGATCCCTGACAAGATAGTGACAGCCAGGGGAGCAGAGCCCGAGAGCAAGCTGTTCCGGGAGAAGGGCGCGCGTGCTTGCGGAGCAGGGGGTCCTCGGGTCAAATTCGCCAGCGGGTTCAAGGGACAAGACACGGAAGCGTCTTAGAGGTGACGAAGCGGAGGGCAGGCAGTGGGTGGAGGCCACGCGGCAGGTGACCCCTCCGCCGGCTCTGCCAGTGGCCAGCAGCTCCAACACAGCAGCGCACCCAGAAGCGCAGACTCAAGCATGCGAGCTGTTCGCTGAGATGCCACCGGACTCCAGCGCTGACGGCAGGAAGCTGGTGGGAAAGGACAGCAACGGGTCCCTGGGATTGAGCCAGGCAAGAGAGAGGGATGGAATTTGGGAAGAAAAGATTGAGGGGGACACAGAGAGGGCTGGTGTGGGGCAGCATCGGAGGGCAGTGCTGAGAGTGGTGAGGTCCCTGTCCTGGGCTGTTGGGGCATTGGAGGGAGAGCTGAGTTGTGGGGAGGGCGAAGGAGCGACTGGCAGCCTGGCCGTGGAAGCCGAGAGATGACTGCCTGCAAGGCTGCCCCAGGGACTTGGCATCTTTTGGGGATTTGGGCTTCTCCTTGCTGGAGGCAATTCAGGTATAGCTCCCAGCTGCAGCAGCTCTGACTCCTGTGTGACCTTGGGCACACTACTCTCTCTCTAGGCCTAGATTTTCTTTTCTGAGTAACGAGGAGCCCAGACTAGAAAAGCCGTGAGGGTCCCAAGAGCCCAGGATAAAATTAAGGCCATAAGCTGAATACCGAGAATCAGTTTCCCTCCACATTAGCCTCGGAAAGGAGGAAATGAAATGTTAGCGTTGAGGCCTGCCTCAAAAGTGCACCTCAGAAGTGGGAATTGTATTGCTACTTTGGGATTTTGCATGGTTCTTTTCTGCATAATTTAGGTTTGTAGGTTAATTGTAAAAAACATTACCAAAAAAAAAAAGAAAAGAAAAAGAAAAACCATGTTCTCCTGATTTTATAGTTAACACATTCTCTTATAGTTTCTTTTCTATCTTTTCCATGTCTTCCTCTAGACTATTTTCTGGCTCTTGGCATTTGGCATCAATAGTTGGCAATGGAAAGTGTAGAAAGAAGGTGATGAAAACATCTCTCTCAACGTGTGTGTGTGTGTGTGTGTGTGTGTGTGTGTGTGTGTGTGTGTGTGTGTGTGTGTAGCTGGAGATTAAACCCAGGGCCTCACATGCAAGACAAGTGCTCTACTGCTGAACCACATCCCGGACCAAGCATTCTTGCTCTTTCATTCATAGGCAAACCTTTCTTTGGAAGATGAATGAATGTACGGAAGAAGGGATCAAGGAAGGGTGTAAAGAGATTAATTTATCTTTGCTTTCTTGACCCTTGTTATAATGAAAAATGATAGAAATTGAAAATAAGATCCACAAGGGAAAAATGCTAAGAGAAAGTGAAGTAGGTTATGAATGCAATTAGCTCTGTATTGAAATGAAATTGGAATTAACATTGTTTCAAGGAATTTGAGAGCTCTGAATAGGGTTATTGTTTGCTCTCACAAAACAAATGCCATTATATCACATAACAGTATGCAATGTATCTTCATGTAAGAAAGCTATAAGAAAGAAATCCTTTAACTCCATTTAACTCCATTTTGTGGGCTAGTAGAATATGAAGAAGAAATGGAGGCTCCTATTTCTGCCTAATCCTATAAAATTTGATCAAAATCTTCACTATCACTTAACCCAACCCTCACTTCCTTTTTCCTTCTGTAAGAAAGCAAAATTCCTTTGAGTAGCTGCGTCTGTGGTTTCTTTGACCTCATCTCACTTCTCCTACACTTTGGACACATTCCTTTTCTCCTGATTTTTCTCCTGATGTGTTTTGGAGTCAATGAGATGCCCCAAGTTGGGTGGCAATCCTTTGGGTATCGTATTAAGTTTCCTCCAGTGACTGCATCATCCTGGGGCCCTTTGCTTCAACATTCTTTTTTTTTTTGCTTTTTTTGGGTCACACCCGGTGATGCTTAGGGGTTACTCCTGGCTCTGCACTCAGGAATTACCCCCTGGCGGTGCTCAGGGGACCATATGGGATGCTGGGAACTGAACCTGGGTTGGCCGTGTGCAAGGCAAATGCCTTACCCACCGTGCTACCGCTCCAGCCCTGCTTCTACATTTTTAAAGCATTAGTTTAGTTAGTGGAAGCATAAGATATGTATGAAAGAAAGTGCATATCTTGAATGATCACCAGGCATTTGGCAAGATTAAGACCTTTACTCTCTTTCTGGAAGGATTTCACATTTCTCTTAGTTATTATTTTAGTCTGTTCTTCAAAAGGTAACCACTGTCCTAACTTCAAATACATGGATCAGTTTTTCTCTTTTCGCCTTTATATCAATGGAATCATGCTCTTTTGGAAAACAGGTGCTTGTTATTACTGAATGGAGTAGTCTATAGAATATAGACAATTAGAGCATATTGACTGCTCACACCCTGGTTGATTTCCTGCAATAGCTATTAATTGTAAATTGAGGGATAATGAAATTTTTGTTGAATTAGTTGTGTTCACTATTGAAAGAGTTGTGTTCACTTTTCCTTGTAAATTCTTCCAGTTTTTACTTCATGTATTTTGATGTTCTGTTATTGGGTGTTTTATATTAGGAATTTTCATGCTTTCTAGGAGAACAGATCTCTTTATCACATGCTTTGTTCCTCGTTTTAATAGATAATCTTTATTTTTATGTCTTTTGTCTAGAGTTAATGTACCTACTCCAGTTTTTGTGACTGGCGTTAGCATGCTGTGTCTCTGTCTCTTTACCATTGACCTGTCAGTGGTAAAGCAGGCTTCATCTACTCATCATACTTGGCTTTTTTGTTTACTTTGACAAATTCTGTCTTTTGATTTAGACCATTTAGACCATTTTCTTTCAAAGTAGCTATCAAGGGGCTGGAGCAATAGCACAACAGGTAGGGCGTTTGCCTTGCACGCGGCCGACCAGGGTTCAATTCCCAGGATCCCATATGGTCCCTGAGCACGGCCAGGAGTAATTCCTGAGTGCATGAGACAGGAGTAACCCCTGTGCATCTCCAGGTGTGACCCAAAAACCAAAAAAAAAAAAAAGTAGCTATCAATATGGTTTGGAATAGTATCTTTTGCATTTCCAGGAGTTTACTATTTTTGCAATTATTCCTTGTTTCTTTTTCCTCTATCCTTTTCTACCTTCTACCTTCTCTGGTTTTAATTGACCATTTATATGATTCCATTTGAACTCCTTTGTTCAAGTACCAATTCATTTTAGTTGTAATAGAGTTAAACTTAGAAATAAAAATCGAACTTACATGCTTTACAGTGCATTTTGGCACAATTTCTAGCTATCCCTGCTGTGACTCCTACCATTGACTTGTTTTCCTTACCCAGATGCTATGATAATCTAATATATCCCTTTTATTGTGCTGGAGCGATAGCACAGCAGGTAAGGCATTTGCTTTCACATGGCCGACCAGATTCGATTCCTCCGCCCCTCTCGGAGAGCCCTGCAAGCAACCGAGAGTATTCTGCCCGCACGGCAGAGCCTGGCAAGCTACCCGTGGCATATTCGGTATGCCAAAAACAGTAACAAGCCTCACAATGGAGATGTTACTGGTGCCCGCTCAAGCAAATCAATGAACAACGGGATGACAGTGATACAGTGACAGTGATCCCTTTTATTACTGCTCTACATTTTTACTTTTTTAGATTTAGATTTTTAGATTGCAAACAAAACACCAGAAGGTTTTATTTTAACGTTCATTCCTTTCCCAGCACTCTTTATTTATGCGAATCCAAGTTTCTTGACATTATGTTTTTCTTTCTCTGAAGAACATCTTTTAACTTCTTTTCCTGGGTATTCTGCTAGGAACAAAGTCCCTGTTTTTTTTTTTTTCTGATTTAGACAGCTTTTAATTGATACAATTGAAGTAATTAATAACAGTTTTATTAAAATATGATTGACATAAAATACTGTACACGCTTAATGTATGATTTGCTGATTTTGAATGTACACATATTTATATGAATATATCACTACCAACAAGGTATGAGCATTCATCACTTCCAGTTTCTTTTCACTCTCACTTTTCCCGACATAAAAAAACCTGTTTATCGCAGTGTATATGAATTGATGAGGTCTCCCTTTTATCTCTGAAGGAAATTTCTCTGGATATATAGTTCAAAGTTTGTCATTCTTTCAACACTTCAGATATTTTCTTCTATTTTCCTATTGCTTACAAGACGTCTGGGAAAAGTTTGCTGTGATTCTTACCATTTTCAGTAGATAGCACCTTTCCTTCTTCCTCTGACTGAAATGCACTATTTTATCATTGTTATTTCATTTTCAGTTTGAATATGATATGTGTCAGTATGGATTTGTTGGTTCTAACCCTATTTGAACTTTGAAAAACTTCCTGTGTATACAGTTTGGTGTCTCATAAATTTTAGAAAGTTTGTGATAATTCTAGCATTAAATATTTCTTCTGCTTTATCCTTTTTATTCTCCTCTCTTGTTCCAATTACACATGTGTTGGACTCACTCCACAGTTCTATATTCATTCTACTTTTTAAAAATAATTTTTTTCTCCTTTATTTTGAAAGATTTCTTTTGACCGTCTTCAAACTTGCGAATAGTTTTCTTGGTTCTGAGCAGACTACTAATTAGTCCATTGGAGACATTTTTAATTTCACTGTTTCGGACATTAATTTATAATAGTTCTTTCTATTATTTATTAGAGTTTATATCTCCCTACTTTCATTACCCATATGTTCTTACTTTTGTCTCCTTTTCCCATTAGCATCTTTAGTATATTAATTCAGCTATTCATAAATCTTTGTCAGAAAATTTCATCATCTGTGTTATATATGAGTCTGGTTTTGATGATTAATTTCTTTGTCACTTCAGGCTGTGGTTTTGTTTGTTTTTTGGCAAGCTTTTATATTTTTTGTTGAAAGTAAGATATATTGTATTGGGTAAAAGGAATTGAGGTAAATAGGCCTTTAGTTTGAAGATTTATGATAATTTTGCTAGAACTCGGTCAGTGCTTAATATTTGCTGTAATGGACTGTGCGAAGGCTTCAAAATCATTCAGTGTCTGTTTCTTTTCTTCGAATTTAGGCTACATGCAAGACAAAGAGAGGATCTGTGTTGTATAGCACTTGTGATTGTGACCAGGGTTCCATTCTGAGTCTTGTTGGTATACTGGACGGGAAAGATGGGTGTTCTTTAATCTTCTGGTTAAAGCTGTCGTTTAGTGGACCCGTTTTGAGGTTGTGAACTCTTCAAGTCATTCTCCAGTGATATATGCAGTTTTTGTCCATCTGCTTTTTATACTCTCGCTACAGTTTTCCCAACCTATTTCCATGAAACCATGATCCCCGTTTACTGAAAGCCTTTACAATTTCCTTGGCAGGTGATACAAAGGCTAGAGGGACCTTTAGAAGGAGCACTGTCCTTCACCCAGTTGAGATAAGACCCTGGCCAAATCTGCTTTAGTGGTTTGGCATTTGTTACGGGGGATTCTCAGGACATGACTTATCTTCCTTCTGCCTGTCAGATTTAGGAGACATCATTCTTGTATTTTCATTGTGAGAACTTGAATTCCTAGAGATAAAGTCCTCTAAAGTGTGAGAGCTCCTCTATCCTGCCATTCCAGGAAATTTTGTTTTGCAGGCTAGTCCACACTCAGGTGATTTTCCAAAATTGTCATCTGAGTTTTCCGACTGACTTTTCACATCAGCAGTCTTTAGTCCAGGTAAGATTTTGGCTATGACTCTGAATATTCCTATCTCTCCAGATTTAGTGGTGGAAGTTATAATTTCTCTGATGATTCCAAGAAAAGCCACGATTCTTCATTTGTACAGTCTTTCTTTGTTCTAAGCATGTGGGTAACAGTTTCCAAGTTCTTTGTATGCTGGAGCTAAAACTAGAAATTTGGAGTTTACTCTTTGATCTTGCCTTAGGTCGAATCTCAAGCATATTTTATGGTTTTTCTCTTTTGTTTGGGGTAAGCAAATATTCTAAGAACTTCCCAAGGTATGTGGGAGGTAACTATTTTGATATTTTAAATGACTGACCCTATCTTCTTCAGTCTGCCCTCACTCTTAGTTGATGATTTACAGTTCTAGTATGGAAACCATTTATCTAAGATTTTTGAAGGCATCTTTGTATTGTGCGTTAACTGTTGATTGCTCTTCAGAGTCAAAATTATTCTGATTCTTTATCAAGACCTATTTATTTTCTTCCTTGCAGCATCTTCTTTTTAGCCTCAATATCCTTAAATTTCATAACTGACTTGCAATAAGTCTGTTTTAATCTCTTTTCAGTGGGTATTTAATGAAATTAGTTCTCATAAAAATTAAAAAAGTGTATTCTGATATTTTCCTTCCTTCTGTTTTCCTTGGTTTCTCTTTCTCTTCAAAATTCTATTTTTATATGTTGAATTTTCTGAACTAAGACTTTAGTTCTTGCTGTATCTATTTTCTCTTCTAACATTTCTACCAAACTTTCTATTTCTGATATTATATTTTAGTGGCTCATGTTTTCCTTCAAGTATTTTTGTCTTTAAAGAAACTTGTTGTATAGGCATGGGAGATATTATAGTGGTTAGGGAGCATGCCTCACATGTGAATGACCTGGGTTTGATATCCAGCACCACATGGATTCCTGTGCACTGCTGGGATGACCCTGTGGTCTCTGACATTGCATATCCAGAGCAGTACCACATCCCTGTGTACTAACATGTATGTAACCTCTGGCCCAGTTGGCTGAATATCACCAAGGATGGCCTCATGACCCCTTGGACACTAATTGGGAGTTCCCCTAGCCCTAGGATAAAACTTGTCCTCTCTTTAGTAAGATGCCATGTCCTTTTTTTAGTAAGGATGCCAACAGTATCCTGATTTTGTTTCATGATTCTGGTATTTTCTTCTTTAGTCATTATCTCTGTTCCCTCTAAGTTTTTACACTCAGTGTTTTTTTTTTTTTTTTTTTTTTTTGCTTTTTGGGTCACACCCGGTGATGCACAGGGGTTACTCCTGGCTCTGCACTCAGGAATTACCCTTGGCGGTGCTCAGGGGACCATATGGGATGCTGGGATTCGAACCCGGGTCGGCCGCATGCAAGGCAAACGCCCTACCTACTGTGCTATCGCTCCAGCCCCACTCAGTGTTTTTCTTTCTCTCTCACACTGGATACTTTTTCACTTGGTCACTGGCTCATATTTGAAAGTGGGGCAGAAGAAACTAATGGAAACATCTAGTGTGTGGTTGAAATTTCTGATGGTGCACCATGTAATGGAGTGTTGTGGGTATTTTTTTAGGGAACCAAGAACAGGATCTATAAATCTTTACCATTGGGCTAATTTTATTTATTTATTTATTTTTAATTAGTTTATTTTTAATTAGAGAGTCATCGTGAGGGTACAGTTACAGATCCATACATCTTTGTGCTCATGCTTCCCCCATACAAAGTTCAATAACCCATCCCTTCACCAGTGCCCATTCTCCACCACCCGTAAACCTAACATCCCTCCCCCCCTCCCCAGACCCGTCTCCCCCCACCCCACCCTGCCACTATGGCAGGGAATTCCCTTTTGTTCTCTCTCTCTGATTAGGTGTTGTGGTTTGCAATAGAGGTGTTGAGTGGCCATTGTGTTCAGTCTCTAGTCTGTATTCCACCCACCTCACCCTTCCCCCACATGACCTCCAACCACATTTTACTTGGTGGTCCCTTCCCTGAGTTACCCAGAATGAGAGACCAGCCTCCAAGACCATTGGGCTAATTTGAGTTCACAAAGAAGGAACATTTTAATTTTTTTCTTGGAGGAGACAGGATAGATATTCTGGAAGCTGGGTTCTTGAGAGAAGAGTTGGGAGTGAGGATTCAGTGTTTCAATATTCAGCGTATGAACCTTCATTTATTCTCTTTCAGTACCTATGCATTTAGTTTTACATGGAACATTCCCACCTAGAGACCTTCTTCTGGAGTAGGAAAGAAGATTTAATAAGTTAATTGAATATTACAACTTTTTTGTTGGGTCTCCCAAGCAGTGGGAGGGCCTCGGGAGTCATATCCAATGATACCTGGCCAATTCTCCATCCCCAGAAAGCATCTTATCTCCTATATTATCTTTCTGTCTCTAGTGTTGGTTTTATCTGTAAAGATAAATTGTCCTCATGTAGTCACCAGAACATCAGATTGTGTTCTAATTTATAATCAAGATTTTAATAGATATTGATTAAGATAAGGTCCTATTGGAGTAGGGCAAGTCCCTAATACAACATAACTTCTCCTTGTTAGAAGAGTTTATGTAAAGATAGGCACAGGGGTAACTAAGTAAGGATGGAGGCAGTGCTGTATCCACAAACCAAGGGCTACAAGGACTATTGTTCTCACCAGACTAAGAGAGGATATGTTCCTTCCTCAGACCCCTCAAAAGGCACAGATCCAAATAACAACTTCATTTTAGTTTTCTGGTCTTCAGAACTGCGATAGAATGTATTTCTGTGATTGTAGGGAGTCCAGTGTGTGGTTCTTTGTTATAGCAGTTCTGCAATTATAACCAGTGCATCATTCTTTACCTGAATCATGGTTTATTTCTTCTAGGTAGAGGAGATAGGGAATAAAAATACTCTTTCCAATAAATTTTATTAGCCTGATTAGATGTATTATCCACAGTGAGGCATGTGGTGTTTCTTTTGTATACATGCTCTCATCTTACAATGTCAGACAAGAATGCGATAGCTTCTCAGCATCATCCAACAGTGGTCTAAGACTCTAACTCTATCCCGTGAGTCAGTGATCATTGCTCCTGTGCTGTCTACCCAGCTTCCAGTTTCTTTCTATGGGCTCTTACCACTGTTTTTGCTTCTAGGTGACTTTATTCCAGTGGCATTTTATGTGATGAGGGAAATATTATTTATCAGTGCCACTGAATATGGTAACCACTCGTCACATTTGGCTATGGAGCACTTCAGATGGCCAGAGCTTTGAAATAGAAATGGAATTTTAGAATTTATTTTTTAAAAATGCAAGTTGAGCATTTGTGGTGAGTGCCTACATAATGGATAGTACAGATCTGTACTATAAAGCCAAGTTTTATTTATTTGTTTACTTATTTATTTAGTTTTGCTGTACCCAGTGGTATTAGGGGCTTATTCCTGGCTCTGCACTCAGGGATCATTTCTGGCAGGACTCAGGTGAGTACTGGGAATTGAACCTGGGTCAGGTGTGTGTGCAAGGCAAGTGCCCTATTCACTGTACTATCTTTGTAGTTCCTAAAGTTTTTGTTGCCAAGGAATATAGGGATATAATGATTACATTCTGCCTGCCATCTTTAATCTAGTGTCCCTCATTAGACTTGATTTTTTTTCAAAGAAATCTCAAAACCAAAGCAAGAGTGCACTTTGTCTGGAATTACCCGCATCCTCTCTCTCTCTCTCTCTCTCTCTCTCTCTCTCTCTCTCTCTCTCTCTCTCTCTCTCTCTCTCTCTCTCCCTCCCTCCTTGCCTCTCCTCCTCTCCACTTTATTTTTTCTCTTGTCTGTCACATTTCATAAATAAAACTATTTACTTCACACACACACACACACACACACACACAAACTAAGCCAACACATACTGAATTGAAAAAAGGAAAAGAAAGATATGTGACTTCAGATCATGGAGGAGCCCTGTCAAACAGTTCTGTGTTCAAGGAAATGACTTCCGGTCACAGGTAAGGCCTGTGCATGTGGGAAGAGAGGGTATGCCTACAGACATAGGATGAAGTGAGCACCCTGCCCCCAGGTCTGCCCTTCTTGCTGCAGCCCACTTTGTCACTCACATGTCCTTGGTCAATGTCACTGTCTGTGGTGGTTCAGTCTCTTGTCAGTTCTGGTGTGCCAAGCATTTCCAAAGACTGTACCTCTGTGACTCCCAAACTTCCAAGTTGGCCTCCAGGGCTCTGTGGCCGCGTGACTTCTGGGAAACAGATTGGGCTGGAAAAAATGTGTGCGAGTGCTCACAGAACCTGAGAAAATCGTATCTCCACGTTGACACAAAAATCTGTTTATCTTGCTCCAATACTCACTTCCCAACTTGTGGCATAGTAGGCCAGATGTCTGCCAAGCGGCTAGCAGAGCCTCCCTATATCCACTGTGCCTTTTATTTACCTTTTCTAGTGGATCATCTCAAAAATTGAAAAAAAAAAAGAGGGGCCAGAGAGATAGTGGGTAAGATGCTTCCCTTGCACACTCCAGACAAAGGTTTGATCCCTAGCACTGCCTATGGTACCCTAAGCACCGCCAGGAGTAATTCCTGAACCACTACAGGGTCTAATTGAAAACAAAACAAAACAAAACAAACATTTTAAAGGATAGAAAGAAAACAAGTCACAGGTTTCTTGCCAAACAAGAATCCCAATGAAAACTGCTTATGGAGATGGCGAAGGAGTCTCGGTAAAGCTTAATTTGGGGTTGGATTTACTGGGCACTGTGGCAAGGTCCAGGTTGCCAGCTCTGCGTCTAAACCCCTGGAGCTCATCCCACCTGGAAGTGCCTTCCCGTTCCTTCCATCCCACACAAGCAGGGGTCCTGGGCATACTCTTCCTTTTGTCCCCCTCATCCTGCCTCTTGATGGTCATTTGATACCAGGAAGCTAAAGCACACAGGAAGCAGCACAACACTCTGGAAGTGCTCTTCTCTCTGAGCCTCTCCCCAGCATCCGCTCCAGCTGTTCTAGAACAACACTGCTTAAGGGGCAAACCGTGTCTAGAACACTGAGCTTGAGACCTTTGGTGGATCTAAATATTCTATGTCTCGATTTTCTTACCTGTGATCCAAAGGTTTATGCTAGAAGAAATCAGGGCTAGAGACACAAAACCACTTAAATTTTTTAAAAAAATGTTTTAAAGAATTACCATTTTAGGTTGGAGGGAGAGTCAAAAGAGTAAGGTCCTTGCTTGGTTAGCTTTCGGACTTTGGCATGTGGTCTCCTGAGCACCGCTGGGTGTAGACCCCAAACTTCCCTAAAATAATAATGAGAGCTTATTGTCTTCTGTGCCCTTTTTGACAGTGACATAGCTACTTGTGATATGAATGTTTTCAAACCACCCAGTGTAGTATTCAAGATGACGGTTTTCCCCTTAAAAAAAAAAAAAGATTGTCACCTTCTGTGACCCGAGTCTGTTGGTGATTTGAAAGCTCTGGGAAGTTGACCTTAATTTTTCTTGATCTTTTGTTTTTGTTTTTTTTTTGGGGGTTATACCCTGTGATGCACAAGGGTTACTCCTGGCTCATGCACTCAGGAATTACTCCTGGCTGTGCTCAGGGGACCATATGGGATGCTGGGAATTGAACCCGGGTCGGCCGTGTGCAAGGCAAACACCCTACCTGTTGTGCTATTGCTCCAGCCCCATTTTTCTTGATCTAATAGAAGAGAATTTATGGAGGGCTGGGGACTGAAGATGACCCCCGAGCCCAATTCATACTCTGGCGTGGTGCCCTTGGGAAGTAGGGGCTCTGGGAGAGGATGAAGGAGGTGAAGGAGGGCAGGGGAGTCCTTATCTAAAGACCTGCGGGAAAGATGTAGCACCACAGAGAGGAGGGGGCTGCCTGGAAGCCAGGAAGTTTGCTGCCCTCAGGCTGTCCTTAGTCCCACAAGAAAGGAAGAAAGGTTTATTGTTGACGCCCCGAGCCAAGGCCTTGTGTCCTATTAACCTGCTGACACAGGGAAGGGACTTGGCTTATATTTGTCATGTCAGGCAGGGTGGTCTTGACTAGCTTCTCAGTGTGCTGAAAACACTGGCTGATTCCTGGGGTCCTTCCTCAACCCCTTCAGTGCCAGCCAATCCAGGAGGTACCTACAGAGACCCAGGAGCTAAGTCCTGTCAGCGTATACGTTACACGTGTGATGCTGTTGATATGATCACCCAGAGAGCCAGGGGGCATTCAATCAAAGAACACGTGGTGTCACCTTGGTAGCTAATTCAGCTGAGCAAGAAGCCCAGATCAGCCGGGCATGATTATTCTAGAAACTTGAAGTGACACTGCCAGGCCAACATTAGCGCTGGAGTAGCAGGGCCCTGCCTCCGAGATTCTCTCTTGTCTCTTCCAACTGGAAGCCGGCTCCCTCTGGACGCTCTCTGGGGCATTATCTGCGCCTGTCCTCGGGCACTTATTACCGTCTGTCTCAAATGAGTTATTTCTGAGCCTACCTTATCTCCTCACATCCCGGGGACTGCTAGCGCCCCAGGGGTGGACTGTTGTCTTCCTGGGTGCCCAGGCAGAGCCTTACGTGAGAGCCAGAAGCTGAGGGAAGACCTCAGGGTTATCAGTCAGTGAATCCCTGGGTGTGGGGCTGGGGAGACGGTCCCTGCAGTCCCAGGAATACTGGCCTGAGCAGTCTCTCTGGCACCCGCAGGCTGTCGCCCTGACGGGGCAATCACCCACCTCCCTCCAGGGAGTGGGTCGACGTGTTTGAAAAGAAAAAAAAAATCAGACCTGCTCCCCTGAGGCCATTCCAGGGGAATGTTCTGCGTGTTTTTGGCCAGGCTCCTCTCCTCTAGGCCACCCTCTCTGAGCTTTGTCTTCTTCTTTTTTTTTTCATTCTGTGGGGCTACTTCCCCCACTGGGGATCATTCTTCATCTCTCCCGGTTAAATTTCACCTTTCTGGCTCCCGTAGCCCCCGCTGCTGCTCTCCCAGCCTTTCTCCTTGGCCAGGCTCTCCCACGAGGAACAACTTTGCCTTAGTGCTGGTTTCAGGGATTTGGCACCCTGGCCCCAGCCTGATTAGGACCTATAGCCGTGACCTCATCTTAACTTAATTACCCCTCTAATGACCCCCTCTCCAAACACACTCACATTCCGAGGGTGTGAGAGATAAGACTTGAACATACCATTGGGGGGGGGGGGCAGGGACCTCAGCCCCCACCCCAGGCTGCTTTCAGAGCTCTGACCTTGGTAGGGGAGCCCCACCCAGGCCCCCACCTCCACCCCCAGGCTTCAGTGTTCTTATCACTCACGGAGAGGCTAGATGACCCTGGGGGCTTTACAGCTTCCAGGCTGTGGGAGAACCCATAAAAGCATCACGGGGGTGATCCACTGTCTTTATCGCATAGAAAACACAAGGCTTTTGGACATTGGACATTCAAGGCCTTTGGATTCCCATCCCCAGTGTATTCCGAAGTTTGTGAATATTTGATGATAAGCTTTTTTTTTTTTTTCAGGGGGTCCACACCCAGAGGTGCTCAGGGGCTATTCCTGGCTCTGTGCTCAGAAATGACCCCTGGTGGTGCTGGAGAACTGACCATAAGTGGTGCCAAGGGATTCCAAGGAACATTTGCTGCAGGCAAAGCCAAGCTTCCCCCTGGACTCTCTCTCCTGCCCCAGACAACAAACTCTCAAAAACATCCTTTTTGGCTGGTGACCACTCTCCTGTCCTCTTAACGCCGTGGGTAGCAGCAGCTCATCCTTCCGGTCCAGTCCCTCAGTGGGGACTCCCGATGAGAACCGGAGGGAGAGGAGCAGAAGGGCCCGATCTTTCCTTCCAGGCTAATTGTATAGTCAGACCAGGTTAAAGATCAAAGCAGCTACAGTGCTGGCTTTGCACATGGCTGACCCTGATTCGAAGCCCGGCACTCCAAGTGGTTTCCTGAGCACTGCCAGGAGTGATCCCTGAGCTTCGAGACAGGAGTAAGCCCTAAGCACCTCTGGATGTGGCCCCACTCACCAAAAAAAAAAAAAAAAAAAATCAAAGCCAAAGTAACTAACCAGCAGCTAGCAAACCGGGCGTGGTGGGTGCCCCCCCCACCCCGTGCCCCCTCAGTGGAGAGCAGGTTCCTGGAAGTGCTTTGGCGTGGCTTAACAGCCTTGTCCCCTAGGGCCTGCTGAGTCAACAGGTCAATAGGATGGACACTGCTTCACAAACAAGCCCCCCCCTGCTCTCCCCCCCCCCCCCACATATATACACAGCCCACCGTTTTCTGAGCAGTCAAGAGAGAATCTCTGCAGATCAACATGCAGTCCTGCTGCTTTCTGGGACGGCCCTTCTCTCCGGGGCAGAAGGCTGGGTTTTTGCTGTGGAGGTGGAGGGATAAGCAATGACTGGGAGGGTAGCGGGTGGGTGTCTCTGACCAGGTTCCCTGCCTTGAGGGTTTGTTTCTTTTCACTTCTTATCGTTATCTTCCCACCTGGTGCCTTGAGTATAGTCAGACCAGGCAATGGGCTTGTCCAGAGGTTTTGGTTTCGTGTTGAGGAACATTTGGCTAACCTGTGCAGAAGAACAGCTGCTGCGCAGAATGAATGAGCTCCCGTAGGCAATACCATTCAATACCAGGCAGCTCTGGGCACTTTTTCAATGTTTTGTTTTTGGGCCACACCTGGCTATGCTCAAGGCTTATTCTGGCTCTGTGTTCAAGGATCACTCCTGGTGGTACTCGGGGGACCATATGAAGTGCCAGGGATCCAACCAGGTTGGCTGCATGCAAGGCAGCTCCCTCACCACTGTACTATAGCTCAGCCCAAGAGAGTTTTCTGAGTTACAACCTGCTGTACCCAGGGCTTGCTCCTGGCCCTGTGCTTAGGGATCACTTCTGGTCATGCTCTGGGACCATGTGGGGTGTCAGGGATTGAACCCAGGTTGGCCTCATGCAAGACAAACACCTTACTCACTCTACTATTGCTCCGACTCTCTGGGTACTTTTTATAAATAGGGGTGATGGGTGTGGGGCAGGGGAAGAGAGAGAGAGAGAGAGAGAGAGAGAGAGAGAGAGAGAGAGAGAGAGAGAGAGAGAGAGAGAGAGAGAGAGAGAGAGGGAGGAAAGTGCCCGTCATAGAGACAGGCTAGGGGAAGGATAGTGGGAGGGAAACTGGGGACATTGGGGACATTGGTGGAGGGAAATGTACACTGGTGAGGGATGGGTTTTGGAACACTGACTGTATGACCTGAATCATGATCAATTTTGTAACTCTGTATCTTACAGTGATTCAATAAAAACAAAAAACCCAAACAAAAAAACCCACAAGAAATGCTTAAGAAAAAAATAGGGGCTACTTTCACCAATACTCAAGGGGTGTGGGGGCCATCCCTGTTGATATTTAGCTCTGTAGTAAAGGCCTGATGGTTCAGTACTTGGACCCAGCAGTCCTGGAGGCTCATCAGGGCTATACCTGGCAGTATTTAAGGGTCATGCGATTCTGGGACTTGAACTCAGGGCCTTTTATAGGCCAGGCATGTACTCCACTCCTTTAAGCAGCAGCCTCGTGCCGGCTCTGGGATGCTTTGTTTTGTGCAAGATTCTGTTGATTTGGGGGGATGTTGGAGGGGTCTGGAACTAAGGCTGTAACTTGAGGCATGAATACTATGTTTTGCTACCCGTAGCTCATTCAACAGGGTCATCTTCATAATCCACATAGATATGCATCAGAGTCACAAAGCATGTGACATGCATTCTCTAACTTTCCATCACACTGAGCATGCACTTTGCCTTTCTGTGAGAGGTGGAGAAGAACAGGCTCATGACAGGTACATGTGCAATGTCAAACAGGTTGAGTTAGAGGAGTATCCTCTGTGCCTCTGTGCCCAGAGCCCAGGCTCCTTTTATCTTCCTAGTGTTGTCCTCTCTCTGAAGAACTCCAGTACCTGAAGGAATAAGCTCACGCCCCACCCTGGCCTCTCTGTCCCTCTTCCTGCAAGCCCAGTGTGTCCTCTTAATCCAAGCAGGCCTGTGATGAATTCCCACTGAGGCTTGGGACGTGAGGGGAAAGGATTTTTATTGCAGTGACCTCACTTTACCACATTTGTGTGACCACTTCATTTCCCCCTTCGCAATATGCTTAAAAGAAACATGCATTACAAAACTGAGATGGAGTGTTGCCTAATCAGACTGAATTACTGGATGCTGTGTTTGGCATATTTGCAAAATTTGCAAAGGACCAACCACTTTCTCCCATTGGAATAACAGTAAATTGACCATGACATGTGAAATTCTGGTTCATGTGGAAACGACGAGGCACAGGCCAGAGTCACTGGGGCTTCCTGGAATCCCCCTGGTGCTAAGGAGAGGAGAGGGTCTTGATGGCTCTGGGTCAGTCTTGACCAGAGAGGAGAAGGGTGACTCTTCACCCCAGACTCTCCTGATTGCAGATTCCTTTTGGGTAGGGAGTCCCATGTATGTGAGTGCGTGTGCATGTGTGCGTATGTGCGATAGTTTGTGTGTGTGTGTATGTGTGTGTGTGTGTGTGTGTAGGACAATGGGCATGGGGAAGGTTTGCCCCCTGATCTTTCTCACACTGCACATTGTTGGGTCTCTTTCCAGAACAAAGGATAGATCAACAGCAACTCCAGACCATCCATAACCTTGGAATGTCCAGTTCAGGGTCCCTGCTGAGATGGTGACATTGAGGCATGAGTACATGTATTGTGAGTGTGTAGGAGGTTCATGTGTAAGTGTGCATGAGCTTATGTGAGTGTATATATGCATGTGTGTATGTATAAATTTGTGATTATGTGAGTGTGTGTATGAGTATGTAATTATGTGAGTGAGCATGAGGTATATGTGTGTGGATATGTGTGTATGTATGGAAAAGTGCGTAAGTGTGAACAGGTGAATGCACGAGAGTGTATGTGTGAGTGTGGAGGAGGTGGATGGTGCAAGTAGTGAGACGTCAGCCTTGTCAATATGTGAGAAGGGCTTGTCTTCAGATCCTGAAATGTTGGGATCAACCAAAGAGCCAGCAGCGTCCAGTTCAAGGACGGAGACTAGCAGCATCCCTCCCCCTACAAAGATTTGGGAACCTGAATGTACAGGTGGTGAGGGAAGAAGGGCAGCCACTGGTCAGTAGAACAGAGGGAACACCGGGGTTGGACACCAATTTGTCTCCCTTTGATTCTTTTTCTGAAACTAGACAAGTTATTCAACCTCTGGCCATTTCTTGATGTAAAATAACGATTGTAACACTGACCTCAAAGTTCTGTGCCGGGAAAGGGGTGAAATGATGAGTCACAGTGGTGTTTTGTGGAGATAGTACAGCCGGTAGAGGGCTTGACTTGCAGGTGGCTGACCTCAGTTCAGTCCCTGGCACCCCATATAGCCTCCTGAGCACTGCCAGAATCAGGAGTGTCCCCTGAGTACAGCTGTCTGTGGCTCCAACCAACCAACCAACCAACCAACCAACCAACCAACCAACCAACCAACCAACCAACCAACCCAGCAACAATAACAACAACAACAAACTCAAAAACAACACCCAACACCCCGCAAGGGGTGTTTTCTTGTCTGCTGTGTGGTAGCTTCTCCATGCTAAAATGGTATCTTGCACATTTTAGTTTTCTAGTGCTTTGCACAGGACATTCTCACTAAATGGAGAGTGAATGAATGAATGAGTCTCCAGGCGCACTGGTCAGTGGGCTCCAGAGCAGAGGGGCAGTGCCCATGACTGGTGACAGTGTGTCAGAGGGTCATAAATGGTGATGAGAGACCTGGGGGTAATTATCAGGCTGTGGCCCTGCCCGCCTGCCCAAACTTAAGTGCAGTCAAGTGTTTTGGGGGGCTCCAAAATGTTTTGTCTCTCTCTACAGGAAATCAGAATCAACTCTAAAGTGAAGTGAATGTTCCTTACTCTGTTTCTAGGCATTTTCTCCATTGAATGTACTTGAATCAGCTTCTTCCCATTGAAGCAGGTAAGGGAAGGGAGAGAGGGCGAGGGAGGGAGAGAATGAGGAGAGGGAGATGCTGAGGGCCAGGGAGACCTTGTTGGGTCGGGCAGCAGAGCTCCCAGCATTTTTTTCACTAATGCGAGTTCGCCAATCTGCCTTGGCCTCTGTTTCTTTTTTTTTTTTAATTTTTTTTTTCTTTTTGGGTCATACTTGGTGATGCTCATGGGTTACTCCTGGCTCTGCACTCAGGAATCACTCCTGGCGGTGCTCGGGGGACCATATGGGATGCCTGGAATCGAACCTGGATCGGTCGGGAGCAAGGAAAGTGCCCTATCCGCTGTGCTATCCTTCCAGCCCCAAGGCCTCTGTTTCTTTACCTGGAAAATGGGTACAACTTATATCAACCTCAAGTCTGCTGTGCCTTCGTTTCCCCCCAGAATCCCATGATGTTGTAACAAAAACTGTATGAAATGAGGGGTTCTTGACCAGCAGGCAGACGGGTTTCAGAATGATGACATTTGGCTTTCACCGGAAATCAAGACAAAAATGATTTTGTTAAATCAACCCAAGTACCTCTACGGATTTACAGTGTTCAGACTCTCAGCCTGGTGGAGGGGACCTCTCTGAGCAGGAGAACTGGGTAGAAGAGCTGGGGACAGATGGGACCCTGGGCGCTTGGATTCCAGCCCTGACCTTTTATGAGGATGAGCACTGCAGTCACCTTGGGAGAAGGCTGCAGAGGGGTCCCTTCGAGGAGCAGGAATGGTTGGGATGGGAAGTGCTGGCCCCTCTGCTCTGACAGCACCCTGCTCTGCTCCTCCCAGTGGTCTCCAGGGACTGGTCTTTGGGATAAAGTGGTGATGGCACAGGAGCCGTGCAGAGCGGTAACCAGCGCTGTCACCCCAACCTTTGCAGCTGTGTGGCTGGAGAAGAAAGCGCAAGCAGAAGCAGAAGTGAGTGTCACCTGCCTGTGTCCCCAGCAGGCGTGCAAACTTGGGTGCTCCCACACCCAGGAAATTCCCTCTCAGAAATGGCACGGAACAAACCAGCAAGGTTTGCTCCAGTCTTCTGCGGGTGCTTCTCCAGGCATGGCTTATCACTGTGCTGTGAGGAGCGGGTGTGCGGTATCTTGTTTGCCGTCAGCAGACTCAGCTCCTGGCCTTCCACACACTGCTGGGGCCCCGAGTCGAAGATGCGGGCTGGAATGTGACTGCTTCATCTCTTGTCCCTGCCTGACTCTGGCCCCTGTGCTCTGGGCCAGCAGCTTCCATCTGGCTGACTGTTATCTCTCGGAGCGACTTTTGTGTGGACCTGGAGCTCTGCCTGCTACTTCAGAGCACCAGAGTGGAGTTATGTGGCAAGTCACAGCTAGGATGACTGCAAAGCAACACAAGAGAGTAGGAGAATGGGCCCAAGGGCCCCAGGCCCCAGAGGCAGCCCTGTGACTGGTGAGTTGAGCCTCCCTTCACCCTGTGCGTCACCATAGGCTCTGCAGGAGCCTTTCCAGGGCCCTTGGACAGTCAGAGGCTGGAGAGCTGGAAGGCAGGTGGTCAAACCTCCTCCATCCCCAACCTCCACCCTCTGACTCCCACTGCCACATGTGTGCTGAGGACAACGTGCGTCCTGGAGTACGGGCTGGTTAGAAGGACGAGTAAATTTGAACACAGTAGTTTGGAGAGGAGTGGGTCTGTGAGGGCCGGAACCTGAGGGATGATGGGCCAGTTGGTGGCTGACAGCACAGATTACCCTGCTGAGGTTTGCTTGCTGGCTGCTCCCTGTCCTGGGTCATGCATAAGGATCTGTGTTTCCTAGGGGTGACAGAGGCCAGTACCTGCTGACAGAACTCCTTGCTGGGGTTGGAAGAGCAGGGCAGATGGAGCCGCTGAGCTGTTCCCAAAGACCAGTCAAGCCATGAGGATAGTTTCATAATACCAGCGTTCTGGTCCAGCAATTCTTACCTGAGGGACAGACCGAGTTGACCCATGAACAATGTGCAAGTCGGGATCCTGCTTCCCACCCCCACACAGTCCTAATTGGTTCTGGTTTTGACCATTGCTCAGAAACTACTCCTGGTCCTGTGTGCGGGGGATTTTCCTGGCAGTGCTTGGGAGATAGGGTCAGGGATTAATTTTTTTTTTTTTTTTTTTGCTTTTTGGGTCACACCCGGCGATGCACAAGAGTTACTCATGGCTCATGCACTCAGGAATTACTCCTGGCGGTGCTCAGGGGACCATATGGGATGCTGGGAATCAAACCCGGGTCGGCCGCGTGCAAGGCAAACATCCTACCCGATGTGCTATTGCTCCAGTCCCACCCTGCAAAAGTTTTTGACAGCTCCAAACCAGGACCCCAAACCAGAATTGGCCTGCAATTGACCTAGTCTCCCAACCAGGGCTACAGTTGATGGACACCCCATCTGCAGATTATATGCAGCCTTTTAGCAACAGCATCAACCTCACTGTAATTCTCAACTGTGTGGGGGTCACGGTGTTCAAGGACCCAGTAGAAGGTTAACTTTTCATCTGAAAAGTCAAGAGTTAACCTTGCCCCTGACATTTTGGGGGTTCATTACTTGGGCCATCACTTCACAGAGCTCAGGGTTTATTCATGACTCTATACTCAGGGATTACTCCTGGTAGTTCTGGAGGCACCATAAGGGTGCCTGGTATTGAACCAGGGTCAACTGCATGCAAAGCAAGAATCCATTTTCCTGTACCACTTGTTCCCTTAAGTGCCCTGAGTGTCAAATCTGCCCTAGAATGTGTCAAGGCGTGGGGGTGACTGTCCCAAACCCTTCTGTTGCAGCTGCCCTCTTTGTTCCCTCTGCCCCTGACTCTATATTTCTGGCTCTGTGAGCACATCTGGGGGCTCCACCTGCCTTCAACGTGTGCGCTGGTGACTGAGTCCAGGTCCTCCTTAGTGCTCCCCACCAGTCCGAGGAGCGTTCCTGGCCTGATTATGAGGTCTCTGAATCCAACTCTCTCTGGTGGGAAGAGCTTCCAACCTCTGCTCCCCAAGCGCCATTAAGGGGGTGGAGATCATGGTTCTTTCTGGCGCTTGCTCCAGCGGAGAAATGAGCAGGTGCTTCCTTCAGACCAGCTTCCTGCATGCAGACCACCCTCCTTCCTTCCTGTTCCCCTGGAGTGTGGCAGGGGAGAGTACTGCAAATGGAAGTGGCTCAGGAAGAGGGGGGCACAGAGTTCCCAGGAGGCTTGAGTCCTTCATAGCCGCCACTTCCCCACACTCCGGTACCTTGCAGATTGGCTCCCTGTCTCTCAAGCTAGTGATGGTGCTAGTACCTACACAGAAACCTATGTCTGCCCATGTCATCTCCATCTGCACCTCTCATTTCTGTGCCCACTAGGCTGTTGTGTATTTATTTTTTATTTTATTTTACTTTTTTTGCTTTTTGGGTCACACCTGGCGATGCACAGGGGTTAGTCCTGGCTCTGCCCTCAGGAATCACCCCTGGCCGTGCTCAGGGGACCATATGGGATGCTGGGATTCGAACCCGGGTTGGCCGCTTGCAAGGCAAACGCCCTACCCGCTGTGCTATCTCTCCAGCCCCTGTTGTGTATTTATTGTCGATGGTTTAGTCCTTGTATACCCTTTATATAATCTACATTCCCTTTATACTGTACCTCTGTCATATGTTATAGCTTATGCACCCATCGTAGATTTTTGCATAGTCTTGTATGCTGCAATTGTCTATGCATTATGTGGCATGTTCCCTTGCAGTTTGCAAAGGCTGTTGCACACGGCCTCCCACCTGGGCAACAGATCTCTGATGTGGTCTGGCTCCCGCATTAAGTCTCATCCATTCCAACTAAGCCTCCTGTCTTGGTCTCACTTTTATCTGGGATAACCCAGTCCAGTCTCCTGTGCGGTTTTAGGGGGCAGGCTCAACCATCTCTTTTAGGCTCACAGAAACCCAGGGTTGGCTACACCATACAGGCTTCCTCCGCCTATTGCTTCTCCCAGATTCCCATGTCACCTAATGACGTCTGGAGGCCGCCCTCTCTGGCTTAACCAGAGCTTACCTCCCTACTGCAGCAGCTGCCAGGCATTCCGGAGACTAGGACGGGCAGTGATAGAGCACAAGCATATATATGCCCCTCGGCTCCTTGGAGCACTGAATCTATTTGATCTTGGCTGTTGTTCAAGGAAGGTGCTGCTGACATCACGATTACCCCACGAGTAATTTAAGAGAGGTTGGTCAAAGAGCTGGGGATATAATACAGGAGGAAAGGCACTTGGCCCTGTATACAGGTGACCCCGGTTCAATCCTCAGGATGGCACATTGTTTCTTGAGCACTGTCAGAAGTGATCCCTGAGTGTAAGGCAGGTATAAGCTCTAAGCACCGCTGAATGTGGCACCAAAACAAAAAACCAGGACAACAGCAAAAGAGGGGACTGGATCACACAGCTTTCCAGATCTGTGGGTCTGACTCAGCTCTTCTGCCTCCCACCCCAGGGTGTTTCCAGGCCTCTACATGGCCCGGTGGAGGCCACTGCTAGCTCTGAGTCCATGTACTTGATTATGGGATTATGTTAGACCTCTGGGGCTTCACTAATCTAATAACTGCACTTGGCCTCTGGCAGCCTGTGACCATAGAAACTTTCCTTTGACCCTAATTTCCACATGTCTTTGATCTCAGTTGGGCTTAGCTTCATTCATTTATCTTTAGGCAGGGCATCCCAATGGGCCATTCCTGTCCAGGTTGACCTGCCCCAGGCAAGGCGAGAAGGGCCTTGGTCAAGGGGAAGCTCTGAGACATCCATGTGTTATTCTAAAAGAGCACCAGATGCACCAGAGAGTCACTGGGGTGAGAACAGGCTCAGGCATCATTACCAGGCAGAGGACTGACCAGCTGTAGGAGTCTCTGGATCTGGTGGTGGCATCCCCTTCCTGGCTGCAATATTTGCCCCTGAGCATGCCTGCCTTTAGGCTGGTTTTTTTTTTTTTTAATTTAAAAAATTTTATGGAATCACCGTGAGATAGTTACAAGCTTTCATGTTTGGGTTACAATCTCACAATGATCAAACACCCATCCCTCCACCAGTGCACATTCCCCACCACCAATATTCTGGGTATAACCCCCCTTTCCCACCCTCCCCCTGCCTCTATGGCAGACAATATTCCCCATACTCTCTCTCTACTTTTGGGCATTATAGCTTGCACACAGACACTGAGAGGTCATTATGTTTGGTCCATTATCTACTTTCGGCATGCATCTCCCATCCCAACTGGTTCCTCTAGCCGTCATTTTCTTAGTGATCCCTTCTCTATTCCATCTGCCTTCTCCCCTACGCTCATGAAGCAGTCTTTCAGCTATGGGGCAATCCCCCTGGCCCTTGTATCTACGGTCCTTGGGTGTCAGCCTCATGTGATGCTACCCTACACTCCACAAATGAGTGCAGTTCCTCTATGTCTGTCCCTCTCTTTCTGACTCATTTCACTTAGCATGATACTCTCCATGTCTATCCATTTATAAGCAAATTTCATGACTTCATCTCTCCTAAATAGTGTACATCTACACTATTCCAT
Source organism: Sorex araneus (assembly GCF_027595985.1). NCBI lineage: Eukaryota > Metazoa > Chordata > Mammalia > Eulipotyphla > Soricidae > Sorex > Sorex araneus. Next base: position 344,147,206 of record NC_073313.1, on the reverse strand, counting down.
TGTGTAGATGTACCAAAGTTTCTTTAACCAGTCATCTGTTTTAGGGCACTCAGGTTGTTTCCATATTTTGGCTATTGTGAACAATGCTGCAATGAATATTTAGGTACAGCTGTCATTTCTACTGTGCTCTTTTGCATCCTCTGGATATATTCCCAGAAGTGGTATTTTGGGGTCATATGGAAGCTCAATTTCTAGTTTTTGAAGGACTGTCCATATTGTTTTCCAGAAAGGCTGGACCAGTCGGCATTCCCACCAACAGTGAAGGAGCATCCCTTTTTCCCCACATCCACGACCTTTAGGCTGTTTTATAGCATCTGGTGACACATGACACATTGTGTTTTATTTGGGCTCATGCTCATATTTACATTCTTGCAAACAAAGCAGTTTCTTAGAAAACAGAAAACCAAAGTACTTGCTTGATGGATCATTCTCTTGGTGGACCATTTGTTGATGCTGCTGGTCGGGGCGGGGATGGTGGTGGAAAAACCTGAAATACTAATTTTTTTAAAGTTCTGGACCATTTTGTGAATTTTCTTGTCTGCTTCGTGCAGGCACCATGCTGAGCTCTGGGTTGTGGCAATGTCAGCATTGTACTGCCCAAGTCAACAGACCAAGTCCCATTTTTATTTAGCGAAGGCTTTGAGGGAGGTATTGGTCTCGGAGATTTTGTTTTAAAGATTTTATTTATTTATTTTTTGTTTTTCTGTTTTGGGTCACACCCGGCGATGCACAGGGTCACCTCCTGGTTCTGCAACTTAAGAATGACTCCTGGCAGTGCTTGGGGGGCCTTATGGGATGCTGGGAATCCAAACCGGGTTGGTCGAGTGCAAGGCAAATGCCCTACCCGCTGTGCTATCACTCCAGCCCCTGGGTATTTTGTTTCAAATTTGAAAATATGGTTTCTTGGAAATTTTATTGTAGTTTGAGTAACGTGGTTGCGACGGTGTTAGCACTTACAGTTGGGATGATATAGTCACTGCACCCCATCACCACCAAAGGGCTAAGACCTTCTACCTTTGTCCTCATGTCACTTCTACACCACCTCTTCCTCCTTCCCCACTGCTTGGAAACCTCAGTTCTGCAATCCAAGGCCAAGGGTTCGTCATTGTTAGATATTGTCTCTGCTCTTGTTTTGTCTCTATATTCTACAGATGAGTGAGATAATCTGCTATTTGTTCTTCTCCCTCTGACTTATTTCACCTAACATGTTGTCCTCAAGTTGGGGTTTTTGTTTTAATCTCATGTTTTTCTTTTCTTAGAGAAAATGGCGTTACGAAACATGGAATTTCCTTTAGGCCACTTTTTACAGAAGAGAAAGGGAAGCTTTATTATCTCTTCCAACTATGTGTGTATGGAAAACTTTGGCAATCATTCCATGACCTGGGGAAAAAGTTCCAAAGATAGAGGTCACCTGAGTTGGGGAGAGGACAAAGAAGAGGGAAAGGAAAAATGAAGGAGGTTGTTTGACTTACATGCAAGTGGGCACACAAGTGCCTCTTGTGACACTGCAAAGGGAACACCCAGACGCCAGGCTTTATTCGGCATTATAACCAAGGCTGAATGGCCAAGAGTGACTGTCTGTACTGAGAGGTAGGTGGATGGAGTGTAATGTTGAGTGGATGTGTATACCTGTGTATACCTGTGTGTGCCTGTGTGTGCATATGTATGTTTGTGTATGCCTGTGTGTGTGCGTGCTCATGGATGAAAGGGCAATCTATGGATTCCTCTTATAAGAAATACTTTTTAAAAATAGTGAAGCCAGCCCCAAATAGCGCAAAGAAGATTAAACCAACAGATAGGAGGAGTAAATGATAGGTATTTGCTTGCTAGAATGGTCATGAAAAAGCAGCTCATAGAGAGGCTTAAGCAAGTGAACTGTATTTTCCTTTTTAAAAAAGTTTATATTTTATTGAGTCATAGTGAGATACACAGTTACAAAGCTGTTCATGGTTCAGTTTTAGTGATACATCATTCCAACACCCATCCCTCCACCAATTAACCAACACCAATGACCTTAATTTCTCCACCCCCACCCCAATCTGCCTCTCTGCCTCTATGGCATTCTCTCTCTCTCTCTCTCTCTCTCTCTCTCTCTCTCTCTTTCTCTCTCTCTCTCTCTCTTTCTCTCTCTCTCTCTCTCCTTTTGGGCATTATGATTTTTGATATGACGACTAAGAGGTTATCATGTTTGTTCCTTTACCTACTTTCAGCTTGTAGCTCTTATCCAGAGTGATCATTTCCAACTGTCATTGCCATAGTTGTTCCTTCTCTATCCCAACTGTCTTCTCTTCCCAGTCTTAACTGTCCTTAAGTATTAATCACACGCTATGTTTTTTTTATGTCCCACAAATGAGGGCAATCATTCTATGTCTGTCCCTCTCTTCCCTACTCATTTCACTCAGAACTGTGCTTTTTGACGCTTCTGCTGATTGGAGTCCTAGGTCAGGAGTTGGCAGGGCTGCTTTCTCAAAGGCTTCTCTCCTCCTGGGCTCTCCTGCTCTTCCCTCTGTGCATTGGGTGTTTCAACTTCCTTCTCCCACAAGAATACTAGGTGTACCTGGATTTTACCTACATTGCTCTTAGACCCCATTAGACCTTATTCCATATCTTGAAAGGGACATCCTCCAAGTGAGGTTGTATTTCAAGGTCCTGGGGGGTTAGGACTTCCAAGAATAAAGGGGTGGGGTGCGCTCCAGTTGATCCACAGTGATTGTTTATCCCTTTGGCCGTGCTGGGAATGTAACCCAGGGCTCCACTTATGGGTGGTCAGTGCTAGTGTTGGCCACATTTAAGTCTAGAAAATACAAAAATTGCCCTGGAGCATCTCCATAGGCTTGTTCCAGTGAAAAGTCACTGCATACTGTTTCTGCTGCTTCCATGTTTTGTCTTCCTTTTCCCCTCTTCCCTCCCCCCACATCTCAGCATTACTTCACAACAGTCTGGCGGAATCACAGGCCCTGAATGATTTTGAATGTCTCCCAACCAGCCTAGTAGGTTCTTCTTCATACAGGTCATTTACTTTTTTTTTCTTTTTCCTTTATATTTTGTTTTAGTTTGGGATTTATCTTTATTTGTATAGTTATTTGGGGCTGGAGCGATAGCACAGCGGGTAGGGCATTTGTCTTGCACGCGGCCGACCCGCCCGGGTTTGATTCCTCTGTCCCTCTCGGAGAGCCCAGCAAGCTACCGAGAGTATCCCGTCCGCACAGCAGAACCTGGCAAGCTACCCATGGCATATTCGATATGCCAAAAACAGTAACAACAAGTCTCACAATGAAGACATTACTGGTGCCCGCTCAAGCAAATCGATGAACAATGGGACGACAGTGCTACAGTATATTTATTTATTTATCTATCTGTACATTTTATTGAAGTACCATGAGATACACAGTTACATGTTCATGATTGAGTTTTAGTCATACAATATTCCAACACCCATCCCACCACCAATGTCCCCCAGTTTCCCTTCTGCCATCCCCTATTCCCAGTCTCTATGGCAGACACTTTTCTTCTCTCTCTGTTTTGTATCTCTCTGTCACTGTCTGTCTCTTTATGTCTCTGTCTCTCTCTCTCCTTCTGGTCATTTTGCAATACAGAAACTGAGAAGTTATCATATTTGTTTCTTTACCTACTTTCAGCATGCAGTTCTTATCCAGTGTGATCACTTCCAACTATCATTGTTATGGTGGTCCCTTCTGTATGCCAACTGCCTTCTCCCCCAGCACTTAAGGAGGTAGGCTTCCAACCATGGACCAGTCTTCATGGCTTGTATTTATTTCCATTGTCCTTGTGTATTAGTCTCATACTATGTTTTTTTTTAATATCACACAAATGAGTGTAATTATTCTATATCTGTGCAATCATTCTATTTCTGTCTCTTACTTTCTGACTCATTTCACTCAGCATGATGTTCTCCATGTCCATCCGTTTATAAGTGAATTTCACGACTTCATTTTTTTTTCAGACAACTGCATAATATTCCATTGGTGTATCATTTTTTTTAACAGTTGGTTGCCTGTCTTCGGGCACATGGGTTGTTACTTGGCTATTGTGAAGTGCTGCAATGAACATGGAAGTAGAGATGGCATTTCTGCCATGTGTTTTTGTGCCCCTGGTGTATATTCCCAGAAGTGGCATTACTGGGTCATATTGGATCTCAATTTCTAGCTTTATTGAGTAATGTCCAAATTGTTTTCCAAAAAGGCTGGACCAGACGACATTCCCACCAACAATGAATGAGAGTCCCTTTCTCCCCTTATCTGTGCCAACTCTGGTTGTTCTTGTTTTTTTTTATGTGTGCCAGTCTCTGAGGTGTGAGATATCTCATCTTTTGATTTGCATCTCCCTGATGATTATTGATGTAAAGCATTCTTTTATGTGTCTTTTGGCCATTTCTCTTTCTTCTTGAGGAAGTATCTGTTCATTTCTTCTCCCCATTTTTTGTTGGTATTGAATATTTTTTTCTTGTAAAGTTCTATTTGTGCCTTGTATATCTTGGATATCAACCCCTTATCAGATGGGTATTGGGAAAATAATTTTTCTCATTCCGTGGACAATCTCTGTATGTTAGTCACTACTTATAGGTCATGTTTATCCCTTTGGGGAGACTCACAGAATAACTGTGATGGGCATAACCAGCTTGCTGAGGAGAGATTCATGGAGACTTCCAAGCCCTGTATTTACCTTTGACACTTTCAGGAGGAACAGATACCACTGTTGTCCACGTGGAGAAGCCCGGAAAGAAGGCCAAGTGGGGGGCCAAGGAGGAAGCTGATCAGAGACAGAGTCAGAAGACAGTCTCTGGATGCTGCTTCCTTTCTCATCACTGCCTTTGCAGCCGGCCGCAGCCCTCCCTGTTGAAAGCACACCCCCCTCCCTCCGCCCCTCACGTGGAACAACTGTTGTATCAACCGAGAAGTCCCCGAAGCAGGGGCAACAAAGGTCAGGAGCCCTCTTGTCTAGGACTTGCTCTCCCATGGCTATGTGGCTTCTGAAGGGTGGCTGTTTGTCAGTGCGCTGGTTATCTGCCTAACTCAAGAGCCTCTGTGAAGCTGGGAAATCAAGCACTGTCCAGGTTGCACCTGAAGCACCGTGGCCTTGGAGGGGCCTGGCTCACAGTCAGTTGGTGGACTCCGTGGAGGCAAGAGCTTTCTGAGTGATGCTTTGCATGCTGCAAATGCACAGAAAGCTCTAGAGAGATCCGCTTGTTGAATTCACTATGAGGTGAACTTCAATACGGAATTTTCCAAGTGGGTGGAATTTCACTCTACTTTCTCTGGATGACTGTAGAAATCTCTACAAGGTCCTTGACTGCATATCCTCAAACCCTATAGGAACAAGACACACACACCAAGGCCCGAAGTCCCTCTTTGTGAAAAAGTTACCTTAGGGAGAAGCACCCTTAGCACTTCACTCTGAGGTTTGAAATTCTGTTTTTAGGAATTGATCCTTTTAACACTGCAGTAGGGGGTGATGGAGAACTGGTCAGGGGCACATGCCTCGCAGGGGCAGGCCCTCGAGTGTGACCCTTGGCACTGGATGGTCTCTTTAGCATTGTTGGATGTAGCTCTGGTGGTCCCCAGCACTAGGAGTGGTTCTTGGGCCTGCTTAGCACTGCCTGGGAGATCATCTCCTCCCCCAAATATCCCGCACACCCTAGCAATGTTAAAACATATACCATGGTTGCTCCTTTATAGCAGGATTCCTAATAGCAATAATCTGGAAATTCATTAAGTCTACTTTCGTAGAATGAAGTAGTATACCATCATTATTTTCTTTTAAAATGCTAACTTCTGCAAAAAACATGTAAAGATTTTGTTAAATTTGGACAAAATCTTGTGACACTCAATTCCTGCACCCTTTGTTCTTGGGATGCTGGAGATGGAACCCAGGATTTCACAGGTATTCTGCCACTGAGCCACAACCCCAGACCTGAGTTGTATTTGCATCCCTGCTCCCCCCCCATCCATCCCTTCACCATTTCCCACCACCATTATTCCCTCCCAACGGACCTGCCTCTTTCTCCTCCTTCTCCTCCTCCTCCTCTCCTCCTCCTCCTCCTCCTCCTCCTCCTCCTCCTCCTCTTCTTCTTCTTCTTCTTCTTCTTCTTCTTCTTCTTCTTCTTCTTCTTCTTCTTCTTCTTCTTCTTCTTCCTCTTCTTCCTCCTCTTCCTCCTCCTCCTCCTCCTCCTCCTCCTCCTCTTCTTCTTCTTCTTCTTCTTCTTCTTCTTCTTCTTCTTCTTCTTCTTCTTCTTCTTCCTCTTCTTCCTCCTCTTCCTCCTCCTCCTCCTTTTCCTCCTCCTCCTCCTCCTCCTCTTCTTCTTCTTCTTGTTCTTCTTCTTCTTCTTCTTCTTCTTGTTCTTCTTCTTCTTGTTCTTCTTCTTGTTCTTCTTCTTCTTCCTCTTCTTCCTCCTCTTCCTCCTCCTCCTCCTCCTCCTCCTCCTCCTCCTCCTCTTCTTCTTCTTCTTCTTCTTCTTCTTCTTCTTCTTCTTCTTCTTCTTCTTCTTCTTCTTCTTCTTCTTCTTCTTCTTCTTCTTCTTCTCCTCCTCCTCCTCCTCTCTCACATACACACACACACTCTCTCTCTCTTTCCTTTAGGGTCATTTTTGTGTATCCTGTTTTGGTAACAAAGATGATGCATGTGTTTGTGTAGGTGAGAAGGCAGGGCAGATGTTTAGGAACTTTGGTGGTCCAGAGAATGTGAGGGATCAGGAAAGAGGAGGGAGGGAAAGTAACTTCAAGTTGAAAAATCTTTTGTAGTGGTCAACTTTTTCCACAGTGGGCATGTAAAATTGTCATTTAAAAAAGTCAGTCTTCCCCTTCAATAAAAAGTTAAGGCCCCATAAGCCATTGTGAAAATCAAATTAGATAATTCAATTCAGTAAACTTTTATCCAGCATGAATTATGATTCAACTACTGGCTAATGTACATAAAGACTGCTTCACAAACTATTAACCACCATAAAAACTGAGGGCCAATAATTTATCTCAGATAGCACCGCTAATTAACCAAATATTTATAAGAGCTAGCTTCCATATATAAGACAGACCCTCCAGAGCAGCAAGATTCATTGCAAAGAAGCGATCTTTGTCATTTTATTAAGAGCTCGATTTTAACAATGCAGAATTACAACCTCACAACCTTAAAGAGCACACATAGAACAACTCCCTCCAAATTTTCCCAGAAAGCCATAAAGCGGGTGTGGAGTTATTTTTAGGACACGAGACAGACTGTCATATATCACAGGACCTGTGGTTAGAGAGAAAGATGGGGGAGAAGGGCAAGGGGTGTGTGAGGAGGGGACTGATGGTGGGGGGGAGAGAGTTGAGAGAGCTAGAGAGGGAGGGGAGGGAGTAAGAAAGATTGAGGGAGGAAGAGAGAAAGAAGGAGCAAAGAGCGGCTTCTCCATGGGTTAAAGAGCAGACTTGCTTTCTCTAGGGTATCATTTATCCACTTTATTCTTTGGCTCATCCTCATTGTGCCTTTCTTGGCTTGCAGGATTGAAGGATGCTGTAAACACTTGAATCTTCCATTAAACAATGTCTGCAGTTTTTGGGCGATGAGGACTTTGATTTTCCGTTTTGCACTCTCCTGGTCACAGAGGCTATTAGGAGGTCTTCTCTAGTTGAGATTTCTGCTGCACCCAACTGGCTTGGCAGCTTATGGAAGCTGCTTCTTGGGTTATAGGAAATAGGTTACAGAGTGTGTCATAACGCTTTTATGAGACTGGAGCCGGGTCTGATTTCAACATCATGCCCCAGAGCTGTGTGAATCAAGCGATGAAGGAATGAGCTTCTGTCCTGTACCCCCTCCTTTTCTCCCCAGCTTCTGGGTGCAGAACTGGCTGCAGGCGGTGGCTTCTTCCAGCCCAGAAGGGTACTTACTGAGCCCTGCGCCCTTGCTCCTCTCCCCTGCACAAAGGGCCATCCAGACTCAGACGCAAACGCAGACGCTGATGCAGATGAGGTCCTAGCCTGCAGGCTGCTTCCTGTTCTCCAGCTGGGCAGCTGTGGAGCCACGTGGTCTGTGCTCGGAATCCAGCCCAGCACTCAGTGCTGCTGAGTCTCCACAGAGCTGTGCCTTGGTTTCCCCTGGGTGAACTGGACGGGATAGTGTGGTGGCAGTGGACTGGGCCAGAGAGATCTCACCCATCTTTGGGCGCACCCGAAGCAGCGGTTAGAGAAGTAGAGTAAGGGGAGTGCCACAGAAGGCGCAGGAGGGGGGCTGGCTCAGCTTCGAGTTTTGTCTGGGTCTTTCCAGTGTCACATTTGGGGTGGCTAAACTGCCGGGGAGACTTTTAACCAGAAGTCTGTGGAACAGTCCCCCCCAATACACATATCTCGGGACTTTGGGGAAGCTGGCAGAGTCAGCATAGTACCTGGCAGAGGTGGGCGAGGCAGGGATCTCACCCTATGTGCCCGCTTCTGGCCCCAGGCTGTACATGGGGTGCACAGACAGACCTCTGGGGGCAGGAGACACCCACTGGGTACTGACAGGCAGACTTCACTTTGGATAGTGCCTCTCTGGGTCCCCGTTCCCAAAGCGCTAAAAGAGGGGTGTCTTTACACTGGCTCGTTCTGAGAACGGGAGAGACTGCCTAGTGCACTGAGGGGGTGTAGGACGCTGGGGCAAATCACAGCAATTGGGGCCAGGAAGGAACCAAGCTCAAAGCTTGTCCACTGGTCCTTGGATTGTCTCTGTGCCCCAGGATCAGGCCCCAGGGCTGGGTACCTAGAGCAGTGTTAAGGAGTCAGGACCCAGGAGTGGGGGCGGGGGCTATGGGATCGGGGGTGATGCTAGTCTCACCCAGGTGGCCACCTGGCGCTGCCAGTGCTTTGGGTACCAAGGTGGCCTGGGAGCCAGCAGGCAGCTCGAGCTTGTTCTCAGGGCTCTCTCTCCGCCCTTTCTCGTCAGTGTGCATGGCTAGGACATGCAGGGTAGTGGGGGGCGGGGTTGAGGCCTGCAGGGGTGCTGTCCTGGGCTCCTCTCTGCTCTGTCTCACTTTGGTGTGAGCTGCTCTGGCTCCTGACTTGGGACCCGTTTGTTAACCCCGGGGTCCCACCCTATGTGCCCATCTCTGGCCCCAGGTGGCTGGGCTGTGCCCACCCTCCCTGCCATGCCTGTTACTCCAGCACCTCCCTCTGGCCTTCCCACCCTCCCTGCAGTGCACCCCTGCTCTGTTGCCACTGGCTCCCTGTTACTCCAGCACCTTCTTCTGGTTCCCTCCACACTTCCCCTCCCTGTCGGAGTCTGCCTGAGAAGGGTCCCAATTCACCAGAGACCCTTCAGCTTTGTCCCCTCTGTTCTGCTGACTCTAGGCCTGAGCGACACCTTCTGCACCTGGCACAGGACCTCTCTGCCCACTCAGGTAGATCCCAGACTCCCCAGGGTCTCGTGTGAGCCCCACTTTAGGAGGAGGTGGGGAAGCCAAGTTGGAGGTGCAAGTAGAGGGAAGCAGTTCTGTGGCCACCTCATGGCCACCTCATTGCAAAGATGCAGGAGCCAGCGCCGGCTTTCTCTGCACCCAGCATCCTCAGCACTGCCAAGCAGTGGAGGGCAGGCGGTGGCTGCAGTGCCAGGTGCTGTGGAAAGGGCAGCGTTGTCCAGGAGAAGCTTCTAGAGGGACAGAGTTCCACACTCACTAGCTGAAGGCTTGTTACTAACAGAGGGACCCTCCCTTCTCCATCCCGGGAGACCTCCCACGGGACAAGACCTTTATTCTCTTGAAGATATTCACAGACAACTCAGAAACCCAACGCAGCAGCTGTTTCTCAGTGATTTGGATGATAATACTAAAAAGAGATCCTAAAACAAGATGGAAAAGACCCCAGAAAACCCAGAGAAAACCCAGACCTTCACAGATTCCCCAATCCCAGGCCTGCTTCCCCTTCCTGTAAGAGGGGTTTCAAGGTCCTGCTCAGGGATGTGGCGAAGGGCAGTTTGGGTGTTTTAGCTGTGGTGGAGTTCGTGGCACGAGTCAGTCTCTTCCAAATGGGTTCTCTGGGGAAGCCAGTTGCAATAATCAAAGCCAATGGATCTCCTCTCTCTCTCTCTCTCTCTCTCTCTCTCTCTCTCTCTCTCTCTCTTTCTCTCTCTCTCTCTCTCTTTCTCTCTCTCTCTCTCTTTCTCTCTCTCTCTCTGTCTCTCTCTCTGTCTCTCTCTCTCTCTCTTTCTGTCTCTCTCCCCGCTCTGTTTCTCTCTCTTCTCTCCTCTCTCTTTCTCTCTGCATATGTGTATCTGGCTATCTGGATTCAGGAGGAGGGTGGGGTTGGCTCGTGAGATTTGTCTAAGTGAGCTCCACAGGGGGCCAGTAGGCTGGGAACCCAGGAAGAAATGACTCTTCAGCTTGCATCCAAAGGCGTCAGCTGGCCTCTTCCTACGTTTTCTTTAGGCGAGGTCAGCCTTTTTCTTCCATTGGTTAGCTGAGACCCAGTCGCATTATGGAGTGCCATCTGCTTTACAATGAGTCTACTGATTTAAATGTTAATCTCATCTAAAAATACTTCCAAGAAAACATCTAGAATGAAGATGGATCAAATACTTAGAGTGGTTGCCGTCACATGGCCCAAAGGATCCCTGGAAACTCTTTGTTTTCCTGCGGGGCTCTTGCCTCAGTTTCCCTGTGTACCTGGTGGAGTGCCCCGGGTTACCACTGTGAATCACAAGGTCTGTAGCCCAAGGGGCCCCTGGGCTCTTGCTTGCTTAGGCTCAGTCAAGGTCTCCTGCTCGCTCAGCACCTTCCCAGGACTGTGTGAAGCACTTGGATAGGACGCCCTTAGGGGCTGAATCTTCGCAAGTTCCACGCAGTCGCAACTTTTCCTTTTTTTTCTTTTTAAAAAAAAAATTTAAAAAATTTTTAAATGAATCACCGTGAGGTACAGTTATAGACTTAGAAGCTTTTGTGTTTACATTTCAGTCATACAATGATCGAGTTTCCATCCACCACCAATGATCCCAGTATCCCTCCTACCACCTCCACCCATCCCCCCTACCCCACCCCGCCTCTGTGGCAGGGCATTGCCTTTTGCTCTCTCTCTCTCTCTCTCCTTTTGGGTGTTGCAGTTTGTAACATAGGTAATGAGTGGCCATCATGTTCAGTCTGCAGTCTACTTTCAGCTTGCATCTCCCATCCTGAGCGGGCCCTCCAAGCACCCTTTACTTGGTGGTCCCTTCTTTATCTGAGCTGCCTATTCCCCCAGCATGTGAAGCCGGCTTCTAAGCCATGGAACAGTCCTCTTGGTATACACATCTCTACTATTCTTGGGTGTAGCGACTTAACTTTTCTGATTGCTATTTTTTTTACCACCGTAAAATGAGTAAAATCTTTTACTAGGGAGAAGGTTAGGTCACACCTGATAGTGATTGAAGACTACTTCCAGTTCCTTGCTCAGGGGTTACTCATGTTGGTTTCCAGGGGCCCATGCCATGTGAATGTCAGCCACAACAAAGACAAGTGTCTTTTCCCTTTGTTATTGGTTTTTGGGTCATGCCTGGCTACACTCAGCACTTACTCCCAGCTCTGTGCTTAGGGATCACTCCTGATGATGCTCAGGGAGTGGGGATCAAACTGGGTCACTCTGAGGCTAGGCAAATTCTTTACCCTTGTACTCTGAGCTATCCCAGCAATAATACATTTTAACTTTGTGTTGTTCTTATGAAGTAGGCTCTGGATGAATTCTCTCTCTTTTTAAAAAAAAAATTATTGAATCACCGTGGTGAGATAGTTACAAGCTTTCATGTTTGGGTTACAATATCACAATGATCAAACACCCATCCCTCCACCAATGCACATTCCCCACCACCAATATCCCGGGTATAACCCCCTTTCCCACCCTCCCCCTGCCTCCATGGCAGACAATATTCCCCATACTCTCTCTACTTTGGGGCATTATAGCTTGCAACACAGACACTGAAAGGTTATCATGTTTGGTCCATTATCTACTTTCGGCATGCATCTCCCATCCCAACTGCTTCCTCCAGCCATCATTTTCTTAGTGATCCCTTCTCTATTCCATCTGCCTTCTCCCCTCCACTCATGAAACAATCTTCCAGCTATGGGCAATCCTCCTGGCCCTTGTATCTACTGTCCTTGGGTGTTAACCTCATGTGATGTTATTCTATACTCCACAAATGAGTGCAGTCCTTCTATGTCTGTCCCTCTCTTTCTGACTCATTTTACTTAGCATGATACTCTCCATGTCTATCCATTTATAAGCAAATTTCATGACTTCATCTCTCCTAACAGCTGAATAGTATTCCACTGTGTAGATGTACCAAAGTTTCTTTAACCAGTCATCTGTGTTAGGGCACTTGAGTTGTTTCCAGATTTTAGCTATTGTGAAGAGTGCTGCAATGAATATATAGGTACAGATGTCATTTCTACTGTGCTTTTTTGCATCCTCGGGATATATTCCCAGAAGTGGTATTGTGGAGTCATATGGAAGCTCAATTTCTAGTTTTTGAAGGACTGTCCATATTGTTTTGGCTCTGGATGAATTCTAACCCACATGCTAACCTTCACTGGCTGGGTGCTTACTTACTCTGGACTCCTCCAAGGGCTGCATTGATGCTCTTTATTCTCCTCAACAGCCCTCTCAGAAGGTATTATTATTATTTTCATTTAAAAAATGTTTCACTGAGATCTAATGCACATATACAATTCACCCATCACAGCTGCACTATTCATTGATTATTGGCATATCACATTATTCATTAAAATGATGTAAAAATCCTATTCCCCCTTTAACCACTTAAATAGGTGATTTCAGGGGGCAGAGAGATAGTACAATCGGTAAATCATTTGCTTTGCATGGTGTCGACTCAGGTTCTATACCAGCACCCACACACGACACATTCCCTGAGCCCACCAGGAGTGATCCCGAAACACAGGGCAAGAAGTAAGCTCTGAACACTGCCAGGTATGGCCCCGAATCAAATAAACAGGCAATTTCTGCGACATTAACTGTTTTGTGTGGAACACACATGATGACTCTCTTCTTCCAAGACTTCGTCATGTCCTCTCTGTATCTGGGAGCACATTCACCCCATTTTGGAGATGAGAAAGGTGAGTTTTTCCCACAGGTGCCGTCAGAAGGGCACAGAGGTCCTGTGGGTTCAGGGCTGGTGTGTTCCGCCCTCTGGTTGAGCTGGCGGTCCCAACACCTCTCATTATTTGGAGTTCCCTTGTGTTCCAACATCCATTGATGGTCCTTGTTTGACAGCTGAAGATACAGAGCTGGGGACTTCCCCCCAAGTCTCCCCTCTTGCGCAGTTGTCCAACCCTGCCCCCCAACACCCAGCACACAGGAGATACACAGCAGACAGAAGGGTGCTGCAGGATTGCCGACCCCATCTTCTACTCTCTATGTAGTTGCCAGGGTCTCCCACAGAGTCTGGGGGTGGGGTTCACTCTCCCTGAATGTCCTACCAGAAGAATGAGGGGTCCCCACAAATTCTAAGAGTGGGTGTTGGTTTGGGGCTAAAGGAGAGGAGGTATGTCGGAGCCCAGGGATAATGAAGGGGTTCTTCAGAAAGTCAGAAAAGCTCTTTTTTTTTGGTTCTTTGTTTGTTTTGGGGTCACATCCAGATGAGCTGGGGCCTCCTCCTGGCTGTGCTTAGGGGTCCATGAGGTCCAGAGGATCTAACCCCATCTCTACCACACTGTCACTGTCTCTGTCATCCCACTGCTCATCGATTTGATCGAGTGGGCACCAGTAATGTCTCCATTGTAGACTTGTTACTGTTTTTGTCATATCGAATACTCCACAGTTAGCTTACCAGGCTCTGCCATGCAGGCGGGATACTCTCGATAGATTGCTAGGCTCTCCGAGAGGGGCAGAGGAATCGAATCTGGGTCTGTCATGTGAAAGGCAAACACCTTACCCACTGTGCTATCGCTCCTGCCAACCCTTTAAAATCTCTCCTGGCTCTCTCAGGAAAGAGCTGAAGTGATGTCAAGGATTTCAAGGGAGGAGGCTGGGGAGCAGGGAGAAGAGCGTCAGGCCCTGAAGGTGGCCAGAGTCCCTGGGGAGCAGGATGAGTGTGGACGGGAAGCCAGGGAGAGGACCCCAGGGTTGGGAGACTGGGTGGTGGGCAGGGATGGGCGGGCCTTTCCCTGGGACCCCTGGTCCTCATGCCCTTCCTGGGTCCTCTCTCCTCTGTGGGCAGCTGAGCCTGCAGGGACAAGGGGAACCTGCCCAGCTTGGCTCCTGTGCTGGGGGCCAAGATGACCTATTTCCTGACGGAGCAGGAAGAGCGGGGCCAGGTGGCCTGGGAGCGCCTGTTCCTCTTCGCCTCCAAGCTTGAAAGGGGACTTTAGCAGACGGGACTCCAGTCTCGAGGGCTGACCCCAACTTCCTCTATCTGGACTCCAGAGATGCGCCCGAGTTGGTGGCGGGGCAAGCAGAGCTGGGGGGTTGGGGTGGTTGGAATAGCAGGGGGTCCTGGAGACCTGAGTGTGGTTCCTTCAGACATTACACGACACGCGGACCGTCGATCCTTCCCCTCCCTCCCCCTCCCTCCCTCTCCTCCCTTTCCCTGCATCTTCTCTTTTCTGTCTCCCCTGCCCCCACCCCCCTCTCCCTTTCCTTCTCTTCTCTCATCTGCACCTTGGAGGTCTGAGCCAGGCCAGGCAGAACCCCCTCTGTAGCTGTCTGCAAAGTCTTCACCTTGGTCCTGGGCTGGTCCTGGGTTTCCCCCCGAGCCCTCTGTCCCCTGCCTCTGGGAACTGTTATTCTGCCAGGAAATCTGCTTTCAGTCCTGGGACTGCAGTTCTATGATGGTCCAGCGAGGGTTTCAGTCCACGGGGTGGAGTGAGCGTGAGTCACAACCTACAGGCCTGAGGAGACTCCCCCACTTCCTACGCACCCCACGCACCCCTTCTCAGCAGCCTCACGAGAGCATGAATATGCTGTTCAGGGTAGCAGGGGGGGCCCGCTCTCCTCTGGGGTGCCAGGGCCCTACATGGTAGGAGCCACTCTTGTCTCTGACTTGGGTGGGACTTAGAAGGAAGGGAGAAGCAAGGACCATCTGAATGAAGAACCCTTTTACTTTCTTCTGGGGCCCTCAGCTGCCCTGGCCCTAGTGCTCTGGGCTCTGAGCCTCCCCCCGCCTGCTCTGAGAGGCTTGGTCCTGTTGGGGTCCTGGCTTGGGACACTGCCTCAGTCTCCATCCATTTTCTGGAGGCGAAGGACAGTGTGTTCTTAGAAGGTCCCGCTTCCTCTTCACACAGACGTCACTCGGTCTGTTCCGACGTGACGGGGTGGTAAGGTGGGGAGCAGCGGGCTTCTGTGCCCCCCGTGGGAAGGCCCCCACGCCTTCCAGCTCCACTCTCCAGGCCCACCTGCACCCTGCAGTCTTGCAGACTTCTTGCTTCCCACTTGGAAAGCCCCAGGCAGAGAGGCTGGCCAGGAGGGTCCCAGGGGGCTTCCTGGAGGAACTCAGTGAGTTCTTTGTTTAGCTGCAGGTGGGAAAGCCTAGACCACTCTGTCCTGGGACCATGATCCCTGTGAACCCTGAAGGCTGGCCCTTTGATCACTTCAGCCCCTTGTCCCTGGGCCTCTCAGCGGGGACTTGAGATTAGGTCAGGAGGAAGCTGGAGTTTGGACACCTCATTCCCACAGGCGATGAACCTTTGGTGTCAGAGAAAGCAGGGGTTCTGTGATCCCTCTTTAGGATGCCGCATGTCCTAAGGCTGAGAAGATGAGCCCCTTCCAAACAGATTGGGGCCCCAGGTCTAAAGCAGAAGTAAGACACTACTGTTAAAATAAACCAGAGAACCCCAGAATCAGCAAGGATCCGATGTGGAGGATGCCGGGAGACCAGCTGCCATGGTCTTCTTGGCAGGCTGATAGGAGGGTTTGAGAGAAACGAAGGATTTGTTCAAGGTAGTAGAACTGGCCTTTCAGACTTTCAGAGTGCCAGGCCATGGCCAGAATGCCTCAAGGGGCCCTGACATTGCACACAGTTTTTTTTTTCTTTTTGGGTCACACCGGCGATGCACAGGGGTTACTTCTGGCTCTGCACTCAGGAATTACTCCTGGCAGTGCTCGGAGGACCATATGGGATGCTGGGAATTGAACCCGGGTTGGCCAAGTGCAAGGCAAATGCCCTACCTGCTGTGCTATCACTCCCACCTCAATTGCACACAGTCTTGAGCCTGCTTGGGTCCTGAAAGCCAGGCTGCTATATGCCTGCATTCTGGGTGGTGGGCGGGCTCAGAAAAGTCCAAGGACTTTTCAGGACAAGTGAGAGGGGTTGTGGGTCAGCAGGGCCCCAGATCCCAGTGCCACCAAGATTGTCTGGCCGCCAAACAGAGCATGGCCAGGGCTCTCCCTGTTCTGATGGTGCCTCCCCAGGCTGTGCCTGGTCTTGCTGACAACTTGGGCTTTGGTCCGTGGTGCCTTCTAGACAGGCCACCTGAGATGAGGGTCTCAAAGGATCTACGATTGGAAGGTCTCTCAGGGAAGGGGGGCAACACTTTGTACATCCCTTGTGGGAGCCGTCCATGCAGCCTGGGAAGTACCTGTTGCCAGAGAGGCTCTGTGGCCTGGCTGACTTCTGTTTCTGGTTCCATGGGAAGGTTCTCATGGGGTTCAAGAGACTGTTCAAGAGACTGAAAGGCCATCAAGCATAGGGGCCAGTCCCGAATGCAAGATCCTCAAGAAATGGGAGTCCCACTCTTTGGCTCTGGCTGCCATTGTCTCAACATCCTGGGGACTGAGCAGTGCTGAGGACTGAGTTCTGGTCTACCCAGCACCTTCCCTCTGCTCCCACAGCCATTGAGCTCCCTGAATTCTCAACAATGTCCACTCTTGCCGCAGATTGGAAGGCTGCCTCAACTCTGTACCCCATAGATGCACAGAAGCACTTCCATTTCCAGAAGGCTCCTTGAACCTGAAGAATCCATCACTGGGAGAGAGCTGGCTTCCCTGGGACCCATTCACTGCCCTCACAGATCTCAGCATCACCCCTCTCCCCAGCAGTGACCCAGACAGCTCAGACCTTAGCAATCCTTTCCCGTTCCCTTAAGGCTGGCGTCTCTGTCACTTGGTGGCCCCTTGTCCAGATATCTGTTCTGCTGCAACCTGTAATCTTTTCCTTTGAGATTAAGTTTTATGTATTTGGTTTTGGTTTTGGGGGGGGCACCCCTAGTGATGTTCAGGGTTTACAACTGGTTCTGCACTCAGAGGGGTGCAGTTCTGGAGGGGCTTAGGGGACCATATAGGGTTCTGGGGATGGAACCTGGGTTGGCTGTGGGCAAGGCAAGTGCCCTACCCACCGTACTCTCCCTCTTCCTCCTGAAAACCTTTTTTTCTTTTGTGCCAGAGTTACTTCAAGGCCTGGTGGCCACCACCTCTTGGGAGCAGTGCATGTTTGATATTATCACTGATAGCCCCTGCAAACAAACTTCTTGAAAAATATCTGATTGTCACAGAACAAAACAAACCTTAATTGTTTCTTACCAGAAACCACTCATTTACTGTGATATTTCATCTCATGAAAAGTATTTGTCGGTGCCTCTGGGGGAAAACCTGGACCATGCAGTGGGGCTGGGGGTTGGTGATGAGTGTCTGTATCATGAGACATGCAGAACTGCCTGCTCATCCTTTCCCCGACCTATCTCAGTTCCCTGAATGCTGACACTCATTGAAAGTCATAGCTATTAAGAAGAAACACACACACACACACACACACACACACACACACACACACACACTACACTGTTGAGAAGTTGCAGTTTTGCTTTTCAAGCATCACTGATAGATTCAGAAAAGAAAGCATTCCCTTGTTAAAAAAAGTAGAATTTTCTGAGCAACTTCCATGTGTGCCAGGCACAGTGCCCAGTAGACTGCAGTGAGACAACATGGTTCAAGGCCGACATGAGGTTTTCAATCCCCGTTCTGCCATGGGCTGTGCGACCAAGTGATTTCATCTTCCTGCTGCTATCTATCTAAATGCAGCCAGGAGTTCCTGCTTGCCTACGTTTGCCCATCACACAAAAGTTACGGAAGAGGTGGCGACTCATGTCTCCACTCCTAGTCTCTCCTCCTCACTTCTAAGTTGCCTGGGAATCCCCAGAAGAGTGACTGTGCGGTCAGCTAAGTGGGCTGAGTTTTTGGGTCTCTTGGAAGGACCTAGGAGGGTTGGCTGCAGGCATGTGCCAGGCTGAGGGCCAGACCCTGCTTCTTAGTGACCCAGACTCAGAGCTGTGGCTAGGTCCTATTTCTAATTTCTGTTTCTCTGTGAGCTTTGTAATTGGGTCCCTCTTGCAATCACCTAACATCATTACTGACCTTGAGAAATGATTCCAGCGCTGAATATAGAATCCTGCTCTTTTGAAGTCCCCCCCCCCCCCCCCCGCCATTCTCTTTGTGGGTTGAAACGTTTGTGCTTTCCCCTCTTGGGCATGCTCTCTTTTCTGCTTTGATGCTGCCTCTGTAACAACAGGGCTCGGGACTATTCATTTCTGCGGCACAGCAAGGTGCAGTTTTATTACACAAAAAGGGGGGAAATATAATTGCTATCTTGAGTAATCATTTTCCGAAGGCTGCGAGCCTAACCTTTAATTAATATTTCATTTGCAGCCAGGGCGGCTAAGTTGAATAGGGCCTAAAAATATTGCAGTCCCTATGCATGGCGAGCTCATGAACATGAAGCCAGTGTGTGCTCTTCAACTGTTTGCAATCATTTCTAAATTGAAAAATGTTTAACCCATGAACTCGTGATAAAACAGAGGGTTTAGGGGGAAAAGGTTTAGAGAGGTGCAGTTCTTGATTCAATAGAATGGAAGTGTGACTATTGGGCACCATCCACTGGAACTCCTTCAGTCAGGGATGGGCTCACCTGCCCAGGGAATGAATTCGGAGCATAAAGGTCTGATCAAAGTCAGGCTTTCAGTCCAAGTCTGCCAGGAAGGGGGATGGCAGGACAGCCACAGGCCTCACGGTTCAAGGACTGGATGGAAAGCACCGCCGTCTTTGATGTTTCCTAAAGTTGGGCACTTGAGCTGTTCAAAGTACTTCTTGGGAAAGGGCCAAGGGTTGTATCCCTGGATGGCCTGGGAATCGGACAGACACATTCTCGTGGGGCAGGAAGGAGAAGAGGTGAGAAGTGTGGAGGAGACCAGGTCAAGGGCATGGAGAAATGCCATCTTGATTCCTTGTGGTGATTGAGGGCACCATTTTTCCCAGTCGTAGGGATCTCCAAGTTTGGGAGCCTGGGATGGCTCCTGGGAAGTGATTAAAGATGGAAAGACCAGAGACATGTCTGTCTGGCTTTTCATGTCTTCATGATATTTCACAGATGTCAGCTTGTGGACTCTACCAGCAGCCCTCAGTGCCTCATGGGGATGTTGTCCCATCAGTACTCTGGGCATAGGTGGAGGCCTCAGTTTCTCAGCTTTGTTGCATTGGGTCCTCCCAACTTCCCACCTGGAGATGCCTCTTTACAGAAGAGGAAGCTCAGATTTGACACTGTTGGCATTAATTCCCAAGTGCACATGACAGTGGGTGAGCTGGATTGATCTTGGTGACCAGGTTGTGTGCAAATTAGAGTCCTTGCAGGGTTCTGGGATTGTTGGAGTTTGGTGACCATGGCGGGACAAGTTGTGAGACCTACTCCCTGTCTGCTTCTCTACCACTCTCTTTGTCTTAGAATTGTTAGGAGTACTGACTCCTGACCTAGGTTATGTCAAGGTCAGGACAGACTTGAACTTTGTCAACTCCATTGGCCTGATTCATTAAATAATAATGAGTTTTGGGGGTCATAACCAGCATTACTCAGGGTTTATTCTTGGCTCTATGCTCAGAGATCACTCCTGGTGATGCTCAGGAGACCATATGTGGTGCGGGGGATCAAATTAGGGTTGGCCACATATACAAGACAAGTGCCTTAACCTCTGTATTATCTCCTTGGACATCACCGCTTCCTTCTTCATGGAAATTATTTAAAATATTCCTCTTCACCTCAGAAAGGCTATGTGTTCTTGGGCTTACTGAGTTTCCCTTAAGAAAAAAAAAAAAACCAGATAGACAATTCAAACAGATAGACAATTAGTATGGCAGAATTTCCTGCCCCTGCACCAAGCTGTCTTCACTGGGGCCCTTCTGAGGGGGTGAGTTGAGTTTCCCTCCTTGCCCCAAGCAGAGCCCCAGCAGCCAAAAACCTCCAGAACCCAGCCATAGCCATGCTCAAGGCCACTCTCCACACACTCGAATGAGCCTCACCCATGAAGGAACCAACAGAGGAGCCCAGGTATGCAGGACCCGTGACTGAAATCTCCAAGCCTGCTTGGTTCAGGACTGGGCCTCCTCCACCCAAGTCCTCCGTTTTCCAGTAGCTTGGCAGTCACACCCACAAACCGGCCCCAGCACCATGTAATCTCATCAATGGCCAAGATCCAGAGATTATTTAAAACAAAGCTTCCAGAAGAGAGCGATGCAGAATCTCACACAGCAGAACTGGCAATCTACTTGTGGCGTATTTGATATGCCCCAAACAGTAACAATAATGGGCTCATCCCTCTGATCCTGAATGTGATAGGGATGAATGGAGATGTTACTGGCGCCTGATAGAACAAATCAATGATCAGTGGGACGCCAGTGATACAGTGATACAATTAATATCTAGCCAATATATGGATGCTGTGTGTAGACCTAGGGCTGCTTCACATTTGGACCAAAGCCAAGGGCTATCAGGAGTTGCCTTTTTTGTCAGAAAGGCGTTGTGGTCTATCAGTTGCCCTCTCCCCTCACCTGCTGTGGGAGCTGGTGGAAGGCCGTGTGGGAGGCGGAGAGGAGCGGTGGTTTGAGGGGCACTGGGAGACTCTGCTCTTCTCCTCTCTGAGAACAGAGCTGTGCTTGGCCCGGGAAAGGCAGGAGTACTGTGAGAGTCCCAGCACCTTGACTACAACTGGCTCCCAGATCCTGGCCTGGCCTTCTTATCTTTCTAGTTCACACAGGAGAGGACCCTCCCCCCAAATTAAAGGAGTTATTTTCTCCCAAATTTTATTCTATGATAACACTGTGAACTGCAAAGTTGTTCATAGTTGGGTTTTGACATACAATATCCCATCACCAATCTCACCACCAGTGTCAACGTTCCTCCACTGGTGTTCCCAGGTTCCCTCTCCTACCCCCTAACCAACATTCCCCACCCCCTATTCCTCACCCCTCAGCCCACCACCTTGACAGGTACCTTTTCAGTTTGCTTATTAAAGTTTGGGTCTCATGATTTTAGCATTGTTGATTCTAGTTTGGCTATATAGCTCTGTCATTACCTTAACACCACTAATGTGCCTGAATCCCCTTGACCCCTGTCCCCATTGATTCTCATCCATCTCTTCTCCCCTTCCCCCTTTTCCTTCTTCTTAAAAGTAATTTCTTTTCTAAATGTAGAAATTCCAGACTAGGAGATGTAGAAGAAATCTGCCTGAGGTCACACAGCAGGACCTGGGATATGCGTGCATGTGTGTGTGTGTGTGTGTGTGTGTGTGTGTGTGTGTGTGTGAGAGAGAGAGAGAGAGAGAGAGAGAGAGAGAGAGAGAGAGAGAGAGAGAGAGACAGAGACAGAGACAGAGACAGAGACAGAGACAGAGACAGACAGAGACAGAGACAGACAGAGACAGAGACAGAGAGAGACAGAGAGAGACAGAGAGAGACAGAGACAGAGACAGAGACAGAGAGAGAAGAGAGACTCCTCAAATTGCCACAGGACTGTTTGAACTGACCTGTGGGCAGGGGTGGCAGGGCAAGCTGCAATGTCCCTGCTTCTCTGCAAGCCACCAGCAGGAACCCTGTCTCTGCCGAGTCTCTCCGGAGTCAGTCCAGCCCAGCGGGGCCCAGAATGCAGGTTAAGAGAGGCAAGCGCTCCGAAATAGTAAACCACTGTTTTCTTGCCGGCTGTTTGCCCTTATTAATTCAGGTAGCAATTACCCATTCTGAATATTTGGCGACTCATTAGTTTTCCCTGTGGAGACAGCAGAATGAGGAACGCTTGCTCTGACCCGATCCCCTTTCTTCCTTTCTGAGGCGGGGCAGGAGGCAGAGGAGGGCAGGGGTACAGGGCACCTGTCTGCATGATGTCCGGGCTGCCCCTTTAGTTGTGGGGCTTTGCTGCGTGTCTACAGGAGGATAAAAATAACCCAATCCAATTGCAGCTTTATTCTTGCTTTTCTGTGCCCTGTGGGTGCAGCTCCTGCCAATTTACCTGGTACCGGAGGGAAGAGAAGTACAAGGTGTCACACACAGATCTGGGGATCTGTGTCCTCTGAATCCACAAGGTGACTAGGGACCCCGATGGAAAGGACAGAAGGCTTTGTGAGAGGACAGGTACAGACCCAGGGGCTGACGGGCAAGGGGCACACATAGTTCAGGCAGAAAGAACAACCAAGATTCAAGTCCCTGAGCTCAGGGGGTGTGGCTGGAGGTGGCTTCTCATCAGCCTCGCGGGTCTGCCCCAGCACCTAGCCCCCGTGGGCCCTTCTGGCTCCTGAAGACACTGTTTCAGTGAAGAACAGTCAGTGCTCTTAACTCTCTGAATCAAATCGAAACTGTCTCCTGAGCTCCACACCTATGGGCAGCCGTGAGCTGTTTTGGGAAAGTAGTAAATAAATAGATGCATATGGCCTTGCGTGCAGCTGACCCCGGTTTGATCCCCAGCATTCCAATGCAATTTCTCAAGCCCCACAGGATGGATCCCTGAGCTCAGAGCCAGGAGTAAGCCCTGAGCGCTCCTGAATCTGCTCCACCCTCCAAACCAAAAACCAAAACCAAAAACAATTTTGTTTTTTGGGCCACACCTGGCTGGTCTCCGGGCCTACTCCTGGCTCTGCACTCAGAGATCACGCCCGGCAGGCTCAGGGGCCCTTACTGGGGGGCTGAGGCTCTAACCCACCTATAAGACAAATGCCCTACCTGCTGTAACTATTGCTCCAAACTCAAAACAAAAACAATTTTGTTTTGTTTTGTTTTTGGGTCACACCCAGCGATGCACAGGGGTTAGTCCTGGCTCTTCACTCAGGCGGTGCTCAGGGGACCATATGGGATGCTGGGATTAGAACCCGGGTCGGCTGCGTGCAAGGCAAACGCCCTACCCACTGTGCTATTGCTCCAGCCCCCAAAACAAAAACAAATTTGCTTTAGCTTTTCTTTATTGTTTTTGGTGGTGGTAATGGTGGGTAGGTGGGGGTCAGGGGGACCAGCGCACATCTGGTGGTCCTTAAGGCTTACTCCTGGCTCTCAGGGCTGACTCCCAGATCACTCTTGGTGGGTCTCAGGGTAACTATGTGGTGCCAGAGATTGAACCCAGGGCAGCCGTGTGCAAGATAAACACTTTGCCTGCTATAGTATCTCTCCAGCCCCTGCTGTGACCTTTGCGGGAGGTGCTGAAAAGCAAGGGGGCCCAGACTGAGGGGAACCGGACACAGTCGAGAGAGAGCCCTTTGGTCAGTTCTCCTGAGCAGGGGAGGGGCACTTCCTCTGAACCCCTGGGTACCTGCCCCTCATGGTCTCTACACACAGATGTTGTAGGCTGTTGTCTGGCCCGGCCCATGGCGGCTCCTGTCTCTGACGCCTGTTATTACTGGAGACGGTGCATTGAGGGCATTGGAAGCATCACAGCCATCTTCTCCCTCAGCCGAGTGGGGCCCTGGCCCGAGCTGTGCGTTAGGTCGCTGCCCCATTTCCTATCCTCTATGGTCACCTGGTGGGAGTGTTTGAGGGGGCAGGGGTGACTCTTCCGGTGGCGTCAGCAGGTTGCAGCTGTGCCCCTCTCCCAGCTGCTGTGTCAGTGGGGCCTCGACCCCCAGCACCTGCCTGCCTGCCTCTGACACAGCTGACCCCCTGTCCATGTGGCTGTGCTGACCACTGATGTGCAGCTGGGCCACAGCCACTGCCTTATGCTGCTCCCAGTCAGACTCCTGGGATGTTCCAGCTGCCCCTGAGGGTGGCCCATGCCAGGTCATGCTTTATTTCAAAAAAGTTTTTTTTTTAATTGAACCACCGTGAGATAGAGCATTATAAAATTATTCATGATTGGGTTTCAGTCATACAATGTTCCAATACACATTCCTCCACCAGTGTAATTTCCCAGCACCAGTGTCCCGTTTCCCTCCCACCCCTTCAAGCTATCCCCCACCCCTCCCTGCTTTAATGCCAGGCATCTTTCTCCCCTCCCCGGCACTGCACCCCCCTCCACACCCTCTCTCTCTCTCTCTCTCTCTCTCTCTCTCTCTCTCTCTCTCTCTTTCCCTCTCTCTCTCTCTCTCTCTCTCTCTCATTTTAGTCATTGTGGTTGGCAAGACAGACGCTGAAAGGTTGTTATGTATATCCCTTTACCTGCTTTTAACACTCAGTTCTTGTCCAGAGCGATCATTTCCAACTAGCATTTCATAGTGGACCCTTCTCTATCTTCATATCTTTATCTGGACCCTCCTCCATCTCCCACACCATTGGTTATGCATTTGGGCTGGTTACCCTCACCCGAGGTGGCTGCAGTTCCTGAACCGAGGGTATCAGGGGCAAAGCCTAAGGCTCAGGCCTGGTGTGGGTCTAGGTCTTGCCAGAGGAACCCTGGCCGCTTCTTGGAGCTCCGGGAGCCCCACTTCTTCCTGGTTCTTACATCTCTCGGGGAGACGCTGCTGGAATATTTGGCAGTAGAGGGACCCAGACACTCAAGGTCCCCATTCAACTTTTCTGGCAGCCCAGGGCAGGCAATCAGTGGTTGGTGACCCTCGCTCACACTGCCTGCTGCCTGAAGAAGTGACCCTGTGACCTTTAGTTCCCTGGGACCCTGTAGCAGGCAGAGCTTGGCTTCCTCCTTCCTGGGGCCAGGAGCAGGCAGGACCCAGCAGGTAGGGCCTGGCACAGCCAAGGTCAGAAGCAGCGGGGAGGGGGACTTTCCCGGCCACCCCGGAACAGCCTTTCAACAGGTTCCCTCATGAAATTCCCGGCTTGGGGACCTGGTGCAGATGTCCGGATGACACAGACATGGCCCACAGCACCTGAGGGCTGCCCGCATGGCACCAAGCGTCACACACAATCCCTCCAGCTGTCTTGGGAAATGCAAAAACACCAGGTGCAGGACTGAAGGTTCCAGTTTCCACTTACATTACCTGGGGCTTTTCGGGCAGTCTTCCCCCCCGCCCCCGCCCCCTGGCAGCCAGGATGTCACTGTTCCCAGGCCACAGCCACCTGAGGAATGCGCAGGCTGTGGGCTGCGGGCGGGATGCGTCTCCTCCAAGCACTGAGCCCACAAACAAAGACACGGGAAGCTGTTTCCTGGCTCCGGAGGTGGCAGCTCGGGGCCTCACGTCCCTCCCATGACCTTGAGACAGTACCCGGGGCTTGGGTCTGCTTGGGGCAGGCAGCGGGACACTGAAGAGGCAGGGCAGGGCCTGGTTGCGGCCACTCTCGGGAGAACAGTGCCAGTCTCTGCAGTCTGACTCCATGCCCCTGAGACCACAGAGAGCTGCCCCGTGTCACCTTGTTTACAAAACCATGCGACAGAGCAGGAGCTGCCACATTGTTCTGATGGGGAAACTGAGGCATAGAGAAGCCCAGTGCAGGGAGAGGCAGAAGCTGGTCTTTGACCCTCCTGCAATCTGCACTGTCCCTGTTCCTGCCTGTTCCCTGGGTATCCGGCAGCTGGAGTTGCCGGGGACCCTGGGCTGGGTTTAGTTTGCTGGGGTCAGTGTGAGGATTTGTGACTCTGCCTGAGGCGGATGTGTCTGTGCTCCTAGGTCTGAGGTTTAAACCAGGGCCCTTGCTTCTGTCTCCAGTGAGAGGTCTAGTTTTAACAATGAACCAGTATTAGTCACTGTCACTGTCACCCCGTTGCTCATTGATTTGTTCGAGCAGGCACCAGTAACATCTCTCATTGTGAAACTTGTTGTTACTGTTTTTGGCATATCAAATACGCCATGGGTAGCTTGTCAGGCTCTGCCGTGCGGGCGAGATACTCTTGGTAGCTCTCCGAGAGGGGTGGAGGAATCGAACACGGGTTGGCTGCGTGCAAGGCGAACACCCTACCACTGTGCTATTGCTCCAGTTAGAGGTAGGGGAAGAATTAGCTATTGTGATTATGTATTAGATTTAAAAAGTGCCTTATGGGATCACCAAGTAAATGGTGCTCAGAGGATCTGCTCGGGATGGGAGACGCACCCTGAAAGCAGACTATAGATTGAACCATGATGACCACTTAATACCTCTACTGCAAACCACAACACCCAAAAGGAGAGAGAGAGAAAAATGAAATGCCCTGCCACAGAGGCGGGGTGGGGGGAGGGGGCAAGGGGTGGGGTGGTGGGAGGGATGCTGGAACCATTGGTGGTGGAATGCTGGGACCATTGGCACTGGTGGAGGGATGGGTACTGGATCATTGTATGACTGAAATGCAAGCATGGAAGTTTGTAAATCTGTAACTGTACCTCACGGTGATTTACTAATAAAAAAAGTTATTTTATTTTATTTTTTTTAAAAGTGCCTTATGGGGGCTGGAGCAATAGCACAGTGGGTTGGGCATTTGCCTTGCATGCGGTCGACCCGGGTTCAATTCCCAGCATCCCATATGGTCCCCTGAGCACCGCCAGGAGTAATTCCTGAGAGCAGAGCCAGGAGTAACCCCTGTGCATCACCAGGTGTGACCCAAAAAGAAAAAAAAAGTGCCTTATGTTTGGGGGGGTAATAGTAGTAGTAGGTTCACAGCAACACTGAGTAAAAGGTACTCAGTTTGCCCTATTTTCTTTTTACCGGGGTTGCCCTATTTCCCTTATGCATCCTTCCCACTCTCCTAGGTAGGCACAGCCTTCCCCGTTTTTAATTCTTCCCACCAGAGGGTTTATTTGTAATTATCAATGACCTGATGTTGCCACATCATCAACACTTTGTTAATTCTGTGTTTGTTTGTTTTTTAATTTTTTGGGTCACCCTCAGCAATCTCAAGGATTATTCCTGGCTCTGTGCTCAGGAATTATTCATGGCAGTGCTTGGGGACCATATGGGATGCCAAGGATCAAACCCAGGGTCAGCCAAATTGCTTTGGCCCCAAAGTTAATTCTCGATATTAGAATTTCCTTTTGGGGTTGCACATTGTATGGGTTAAGGCAAATGCTCAATGCTAAGCATCCTTCATAATAGTATCATAGAAAGTTGTTTCACTGTGCTAAAAGTCCTTGGTGCCCCATTTACACATCTCCATCTCCACCACCCCTGCTAATCACTGATCTTGTTATCTTCATAGTTTTAGGGATCATCCCTGTTGACAATGGAGAAGAGGGACCCAAGGTCACTGCAAAACCCTTAAAGGTTTAGGCCTGATGGTTCATTGCTTAGGCCTAGCTTAGTTTGGGGCCACCAGGGCTATACCCCAAAGTGGGTGGGGACCATGCAGTAAAGACTGAATGAACATACAAAGCTTAGGCTCTGTGAGCTCTCTCCTTGACCCTGTCTCCACAGATTTGCGTTTTATACAAAGGCTGAAATCATAGAATGTACCACCTTCCTGATTGGTTGCTTTGACTTAGTCATACGTATTCAAGCTCCTTCCATGTCATTGAAAGCTGAGAGCTCACTTGTTTATATTGATTCATCACTTGTTTATATTGATTCATATACCCCATTACCTTGATGTACCAGGGTTTACCTCAGCACCCGCTCAAGGATGTTTTGGTTGTGTCCATGAAAGACAAATCTGGCAATTATGAACAAAGCTGCTATAAATGTTTATGTGTAGATTTCTGTGTGGACACAAATGTTCATGTGCAGACTATGAAGATGATCCTGGGATCCTGGGGTGAGAGCAGTTTCGGTTTGTTAGAAATATTGTCTTCCAAAGAGGCAGTGACGCTTTGCGTTTGTAGGAGCTTTGTTCATAGATGAGAATTCCTGATGCTCCATGTTCTTAAAGCAGTTGGTGTTACGGATTTTGGTCATTTTGTTTCATTTTATGGCTTTGGGGCCAACAATGCTCAGGGCCTTTTCTTGGTTTTATGTTCAGAAGTGACCCCCGGTGGTGCTCAGGGGACCATACAAGGTGTCAGAATGGAACCGCCGTTGGCTGCACGCAAGCCTGGTCCTCCTGTGCTGTCTCTCTAGTCCTCATCGTGGCTGTTGGAACATGAGGGTGGAGGCACCTCATGACCATTTTAGTGGGAGTTTGTTTTCATCTTTCGTCTTCCTTAGATTCCCCGCTTTGGCCTTGGTTTTGTTCTATGTTTTGATTATTCAACAATCCTTTCCAAAGAAACAAGTGTCCAGGCTAAGGCGCTCACTCTGTCAGCCAGGGCTCTATGCACATAAATGCCCACATGCTCTATATTATGATGAAGACGTGGGGCTGAAATGAGAAATGAGAAAAGAATTTAGTCAGAGGCCTTCGAACAGGTGGGCTGAGAACCACCATGTCCCTCTCTTGGTCCAGAGGGGGATCAGCTGGACAGTTGGGTAAAGAGTGTGGAATAAATAGGAGGAAATCAGTGACGACTTCCTAAAGGAGGAGGCATTTAAACTAAGCCAGAATTTTAGTTCTGTTTCCTGGGCAGGATATGGAAGGGGTGGAGAAGTGGGAGCCAAGCTTGAGGGACACGGTCACACCTTCCGAACCCGTTATTAAGGAAGAGTGCCGGATGGGCTTTGGAATGTCTGGGCGAGTTTCTGGAGGAAAGCAATCAAGATCCATCTGTTTGTCCAATAAACGTTTACTTGTCCTGTACCCTGTCTACAGCTCAGTGAAGGCCAGCATGAGACTGGGGGAGGGGGGGCGCGGAAGCCTGGTGCGTGATACCAGCCCAGGAGGGATAGGGAAGGGGGCGCCATGGAGTTTCCAGGCCACTTGGGGGCTGTGCAGGGGGAAGGAAGTAAAGAAGAGGGTGCCAGACAAGGGCCTGAAAAAGGGGCTTCGAAGCTGAGTGGGTGTCAGAGGGAGAAGTAGGGCAGGCAGCAAGGGGACTCGGGGGGCTTGGGTTTGGGAGTCACCATTGGTGAGGCGGCCATAGGCTGGTGGATGCATCTGTGCTTGCCGCATCTTTAGGAGCGACTTGCCATGGACTGCTGGGCTAGGGGTGAGCTGGCCCAGGCTCGGTTAAAGGGCCCCAGTCATGCAGAGAATGATTTAGTGGTGGTGGGGGGGGGGGGAGTGAGGGGTGGGGAGAGACACCCATTCCAGTCATGTGGGCTTATATATGTAACACTGAAGGAAATTCTGATGCTGCATAAGTGCTGTTCTGGGGCCAGGAACCCAGGAGGCTGGAAACTCTTTGCAATTCCTCACATTACTGGTTTGTTTTTTTTTTTTTCAAGAGCACAGGAGGCTCGTGTCTAAGCCGGTATGTCATTGATCTGGCTGCCGGTGCCATTGATCACTGGGTCCAGCACCAGGGTGATTTCTAGGAGGTATATGCGTCTCCCCCAAAGCTGTGCGCACAGCGGGAGAGGCCGGGCTTAGCTGGAGAAGCCACAAGACTGTTCTCTGGCCCAGGTGTAGGACTGGTGCGCTCCCCTGCCGGAACCTCCAAACCCGCCCCCAGGGGTCCTGTGTGGACATGCCTCTGGGGTGTGCGTGCCCAAGAACATATTGAGGATCTGATTTTCATCCTCAGGCAGGTGCTAATCTGCAGCTTAGTGCTCATTTTATTGCATTTCAATTCATATATTTCCTGGTATCCCTCCCTGCTCACGGGAGGATTTCAGATGGCTTATAGGAATATAGAAATATATGATGACAGCAAAAATTAAAAGTGGATTTTAAAAAAAGAGAGAGGGGGAGGGAGAGAAAGAGAGAGATGGAGAGAGAGAGGGAGAGAGAGAAAGGGAGAGAGAGGGTGAGAGACAGAAAAAGGGAGAGAGAGAGAGAGAGAAAGAGAGAGAGGGGGCGGGGAGAGGGAGGGAGGGAGAGAGGAAAGCCAAGAGGGAAGAACCAGGCTTTGTTATTTTGGCTGTCATTTCCCCCAAAGATGCTCTAATTTCTTTCAGGGTTTATGGCTACTTTGCAGACTGAGTGAAGGATTAGGGTTGAGGCCACTAGTGCTTCTTCCTGCTGCAAAAAGCTTCGCATCTCTAAAGAAGCTAAAGCTGGCAAATCTGCTTGATTTGTTTAATGAAAAGTTGGGCATCCTGAGAAGGTGCAGGAGAGCAAACATTGTCTGGCGGAGAGAAAGTTTGGATGCTGGCTGCTGAGCAATGGATGTGGGGTCCCACGGTGCCTCTCAGAATCCACCATGAAAGCACAGCAGCCCCGGAATGCATGTGCCTCCCAGGACCTGGATGGCCCCAGGCAGTTCTGGCATAACCATTCCAGACAGGGCAGGGGGCTCATCCAGGAGTCCACACGAACTGTCAGCCCCTATTATGATTTTGGCTGGATGCAAAGGCACCCAGGACTCCATTTGCCCTGTAGTCCTCCACTAAGAAGAAAATCCAGAGTGAAAAAGCCTGTGGAAACATTGCAAAGTGGGAGGGGGCATGGGTTCCTATCCCTAAGTCTCCAAACTGACTGTTTTGCTTTTAGTTTTCCCCGTGGACTGAATCAATTTATGAATGAATGAACTTCCAGGCTGAGCTTCTGTTTCAGGTGAGAAATGAAACAATGGACTAGCACCAGGGTCATGGAGATTCCACCTTTCCAAGGAGGAGGGTCCCCACTGACCCCCTGCATTTTCTGCTGGCATTTGCCTCTGGATGTCACTAAGTGAAGGGGATGTCTGAGTCTGCAGTCATCCAGGTCCCTGGGAAAACTCACACAGCTGCTTCCTGGGAGCCCTTTCTTTTCTCTGCTCCTAAGGCAGTCTCCGCCGGAGCCCCAGTCACATGCAGCCTCTGCTCTGTTAGTCTGTGAAGTGTGCCTTTCTCTACATCGTAATTATTAAATGGAGCCAGGGTCTTCTCTGAAGACGCGGCTTACCAGCACTTGCCGCTGTCACCACCACGAGTTGAGGATGGGGAGTCTCGCTCTTTGCCTGGCTCCTTAGTGAGGCGTCAGAGGGCCCTGCCAACCCAGTCCTCTGCCAGAGGCCGTCTTCAGCCCTGTGCATGGCACTTCCTGTCTCTCACGCTCCTCCTAGACCTCTTCACGTGGCTTCCTCTGCAGGCACAGCTGGTGGCGAGGTCATCAGGAGCAGGGGCAGAGGGGATGAGGGAGGGAGTCACCACCTCTCTGTCTGATCAGTAAAAATGACATGCAGAGGTCAGAGCACAAGGCCTGCAGGAGGAAGTCAGAACCTCGTGTGGCCTCAGGGAGGACCTCGGGGCTGTCTGGCGGTGCTGTGCCCTGGTTCCTGTGACCCCTCTGTCCAACACAGTACCTGGAGCAGCAAGCTATGTATGGCGCTTGACTGTGGTGCTAACCCCGGAGCTGGGTTCTGACTGGAGCCCTGTGGGTTGTGTCCCAGGGAGAGACGTTCTTCTAAAAATTTCCTGCGTCCACCCACCCCAGGTAACTTTCGAGTTGCAGAGGGGCCTTTGCAAGCGGCTTCAGTACTTTGATCTTGTCCTGGGGCAACCCCACATCTGTTTGTTGTTCATATTTGTTGTGTAGGATCATACCCAGCAGTGACCAGGTGCCACGAGGGCCACTCCTGCCATGCTGGAGTGAGGGATTGTGGTGTTGGGGACAGGAACGAGAGCCTCACATGTGCAAGTCAAGTGGTCTGAGGCTGGATTCAGGTGCCCCACCAACGCTGCACCTGATTAAACAATGTACCTTTTTCTTCTAAGCGTCTCTAAAGGTGAGATGAAGGGCATAGCATGGCACCTGGCTGACGAATAATGCCATTGTTCTGGCTCCACTCAACCCACCCACGCGGCATGTGAGGGGGGGCACACTCAGCAGTGCTCAGGGACTACTCCTGACTCTGTGCTCAGGAATCACTCTTGGCCGTGCTTAAAGAATCATACATGGTACTGGGAGTAGAAGCAGAGTCAACCAAGTGCAAGCACTTTAACTTCTCTATGATTTCTCCAGACCAACTAATTTTTCTTCTTTGGCAGGGTCACATCCAATGTAGCTGGGGTGCCCAGGATACGTCCTATGATGTTCAGTGCTGGGATGTAGGCCTGATGGTTGATGCTTGGAAGCCCCAGGGGTATGGTTGGCCATGCTGTGTGTGGGAGGGTGGTGATGGGGGACACATAGTCTGGGGCTCAAATTCAGGGCCTTGCATATACTAAGCATCTGGTTTACCCCACTGAACTATCTTCCCTGACCCCTCAGCTCCTGATTGAACAAGATCCACAGGTTTTTCCTATGCTTGCTTTTCTCAACAAGAACCAAAGGTTGGACTCCATGCACCCATGCTGAGGGGGTGGGGACACTGGGTGTTCTGTCCTTGAGATCAGAAGGACGAAACTGGAACTTTACTTGCAGCTGACATCTGCCAGGGAAAGTCTAGCTGACTCAGGGCTCCGGCATAAGAGGACAGCCCGTGTCTGTTCTTCTACTGACTTCTCAGTAGACCTCGGGCAAAGCACACTGCTTCCCCATGTAATGGTGTGATGACCAGAAAGCCCTTCTTTGGGGGGCTTGCTGGCAGAAGTGGGTGGAGCCAGTGTGTGGAACTAGCCTAGTGTGTGGCCCCAGCTGCCATGGAGGGCCAGAGCTGGGAGGAGGGTGGGGGGCTTTCCCTGGAAGCAGCTGGCCTCCTCCGCTCCTGGGTGAGGCTCTCTGGAGGATTAGGGAGCTCCTGCACACAAAGCCCAGCGCAGCAACTATGGCATTTATGACAGACGTCTCGGGGAAGTGCCGAACCAATAGGCTGTGACTTCTTGGAGCTCAAGTTCCTGACTCATCCAAGGACAGGTGGGGGCAAGTTAGGAAAGAGGCCACTTTTGGCGGTGACCATGCCTTCTAGATTGTTCACTGAGGTAGCCCAGGGAGGTGAGGCCTAGATTCCTGAGAGGGTCTGTCAGAAGCACAGAAGTGAGCACGACATGCCATTAAGTAGATTTTTTGAAATCTCTCTCTCTCTCTCTCTCTCTCTCTCTCCTCTCTGAAGTAATAAAAGATGTGAGCATTGGCCAGGGAACAGGTTGTCTCTTTAGAAGCACAAAGCAAAAGTTGGAGATATCTTCCCTATGATGTGTGGTCACAGACACTAAGCCAGTCCCCTTTCTGGAAATTAAGTTTAGGGTCTTCTTCTAGCTTATAGTCCTCCATAAGTACCTTATTCTATGTTGTGGGTGTCTGGGCAAGATGGGATTCCTCTTACCTCCATCAGGAGCATGGCCAGCAAGATGGCTGAGGTCTTCTTAGGAACTGAGGGACAGGGGCCCTAGGGTGTGGCTCTCATTGAAGCTTTGCACGCATGAAACTATGAGTTCCCTCCTTGGTATTCACAACTAAGCCATCTCCATTGCGTATCAACCAAGTATACCGGAAACCCATAAACAATTGTTCCATCTCAACAACACTGACCAAGGGAAGAGAAGGGGACAAAAAAGAAAAAATTAGAATGTGACTTTATTATTTATTTATTTTTAATTTTATATTTATTTTTATTGAATCACTGTGAGATATTGTTACAAGCTTTCATGTTTGAGTTACAATCACACAATGATCAAACACCCATCCTTCCACCAGTAAACTTTCCCCACCACCAATGTCCCCAATATACGCCCCCTTTCCCACCCTCCCACTACCTCCACGGCAGACAATATTCCCCATACTCTTTCTATACTTTTGGGCATTATGGTTTGTAATACAGACACTGAGAGGTTACCATGTTTGGTCCTTTATCTACTTTCAGCACACACCTCCCATCCCAACCGATTCCTCCAGCCATCATTTTCTTGTGACCCCTTCTCTATTCCAGTTGCCTTTTCCCTCCCTTCTCATGAAGCAGTCTTCCAACTATGGAGCAATCTTCCTGGCCCCTGTGTCTACTGTCTTTGGGTGTCAGTCTCATGTTATAGGAGGTGACTTCATTTATTTATTTATTTTTTAAAATTTTTTTATTGAGCCACCATGTGGAAAGTCACAAAGCCCTCAGGTTTAAATCTCAGTTATACAATGCTCGAATACCCATCCCCTCAAGGAGGTGACTTTAAAGCTGAAGAATCTAATTCAAAGATGCTGGGAGCATGGAGTGTATCGTGGGAGCAGGGCACTCACCTGTGAGGTTCTTGGCCACAAGACAGCACTGCCCCTTTGCTAGAAAAGCAGCAGAGTGTCACTGGCCAATGACTTAATTATTCTGACAAGCCTTTTAAGGAGTGCCCCATGTTGGGAGGAGATGGGAAGGGGCGAGGTGAAGTTGCGGATGGCCAAGAAGTGCTGCCTAGTATTAAGAAGTCAGGGGATAGTGGGAGGAGCAGAAGGAGGAAAGTGGGCTTGGGCGAGCTTCCTGGGGCTGCGGGAATAAGCCAGCGCCAGTGTGTGGGGAGGGCAGGCTGGAATTCCGTGGCCGGGTCTGCCTGTTCGGAGGTTTCTATACAGTGTGGGAAGGGGGTCTTGGCAGCAGAATTGTGAAGAATAAGCAGGTTCGAGCAGGAAGTAAAGTCAGAGAAGGGGTTCCAGGTGGTGAAGGTGCCAGTGAAGCAGTTAAGGGGGAGAATGCAGAGTTGGGGTAGGGGGTGGAGGATGAGTTTGGGAAATGTGGATCATGGAGCATGGTAAGCTGATTGGAGGAGTCTGGGCTTGGTGCACTGGGTTCTTGCTCCACCTGGAAAGACCCGGGGCTGTCAGTGGGGCCAGGGCACAGAGACCGAGAGCAGAAGAAAGAGCCACAGCTGGGACAGCTGGTGATGGCATCAGTTCCTCCCTGCACCTGGCAAGGCCGTGGGTTTCCCCACGGGCACTCAGGCTGCTTCAGCTGCAGCCTGGATCTGGGGAAGAAGGTTCGGTCTCAGGCCTCAGAGACTCTTCATCTTGGTCGGCGGGGAATCTCCTTCATGGGGCCTGTTGGCTTCTGGGCCAGTGACCTCCCTTGGTTCTCACTGGTGCCTCTGCCTTTCCTGGGCTCTCAGCAGAGGACAGGCCAGGAGCACATGTCCTGGACCTTGGTCTTCTAAGCCAGGCGGGTCTGACTTGGCCTGAGTCGGGCTGCCCAAATCTGATCCCTGTGGTGGGCCCCTTGCCAGTAGAAGGGAGCCGGAGAGTGGTTGGGTATGACACGGGGCCGAGAGGCACCCGGCCCTCCAGCGGGAGCGGAGTCTGACTAGAGACTCCCAGCCATGTCCAACAACTCCCCAGACTGCACACAAGCCAATGAAAACAGAGCCGAGGCCCGGAGAGCATTGAACGGGGCCTTGGGCTGGGTCTTCAGCTCGGGATGGTGGGGGTGAGCAGACATGGAGGGGCAGTGGGGACACTGGGTTTGACCTTCCTGGGCTCGATATCCTCCTGGCTTGCCCCAGGGAGGAGAGAGCATGGGAAGGCCAGTGAGTGCCCCTCTGTTCTAGGTGGGCATCACCTACAGTAGGGATTCAGCATTCAAGGCACTATGAGGACTGAGTGAGTGCAAAGGGGTTTGCCCACTCTGAGTGGGATTCAGTTTCACAGTCTTGAGAAAATAAAATAGGAATGTCTACTTTGTTCTAGAACACGAAACTGATGGTGCTTGTTTGCAACAGTTCGGGAAAACGCTGATAGCATTTGGTTTATAAGCTGTCATTTCTTTTTTTTTTTTCTTTTTCTTTTTCTTATTTTTGTTTTTAGGGTCATGCCCAGTGATGCACAGTAGTTACTACTGGCTCATGCACTCAGGAATTAGTCCTGGCAATGTTTGGGGGACTATATAAGATGCTGGGAATTGAATCTGGGTCAGCTGCGTGCAAGGTAAATGTCCTACCCGCTGTGCTATCACTCCAGCCCCTGCCATTTATTTTTCTATGCCTGTATATATGTATCTCCACCTTCTCTGTTCTCTGGCCCAAATGGGCTGCTAGTCCACATACCACTTTGAAAAACGCTTTCATTTCCCCTTGGGCAGCATCTTGTAAGCATATTTCCTGGTCAGAAGCTTCTTTACACAGCACCATTTGCAGGCTCACCCCTGCTCTCCCATATGCCCGCATTTTATTCCGTGCCTCTCATCTTCAGGGCCCAGCCAGGTGGCTTCCAAATGTTCTCTCTTGGGTGCAGAGTTGCAGTGGCTGCCCTCCTACGCCGAGCGTGGTGGCCTAGGCCAGGGATTCCCATCTGTGTGGACCTTAGGAGAAGCCCATTCCCGGTTCCCCTGCCTGCTCCAGCCTGACCTGCACTGCACCGCCCCAGCAGGGGTGGGCCCTCCTGCCGCCCTCCTGGGTCTCTGTGTGTTTTCTGACTCTCTCTGTTGGCTTTCACGGGAGAACATGCCTCTGCCTCGGAGACCGGAAGGAGGCGAGCAGCAGGAAGCTGTGAGCTCATTCTTGGCCCGCGGAGAGTGGCCTCTCCCTGCTGTCAGGTGTGGCGTTGTACGTCCCATGGCGTTTTCCCGCAGCCCTGCCCTGCACCATCACTGATCTGTGAACTCAGGGGCTAGTTCTGTTTTGTTTTCACGGGTCATTCTCCTGCTGCTTCTATTCTCCTTCCCACCATGGTCCAATAGAATAGTCACGTTCTTTTTAAAAATTTTATTTTCGGTGCTGTGGTTTATCATACTGTTAACCCATTCCGGGAGCATGCCCTCCACTAGAGTGTCCACTTTCCCCCACCTTTGTTCCAGTGTCCCACCCCACTCCCCACCACCCTGTTCAATCTCACCCTCCTCTGTGGTAAGTTCCCTACTGAAAACCAGTTCTCAGTCTCTGGGGCCTTTGGCATTTGTTATTCCCCTGCTTGTTCCGTTACCTCCTCCTTGTGAGAGACCATTCTGTGTCTCCCTCTCCCTGTGGCTATTTTCACTTGCATGATACTCTTCACATCTCTCTATGGAGCAGACTATTGCTTGGTTTCACCTTTTCTTATATCCAAGTAGTATTCCAATCTATATTTTTTGTTATTGGTTAATCAGGGCTGGAGCGATAGCACAGCTGGTAGGGCGTTTGTCTTGCACGTCGCCGACCCGGGTTTGATTCCTCCGTCCCTCTTGGAGAGCCTGGCAAGCTCCTGAGAGTATCCCACCCACACAGCAGAGCCTGGCAAGCTACCCGTGGCCTATTCGATATGCCAAAAACAGTAACAACAAATCTCACCATGGAGACGTTACTGGTGGCCTCTGGAGCAAATTGACGAACAACAGGACAACAGTGCTACAGTGCTACAAACCATAGTTTCTTTTTCCAGTTTCTTTATCTGTTCTTGGGAACTGGGGTTGTTTCCAGATTTTTGTGAATATTTCCGGGTGACTGTGAATAATGCACTGCACACAGGAGTGCAATTGTCTTTTGTGAGTAGAGAAGACAGAAGCTTTCCTAGAGAAAACCCTGAGTAGAGTTCCTGAGCTCTTGGGCTAGATGCCAAGAGGTGGAATGGCTGGGTGACGTGGAGCAGGTCCGATCCCAAGCGCCACATAGTCCTCTGAGCATAGCCGAGAGTGGTCCCCAATCCAAAACAAACAGACAAGCAAGCCAGCAAAACACAGGCTGTCTGCAGGCAGAGTCTGGTGTCTTCTGTGAGTGAGTGCATGGGGCGAAAGGAAGGTAGGAGATGGCTCCCCTCTCTCTCTAACAGGAGCTGGACCCTGGCTTAGGTACTCACATACGCTCCTGCTAACACTAGCTACGAATTGGCTTTGACCTCAGACTTGGGCGGCCTGTTTCATTCACAACAGCCACTGTGATAGTCAGTCAACTGGCTATCAACCGTGCCCAGCTACAACCTGTCCTCCAGCCTGCAATTCTGTTTGGATCCAACAGGGCTGCTGGGGCAGCAGACGGTGGGTGTCTCAGTGGAAGGCGCTCCGGCTGGGGCCTGGACTGGCTTTCAGTGTCAGGTCAAGCTCCAACTGACGGCAGCCAACTCTGATTGATGAGCAGCCGCAGTCCAAGTTTCTGCCTGTGTGTTTTTTTTTTTTTTTCCAGTGCTGGGGTCTCTGATTCCTCAGTTCCCAGGAAAAATCTGCCCACACAGCTCCCAGGGTGCCGGGGTGGCCTGGTATGTGCAAGATCACGCACAGGGCAAGTTACTGGATTTGAACCCTGGCAACATTTGTCTCCGATGCTTCTCTCCCTTCAGGGTGGTTTTCTACCATGAGACAAGAGGATTCCAACCCTTTTTATAGGATGAACTGTTCTCGCCGCAAGTTCTGTTTTTGCTGGGAGCTGACCTACCCCCACTGTAAAGAACAGTTTCTCCTCCATTTCTGTGGCCTTTCTGAGGGGTTGCAAGCCTGATTCTCAAAGGCACATGCACCCATGGCTGCTCTGTTTTCTAGGTTAACTGTGTTGCCTGGAAAATAGCCTCAGGGCCACAGAGTTGGATCAATGAATTGAGCACATGCAAAAGCCATGCTAGAGGCCCAGGTTAGATCCCCGGCACCAAGGGCAGGTCCCTGGAGCACAGCCATAGAGCAGAGAGCTGGGAAATAGTCCCCAAGTACTTCCTGATGCAGTCCCCAAAAGAAAAAAAAATAAAAACTCTATAAGAGAATGGCCTAAATTTCTTGAGATGCTGTTAAAAAAAACTGGAATTTCCCTGAGGTTTTGTCTGCCTGCCTGCTGATCTCTGTCGCAGGGTATTGGTTTTTGGTTTCCCCTTCTTGGCACTAGCATCATGGCAGCTAACTCTGGCCTTCCCCCCAGCATGGGGGCTATGATAACAGCAGTGGAACTGTGGGGGCATAAGCAGGACTGGCCATGCAATTGCCACTTTCACTTGGGGCACCCCCCGTAGGGTGAAAACACAGTATTTGAGAGTAAGAAGCTGAGGTCTCCAGTATGAATATTGACGAAATGAGACTTCTTTACTGTTATTATGATTATTAGTCATGCTGGGTTGGGAGCCAGGGATCTCATTGTGTACTCCTGAGCTCTCTCACTGTTCAATTCAAATTCAATTCAATCCTTCAATTCACTGGGGCTCCTGAAAGTTCTGAAACTTCAACTTCCTGAAGTCTAGAGAACCAGCCTGAGGGCAGATAGGACCAGGTTGGCTCGGACAGCCCTGGAACCTGGGATCTCGAAACTTGAGCTCTCCTGTTCTCAGTTCCATATTCTCCACACGGAGAATATTTACACGTTCCTCTGAATGTGTGAACAAAGAAATGGGTTAGATGGACAAACTTCTCCAACTGCTTTTTCCTGGGAACAGGCCCTCTGGACAGTGCAGGGGGCCTCCTCAGAACTTTTCCAGGACATGGACAGATGTGAACAGTTGCTTCATTATTTCAGAAGATGCATCGTACTCCCTGGTATGTCTGCTCAGAGTTCACTTGCCCAATCACTTACTGGAAGGATCTGAGTTTCTTTCCATTAGTTACTTCTGTGAACAATGTTGTAGGAATGATCTATTTAGGAAAAAATTTCTTTTGGGGCCACACCTGGTGGTGTTCAGGGCTTACACCTGGCACTGTGCTCAGAGATCATTCTTGGTGGAGTTGGGAGATGTGGGATGCTGGGATTGAACCCAGGTGGACAACATGCAAGGCAAACACCCTACTCCCTGGACTATCACTCTGCCTGCCACCCTCCTTTTTGGGGGAAACATAGGAACCCATGGAGATACTTCTGTGGAGTAGACAACTGAAAATTATTTACAAGGTGAAAGGGTGTTGAAAGATTCAACAAATTATCTTTTTAGGAAAAGAACTTTATTTACACTCTTATCACAGACAATATAGCACTCCTATCTAGATCTGTCTTTCAATGTCCATTTTCACGAACATAAAGGGTAGAGGGTGATATTGTTCCAAGTCTTTTAATACTTTAATGTTCGGACTTTTGGGTCACACCTGGCTGTGCTGTGAGGCTTTGTGCCCAGGGATTGCTCCCAGTGGGACACTGAGGATTAAAAGTGGGTTCTGCAGGTAAGGCAGGAACTGCAGCATTTTGAAAACCCCTCCTGGCTCCTGTATTTTTTCAAATGTTTTAAAATGAATGTACGTGATGGCTAGAAAGGTTGGACTTCTCTCTTCAGGCGGGCTTCCCATCAGTGTATTTCTCTCCTGTGAATTATGTGCTCATAGTTACTTTCTAATTTTCCATTGGTTTGTCGTCCTTTTGAGTGTTCTTTATTTTAAGAAATTTACTGGTTGTTAAATCGTTCCATACACTGCAAATACTTTCCTCCAGTGTGTCAGCTCATTTTTGTTTGCTTGTGTGTGGTGCTGGGGAAGGGACTCTGTCTTCTGCTTTGGAAGCACACGATTTTCCAGGGCCCTGCTTCCCGGCCAGCCTGGCACCTTCAGCTTTGTTTATGGAACCTTGACTACACGTTAGACTTTTATACCTACGTAGTCAAACTGCTCAATCAATAAGAGAAGATGTGCCTCCTCCCATTGATTACGGTTTCTAGGTTTCAAAATATTTTTCTACATTGCTATTCTTATAATTAAAAATGGGCTGGAGTGATAACACAGTGGCAGGGCATTTGCCTTGCACGTGGTTGATCCGGGTTTGATTCCTTTATTCCTCTCGGAGAGCCTGGCAAGCTACTGAGAATATCCTGCCCACACCGCAGAGCCTGGCAAGCTCCCTGTGGCGTATCCTATATGCCAAAAACAGTAACAAGTCTCACAATGGAGACGTTGCTGGTGCCCGCTCGAGAAAATCAATGAGCAGCAGGAAGATAGTGACAGTGACAGTGACAATTAAAAATACTTAGCTTGTGAATCTGCTTAAAATGTTTATGGCACGAAGTAGGGATCAACTTAAAGATTGATTTCTTAACCTTTCACTGTTAATGAAGGCCTCATTATTTATCCACTGGTTGATTAAGTCTTTGGTCATCTAGGGATGACAATAATGGCAGTGGAATCAGGAGCGAAGAAGCATCCCATACCATCTCATGGGCTCATAAATCCTAGAAATCCCAGCAGGATGTGGATGGCTTGTCTGAGGCCTCAGCTGGAGAGACTGGAATGATACAGGATAAGTTGCAGGAACTGGAAACCTCTGGGAGCTTCTTCTCTCACATGTTTGGTGCCAGGGCTCAGCTGGGCTGATGCAACATGGGCTATTGGCCTCTGTATAACTTGGTTTCCTCACTATGGGATCACCCTTGGTCATGGAATATTTTGGATGAAGTCCAGATCCAAGAGCTGGTGCTGCAGAGTTAGGAGAAAACTGTGTGGCCTTTTGCAGCCTTGGCTTGGAAGTCACATGAAATCACTCTTACTGGCTGGAAGTCCATCTGGGCTGTGGAGAGGGGAAATTAGAACTCTCCTCTAAATGACAGAAGTGTCAGAGGGTTTGTGGCTAGTTTGACCATCTCTTACCATGCATCGTATTTCTATTTGGGTCTGTTTCTATACTCTGCTCTAACACATTGGTTTGTCTGTCACTTAACAAATCTCCTGGCTACTTTAATGACTACAAATGATGGCGTTTTGATATTTGTAAGGCGACTCTCCCATGAGTTTATCTTTCCCACTGTCAATTTGTGTGTATGTGTGTGTGTGTTCAAATAGATATAAATGTGTCTTCTATATGATGTTTTGCTTAGTTCCATAGCAATTTTGAACTTTTTTT
Organism: Sorex araneus; assembly: GCF_027595985.1. Classification (NCBI taxonomy): domain Eukaryota; kingdom Metazoa; phylum Chordata; class Mammalia; order Eulipotyphla; family Soricidae; genus Sorex; species Sorex araneus. The sequence goes on along the minus strand of NC_073313.1, from coordinate 344,105,672 downwards.
TTAGCATTTCCAGATTAATTTGGGGAACTGACATCTTTAACATAGAGTTAAGGAACTCCATTTTAAGAAAATATTTTGGCAGTTTTCCTACACAAGTTTTAACTTCTCTTGCTAGGTTTATTCTTACATATTGCTTTTAGAAAATTTAAATGAGAATGGGAACCTTAACAATGTTTCCAAATTATTCCTGATTTGGGGTGAATTATTAGCATTTTATGAATTTTTCTCTTCTGTCTTACAGACTTTCTTAGTTGTGATATTTTCATCAAATGATTTCTTAATCAATGTTTGATTGGTGAATCCCATTATCTGTAAACAATGGTTACTTTGTCATGCTTATTGAGAGTTCGTGGAGTTCATGAAAATACTCTTTGCTGACACCTCATAATTAATTATATCTGCACTTCTGGGAAGAGAATTTCAGGGGCACTGAGTTCATCTCTTACACCCCTTGCCATTATACACTCCAAGAAACCAGATGTTCAGTGGTTTGGACCCCATTCCTTACATGTTGGATGCTGGCCTTGGAACTCAGGCCTCCAGCCCCTGGCATGGTGCCCTGCCCGTCACATCTGACTGGATTCATACCTTCACTTACTCACTACTTGAAGGAAGGTCAGACAGAGGTTGGCAGGTGCGGTCATTACCTGTGTGTAAATGCTACTTACGAGTTCTTAAGCATCGTGGACTTACTCAATAACTTTCTCCAGATTCTTCCTACTCTCACATCTTCAACCATGCCAGCAGCACGGTGTACTGGAATGAGAATGTCTGGAGTCCCACTCATCTGCCGTGTTGTGACTTGCGTCAGGTTCCTGGAGGCAAGTTGTCCGTGTAGGGAGATGGTAATTTCAGCATTAGATTTCTTGCATGGAATGACAGGAAATGTCAAAGATGTAGCTCCTCAAAGGGTGGACAACCTTCCCCTCTCCTTTCCTGCCGTCTGCTTCTTCCCTGTCTTGATCTGGAGGTCATCTTCTCCTTCTCTTCATTCTTTTGAGTATTGAGTGTATTTTTGTATTCTTTATTTCTGACTCACCTACATTCCTTTCCTCCAGTTCCCAACATTGAACGAGACGGGTGAGCCAAGTTGACAAAGATCTCTTGTGAAAGAGATTTCGATTAGGACCAGGGTCAATGCAAGCTGAGGGGCAACAAAGGTCCCTGCTGGACAGGACTCAGGAAAGAGCAAACTAGCCTCAGGGAGTGAAAGCCAAGTAGCTACCTGACTGTGCTGCCTGCCCAGCTCCTCCTGTCCAGTGTGTGTTAGGTTTACGCTCTGGGTGATATTACCTGTTTTGCAGGTACTTCCTGTTTGAGTCACCTCTGATGACAGTACAGCTTTTGGCAAGTAGCTCTCTGAGGTTCTAAGGTTAAGACGGCCAACAGCTCACCCTCTGCTCTGCCAGTCCTTTTCTGTGATGCTGGTCTGTGGTACCGTGCTTCTGTCTGTGGGACAGAGGGCCTTGGGGGTCAGTTCCTAGCAACCCCCACAAGAGGTGGCCCTTGCTGGGTGGGGAGTCACCTATACTTTCAGGAGTGAAGATCCTCTCAACTGAGGTGGGAGTATTCACAGATTTTCCTCAAAGACTAGTTTCCTTCCTGCTCATGCTCAGATGATGGGTAGGAACCCCTGGGGATGTCCCAGGTCCTCTCTTCTGTCATAGGGCGAAGGTGATAGCTGTGGCTCACAGAAGGCAATTATAGGAGAAACACAGGTGCTGAGTGGCCCTCTGTGTCCCCACCTTCTCTGCCCTGTCAACCTCTAGAATCGAAGACGTGGACACCGGGGCCTGTTCCTCCTTCCTTTCATCACCCTCATGGACTGGAGGAAGTATAATCTGTTGTCTGACCTTTCTAGATTCCTGAACCAGCCATACCGCAAGAAAAGGGCTATATGCTGCCACACGAGTGGGAGAACCACCAGTCACCAGTGCTTCTGCTAGCCTGTAAAGTCCTCTATGAGAATGAGCATCACTGGAAAGTTGAGCCCACAGTGATTAGCTTCTGCTGAGCATGAGGGAGGCTTGGGCAGGAGCTCACTGGTCCCCAGAGTAAGACCACCAAGAAGGTGCGATCATTATTATACCATGCTAAAATATTGGATACCCAAGCTTGGGGACTTTAGATGATGTGCCCTAGTCACAGGCTAACAACTCAGAGTCAATGTTCCAACTCTAGCATCCTGATTCAGGGTCTGTGGTCTTAATCAGCCATGCCTAAATGAGAATAACTTTTTTTTTTTCTGGGTCACACCAGGTGATGCACAGGGGTTACTCCTGGCTCTGCACTCAGGAATTACTCCTGGGGAGTAATTGCGCAGGGGACCATGTGGGATGCTGGGAATCGAACCCGGGTTGGCCGCGTGCAAGACAAACGCCCTACCCGCTGTGCTATTGCTCCAGCCCCCGAGAATAACTTTCCTAGCATAAGTGGAACTGCTTCTGCAGTAGGAATTCAGCTCCAGTGGTGGAGCCAAACCATGCGGGTTATGGGACAGGGTCTTGATTTCTCATGGAGGCCTTTTCCATGTCATGTGATGTTTATGAAAGAAAGGCTGAAGACGAACCAGGTGATTCAGGCATGGGCATTTGGCAGACACTATCTTTAAAATCAACGAAGTGAGTCTGTTACTCAAAGAACTGAGAGCAATTGTTACCAATCATCAAATAGAAGACTTTCCGTAAAACTGAGAATTTAAAAAATACTGTGTCTTTTATCATGGGGTTTGCTTGCTCTTTTTACAAGTTATTGGTCTTGTTAGTGCTCTGATTTCTGGGTATAATGAAACATATTACAGATCTGCATAACTCAGTGAAATCCATGTTTTCTCAGTGATCACTACATGGTAGAAATACATAAATGAGTAAGCAAAATAAAATTCTTCAGAATGTTTGATTGCCAGTGGATTTTGATGTAATTAATAGTGTACAAAATAAAATTCATGTCATTTTTCACATCACAACGAAACCATAAGAAATGAAAAGTTGTTGAGTTTTGGTATAATATCAAGAAGAACATTCACAATTATTTGAAAAACCTCTCATGAACTAGTGTCTTTCCTAACTATGTATTTCAGGCTGAATTTTCTTTTCAATGCTCAACTAACACAATATAAATGCCATAGACTGAACCGAGAAATACTTGTGTAGACGTAACTATCTTCTGCTAATTCAGCCTTTTGGGAAGAGAAACACAGTAGGAGCTGCTGCATTTCTCTTCAATGTTATAACTGTTTTGGAAACATACTTTCCTTAAGTTGTAAAAACTTGGCCACTGTGAAATGAAATTATTGTTATTTTTGATACAGATGAATACATAGTCAACATTTTCCTAATTTTAATTTCTAATACAATAAATATGTTCAAATACAACTCATTGAACACCAACTCTCTAGGATGCGCAATTTTTCTTGTTTTTTGTTTGGGGGCCATATCCAGCAGTGCTCAGGATGCACTCCTGGCTCTGTTCTCAAGGATCACTCCTGGCAGGACTCTGAGGACCATATGGAATCTTGGAGATCAAACCTGGGCCAGACATAAGCAAGACAAGCACCCTACTGGCTGTACTATGGCTCTGGGCTAGTGTGTGCAATAATTTTTAGAAGTGGTCTTTAGATCAAAAAGTCTGAAGAAGGTGCTTTTTCAGGTAATCCAGCCTGAAAGTAAGTAGTTCTGAGCCTTCCTGCCAGTCCCTTTTTTAGTCTAATTGTTTCAGCATTCAGGACAGGTTTCCATAGGTCCTTACATGGTTATCCTTCCTGACATGAAACTTCTGCCTCATATGCAAATGGCCTGGGCCCTGGCTGGTGTGGCAGGAGAGCACTAGGTGTGTCTCCTGGTTGGCATGCTATTTAAAAGCAAAATGTAATGTGGGCACCCGCATTTATTTTTGAACGATGTGTGAGAAGAAAACAGCAGAACATAAAGTTCAAGTCTAACTGTGCAGTGAATAACGTGGGTGTCATCTAACAGGACCCAAGAATGAGAGGCGGGTTTTGGAAAACTGGGGGCCACACCGCCTCCCAGCTGCCTCTCTTATTTGGGCTGAATTTTCTCCCTCACCTGAGTGTTGGAAAGAGGTGTTTCGGGCATAGATCTTCAATAGGACCTTCAGTTACTTCACTGAATGCAGGTGGGGGGTGCATTCCTGATTTCTGCACCCCTCTCAGTATAATACTGAATGAAGTCTCAGTTGGCAAATGGAAAGCTATGTTTGGATTTTGGAATGCCATACACAATAAAACTTCTGCAGTGCACTGAAATTCCAAATCACACAGGAAATGGGGTGTCCCATGAAGGGAGGGTTTTCATCTTGTTCTGCCTGTCTTAGTCGAGTGCCGGATTCAGAGATGAATTGAACATACTCCCACCGCATGAGCATGGAGTCTCCCCAGGAATAGCGGGAGCTGCGCAGGCCCAAGGAAGCCACCCCCGAGAGTCCAGGCTGCCCAGTTTCCAGTGCTCAGAAGGAAGGACGTTGTAGTTGCAGTGAGTGCAGGGTGGCTCAGAGGGAGTAGGCAGGCCAGGGCTGGTGTTTGTGAAGGGGACTCCAACTTTCTTGAGAAGTTTGCTTGCTGTGATAAGCAGTTTTATTTCATCAGCTCTGTTGAGCTGAGGCTGCACCTGCTAAGTCTGGTCTTAGAGAACTGAAAGAGCCTTAGCGAGGTTGGCTGAGAAGGAGGGGTGTGAACCCGACCGTGAAGGATCTAGCATGACTTGGGTAAGGAAAGAGAAGTGGAAAATGTCTGCAAGGGTTAGGAAGCAAAGCAAGTTCCTGGAATCAGGAAGACCCCAGACATATGGATCTGCATAGCTGATTCACAGGGGCTGTATGGATGGGAATACAAGCTAGAGAGTTTGAAGGTTTATACTATAAGGTAGAAGATCTCAAATTCTAGACTTGGGTGTGGACCTAAGCCAGTGGTCATGAGGATTACCGTGGACAGTGTCTGGGTGGTACCTTGGCTCTGTGTGTGTGTGTGTATGTGTGTGTGTGTGTGTGTGTGTTCTCTATAGAGATGCTGGGCAATAGTCATAAGGGAAAACACTAACCATTGAGCTCTTTCTTCATGGATAGTGGAAAAGCTGAAGAAAAGAAAAAAATGTCTTCAGTTTAGTGGAGTTAGGGACTGACTGAAGTTCTATGGCGAGGAGGTGGGAGGAGTGAGAGATAGTGCCAAGTTTTCTGCCTGACGCCAGCGAAATACAAATACACTCATGTTTCTTTACATAGCTGTATATGCATCTTATTTGGCACTTAGTTTCTGGGAAGAACAGGAGGAAGAATGCTTCTGGATAGGGAAGAGAGTTTTTGTTCCCTTGGAGGCTACTATTATCACTTAAGAAAACACCATTAGGATTCCTGGGGTGGGGAATCAAAGGAAGAGATAATGAGTTGACACCTCACATCTGTGGATGTGTCTGCCAAGAGCTCCGCATCGTGGGCGGTCTCGGAGGTGCCCTTCCTCTTTCTGGTGTTCATGTAGAATTTCCTTCCCTGGGGTGTGGGCAGCTCTTGTGTCACACTGCCTGGGAGTAGAAGATGGCCAAAGAGATAAGGTGTCACTTCTGGGATGAGGCTGACAATTGGCCACGATGTCTCTTATGGTTTTGCTCACTTGTTTACTCTGCGGGAAGGGAGTTGCCAGATTGGGTCTGCTCGGTGGAGAGGTTGAGAGGCCAGTATGTTCCTAAAGGAACAAAGGTGTCTAGCCCGCAAGCCATCCCTAGTTCTGAGGTGTTCTCAGGCTGTCACCTTCATTGCAACTCCAGTGGGACTAGGAGCCAGCCACCACCTCTCTGAGAAAGGAGTGAGGATAAATACACTAGCTGTAGGGGGCGTTTGTTGTAGAGCCATCCAGAGCTCATATACTCAGACCCACTTGGGGTGTCTCAGCACATGGTGCTGGAAGCCAGATTCAGGGATTCAAATCCTGGCTTTACCTTCACACAGACGACAACTTTTACTTATTACTAAGCCTTTTGTGTCCAGTGCCTTCTGGACTAATCAAATGGGAATGAGAATAACGCTTGTGCGTGGGTTGGCAGTGTGGAATAGGTGAGATGGACCTTGTCTGTCCTTCACAACAGTGTTAGTGCTCAGTGAGCATTAGCGGCTATTCTCTCACCCCCCCCCCAACAATCTTTGTGACAAAGGCTGCCCTCTCCCTGGCTGAGTTTCCCCTCATGAAAACTTCCTGGCTCAAGGGCTAAAGTGATAGTACAATTAGGGTGCTTGCCTTGCGGCTGATTTGGGTTTTATCCCTAGTACCCATATGGTGCCCTGAGCTTGCCTGAAGTGATCTCTGACCACAGTGCCAGGAGAAAGCCCTGAGTGCCAACAGGTGTGATCCAGAAACAAAGAGAAAGAAAAGAAGAAAGAAGGAAAGAAAGAAGGAAAGAAAGAAAGAAAGAAAGAAAGAAGGAAAGAAAGAAAGAAAGAAAGAAAGAAGGAAGGAAGAAAGAGAAAGAAAGAAAGAGAGAAAGAGAGAAAGGAAGAAAAGAAGGAAGGAAGGAAGGAAGGAAGGAAGGAAGGAAAGAAAAAAGAGTGAGAGGAAGGAAGAAAGAGAGAAAGAAAGAAAGAAAGAAAGAAGGAAGAAAGAAAGAAAGAGAGAAAGAGAGAAAGGAAGGAAAGAAGGAAGGAAGGAAGGAAGAAAAGAAAAGAAAATGAAAGGAAGGAAGGAAGAAAGAGAGAAAGAAAGAAAGAGAGAGAAAGAGAGAAAGGAAGAAAAGAAAGAAGGAAGGAAGAAAAGAAAAAAGAGTGAGAGGAAGGAAGAAAGAGAGAAAGAAAGAAAGAAAGAAAGAAAGAAAGAAGGAAGAAAGAAAGAAAGAGAGAAAGATACAAAGGAAGGAAAGAAGGAAGGAAGGAAGGAAGGAAGGAAGAAAGGAAGAAAAGAAAAAAGAGTGAAAGGAAGGAAGAAAGAGAGAAAGAAAGAAAGAAGGAAGAAAGAGAAAGAAAGAAAGAAAGAAAAGAGAGAGAAAGAGAGAAAGGAAGGAAAGAAGGAAGGAAGGAAGGAAGGAAGGAAGAAAAGAAAAAAGAGTGAAAGGAAGGAAGGAAGAAAGAAAGAAAGAAAAAGAAAGAAAGAAAGAGAAAGAAAGAAAGAAAGAAAGAAAGAAAGAAAGAAAGAAAGAAAGAAAGAAAGAAAGAAAGAAAGAAAGAAAGAAACCCCCTGTTTATTTTTTTTCCTGATCCTTCCAGATGGAGGAGAAACTTTGCCTGACACCGAGGGTCCCTGGACCTGCTCCGCTGACTGCTTGCCACAGAATAGGGGGCTGGTATAAATAAAGCAGACAGATGCCAGGAAAAACAGGACCAGCTGGGAGCTCACTGGGCCCAGAGACGGAGAGGTGGAGCAGGGCCACTGCTCCAGCACAGAGTGAGAGCCAAATGATCTTATTAAACTGGATTGAGTGCAAATAGCACCTTTGAGCTGGGCCATCCACACATGCTGGAGGTCAGCAGAAGGGACAGGAAGTCGCTGCTGGGTACTCACAAGTGGCACAAAAGATCACTTGACAGAATGTATGAAATGAATGGTGCATGAAACCCAGTGTTAATTCTGACTGGCTGGGTGGTGGCTCCCCAAATCAGGCTGGAGTGGTTGGGATATGGGCGATGATGGAGGGAGCAGCGCAGCACTGTGACAGAGAGGGAAGAGCTGAGAGTCAGCGGAGAGCCTCAAAGTAAGAATCAGACGGCATTTCTGCAGAGATCTGCGACACCTTCACTCTCCCTCCTCCCCTGGCCCTCCCCATCCATTGGCTCCCTATTTAGTGATGGTTTGGGGTGTACTTTCACATTTATTTCTTTTTGGCAGCCACCTCATCAGGTAGGCTAAAGCTGGGAGCAAGGAGGGAGACATGGAGATCCTGACGAGCAGGCAAAGGTCCACAGGGTGCCTCCTTGGCTTTTGGTCAAGGGCAGATCCATCTTAGCGCCTTGAGCTGAGCTGTTTGAGTGGTAGTCAAAGGTAAGTGGGTCATGTGGCTGATCGGGACCCTCCTTTATCAGCTCGGGATGACTCCCAAGGAGAGACCCCAGCTATTGGAGTACTGGGGATCACTGTCCAGGGAGACAGCTTCCTGGATCCCAACTGCAAACTCCTTTTTGGCAAATATCCTAGCTGTCAGTAGCCTGCTCGCAAGCCTGCAGGTGGGAGGTGTCATTCAATCACATGTGTGTTCCCTGAGCATCTTCTGGGCATGGGTCATGGCTGGAGATCTCGGCAGGACAAACCTAGACATCAGGACTTCCAGAGAGGTAACCTGGGTGGTCCTGCCTCCTAGCTGGGTGGAAAGGCCTGTCTCAGGCAAATGGGTCTGCAGACAAACTCACAGTGCTGCACTCCCCTTTCTCCTCCTCCCCCCCCCCCCAACATGTCAGCCAATACCCCCTTTGGGAATTATTAGCCCCATGGGGGAGCTAAATGTTCATCAATTAGCCACACAGATAAGTGAATAATTATAAACTGCATTCATTAACTGCTTCGAAGACAATGGTCCAGGAAGCCAGAGGGGTAATAATTCAGGCTCTCTCCAAGGGCGGGGCAGGGTGGGGGCCCTAGCAGGGATGTGAGGAAGGTTTCCCCAGGTGCAGGGTGGGGTAGTAAAGGTGGGGAGAAGAGGAAGATTCTGTGTGTCAGGGTTGAGGGGGAGTGAGTGAGAGAAAGTGAAAGAGAGGAGGAGGAGGAGAGTGAGAAAGAGAAGGAGAAGAGAAGAATCAGTAAAAGGCAGAAATAGGTTGAGGCTAGTCTCCAATTCTCCAATCTCCAGGCCCTAGGAAGCCATGTTGCCTTGTCCCCAAAGCTCCCTGCCTAAGAGTGGGTCAAGCATCAGAGAGGTGGAAAGCTACAGGACTTCCTGAGCTGAGATGGAGAGAAGACCTAGAAGGTTCTGCAGGTCCCATTGCTGGAAGATGGGCTGGTGAGAGAAGACTCCAGTGCTGGTCTGCTAGATGCCAGGAGGGAAGTAGAGGTAGGACAGGGCAGGTGTTCGGCCATGGAGAGGAAGGTGGCAAACATAACCAGGTGACAGTAGCCACGTGCTGAGAAAGGCTCCGGAGACTGGGGATTTTGGACAAGCGGAGCCCCAGCGTCTCAGTGACAGCCCTGCGGGTGTGTGGGATTGTGTAGGTGTGAGGGGTGGGGCGGTGCAGGGGATTTTTGGGAGAGGTTGTTTATGTAAAGAGACATAGAGGAATGAGATGCTGGGCACCAAGGTCATCCTGCCAAGGATCAGAGGAGCAGAAGGGAGAGGAAGTAGCCAAGGAGCTGCCGTAGATGCCAGGGGGCAGCACTGTGAGGAGGCCAGCAGTGCCTGATGACCGTGGAGCATTGAGCAAGAGCCTGGCTGAGACATGAGTCTTGGGTTTAGAGAATGAGGTCACTGGCGACATTGGCAAGAGGGTACTTGATGGCTGCAAGGGACAGAGGCTGCCAGAGTCAGTGGGCGGGAGGAGCGGAAACAGTCTGACAGCCCTTTGAAGAAGTGTGTGTGGGGGGGACGAGGATCAAGTGACTGGGCGTTTGGTAGTTTGAGGGGGCTGTGGGGTGACAGGAAGACGAGGGTGTCTTGTGTGCTGGGAGGCAACATTCTGTCGTTCATGATAGAGGGGCACAGACTAGGGGAGAGACTAGTGTTTGACCTCAGTGAAGCGCCCTACAAATAATAACACGACCATGGGGATCTTTTATACAAAACCAGGTAAGGTTGGAGTGACTGCCCCCATTTCACAGGACACCCAGAGTGGTTGTGTAACTCGCCCAAGGCCGCACAGTTAGTAGACAAGATTTCAGAGGCGGATGGTTAACCAGCGTCAAACTGGAGCATCCGTGTCTTAACTCTTCTCTGGTTCCCCTAACCCTGTGCTGTCCTGTCTTATATTCGACACTTGGCATTGTTGGGTGTCCCATCTATTCATCCTCAGGAATGTGCTGGAGCTCGGGGCAGCCTCTGTCTTCAGCGGTTGCCCTGAGCACGGTGGGAGTATTTACACCCCAGGAATTGGTCCACAGCAGAGGGGCTTTGTAAATCTCCTTGTCACGCACCTTCCGGCTCTGCACAACTCATTCCTGAAGAACCCCAGGGTGGACTCTCTTAGAAACCCGCGTCCCACACAAACCTGCTGGGAGTTTCCCCTCCTCTGCCCTGCGGCTGGAGGCCATCCCCTTCCGAGACCCTCTGAACCGGGCCCTGAGCTGCTCAGCTGGGGAAGGGCAGGTGGCAGGAGGGAGGCTGGGTCACCAGCTCTCGCTGCCTGTCAAGCCTGGATGCCTTCAGTCACTTTCCCTCTGAGTTCACAGTCAGAACCTCAGAGCCGCCTGGCAAGACTTGTGACTTCTGCTCGCCCCTGGCACAGCACGAGTTAAGGAAGGGCGTTTCCAGCAAGGGGAGGAGAGGCTGGGCTCTGGCACCTTCCTGCACAGCCAGCTCGGGGGGACAGCGACCTGCAGTCCCGGGGCCCCAGAGCACATGGCTCTGCTCTCTCTCTCTCTCTCTCTCCATTGTAGAGCTAAGCAGACTGAGGCCCAGAAAGGGGAAGTGCCTGGCAGGCCCCGGGCAGGCCCGAGTGAGCAGCACTGATTTCCTCCAGGGCCCCCCTCGGAAGTTTCCATCATGGCCTCTCTCTGGTTCAGCTCCCCCCACCTCTCTGCTGCGTTCTCCAGGGCTGCCCATCCTCCCTGTGATGCAGGGTGCAGGGGTGGGGGTGGGGTCACAGGCCTGCGTGGGGCTGCGGAGGGCTCCGTGCCGCCACGAGGCCGGGCAGACGGTGTGGTGGCCGGGGCTCCCCTTTTCCTGCCGCCCAGTCCTGGGTCTCCTCCAACCTGCAGCCTCCAGCACCCACCCACGTGACCCCGCACTTGTACATTTCCCCATTCAGCTGATGGTGAGGGCTGGGCTATTTTAAGTCCACATGGAAGTTGTCTTCTTCTTCTTCTTCTTCTTCTTCTTTTTTTTTTCTTAATTTTTTTTTTTTTATAAGGACCATCTGCTACCGGCCCCAGCCCAGATGATACAGTTAGAACCTACCCACAGCATCCTCTCCCGCCTTCAGCAGTTCCAGGAACAAGTGTGAGTCAGAGGCCCAGCTGAACCCCGAGATACGGCCTCAGTGCCAGCAGGGAGGCCGCTCATGCCCTGCTGAGCGGCAGGTGCACCGTGCTGCCTGTCACAGACAGGAAGGGGACACCCCCTCCCCTCAGCAGGGGACCAGAAGAAGACCCCCAGCCCACCCTGCTCAGCCGAGCCCTGTCTCTCCCAGGTGGAAACCAGGTCTCTGAGTTCAAGTGCAGGGACTGCGGCATCTGCTGCACCTTGTCCCAGGGTGTCCCAGAGTGTCTCGGGGACGTCAGGACCAGCAGGTCACCCTGCTCAGGCCACTCAGAAGATCCCTTGGGTTGGCAGTAGGGTGTGTTCCTAGGTTAGGGTCCCTGTGGCTGCCTGGTCACTAAGCACTGGCCGTGGCTCTCAACTCACGACCACTCCCCTCCTCTTGCCTACCCCCTCTTAGGGCATTTGCCTTGCACGCGGCCGACCCGGTTCTATTCCTCTGTCCCTCTCGGAGAGCCTGGCAAGCTACCGAGAGTCTCTTGCCCACAGAGCAGAGCCTGACAAGCTACCTGTGGCATACTCAATATGCCAAAAACAGTAACAACAAGTCTCACAATGGAGACATTACTGGTGCCCGCTCGAGCAAATCGATGAGCAACAGGATGACAGTGACAGTGACTGCTCTCTGTGAAGAGAAGTGCTTTCTTCAGTGCTTAGTGCAGGGACTGTTGTGGCCCCTGGATTCTGGGCTCTGCCCCCGCGAGGCCAGCAAGGCCTGGGTAAGGGAGGCGACATCACGCAGCCTTGGTTTCATGGGACTCACTGGCCCCGCCTCCTGGGATGTCAGGCAGCCTGAGCTGGGAGGCTGGGCCTGGGACAGAACCTGGTTGTCCTTTCCTTTACTGCTGGGAAGGAACTGGCCTGGGCATTTGAACATGCTGAGAACCTGTAACTCAGAACTGTAGTTTCCCGCCACATGTCCGTACTGCTGCCCCGCCCACTGGAGTGGCAGCTCGAGGCTGAAAGCTGCCATTGCATCCTAGGCCAGTCCCTGGGAGCCCCGTTCCCGTGGCACTTGAGGGGCCCAGGGATCACCGACGGCCAGGCCTTTCTAGGTTCTCTTCCTCCCTTCTGGCTCCTTCGTTCCCTGGCAGTGCCCGGGTCCGGACCCTTGTGACCGTGCTCCTATCCCCACCACCGAGTCACAGCTGTGTGTCCAGCATTATCGGGAACCCTGAGAGCACCCCGTGAGCTGGCTCGGGGTTGAGGCCTGACAGCTTGACTTCCTGTCCCAGACTCTATCAGCCCCAGCTCTGTGGAGTCCTACAGTTTATCTGTGGTCAGTTTTCTTACCCATTTCCTGCCAGCTGCTACTGGTTTTTCAGTCAACTCAGAGTGCTCGGGTCATTGGGAAAGGACCCTGCGCTCTGTGATTCACCAGCTCTGCCTGGCAGCACACAGAGCCGGTGGGCCAGGGCCTGCTTCCTGTGCCCCACCCAGTGGGACCTGCCTCGGGGCCTTCCCAGGCCTCAGGGAGCGCGGCACAGAAAAGACCCACACATTCATTGCGAGCCCCGGCTGGTGGGTGTGTGTCTGTCTGTGCTGTCAGGGAAGTTTTCTTTGAATGCATCAGAGCCCAAATCAATGTGTCTCATGCTTGGAGAGGCTGAGAGTCAGAACGGAACTGGGGGCTGCACTCTCCCCCTTGACGGGGAGCCCCAGCTTTTCTCGGAGGGCTGTCTGTGGGGACCTGGCCCCGAGGAGGAGATGCAGTCACACTGAAGATCTGACCTCCTGGCATTTCCAAACATTCAGAGGAAACCAGCACCCTGTCCCCCCTCCTCCCCGCAGCCTGGCGGTAGCATTTGACACCTTCAAAATGAAAACTTAGAACATGCTCGTTCTCTCAGGCTGGGTCCCAGCACTTCCAAAGTTGTTCCAGCACTTCCTGGGCGGGTCAGCCTTTAGTCACGTATCTTCAGCGGGATGGAGGGCCCTTTCTCCAGGATCGGCTGGGCAGGTACCACCTCATGTGTTGCTGGGGGGAGGACAGAGGAAGGAGGTTGTGGACGGGGCCAGCAGCAGCACCTGGGAGCTCTTGGGAAATGCAAATACCCCGGCCCCCCACGGCCGCAGCCCGGCCTGCTGAGTCGGAACCTCCGAGGCCCCAGCTGACAGCCCAGGTGGTCCTTTCTCCTCCCACCAAGCATGAGAAGCATCACTCAAGACTTCGGGGGTGAATTTTGATGAATTTTCTTAATAGATGTGGGTTGTCAAGAATGAAAATGACACCCTAGCACAGAATTAAATGACTCACTACACTTTGTTTCCTGCCCCCCCCCCCCAGTCCCCTTGCACGGGGACCAAACTTGATGCTAAGCACAGCTAGTGCCCCCCTGGCACCAGAGTTCAGATCCCAGAGGCCCTAGGAAAGGCAGGGGCACTGACCACAGGATGCTGTCCTGAGGGAGGGTTTCCACATGGGACTCGGGGCTGGGGTCCGAGCGTGGAGCTGACAAGACTCTCTGGAGTGGCCAGGAAAACCTGGACTCTTCCAGCCCCATGTTGGGAACTTGAATTGGAGAGGGAGAAAGTTGGGAGATTGCGATAGAAGTGGGGGAGATGAGAAAATGGCCGTGATAGATTCGGGGTTCATGTGGGTTCTGATGTTATAGAGAGCAGTTGGCCGGGTCAAGACCCTAGATCTTTCCAAGCCTCAGTTTTCTCACCTGTATAAAGGGTTTAGTGTTATTTCCATTGACCGTGGCTCTGAGACGCAGAGGAGATGAGACATGCTGAGTGCTGAGCACAGTTCTCAGGAAATTCCAGAGAAACAACAATTGCTCGAATCTGAGAAGAGCGCCCAGGGTGATGTGAACAGAGCACGGCTGTGAGGCTGGGAATGCCTTTAGTCTCAGGGTCATCGTGTGAGTCTTCTCCCAAGGTGGGGTGGGGACACCTGGTGATGTGCTGGACTTATTCCTGGCTCTGTGCTCAAGGATCACTCCCAGTGGGATTAGAGGACACATTATGTAGTGCTGGGGATCCAGCTGGGGTTGGCAGCATGCGAGGCAAGTGCCCTATGTCCTGAACTGTTGCCCCAGTCCTGTGCGAGGCTTTTTATGGAGCAAAAGACACAAAGTCACATACCACTCATATTTCCAGATAAGATTATACTTAAAACTTGTCTGAGAAAATATCTTAAATTCTACAATGCAGCCTCCTTCCTTCCTCGCTATGTTTTTAGATACTAAAATCAAACAAATGGAGACCTTGGCCACTTCCCAAAGCCATGTTCCTTTGGATTGGGAGCAAAATTACAGATAAACATTCGATTCCCATCCCCCTCCCCCACCCAAAGCCATGAGGTCCCAGCATACAAGAAAATCTTGGTGAGGCCCACAGCCCCCTCCTTCACCTCACCTGGGTGGCACCAGCTCTGAAGGCCCGTGCTTGGAGGGACCTGACCTCCACACACACTGGCCAGAGGGGTGCCAGTGGGCAGAGGGCCTCAGCTGCCCAGGGCTGACTCTTTTCCAAGCCGGAATACTTAGGGAGAGAAGAGAGAAGCCAGTGATGGGGAGTCCAGGACATGGGCAACACTGCGTGCCCAGGACAGTCTGGGGAAAAGTCATCTCTCTCCAATTTCCTTCCTAGGTAGCTATAGAACAGACCCCGCCCTGTCCTCTGCCCTCAGCCCCCAGGCCCAGATTCATCCTACATGTGTTCTCAGGGCACTGCCAGGCAGCAAGGAATCGTGAATACCGCGGAGGCAAAGAGCAGATTGGAAGGAACCTCTGGAGAAGCCTGCAGCCGCAGCTCAGCATTCTGGTCTCAGCCCCCTTCTTCCTGAGCAAGACTCTCTTGGCAGAAAGGGAGGGGGGCGGTGTGTCAGGTTGGGGCACCTCGAAGCACCCAGACGCCCACATGCGGAGGCTGCTCAGGCGCCCCAGGTGCGTGCGCAGGAAGAGGCCTGCAGCTGTGGCGCCCACATCAAAGGCGTGTGGTCCGGTGTGGGAGTCCAGGCGGGGGGCAGCTATTCCTGGTGCAGACGCCGCCTCACCGTGACAACAGCCGTGCTCTATCTCGGTTTCCTCATCTCGAAAATGGGGCGACATCTAACTTTTCTGGTTCTACAAAAGCTGAAGGACAAACCACTTCACTGGTCAGGAACCTCGCCCGGGTGGGCTGCCGTGCTCCGGGATGAGACAGGCCTTCCTGTTTCCACCCTGAGGTTTCCTGAGACTCTCTCGCCCAGGTCTCTGCTCGGCTTGTCAAAGGAAGCAAGCACTTTAGGAGTGGCCCCTGGTTCCCAGAAGAGTCTCACCCTGGCTCAGACAGCCGCAGCCAGACCCCGCTCTGCTTCCCAAGAACTCTCGGTCTCACTGCCGGGGGCCACTCTCCTGCATCACTCTTGCTCTGCACCCTGGGTCCCCTCGAGGGCTCTGGCTGCTACCTGACACCCTCTGTGTCTTTCTGAAGCAGCCGGGCCAGGCTCAAGCAGCCCCACCCTCCCCAGCCAGCTGGGGGCCCCTGGGGAGGTGCAGGGTCTCCATCAAAGCTGCTTTCTCTCTGCATGCATTTCTGCTTTGCTGGGCTCAGCTAACTCGTCTTCATCCCGCAGGACTCAGCTCTGTGAGCACCTCCCCGGGCTCCTGTATGGCCTCATCGTCAAGCTCCACATCAGGGCTTGTGGAAGCCCCCAGATCCTGTTCTGTCACCCTCCTTCCAACTGCAGGCCTGGCTGGCTGGCGGGATTCCCAGTCTTGGGACCCAGGAATGAATGAATCTGCCTGGTCCCACTTTGCCATCAGATTCTTGTCCTTCTCGGACATCTGGAATTCCCTTTCTGGGAGATCCTGGCTGGGAGGGATGATGTGTGTGTGTGGGGGGGGGCGTGGGGGGATCACATTTTCAGGCTTCAGGCAGATGGGAGTCAGCAACAGGATTAGTGGAAGGGTTCAGAAGGATCCAAGGTCTGAAGGTGATCGGGGAACTCCTGGTTGTATTGGGTGCTCGGGAAGTGTTCCTGGGAGAGGAGACCTAGTGTCAATGGTCCTCTGGCAGAGCTGCCATCTTGGCAGGGGTGGGGGTAGGGAGATAACCAGAGGAGGCCCTGTGAGAAAAAGAAGGCCCCTGGGAACGAGGGAGAGACTGGGAGGGGAGGGCTGACAAGCCTGGATTCCTGCCCCAGACTGAAGACTCGTAACCCAGTCTGGTTATTCCTGTTCTGGAAACTGCACAGCAAGGGTAATTTCCCTGGCCTGGGTCAGGGTGCCAGTTGGGCAGCATTGTGTGTGTGTGTGTGTGTGTGTGTGTGTGTGTGTGTATGCAATTTCCCTGGCTTGGGTCAGGGTGCTAGTTGGGCAGCATTGTGTGTATGTGTGTGCCCATGAGTGCATGTGTGAGCTTGTGAATTAAGTGCTCATGGGTGTGTGCATGCGTACATATATGTGTGTTTGTGCACATGTGTGTGATCATGTGACTACAGTTTATAGAAACAGGAAATTCAGGATTGCTATTAGCGCCACTTTGAACGCTGTGTCCTTTTCCACCTGGTTTCCTAGAAAGGAAGAGGCTGGCCTGGGGGAGGAAGGGGCGTCTGCATCCCTTATACCTCCTCTGGCTGCATTGGAGACCCAGGGAGGCTGAGCCTGGGCAGGGGCTAGCACGGGGGCAGGCTCACAGTGTGTCAGCTCTGCCCACTGCTGCGTCTCGCTGGGCCCCCCTGTGCAGCTCACCCTGCACTAAAGGGCAACATGGATGGAGGGGGACCTGAGAAAGGAGGAGACAGCAGGGTGTGAGGGGTGGGGGGCCTGTGGGATCTGGAGCCTGGAAGGTTCTGGGACTTGGGCACTGGGCCTCCAGTGCTGGCTGGTTAAGGAAGTGGCAGCAGCGGCAATGGTACAGATGCTTCCTTGGCAGCTGAGGAAAATGAGGCCTGAGGAGCTGAGGGACGGGGCCAGCTCCAGGGCCCTGGGTAGCCTGGCCCCCTGGGGTTCCTTGGGGTGGCCCGCAGGGACTGGGATATTTGTACTCTGAATTCTAGGACCTGCGCCAGAAGGGGAGCTCTGGCCTCCCGCCTTTGCTGCCGAAAGGGGGTTCTGGAGTCACTCTGCCCGTGGGTCTGGCTTCCGTGGCTCTGAGGAGGGACACAGACCACCCCTCCCGGGCCTGGGGACCAAGGCTGCTCCGTGCCTTTCAGCCTTGATCTGTGGGTCTCCCTCCGCTCTGAAGACTTGGTCATGTCACTCTGAGAGGAGGCTGCTTCCTGCAGGCAAAGTGGGGGTGTGTGTGTCACTGAGTAGACTGTTGGGCCTGTGTCCCCTCTCCCTGGGGTACACCGCCCTGGAGCTCGAGGACCCGCAGAAACCTGTCCTCACTCCTCTGAGTTCTGGTGAAAAGTCACGACTCCCCCCGCCTCCTCTTCCAGAGACCCTTTCCTGGGGCTCCTGACCCTTGACCACAGGGCCACTGGCCCCTGGGGGTGGTGGCCCCTGGGGGTGGTGAGCAGACCCGGGAGGGGAAGCCGGGAGAACAGTCCACACTGCACAAAGTGCCCAGCACTGATTTCCCCCTTAGCTTGTTCCACTTTTAAAAATAGCTAATGAGGAAATTAATTTTGTCACCCAGATGTATTCAGTAAAAACATGTCAGGGTAAGATAATTAACCTCTGCACTGATAAATCCTTTCCAATTAGGGAAGTTAATATTTGTTGACGTGGAGATGTTCATTTGGGGAGAAGGGGGGTTCTCAAAAACACAGGTCCCTTTAGAGAGAAAGAGAGTGGCGGCGGGTAGGGGGTGAGAGAGAGGTGAAGGTGGATGGAGAGAAAGATAGAGGAGAAAGAGACAGGAAGAGGGAGAGGCACAGAGGGAGGGAGAGAGAGGGAGAGAGATGAGAGAGATGAGAGGGGGAGAGAAGTGCAGAAAGGGAAGGGTAAGGACTGACTGGGAGGAAGAGGGAGAGATGGAGAGAGAGCCAGAGGGAGGGAGAGAGAAAGGGGTGAGAGATGGAGGAAGGGAGGAAGGTTTGGGACTGGGAGAGAGAAGGGGGGGGGGAAACTACTGAAGAGAAAGCAGAAGAAGGCAGAGGGTGGCGAGTATACCATTAGAAGGAACCTGGCTGTAGTATTTCCTGAGAATTCCCGATCGTCCTAGGAATTTGCCAGCAGTAGTTCTGGAGGCAGGAGAAATTTGTCTTCTCCTCATGCTCCTGGCTGTTCTCTCTAGGCTCCAGTGAAGTGGCTGACCTGCAGCCTGGGGGTCCCTGAACATTTTCCTTTTCCTCCTGCTCCTCAGGAGTGTCCCAGAATCCTGACAGGAGGATTCATGGACCCCTGCACACATCTCCTTCTCCCCTCCTGCCCCTCCTTGTGTCCTCTCCCCCTGCAGCCTTAGAGAGGCTGGTCTCTGCTGGGGTGGCCTAGGGGCTCTTTCACCTCAAGGACGGCAGTTCTTTTTTATTTTTTAATTTTTTGCTTTTTGGGTCACACCTGGCAATGCACAGGGATCACTCCTGGCCGTGCTCGGGGGACCATATGGGATGCTGGGAATCAAACCCACATTGGCCATGTGCAAGGCAAACACCCTACCCGCTGTGCCATAGCTCCAGCCCCAAGGACGGCAGTTCTTACGTCAGTGCAGATGGGGGCCAGGGAGGGCCCTGGCAGGCTGGTTCCCCAATGGTCAGGGGCAAATGAAGAATGCCCAGCACAGCCAGACCCCGCTGCCCCATCTGAGGAGCACCAGCTCTGGAAACACCTTGCAGCTGGGTGCTCCTGGCATGTGAGACATAGCAGAAACCTTGAGAGAGACTTGGCTTTGGAGAAAGCAGGTAGAATAGCTGAGTTGCTGGGTGACCTCTGGGTTCATCATCTCTAAGTCCCGGGGCAACTGCTGCTTGGAGGTGCCAAAAGCGAAATACCAGGCCCGAGAGAGACTCGGCCACCACACCCATCCAAGATATCGCTCTGCCCTCAACTGTCCTCTGTATTCCTTTCTCTGCGTTGTGTGAGATGCCAACTTCCTGTCTTCGTGTGTTCATCATGCAAGTCTCATGTAAACGATAGATTCTGGGAAGCAGAGGACAAGAGGAGCACGAGGACTGGTACATTCTGTTCAGGCATCTCCGGACGGGGAAGCAGAGAGGAAACGAGAGACTCAGGGTACTGTGTTTCTCTCCAGAAAACCAGGGGCTGCAGCAATCCGCAATTGCCGGGCCTTCATTCTGGAAACTGAAGAGGCATCGAAGGCCGTTTGATGTGGGAACCCCTAAAAGGTGATATGCGGGAGCATGACAAGGACAGGGCTACTGTCTTGTTTGGAAAAAATATCCTGTGGTCCCAGTTTGTCTCCGGACACTTTGGGCACAGACCTGAAGAGAACAAGATAGAGATATCTAAAGCTGGATTTCTGATGAGTGGTTTTAACTAATCTAATCTCCGCAAGCAGAACGCCGAGCTTGCAGATGGCAGGGAGGAGATAGATGTCACCTATCTTGAGTTCAGTTAGGCCGTTGGTGCTCTGCACTGCATGACATTCCCCCCACACCCTCATAGCAGGAAGCGGGGGGATGTTCATCTGAAGCTCTGGGTGCTGAGTGGGGTGAACCAGAGTCTCTGACTGCCCACTCACATGGGAATGTCCTTGCAGGCCCATGGACTTAAGGTCCAGGCCACCATGTGGGAGACTTGTTACATCTTGCAGAGGACCCCTGTGGGGTGGGGTGGGTAGTGGGCTGGCGAGAGAGGCTCTGAATTCATACTTGGCTGGCGGAAGTGGAATCAAAGAGCTGAAAGGAGTCAGCTCGAGGCGGGAACAGGGCTAGGGTGTGAGAGAGGGCCATGCAGGGGCACCCCTGGGTCCGGG
This sequence comes from Sorex araneus, assembly GCF_027595985.1. Lineage (NCBI taxonomy): Eukaryota > Metazoa > Chordata > Mammalia > Eulipotyphla > Soricidae > Sorex > Sorex araneus. The sequence continues at coordinate 344,085,750 of NC_073313.1, read as the reverse complement.
GGCCCTCAGAGCAAGCCTCTTCTTTGCAGGGCACTGAGCTGGGGCTAGACCCCCTCAAGCTATCGGCCCGAGCCGGGTGCTGGTCTGGGACAAAAGGCAGAGCCGGTATCCAGGGCTGTCCGCTTCCTTCAGCAAGATCTCTCTACCTCCACCCTCTCCTTGGCTTCCCACATGCTTCCCAGCCCCGCCACTCCCTTCTCTGAGATTAGTAAGGGCTGGGAAACCAGAAGCCGGAGACCGTTTGACTGTGGGTCGAGTGTTATGTGTATGGGAACAGCGGCACTTGCACTCCAGGCCTGCCCAGGTCTCTGTCTCTCTTCTGCTCTGGATGCAACAGGCTCAAACTACAGCAGTGCCAAGGGCTGGGTTTGGGATAAACCTGAAAAGGTCCAGGTCCAGGATGCTAGTGAGAAACTGCCATTGCTCTTTTTTTTCTTTTTTCTCCAGGTGGGGTGGGTCACACCCAGTGGTGCTCAGGGGCTATTCCTGGTTCTGCACTTAGGAGCGACCCCTGGTGCTGCTCAGCAGGGGGTGAGTAGTACCTGAGATGGAGCCAGAGCCGGCAGCATGCAAGGCAAGCGCCGTAAACCCTGTACTCCCTCTGCAGCTCACACAGCTGCCTCATAACAGGGATCTAGCCTGAAGGACGAGACCTAGACCTCCTGCTGGGAGCCCCCTGGGTGTGGGTTCCAACCACGGAGCCAGTTCAACCTTAGGTCATCCACTTGGGTATCCACACACCAGTTTCTACCCTGGGATCCCAGGAACTGTGTGTGAGCAATGCGGTAGTTCAAAAGGATTGCATGAAAGCATTCCTCTGAAGACATGTTTGCACACAGACACACTCTGGGGCCAGGAGGCTGTTGGCATGTTCCTGGGTGCTCTGCTCCTCTCCTGGGCTCACTCGCTTCTTCCTGAACCTTCCTGAAGTCAGACCAGGACCACTACTGGCCTGGGTTAAACTGCCAGGAGCTCAGGGCATAGATGAACTCCCAGTGAAGACTGTCTTGTGAACTGATTCTTGTCCCGTGATTTTTCTTGCTCTTGGCAGGCCTGGATGGGACCAGGAAGGGAAGTAGTGGGAGAGAAGGGCAGAGAAAGTGAGTCTGAGTCTGAGTCCCAGACCAACTCCTCCTCCCACTGAACTCACCCAAGGTGTTGGTGCAGATTAAATTGGATCTGGTGGTTCACAACATGCGGTCCCCATGGAGATTGATTCCACTTACTCCCACCCCAAGTAATCAATTTACCAGGCCCCTGTTTAGGGGGTCCTGGGGGTCCAGGGGATTTCTGGCTGTCATGGCTGCTCCTCTACCTCCAAACCATCACACACCCCTCTGGGCTGTCGCCTCTCACTGGTATGAGTGCTATGGATAGTATCCTTCTGTTCCCAACTCTGCTGCTCCCCAAGAACAGCTTTTGTTGTAGTAAAGGGTTAATTAGCAGCCCCAAGGGGCAGCAGGGTGGTAACAAGAAGGGGGAAAAGTGGGGAAGTGACAGAGGTTTAAGAAATCTCCCAGGGCTTTGGCAGCTGGCGAACCCAGTTCCTGATTCCCCTGCTGAGATAGTGCCCGCAAGCTTTGCCCTTTGGCTCCCTTCCACCCCGCCTGAGACTGGGACCCCTGACTCAGCTCCTTCCAAAGGGGTGACCGTGGTCAGAGGTCATCTGATTTTCCCAGCTAGTCTGCCCTGGATGCTCATGACCAGCGAGAGGAGAGAAGAGGCGGCCTAAATGCACGGGGGCAGAGGCGCAGTGGCCCAGATACAGGAAAGCACGAGCTCTGCCCTCCCCAGTAGACGATGGGGAAGCCCCTGAATCCCGCCCCCTCATGCCCCCAGCATGTGACCTGGACAAAGTTCTTCATCTCCCAGTTTTTCAGTTCGTTATCTACAAAGGGGGCCAGAAGAGCACCCAGCAATGCTTAAGTTCACTAGGGCTTCCAGGACACACTAGCACCAAGGGAAGCCAAACCATGATGGCGTGGTGTGTGTATAAAGGTGTGTGTGTGTGTGTGTGTGTGTGTGTGTGCGTGCATGTGTAAGAGAGAGGGAGAGAGACAGACAGACAGTGAGACAGAGAGAGACAGAGAGACAGAGAGAGACAGAGAAGTGTAAAGCACAGGCAGAACCATGGTTTACACTTGGTAGACTCCCAGCACCACCTGGATTCGAATAGACACTCCCACAATCCTGTTGTTGATGCAAACTACATTCTACAGACATTTGCTAGCATCTTCTCCCCAGACATGTCACCATTCCCCTTTCCAGGGAAGATTCTGGGCTTCTGAAAGGCTAAACACCTTTATAAGGGGACATGGTGGAAAGATCAGGATTCAAATCCAGGTCTGTTAATATTCTTGGAATAACTGCAAGTTATTCTTTTAAGCACCAAGCCCACTATAATAAATAACAAGGTTTTGGATGAAGCATTCGAAAGCATATTGTGTGCCGCCCTGTCTTCAGAGCAGCACACTCTCTTGGAAATGCCTGAACCATTTTTTTTCTTTTTTAAAATGACCAAGCATGATCTTCTGAACAGCAGGTCTGTGCTGCATTGTATGGGCAGTGCCCTCAGGGTGCCCATCTGGATGGCTGATATTGGCATTACCATGTGTCATCCTTTGCTTCTGGCTGATCCTAGATGCCATCCCCACCATCCACTCAGGGCTACCCCCTTCCCACTCCCATTCTGGACTGGACATCTGAAGACCAGATTTATTAGCCTGGGAAAGAAGTAATCTGAATAAATGCTGAGGGCCAGAAGTGCATCTGGACCCTGTCTGCGGCTCTGAGCTGCTCCCTGAAGGCTTAGCCCTGACCCAGGGATTTTCACTCCAATGGCTGGGCCAGGGTCCTTATATTCCTCTCACCCACATCCCACACCCTGAACTTGCCCCCCTCAGTGGCCCTTCCTTCATGCTGACTGGCCTTCTACCCCTGAAGTCAAGGCCACTCGGCTACTAGGATGGAGCTCTGGTGTTCCTGCTGAGATCTACGCTGAGATCTACGCCCTCTTCTGGATCCTTCCTCTGTGTTGTCAACCTACCCATTGTTTTATTACCCTTGTCTTGGACTAGGCTGGCCTTTGAGGCAGGCTGTGGCTGAGGGAGTCAACCTGGGGCACAGAGTTATCACCGGCCCCTCTGTGGACTTCACTGGGCTCACGGTTTCTTACTGTGGACTCAGAACTGCCTCAGGCAGCTCGCTGCAATGCCCTGTGTCCCTTCCAGTGCTTGCATCTGTAGGTCAGGGCTCAGGGCCTTGCTTTCAGCGGCTGCTCTGAAGGGGAGCACCCACACTTGAGCCTGGGTTTATCGCAAGATTCACTTCTGTATGTACGTGCGGGCAGGGGCAGTAGGGCAGGGGGGCTGGCGTTTCTCATGGGGAACTTGACCTTCAGAGCAGTGTGAGTTTAACAAGATTTCATCCCTGAGCTGTACTGAGAATCTGATCTATTCTTCTAAAAGCCCCTCTCCACACTGAAGAGACTTGAGCTTGTCAATCCTTAAGGCATCGTCACTAAAATACAGGGTCTGAGCCAGTAGTTCTGAGGTGAGACTTGCGATTCTGCATTTCCAGCAAGATTTAAGCAACTGTCTGTACTGCTTTGAGAGTAAGTGACTAGAACACAGTGTCTCAGGAGTTTGGTAGCAGAACATGTTTAGGTTTTTAAAAAATATGAACTCCCCAGGTTGGGGAGGTAGCCTGGAGAGCAGGTTCTCATGTTTTGCAAGCGCAGGCATCTGAGTTGGGATCTGAAATTTCACCATCCCATTGGTCCCTCTGGGATGGCCCCAGCACTACCTGGCTGAGCACGAGGTTGACTGGCCCAGATGGTTGAATTATTACTATAAGAGGCCCCTGGTTCCCTGAGCATTGCTTGGGAGTTCCCCGAAACCAAATTATTGTAACTTCCAAAAGAATTATATTTATTGCCAATTACCGTATAAGAAATGTGATTGACACATTTTAAAATTATTTAACTCATTAAAACCACACAACGCATGCATTACTTATTGCCTTAAAAATTTTTTTTTTTTATAAAAACCAACCACACTTAATAGAGTCCTACAAAATGAATGGAAGTAATTTATATTCCTGCATTTTTTGGGTTCACACTCAGGGGTTACTCCTGGCTCTGTACTCAGGAATTACTCCTGGTGGTGTTTGGGGGGAGCCCATATCGTTTGTCGTGGATAGAACTCAGGTCAGCTGTATGCTAGGCAAATGCCCTACCCGCTGCACTATCGCTATGGCCCCCTCCTACGTTCTTTTTTTTTTCCTAGTTTTTTGGGTTACACAGGGGTTACTCCTGGCTCTGCACTCAGGAATTACCCCTGGCGGTGCTCAGGGGACCGTATGAGATGTTCAGAATCAAACCTGGGTTGGCCGAATGCAAGGCAAATGCCCTACCTGCTGTGCTATTGCTCTTGTCCCAGCCTCCTGCAGTTTTTAAACACCAGACTTAATAGAAGATGCAGTATACCCTGCTTGCTTCTGTACTTAATCTGTTGCAATCTGCTGTCTTGGGTGAGGTATATGAACAACAACTCTCCACCATACCCCCCCCAACTTCACACAGATGGGATCAGAACTCCAGTGGACTTTACAGGTAATTGTGTGACACTAAAATACAGTGCTTTCTTAAAAAAAATTATCATTGTCCACCACCCCCTTTGTCATGGTAACAACATCTGAGCTCCAACACATGCTCTGTTGTGGTGGTCACAGATTTTTGGTGGGGTGCCTAGGGGCAGGTGGTGTTGTGCATCAGGTTATGGTGCTCATACCCTTGACCGAGGTGTTCACTGGGGAGACACCCTCCTCTAGTTGTAATGCCTGCATATTTTTCAGGAATTACACCTGTTAGCTTTGGTGTTTCTACATATGTTGGCTGCAGTGCTTGCCAGGGTCTTACGCTTGAAGTGATGTGTTTACACCACCTGACTATAGTATGATCATGACTCTTGTGGCACTGGGGATCACAGAGAGCAGAGTTACTAAGATTCTACTCTACACACGCAGGTGGCACTGGAATCAGATTCATTGACTCAGGCCTGCAGGTGAGCATTTTAGCCATTGCAGCATCTCTCAGTCCCATTAGGTCGTTTTTGCAAAATACCGATCTATTGACTTTCAGATGCCGGCATGTTTCATTATACAACACACACAAACAGGCATCATTAATTCACTCTCTATCCTATTTGAAAACCCTTGGGAGGATCTTAAACATGTGGTGTTACATGTTCTCCAAAATTCTAAAATTTGTTTAAGATCTCAGATATTTTCATTGACAATACATTTTCTTACTTATTTTCCTTGAACTAATAGTCATTTGTTCATTGTCAGGAGGATGTCTACCAAATGTCTGTTTGAAAAGCTATTGTACCAACCCTCAAGAACACATGGTGCTTCATGAACCTCAGTGCTAGTGTAGCTTGTAACAGTCATCTAAGTGCTTTTCTTTCAGAAAATTCTCAGTTCAGTGCATAGAGAAACGCACTAACATGTCCATCTCTTTTGTCACAGAGTGGATGTAACTCTTGGATAACACAGGCTTGAACTGTTTGAGGTCATTCTGTGGACTCTTCTGGTAAATTTATTGATTATAGTAGGCCATCATAAAGTAATTATATTGTAGTTTCGGGTGCTGGAGTGATAGCACAGCGGTTAGGCCTTTGCCTTTCACATGACTGACCCTAGTTCAATTCCTCCACCCCTCTCGGAGAGCCTGGCAAGCTACTGAAAGTATCAAGCCCGCGAGGCAGAGCCTGGCAAGTTACCCGTGCGTATTGGATATGCCAAAAACAGTAACAATAAGTGTCTCAATGAGAGATGTTACTGGTGCCCGCTCGAACAAATTGTAGTTTCTTTGTTTTCAGCTGTTCTTATAAGTTCAGGATTATTAGCACTGTAGCACTGTCCTCCCATTGTTCATCGATTTGCTTGAGCGGGCACCAGTAACGTCTCCATTGTGAGACTTGTTATTACTGGTTTTGGCATATCGAGTACGCCACGGGGATCTTGCAAGGTTCTGCTATGCGAGGATTAATTATACTTGCAAATAAATATTTTTCACATTAATCTTTCATTTTTGAGGTCCATGTTAGCTATACATACAATGTTAGCATCTTTGTTATACTTGTAAATATAAGAATTATATACTTATAAATAAATATTTTACACATTACATTTTCATTTTTGATATATATATTAGTTATATGTAGACTCTATAGAATTTTGAATCATATCAGGTAAATACTGATGTAGGTGCTGACAGATGGAAAATTTTTCTTATAAACAGTTGTTAAAAACTTACAATGTCAAGAAATACAATATTGTGCTATGTATTTTCTTTTCCTTGTGATTTTCTTCAAAAATTAATATTTTCTTTTCTCTATCTTTCTATAGGATAAGATGCAGTGTATTTTATATCTAACAATATACAAAGTATGCATCAAATTTGAATCTGTGATTTTCTTATCTGATTATTTATTTTTTGAGTTTTGGGCCACACCGAGCTGTACTCAGAGCTTACTTCCAGCTCCGTACTTAGGGTTCACTCCTGGTGGTGCTCAGGGGACCATGTGTGGTGCCAGGGATTGAATTAGAGCCAGCCACATGCAAGGCAAGTGCCTTATCCCCTATTCTATCTCTCTGCCCCCTAAATTTGTTCTTACATTAAACAAATTAGTCTAAAAATGTTTTGTTTTGTTTCTCAGGGGATGGTGGTTTAGAGTCACATCTGAAGATGCTCAGGAGATATTCCTGTATCTGTGCTCAGGAGGGACCCCTGGCCATGCTTGGGGGCACCATACATCATGCTGGGATTCAAACTGGGATTGGCTGCATGCAAGGCAAGCACCTTACCTCTTGTACTGTCTCTCCAGACTGTGATTGTGCTTTTTGTTTTGGATGTGCCATATAAATATATTGATTGAAATTAGCAGAGAAATACAACTCATCTCTGTGGAGCCCAGAAGAGTCACAGTGGCCCTTGTCCCAGGGACGGCAATATCCTCACTGCCTGTGCTGCCATTTGAACCTAGTCCTTGTTTCTTTCTGCCTCTCTGAATTTCCTTTTTTTCCTGTCGCTGCCCTCCCCTTCACCATTATCTGTATAGTATCCCTGCCTATTTTATTCTTTTGGCAGAAAGTAGCCAAGTTCATCAAGCTCTGTATGCATGCCAGACTCTGTCCTAGGAATTTTATACACATCCTTCTGTTGGGAGTTCATGGCTCCCCAGTGAGATAGATATGATTTTATTGTCCCCATTTTGCAACTGAGAAAACTGGAACATAGAGGCATAAGGGACAGGTCATAAGGGAAAAAGCAAGGCACCAGAAGTTCAGGCATAGTTTTTAGAGATCACAGCCACAGGAAGCAGTCAGAATAACTGGAAAGGATGAGTATTTACACACACACACACACACACACACACACACACACACACACACCCCACACCCCACACACATTCATCAGGGCTGGAGAGATATTATAGGCGTTAGGGACCATGCCTCAAATGTGGTCAGCTCCTGGCACCACATGGTTCCATGATTATCATTGGGTGCAATCCTGGAGGTCCTTGGGCACTTGGTGTCACCATGGAGGTCACTGAGCACCATTGGGGTGGCCCAGGAAATCGTCAACTTCACAGGACTTGAGCAGCACTTAATCTTTGGGCCCTAGCTTAAACTGCCAGACTTGTTGGCCAATAATTAACGGACCTCCGGTGCATTTGAGCACCACTCTGGGAGGTTCCCCGTCAAATGTGTGTGTGTGTGTGTGTTGTGCATGTGTGTATGTGTGTGTGCATGTGCATGTATGGTATGGTATTGGGTCACACTAGCTAGCGGTGCTGAAGGAGCAGGGGCTGAATTCTTGAAACCAGTACATCTGGCAACAGACCTGCGGAGCACAAGAGACAAGGTGGGATTTTAAGTGGCAAAGTGCATGTTTCAGGAGTGCGTTGGAGAAAATTTACTCTAAGTGCAGGTTGCAGGATGGGCTTGGGGAGAGGACAGGATCTCAGTTAGGCAGCCGCAGCAGAAAGCCGGGAGAGACCAGATGGCTGGCGTGTCAGGTGGCTGTGTGGACGTTTCAGTTACCTGAGATGAAGGAAGTAGAATCTCTAGGAACAAAGAACACACCGGACGTGGGGGTTGTCCAGCTTTATGCTTGGTTTTTAATTAGCTGAATGCTTGGCTGTGTACTGAGACCCATCCCTAGGATGGAGAGCACAGGGTGGGAGAAAGGGGGGTGGCTTGGGACTTAGGACTTTGAACCCAAGTCTCCGAGATGCAAAGTTCCTGGTTCTCCCCCTGACTGTCCTAAAACTAAAGGAGTGGAAGTGAGTTCCCTATCCTTGGAGGTGTTCAAGTCTAATCAGATGAACCTCTAAGTGGTGGCTGTAGATGTTTAGAGCATTTTCTATCTTGAGAAGTGGGCACAAGATTTTTATTAATCTTCACTGTTACTGTCATCCCACTGTTCATCGAGTTGCTTGAGCGGGCACCAGTAATGTCTCTTGTGAGACTTGTTGTTACTGTTTTTGCCATATCGAATACACCATGGGGAGCTTTCCAGGCTCTGCTGTGTGGGCAGGATACTCTCAGTAGCTTGCCAGGCATTCCAAGACGGACGGAGGAATAGAACCCAGGTTGGCCTTGTGCAAGGCAAATGCCCTACTCACTGTGCTATCACTCCAGTCCAATAATCTTAGGGTATCATTATAAATGAATAAATATGAGGGGTGGGTAAGGACCTTAACCAAAAGAAAGTACTTCTAAGAGTTCCAGAGGCTGAAACCCTGGTCACAGTGTGGCAGAGCTGGGTTCCACTGAGACGTTGTCTCTTCCTATGTCTCCACATGCCTGTTCTACACAGGTGGGGGTGAGGGGGTGGAGGTGAGAGGAGGGAGAAGGGAGAGAGACACAGAGAGAAAGGGACAGAGAGAGATAGAGAGAGAAAGGAATAGAGAGGGAAAGAGGCAGAGAGAGAAGGGGGAGATGGAGAGACAGGAAGAGAAAGGGAGAGAGAGAGACAAACAGAGGGAGATAGAGATAGCCAGAGACAGAAAGAGAAGGAGGGAGAGAGAGAATGAGAGAGAGACAAGAGAGAGAGACAGAAGGAGACAGAGAGTGAGAGAGAGAAAACAGACAGAGATACAGAGACAGAGATAGCCTACTTGCTCTTCTACCCATCCAGTTGGAGTTTCGCTCTCCAGACACTCGGACTCATTTAATCTGAATTACCTCCTCTATCTCCTCACAGTCACACCGGGACTTCCAGCTTCCATATAGGAATTTTCAGGTGACACAGAGGATTAGTCAGCCCAGGAGTTCCTCCTGGTGGCTCACTCCATGGAGGCTTCCTGGAGGAAGGGGAGGAACCATTAAGGGGCAGCCTGGGAAGTGACTGGACCTGATCACACCAATTGGGAGTCTAGAAAGTACGAGTTGACCAGACTGGCCATGTGCAAACTGGCGTTAGCCTTAGCCAACCAGTATTTCTTCATCCTGTGAAGTCACTTTGGAGCTGACAAGCTGTTTTTCAGCTCCTTGTCATTGTCACCCGATGCATCTAATTAGTCCTGCTCTCCAGCTGACAAATATCAGCCCCTCTGACTAAGCGATGGTATCCCCCTAAGTGCTTCCCTCTGGCAAAGCTAAATATTCATTATCTCTTTTTATTTCAGGACTATTCATCGGTGCCAATGTCACCACCTCGTGGCATGAGAAGTCAGCACCAGGAGAGAGAGAGCGGAAAGTGGTAGCAACCTGGCCCAAAGACCAGGGAGAGTCCAGGGCCAGGAGAGGCAGGACCTGTGTGTGGCAGAGGTGGAACGGCAAGATCCAGGGTGCTCTGGTGAGAGAGGGTCCTCCTGGAGACCCAGAGAGGAGCGAGTTCAGATGCCTCTATTCGAAAAGGCGCCCGTGTGTTTTGGCTTCGAGCACTTGGATAAGCATCCTCAGTAGGTGACAAGAGCAGCAGGGAGTAAGAGGGGGGGATGAGACTGCCCCACACCCAGACCAGACAACTTCTCCTTGGAGGCTGGTGAGTTTGTGGTCACGTGTGTGTCCGAGTCAGGGTGGGTACTGGGTAGGCATTTTGCCCCTGGGGGTCATCCCTGTTCTGGAAGAGTTGGAGGAAGATGCACCTGAGTAAAAAGTGTTAGGGACTGAGGGGGCCTAAGGGACTGCTCTTTGATGGGGGGGGCAGCTTCCTGCGTGGGCCCCAACTTGGAAAGAGCATCCCTCTGGAAGGCGGCCGAGGTGGCGCTTGCTAGTGTGAGGCCTGGAGCTTCCGACCTGGCGGGTCCACGCTCCTCCCAGCGCTCTAATTACTGCCCAGCGATGCAGCAGGGCTGCAATTATACCATGAGGTCATCTTAATTAGAATGACATAAAATCATGTCTAATTAGGCATCATCTCATCTCTTAGGGGCTTCTCATTGATTCAGATGAAAAGTCTTTCAGCTTCTTGAGAGCCAATTTGGTCAAATTCTCAGTCCGCTCGCTCTGTGTCTCTGTATCTCTGTCTCTCTCGCCGCCCCCCCAGCCCCCCGGCAGTTTCCCCCTGAGTGCTCAGGTCTCTGTGCTGATACTCTGGCGGAGGAAAGGCAGGGGTGGACGTGGTCACAGAGGATTGGGGAGGTGTTCGGGTGCAGGGCCAGCCTCCCCTCACCCACTGTGGCCCTATTCCCGGCAGAGAGTGTCAGGATGAAACACCGTCATGCTGATCCTCGGACTAAAACTCTTCACAACCTTGAAATAGCCCCTGAGACCCCCTCATCTTTCTCTCTCATCTGTGCTTTCTTCGCCTGTGAAAGGTAGCTACTGGGTAAGTGGAGGTTGGAGAGGGAAGCCGAGATGGCGCAACGGTTCTTAGAATCTCTAGAAAAGTCCTCGTTCCCAAAGAAGGTCCCTGCGGCTCACAGCAAATAGTAATGTTTCCTCCTGACTTGGAGCTAGAGATTCTCCAAGTTTCTAAAGCTGCCGGAGAGATAACTTCCTAGGCGGGCTGCAGGTTATTTTGGCTGGAGGTCTGGGTTCAATTCCTGACTCAGGGAACCCCCAGGCATGCCCCTTCCTCAAAACAATTAAAAAAGAACTTCCAACGGTGAATGACCTCGAGTTCTCCACTTGATCAGGTTGCTACTCTTTCTGAGGGTCCTGGTGGCATCCTTTAGAGCCTGGTGCCCACAGAAGACCCAGTCCTTTGTAGGCATTTCGGGGAATCTGGCACCTCACTTCCCACCTGGCTGCCATCTTGGGCCTTTTCCCACTGGGCTCTGTTGGTCTCCTTCTCCAGCTCTCTGAAGGACAGGGCCTTGCCTGCGTTTCCTGAAGCTGCTGCGTTCAGTGGCTTCACTGAGGCTGAGGACGAGGCCAGTGGAAAGGGGAACTCAACAGTCAGGCCTGTTCCTGCATCCCCGTCAGCCTTTCCAGAGGTTCTGTCTTCCTGGTGGACTCAGGGCTGGCTCCTCCCCCAAACAAGAGTGACTTCCCAACCACCCCACACCTCACTCCAGGTCCCCGACTATACACTCAAAACTGTCCTTCACAAGTCACGCTGAAGAATATGCATTTGGGGTATTTCACCTTGTAGGGCTTCCCCAAATAATGGGGGGAAGTACTGGCCTCACAGCTGCATAAAGAGACCTTTCCAGAGGACAGATGCAAAAATGGGCGTATTTACCGGCCAGATGCTGAAACCCAGGGCCGCCTGCGGTGTTCGGTCCCTGGGCAGAGCCAGGCACTCTCCTTTTTCAGTGTCTCTTCCATAAATGTTTTCAATTGCGGCCAAAGAAAGCACAGAACAGAGAACTGACTGACTGCCCTTTCCATGTGTTGTTCAAAGGCGTTGAGTTTCTCTTCCATAATGCTTCAAACCCTGTGGCTATTACCCCTGACTGGCCTACCTTTTTCTGTGCACAAAAGAATAAACTTTGCTGTGTTAATGTGATGGAATCTGTGCTCTCAACCAGAGCACTCTGACTCCTGTGTGCGTGCGTGTGTGCGAGCGTGTGTGCGTGCGTGTGTGCATGTGTGTGTGTGTGTGTGTGTGTGTGTTTCCATCTTCTTGGAGATTCTTCTGGAATCTTCGAGGACTCTGCCTCTGAGGCTCTGGATTCTGTGGAGGTCTGATGTTGGCCCTTGTGACTCCAGACCAGCATCTCGCTGCTGTGAACATATGGAGTGAGACTCCCCCCTCCATATGAGTGGGGTGAGGAGACAGGAAGGAGAATGGTGGCCATCCTTCTACGCCCTGTTTCCTGGCTCCCAGGAGCTGCCCTCAGGTGGTCCCTAGCATCTTCTTAGCCAAGCAGAAAGTAGTGAACAGGCCAAATCCTGTTAGTATAGATGAAAAAAAAAAAAGTCACTCCAGCAAGAGAATCTGGGTGAAAAGGGCCGGCTTGAGGCTGATCACTGACCTCCTGCTTCGTAAAATCGATACGGACTATCCATTTCCCCTTTGTGCCTTCGCTTCATAGGAAAGTCCCCACAGGTGTGAGCTGAGACTTACAAAGAAGGTTGGGAGATAGCAGCCCTGGAAAAATAATTCCACCTATAAACACCTGTGTTAACAAGTGCTGTATTTGTACAGCTATTTTCTTTTTCAAATACTGTTTACACACACCTATTCTCTTACCCCGCTCAGGTGTGTGTTGCATGGCATCCGGGGACCCGCTGGCTTGGGGCCAGCCTGCCCTGTTAGAAATGCCTCTCTGCTCTGTCCAGCAGTGTGGGGGCTCAGGGGTCCGCTGCTTCCTGGGGGCTCAGAGGTTGCTTCTGCCCTCCTGGAGTGACCACCGGGCACTCTGCCAGTTTCCGATGCGCATCAGGGCTGAGACCTCAGTGTAACAGGCAGGGCTGACTCAGAGGCCCCAGAGGGGACAGTGACCCCAGCTGGGTGAAAGGGGACACCTGTTCCTTTCCTAGCTGGCCCAGGTCACTTTGCATTTTCACACCAACAGGAAATTTGAACCCTCATAGCCACCTGATTCCAACAGCAGTGGTGCTAGGACACAGGGAAGGGGCAATGCCAAGGAACCAACAATGAAACCTTCAGAGAGAGCCGCGGTAGGGGTGCAATTCCTTCCCGTGGTGCTCTTTTCAGTATCCACAGTGTCTAGAACAACCCTTGTGTGTTCCACAATTCTCTCTGAGGCCCTCTGGATGAATTTGTGTGAGTGGCCTTATCTCCACCTGCACAGAGGAGCTCCTGATACCTTTGGAATGTTCGAGGCTGACTCCAGGTCCAGTGAATCTTATGCACTTGACCAAGGTAGGGCGTGGGCTCCAGCACATGTTCTGTTTCGAATGTCCAACTTGAGGTCAGCTAAGAACAATCCCTCAAGGTAGAAGAGCGAGGCGCCTCTGCCTACTTATTTATTATAAACCTTCTCACTGGAATAACAGTACCTGTACGGGAAAGTTGCAGATGTCAGCACAGAGAGTTCCAGAATCTCTTCCCTCCCCCTTTTTGCTAATAGCTGGCATAAGGACAGTGCATTTGCCTGAACTGAGGTCCTAGCTTGGTCCATCATTAACCAAACCCACCCAGTCTAGGAGGCTTCCACTAGGGTCCCTCTGCATCCCTTTTCTGTCCTAAACTTCATTCTTTTCACATCACATGGAGGGGACTGTCAGGTCACTTACTGTCACCTGGTGGAGGTGTGAAGTCACTCCCACTTTCCACACACCCACTTTTCCACCTTGCCTGAGGTGGAGGTGGGAGCGGCAATCTTATCAACCTTCTGGAGTGGGTAGTTTCTACACTAATTATTTATTAATTAATGGCTCTTCTGTTTTCTTTTCTCAGTCTCTACTTACTCAATCATTTCTTCATACTGCTGCACACTCATTACAAGTTTAGACAGTGTGCTTTAACCTAATGACACTTTATCTTAATTTTATTAAGACAATTTTTTTTGTTTTGTTTTGGGGCCATATGTCATGGTGCTCAGAATCTATTCCTCGCTCTTCCGGTGCTGGAGGGATCATATGTGAAGCTGAAGATCTAACTAAGATCGGTCATATGTGAGGCAAGTGCATTGTCTCTTGTACTCTCTCCGGCCCCTTACTTAATTACTTTTTAATGGTGAGGATCAAACCCAGGGTCTCACATATGCAAGACATCTGTTCTACCACAAAACTCCCTAGTTCCTATTTGATTTAAATTTTTTTTAGTATCTTAATATATTTAGCGCTGGGAAGGAAGCTCAAGGACTGAGCCCACTGAGCTTTGCATGTTTCCAGGGCTGGAGCGATAGCACAGCTGGTAGGGCATTTGCCTTGCATGTGGCCAACCTGGGGTTCGATTCCTCTGTCACTCTCGGAGAGCTCGGCAAGCTACCGAGAGTATCTCCCCTGCATGGCAGAGCCTGGCAAGCTAGCCGTGGTGTATTCCATATGCCAAAAATAGTAACAAGTCTCAAAATGGAGACATTACTGGTGCCCGCTCGAGCAAATTGATGAGCAGCGGGATGACAGTGACAGTGACAGTGACAATATATTTAGTGCTGGCAAGGAAGCTCAAGGACTGAGCCAACTTGCATATTGGAGTCCCAAGTTTACACCCCAGCACTGCACATGGTCCCCTGTGCACTACCAGGAGTGACCCTGAGCCCCGTATTGAGAGTAGCCTCTGAGCACTGCTGGGTGTGGCTCACCAAGAACCAACCAACCAATGCCCCATATTTATTATCTCTCAGTTCTGAGGATCAAAATTCAAGAAACAGGAGCTGCATTTAGGAGTTTCTGGTTTACAGTCTTCATAAGGATATAGTCAAATGGTTGGTCATCGCTTCTTCCACCATTTTCGTTTTCCTTTCTCTGCTTTTTTTTTTTTTTTTTGCTTTTTTTGAGGTCACATCCGGCGATGCACAGGGGTTACTCCTGGCTCTGCACTCAGGAATTACCCCTGGCGGTGCTCAGGGGACCATATGGGATGCTGGGAATCAAACCTGGGTTGGCTGCGTGCAAGGCAAATGCCCTACCTGCTGTCCTTTCCCTTTTTTTTTTTTAATTAAAAAATTATATAACAATGGTTTGCAGCACTATGTTTTAGTAATACAATTCCATACCTCTTCAAATGAATGTTACCATAGCCACCACGAAAATATCAACAACCTTCCCCACAGGCCATTGGCCCCCTCCATCCTGTCTTCCCCTTAACTCCAGTAGTTTAGGTCTGCCTCAAAATGCAAGAGCTTGGTTTAGTTTCATTCATTTGCAATTTCCCCCCTATGTCCCACATATAAATGAGGTCATCTGGTGTTTGTCTTTCTCCTTCTGATTAATTTTGCTTCGCATGATCCCCCCAAGTTCCATCCATGTTGGAACAAAAGGCAAGATTTCATTTTAAAGTTTTACAGCTAAACAATATTCTGTTTAGCTGTGTATGTACAATAACTTTATCCAAGTATCCATTAACTTGCACCGAGTTGTTTCCATAGCTTTGTTATTATAAATAGGCCTACAAGAAACAGAGTGCATAGATAGTTCTTAAAATGTGCGCTTTAATACCTCATTAAGGCAGAAGTGGGCATTACAGGGAAGCAGAATTGCTGTTGCATGGCAGAATCTACTTGCATTTTGAGGAAACTCCATCCTAATTTTTGCTGTTTTGGGATCATGTGGGAGGGATGGAACCTAGGTCACCTGTGTGCAAGACAACAGCCTTTCTGCTGTACTCCCTTGCTGGTCCCCATCCTGTTTTTTGTAGTGGTGTCTCCAATTTACATTCCTTCCACAGTGTACAGGGACATTTTATTCCACAATCTTGATAATCCTAGTTATTTCTTAGAAAAAAAATTTGCCACATCTGGGAAATTTTGGGTGCTTTGGGGTTACTAATACCAGCTCAGTGGTCAAAAATCATGCAATGCTGAAGATGAACTTAGAAGGTCTCATATGCAAAGCATGAGCTCCAGCCCCTTGGAACATCTCCCTCCAGCCCTACCCCAGTCCTGTTTTACTTTTACTATTCTTTTTTTCTTTTTGAGTCACACCCGGCAATGCACAGGGGTCACTCCTGGCTCTGCACTCAGGAATTACCTGTGGCGGTGCTCAGGGGACCATATAGGATGCTGGGAATAGAACCCAGGTCGGCTGCATGCAAGGCAAACACCCTACCCGCTGTGCTATCACTCAAGCCTTTTACTATTTTTATACATGCCATTCTCACACATGTGACATGATCTCATTGTGATTTTGATTTAGATTTACCTAATAAGTGATGCTGATTATTCTCTCTCTCTCTCTCTCTCTCTCTCTCTCTCTCTCTCTCTCTCTCTCTCTCATGTGCCTGCTGTCATCTCTGTATCTTCTTTGAAGAAGTAACTATTCAGATCTGTTTGTTTGTTTGTTTTGTTTTTCCTTTTATTTGTGGTGCTGGGGATTAAGCCCAGGACCTCACACTTGGAAGACAAGTGATCTACTGCTATCTCAGTTCCTAGTCCCCTATTCAGATGCTCTGAATATATTTTTGTGTATGGAGTTAAGTGAGCAATTCAGTTTCACTTTTTTTTGTAGACTTTCCATTCTCAATTATATTGTCAGGGGCTCTTTGTCCTAGACTATCAGTATATAAGTGGGCTTATTTTTTGGCTCTTGTTCTTATTTTATTGATCTGTGTGACTATTTTTATTTGAGTACAGTGCTGTTTTAATTACTTGTTTTCTTTCTTTTTTTTTTTTTTTTGCTTTTTGGGTCACACCCAGCAATGCACACGGGTCACTCCTGGCTCATGCACTCAGAAATCAACCCTGGCGGTGCTCAGGGGACCATATGGGATGCTGGGATTTGAACCCGAGTCGGCCGCGTGCAAGGCAAACGTCCTACCCGCTGTGCTATCACTCCAGCCCCATTAATTACTTGTTTTCTTGTACTACAATTGGAGGTTGAGTGACACACAGCTTCCATTTCTTTGCTATTTTATCTTTTTGCTTTAGTTATTTGGGGCTTTTTGTAGTTCTATATAAATTTTAGCATTTTCTTAAAAATATTATTGAAAAATTTCTGAGGATAGTATTAAATCAGTATACTGATTTTGGTAAATTATTATCTTCTTTTCTTCATATTAATCCTCCACATCCATAAATATCAAATATCTTTCATTTCCTTGTGTCTTGTTCTTATTTTTAAATTGATGTCTTACAGTTTTCATTGTAGAGATCTTTAACCTTCTCTATTAAATTTATTATTAGATTATTTATTCATTTTTGATGCAATGATAAATGGGATTTTTCCTTAATTACATTTGCTCTTACATGTTTGCTTAGAGAACTGCAAGAGGTTTTGAATATTAATTTTGTAGCATGCTACTTTACTATATGATTAATTGTTTCTATTTATGTTTTATTAATTTCTGCTTTTTTTGTTGTTCTTTTGGGGACGTACCTGGGGGCTTTGTTAGGGTTTTCTCCTAGCTCTGCCTTCAGGGATAACTCCTGGTGGGCTTGGGGGACGACACCGGGGGCAGGGCATCAAGTTTGAGTTGGCTATGTGCAAGCAAGCCTCCTACCCACTGTACTATCTCTCCAGCAACACTATTTTTTTCATTATTATTATTTTCTTCCTTCCACTGAATTGACTTTTGGTTTCATTTGTTCTTTTTTTAGTTCTTGTAGATCTAAGATGGAACTCTTTACGTGACAGGTTTTTCAGTTTACTTTTTGTGTTGCTCGAATCAATGCAGCTCTGGTCATCAGAACTCTCTCTATGGTTGACTCCGTTGTCCTTTCACACATGCCATTCTCTTGATTTGAGTACTTTCTTACATAAGAGAAAGGCCCTGAATTTAATGAGCACCTGCTTTTCTTTTTCAGGCTCTTTATTTGCATTTTTGTTGTTTAATATAACCTTTCACTCCTTTCACATACTCTCTCTTCCTCTCTGACCCACAGTGTTCACTCTGGTCCCAAGAATGGCATCAGGGGGTAGTGGGTAGAACACAGTCCGAGAAACAGAAGTCCAAGTTTGTGTTCAAATTCTGCTTCTCACCAACTGTTGACTTTAGAACATGTTTCTTCATACCCCGCTACCCACCTAACTATGATCAAACTGTTGGAGAGAGTTGTAGTCAGTGTGTGGTCCCTGGCAGGTGCTCATATAAATGACTTTGCCATGCTGTCCTTGGATGTGATTAAGTGCTGTGACTGTTTTTGACCATTATTAACCTCAGTTTCCTTACTTGTGAAATAAGGGGGCGGGCCTGAGTGATCTTGGAAGACTTGTCCTTCCTGGCTGGCTGGTGGAGCTGAGTGGTGTGAGAGGGAGCAGCAGGTCATGGTGCCAGCCCCTTACTGCAATTAGCTTTGCAAATCTGCCCATCATGGAAGATGGCTGTTTTTTTAACCTTAGGAGATGAAATTTTATACTAAAAATATAACCCATACATCTGAGTGTCCCCCATGTGTTTCAGTTCTTAGAGTATCCTGGCTTGCTGGCATGTGCTGATGATCATAAATCAATTTGATCTGAGAGAATGTTAAATATGTTTGCTTTATCGGTGTACAGATGTGCATGCATATTTTCAGCTGGTCTTCCTTCTCTGTTTCCCTCTCTACCCGGAGTGGTATTTGTCAGCTTCTGTCAGTAAGTGGGATTTGGGCTGGGGTGTGAGGTTGGGTTTCTGGTGTGAATTTCTGAGGTTACTCACAGGTGTTGAAAGAAGGGGCCAGGCCTGGTTAGAGGTGGGTGTGACTGTTCACTGCACATCCTGTGGGAACCAGGTCTCTGTCAGTCCATGTGGCCATTGGGAGGGCAGACTGGATTGTAGTGTGTCGGGGGTGGGGTGGGGGGTGTGCAGGAGCAGACCCAGCTTGTCTGGTCTAGCAGGGGTTGGGGTGAGAACTGTAGAGGGTGGAGGGAATGGGGGCGGGTGGAGCTGGAAGGAGGGCCTCCTCAGAGCAACTCTGGGTTTCAGTCTTGGAGAAAAAGGGTGAAAGTTGAAAACTACTCAATCAAACTGTGTCCCAGATGAGGGGGCCCAGGGCTCTGATCAAGGATTATGCAGCCAAGGAGTGAAGGCAAAGGGCTCAAGAGTGAGTTTTTCTTGGTTATGGTGGTTTGGGAGAGCAAAGTGGGCACAATATGTGCAATCAAGTGAGTAAGTGGCAGCAAAAACAGTATCTAAAGGGAATGGCCCATGGATTCCCTCCTGCACAAGTTGTTTCCACAGCCATTAAACAGATGGGATCCCATGCAGGTACTTACTAGGATGTTTGCGGGAGCACTGTAGGAGAAAATTGAAAGCAACCAGTACTAATGTCCATTAGCAGAGAGTCAGTTTTATTTGTAATGTTATTCTTTAAGGAGGGATACTGTGGGAAAATTGAAAAGAAGTAGATAGCCTATAG
This sequence comes from Sorex araneus, assembly GCF_027595985.1. Taxonomy (NCBI): domain Eukaryota; kingdom Metazoa; phylum Chordata; class Mammalia; order Eulipotyphla; family Soricidae; genus Sorex; species Sorex araneus. The sequence goes on along the minus strand of NC_073313.1, from coordinate 344,066,380 downwards.
GTGTCAGTACAAAAAAAAACATTGCAGAGACACTCTGCTGAATGAGAAAACCACACACAGAGCATAGAATATAGTATGAACCTCAAATAAAAGTTAATCTAGAAGTAACTCATAGGTATCATATTATTTAGGTAGGTTTTCCTGCAAAGGACATCAAGCTCAACTAACTCTAGTTTAAGAAAATGATGATTTATTTTTCTTATGTAAAATCACATCTGGAGATAAATAGTAGCTGCTTACCAATGTCTTCAGGGACCCGGTTCTTTCTTCATGATTTCACCTTTAAGAAATGTCTTTTTTTGTGAGAGTACAAAGGCCAAGCAGTGCTCAGAGGCACTAGGGCACATTCCTGGCAGGTCGGGTTGGTCTGGGAATTTCAGTGGTACAGTCCAAGGATATGACACTGTTTCAGCCCCGCAATGCCAGGGACCACTAGGGACATTATGGGCTACACTTAGGAGTCCTCCAAGACCACAGGGATGTTGTGCTAGGAATTGAACTTGGATCTTGTGCTTGCAGACTTGGGGCACAAATATTTAACTTCTCAGCTGCAGAGCCTGTAAGTCAAGTTTCAACACAGCACATGTAAAGAGGTGGGAAGGATATCTTTGGAGATATTGATGATAATTGCATCTGGAGAATAGGATTTGGGCTAGGAGAAGGGGCAGGATAGCTTGCTTTTTCATTGTATATTCTTTCTTACTCTGACTTTTGTTTATCATGTTTATATGACTTTTCAGTTAATAAAAGCAGAGAATTAAAATAGAAATGAAGCACAATGAAATGCTGGTACTGAGAGAGTTGATTGGGAGACCGTGGAAAGGATGGGCGTGGGGGGGGAATCCTGTGACTCCTATTAGGGAGTGACTTGTCTGTTAGCTTACAGAGACCCCCCAGGATAAGAGGTGTGAGGGAAGAAACTCCTTAAGATATGCTATGGGAGTGGGACCCGGGGACCTGGGCTTACTCATGTAGGGAGAGAAGGAAGGCAGGGGCCAGGGATCTGGGGAAACCAAATTCTCCTGTCTTGCTGACATTCAACTGGGTAGGGGTGACCATTTGTAATTCTTGCTGTCTGATCTTCCAGAGGAAAGTATGGAAACCAGATTCGTTGGAAATTCCCTCCCTGCCATAGAGAAACTGACATATGCTTCTACTTCTGCTCACCACCTGGACACCTGTCTTTGATGACACACAAAGCAGAAATGGGAAGATGATCTGAATCATTCCTTCAATGAGATCACTTTGCTTCTCCTGAGGATAATCTCACTTATGGTGGCTGGAGGGCACAAATGTACGTAAGAGGGAGGTCCAGAGAGAGGTGCAGAGGCCAATTGTTCAAATCACTGCCATCCAAGTTATCTGTAATGCATGCCCTCTGCAGGGGCGGGGGGGGGGGGGGTGGAATGTCATGCCAGATTCAGGACTACCTCCACAGAGCAGGAATGGAAGACTCTGGTCTTGCCATGGTTTTAAAATCAAGGTGCAGGATTTTGCAAAGTACTAGTCCTCCAGCAATTCATTAATCTAGCCACAAGGAATTCTTTCCTCTTGGTGTCTAGGGAGGATAGATCTTAGTTTGAGTCCCTTCTAAAATTTTCCTTAGTAGAAGCTCAATATGAACCAGTGCATGTGTGGTTTGCTTGTGTGAGCAAGAGAAAGATGGGTATTCATTTTGCTGAGTGCTGATGTCAGACACGGAAAGTCAGGTAAGTGTGGTAGAATACCACTCACTAGTAGAATATGGAAAAGCCAAACTCATAGAACATATAGTAGAGTGGTGGTTACCAGGGTCTGAGGGGAGGGGAAACTGGAAGATGCTGGCCCAAGGGTGCACACTTCTGGTAGAGATGAATAAATTCTGGGGATCTGATGCCATGAGGGCAACTACACGTAATGGTACTGTAATTATGTTTGTGCAGGTTACGGAGACAGTGGAACTTAGGTGTCCTCACCACCAAAATGTATGTTCATTGTGGGATGTTTGGGTAATTTGCCACTGGGGGTTTAACTAACCTGCCAGGGAAGTTTCATAGTAGTCTATGCCAGTTTTATTAAGAAAGCTGGACAAATCAACATTTGTTCAATCTACATTTATTTACTAGAAAAGTCAGCAGAGGATGACATTGTAGTGACTCCTTGACAATGTATTGGGGCTGAGACCAGGAAGGACTTTCAAGAAACTCAGTAATTTTTCAGATGGTCATTTATTTAACTTGCAAAGTACATGAAGTACCTAGATCTGAGAAACTATAGGCGTATGCGTCAGAGTTCATTGCAGAAAACAGGAACTTCTCTAGATAACGTTAGACCAAAAGGGTCTTAATATAGGGTCTCAGCAGAATGACCACCAGGGCTCCATGAGCAGATTTGAGGCTGTGCCACTGGAATGAATCCTAGTAGAACATAGAACTGCTTATAAGAAGAACTGTTGCTGCTGTGATATTCCCTAATGTGGACTGGAAGCAAGATGTTTTTTCAGCATCTGCTTTGACTGGAGCATGCCCAAAGCCTTACTCTACTGATGCCAGAGTGAGACACCAGAATGGACTCATTGTGACTGGGAACCCCTACATGACTGTGACCTAATTTGCAGGAACAACAGTCAAGCTTTTCTGGAAGCAGGCATCCATCCCACTTGCCTTCAAGAGGGCATAATTTTGTGCCAATTCATTTGCATCAGAACCCTGGTTGCAAGGATACTAGGAAAATGTCTCCTAATTCTTCTATTGGTCAGAAGAGGACACTTGGGTCATGCCAGGGAGTCCTACTCAAGGACAATGCTATCAAGTGCTAGATGACAAGAGGGGATTTGTGCAATATTAAATCTTCAGGCAATGTTTGACTGAAAGCATAGTTTGGCTATGCTTTGGGTCAGTAAATTATGGAAAGAAACCATGTCTCCTAGTTAACATGTAATATTAGATGCTTCTGATCTCAGTTCCACCGTATTTTGATATGTGACCTTGAACAAGTCTCGGTGGTCCTGTTGTGAAATGAGAGAGTGTGACAAGCTTGCAGGTGGCGTCTGGCTCTGGCGCTGTGTCTCCCAGTATGATTTAGCTCATGCTTTGGGTCTTGAGTTGGGTTTTTCTGTGAACAGCAACTCTTTGTTCCTGGGTTCTCCAGACTTCAAGTGCACTTTACTGTGGTGTTTTCTGAGAGCTTGTGAAGATCAAAGTGAATTAGGAGGAAGAAAAACTTGTGGAAAGCTTGGTAAAGCCACACAAAAGTGGATTGTTGCCTAGGCAACAATGTCTGGTATTGAGCGCTGGCTTTGTGATTTTCAAGGCCTGCCCTACTTGCTGCTTAAAGCAGTGGTTTCCTTTTGCTGTGAGGAAACCAAACTTTGGTGAGTTCTGTGTCATGAAGGGTGATACTTTAGAGACCATGTTAGGGCCAAGAGGAAAACCTGTGTCCCAGTGCTTTTGTCCCTTTATATATGCACCCGGCCATCTCTGGTGAAGGGTATTGGTGCCTTAGAAGCCCACTAGTCCTAGACTGGAAATGCTCAGCGTTCAAAAGAAAGATAAGAAGGAGTAATTAAGGTATCCCCTGTTTCTTTTTCTCTCTATCCATAAGCTCCAGTTGTTGGTGAGTAAATGTTAGCAATTGACCAGAACACACACAAATTCAATGGAAAACCAAAAATCAAAACTACTCTAAACTCAGTGTAGTAAAAGCCATAATTTGTATCATTTGCCCATTTCTCTGGAATAAATAATGACCCATCCACCCCACCCCTGGCAATTCCATCTACCAATGAGATATTACCAGTGCATATTTGGAAGCTGCCAAAACACTGTGAGAACTGGCTTGCTGTATTGCTTACTTGTAGCTGATCCATACTCTCCCTCCATTCATGTGAGAAGTGACGCGTGGCTGATTGGTCAGAATCATGGAGATTATCAGGAACACTGGCTTCTAGGGGTGAAGGGCATCCACTTCCACCAGAAGTCGAACGTGGCCTGAAGCCCTAAGCATTGACAAATGGCTAGAAATAAAGGTTTTAGTATACTAGCATGGTGACTTCCTATCCAGTGCCAAGACCTCAGTTCAAGTCCAAGTTCACATGTGTAGGGACTGTCTATCTCATGGTTCTCCTCTGCTGCATGGGTCCACTCTTGTTTCTCAGAGGCCTTAGAGAGATGTTCAGCTGCCTTCCTTTCCCCGGAAGGACAGGGTGTCACTTTCAGTATATTTTTCCTTCTCTTACCTTCTTCTAGACCTAGGAAGGATATGGAAGGTGGGTGAGCTGAACTGAACTAGGGTCTTAAGGAGTACAGAGGACATTAGGCGGTTGCTACTAGATTGTTGAAAAAACACCATGAAAAATTCCTACAGCATGACGACGGAGTTGAGCTTTCACTGGGACTTGGGAAAGAGGCTAAGGGAGATGACCCCTAACTTCTAGCCTTCGTACCTTGTGATTATTATTATTATTATTATTATTAATTTAATCACTGTGAGATACAAAGTTATAAAGTTGATCATGGCCAGGTTTCAGTCATATCTCCACCATAAATGTCCCATGTTTCCCTCCCCCACCCCCCCAGCCTATCTCTATTCCTTCTTTCTCTCTCTCTCTCTCCCCTCCCCCCTCTCTCCCCACCCCCCTTCAGGGCATTTCCATACCTTGTCTTGAAGGTTGAAGAGACCACACAGCAGAAGTTCAAGGATTTACTCCCTGCCCTCCCCAACACACCCCTTACAAAGCTGATAACAATACCATACCCGTACCAAACCAAAATGACAGATGAAGGTTCAAAGTGCAGATGCTGGAACCAAAGTGCCAGCATGCAAAACCCTCTAGTTTCCAGCTGTGTGGTACCAAGAAACTCTATTCTCTGCTTGTTGCTTCATGTATAAAGTGCTACTGATGATCATTCATAAACCTCTCTCATAAGATTGTGGCCAGGATTAAGATGGATTACAAAGGTTTAATGAACTGTGCTGGCATGTGGCTAGACAATCATTAAATATAAGTTTGTATAGTATTCCCTACACTAAAGTTAGTGGCCTGCTAATGGGTTTCTTTAAGTCTTTGGAGATAGGGTGGCTTGTTGGAAGAGAGGTTTCATGCTGGCTTTCCTGCTTGCCAGTTAAGCGGCTCTACAGGCACCTCAGATGGGTAGGCACTGAGGGATGAAGACTGCCAAGTGGCTGTCATGCTGTGTCCCTTTCCAAGGCTGGCATGTGTCCATCAAGCCTCCTGCAACATTGGGCCTGGCAAACATTATGTCTACGTGACTCTCCTCCCCCCTCCCCTCCCCCATCAAGCTCTCCCCAGTAGATAAATGCCGAAGGTTGGATTTCAGACAGACCTTTCTTCAGGAGTCTTAGACTTCCAGATCAACCCCTCCCAAGTCCTGAGTCCTGTTTCTTTGCTTCTCTGAAACTTGGTTCCAGATCTGTGACAATGAACTGAATTGCTGCTATGACATGGCTATGAGGAAGGAGGTGCGATTGTGCAAATTAAATGATATCATGGGAATACCCAGGTCCAGGGTTGCGACACAGCCGTTCAGAGCTGTCTAGTAGCACCATGTATTAATCCGAGCTTTGGGCTGTGTGCTCAGGGCAGTATTTCATACCTCTGTTCTTAGCAACTCTGTGTGTGTCTGATGTTATGGTGGAGGGCTTACAGCAATCTCCAAACCTATGGCCAGATCCCCTTGGGGAGACAGTGTTAACCGGCTCCCCTTAAAACTTAGAGACTACCCCGGAGTCTCTGTTGTACTTTTTCTTTCTGCCATGTTTGGGGAACTCAGCCGAAGAAACACGAACCACAGCCTTGAATGGGCCCTTTCTTCCACGAGGACACCTGGATGGAGGCTGGGACGCCTAGAGGTAGCCGAGTGACACCAGGTGTAGACTGGTTTCTGTTTGCTTCTTGGTTTCCAAGTGTTTCCTGTGATAACATTCACAGAGTGCAGGCCCCACTGGATGCTCACTGCCCTCCCCGAGGGCTGGAAAAGCCCTGGCCGAGGAGGAGGAGGAGCAGGAGAGGGGGGAGGAAGAGGGAGAGATGGTCGTTGTTCTTGGCAAAGCAGAGCCTGAGCACACCAACCCTGAAGGTGTTTAGAAAAATCTAGCTTTCTCCACCAGAACTTTCTCTGGGTTGAGGAGTTCCTAAGACATTTGCAATGTAAAGGGCAGCCACCCTCCATGACGCAGGAGACCAGATACCATCGGAACAATAGTATATTTAGAAGACAGGAAATGAGCCCTCCAATTTGACTTTACAGCAGGCATTTTCACCTTGAGAGCCCCCAGAATTGACTGAGAAGTGCAAGGCCACAAGGGAGGAAATTGTTCTGACTTTTATACTGATCTCTCTCTCTCTCTCTCTCTCTCTCTCTCTCTCTCTCTCTCTCTCTCTCTCTCCCCTCCCTCTCCCTCTCTCTCTCCTTCTCCCTTTCTCCCTCTCCCTCTCTCTCTCTCTCACTCTGTCTCTCTCCTTTTACTTTTCTTCTCTCTTCTTGCTCTCCCTTCATGCTCTCTCACCTATCTCTTTCTCTTTGTCTCTTTCTCTCTGTATTTCTATTCCTCCAGGCTTTGCCTGAATTGTCCCAAACTGATGGGGAGAAATGATATTTTTCTAGGAACTGAGTCATTTTGCTGGATTTTTTTTCAGCTGTGTCCCCGATTAGTAAACCTGTCTCAAAAACGGGAAAATGCACAGGGCTATTTTTATGTGTTCTCAGCACCACGCTTCAAATTCCTAGAACAGACACAATTGCCTTTCTGTTCTCAAGTGTAGATAAACCAGCTGTGTGACCTTTGGCAAGTTAGTCTTGTGGAGCATCAGTTTGCTCATCTGTAAAATGGGGTCAACGTGACCTATGCTACAGGGAGAAGGATGATGTGACCATGGCCACACTCTCCAGCCCCACCTAAACTGTGTGTGGTATCTATGGGCATGCAATATGCCCAGGTTCCTCTTGTTATTTTTGTGATAAGGCTGACTATTCCGAGACCAGCCCAGGGACTGGGTGAATGCGTCAATGCACTAAACACAGGTGTGTTTATCAGTTTAGAATTCATCTTTGGTTGCCTATTGGAGGAATGAAACAGAAACTTATACTTAAATCATCAGCCAAGGGGAAACTTGGCATCTTCACTCGGTAAATAAACATTTGTCAAGCTCCTCTTTGCTTAGCACTGTGAGGGCAACCAGAAAGAGAGAAATGTGAGAAGAGGTTCTGTGTGGGGGAGTATATGGACACAGAAATGATCGCAAGGGTGCTGTGCAGGGCACAAATGCAGCTTGAGGTTTAGGATTGGTTTCTTCTCCGATCTTACTGTCCGGGATTGAAAATTCAAGGATACCTCAAGGTGATAGTAGAAAGACAAGGACAGTGGATCAGGGCATCTTGCAGGTACACAACCTTGTAGGTACAGAGCTCAGTATGTAGCTTTTCTCTAGATAAGCTGTATTTCTTCTATGTTGCATGTATGCTTCCATGCATACTGCATTCAAGACACATGTCCAAGACATGTTCAAGACAGCTGTTCTCAGTGGAGTGTTGACTGAATGATAAAGATTCTGCCCAAGGCTTTGTACTTGCTTTCTCATTTGGTGTTCTAAAGACTCTGAGAAGTGAGTATTATCGTGACCATTTTATAAGTGGGCTAAATCATCCAAGGTTTTACCCTATGAGAAGACAGGGCTGTGATTTGAAATGAGATCAGAATGGTATAGTCAGGCAGTAAAGTTTCCTCAGTAGAGAAACTCATGTTCCCCATGCCCCAGAGCTGGTGATAGCAGGAAGGATATGTCCTAGCTTCTCAGTCTCCTTGGTTTTCCCCACCCCCACAATTTCAGCTCCCCTTGTCTCACCGGAACCAGGAAGAATTGGCCTAAGGTCACAGGTAATGGCAGGAGCAGGAATAGAGTTGGCTCTGACTTGGGTCGCTTTTTTTTTTTTTTTCTGGTAAGTTCAGTTCTTTGATGTGAGACAGGCTAAGGCAGGGGAATACTGTAGGAATTCATCTCCCGGGTCGGGCAGGATGCAACTAGAGCCCTACTGAGGCAGTCATTTGGGGAAAAGGGGGATCCTGACAGTCTGCAGCTCAGGGTCAGTAAGACAGGACATTTTTTCCTGCTCTATTCATGAACCCAAGCAGGGTAGCAGGGTAGTTGGAGTGTGGAGTGTCAGAGAAACAGCTGCTTACATTTCGAAGACCTTGTGTAGCTCCTACCCTCCCATAGCTGTGGACTAGAGGATAGGATGCCTGGCTGTCCCAAGCTAGCCTTTGTTTTCTATCCGGAAACTGTGCCTTCTCCAAGACTTGTCCTCTATCATTCAGTCTGTGCCACCCTGCCTGGGTATCCACTGAGCCTTCCCTAGTTACCTGTGACTTGCACAGGTATAGCAGACCCACAGGCCAGCCCCATCTTTAGGGAGAGTTTCATTTTGGTAGAAATGAACAATTTGGTAAATGGTCACTGTACTGATTTGGAAGCTAAATAGACACAGAGCAGTTTGATATTGATTCTCCTGAGACAGGAGAACAGCCAGTATCAATGTGGTGTACAGCTGACAGAGATGGACAAGGGACAGAAAACTTTATCTCTCATTAAAAAACATTCCTCAGTGCAGTTGCTGAAAAATTTAACAACTGCAACATGTGGTTATTCTCTTAAACAAATATCTATGTGCTGATAACAAGAATGACCGATTTGCCTTGTCCTTTAAAATGCAAACATCGATCACTGCCTTTCTATCTTTGATCAGTTCATATCTTTAATATAAGGTTTTTCTTGGAAGCCCTCATACAAAGCCTGTGAAACCTGGTGTATTTCTGCCAACAAAGTTAATGAATAATAAATGCTGGATGCAAAAGGTGAAAACAATAAAGACCAAGACTGGTTAGAATTAAATGAAAGAACTGAGTGACCTATAGATAGTCCTAATTTCATTGTAGGCCCATTATAATAAATTTGCATCATAAAAATCACCCTCATTTATGTCCTGTCAGTTTACAGTTGCCAAGGCAACCCCGGAAGTGTCCAAATATGGTGAAGCACCTGGGTGGTATCTTGACTCTGAGAAAACACTACCTCAAAAACATCATTCAAGTCTTAAGTCTTATGCTTTTAATTTCTTCAATTTCTAAATATTTATAACCGCTAAATTTGTGTATAAATGTCACTACTCACTCTGGAGTCTGCCAGCATTCTGACTCTTAGGCTGTGTCCTCCTACTTTTAGTAAATGACTTATTTTACTTAGAAACAATGCTCCTCTCTTTAGGATATACCTGGACATTGTTCTCGAGTGTCTGCTTGAATAAGCTTTTCGTACTTTTTTTGCTCTAACTCACCCTCAAGTTGTTTCCTGTGATAAAGTCGAGGACCTGGATTGCTGGAGCAGGGCTGACAGTTTTGGCCCGGATCAGGCTTTGCGTGTAGCATTCCAAAGTAGACAAAAGTTGTTTTATGTAAATTTTTTTTTGGAGCCAGCACCAGCTGGAAATAGCAGTGGTTGGTGAGACTAGGAAGGTGAACAGAATGCAGGGGACAGAATACCACAGAAATGTCTTCTCTCAGGGAGGTCAGAAATCAGAAATCAAAGCATTAGCAGGGCTTTGCCCCTAGATGACAAAAGAGACAGGGGATGAGGGATCCTTTAAGATTGCTGGCTTCAACAGCCTCAGCTCTTCCTTGATCAGTGCATGCCACACCCCTCTTCTTCCTCTGTACATGGCTCTCTTCTCCCTGTGTTTGTCTCTGTGTCCATATTTGCCCTTTTGTATGGACACCTGCTGTGTTGAATTAGGGTCCACTCTCATGACCTCAACATGGCTTAATGATCGCTATAGAGGTCCATCTCTGAATAAGGCACTTTATGAAGTACTTGGGATTAGAATATCAGATGTGCTATTCTTTATTGGGAGGAGGGTACAATTATAGGAATGAAGGAATGAAGCTAATAACCTGTGTGTGTGTGTGTGTGTGTGTGTGTGTATGTATGTTCCTCTGTTCTGATGCTGTTAGCCCCCATGTGAAGAGCTTGAGCTACCCCACCAAGCCCTTTGGAAATAATCCCAGTTGGAGCTGAGGCAGGGAGACGTTGACTCCAGCCCCCCCTTTCCCTGTGTGTCCCTTATAGGCTCTGTGCTCTCAAATGCCACCTTTGGTCTCTGAGTGGAGGATGAGAGAACTCTCAGGCATCACATGAGACTCATCCGGGCAGCATGTACAGTGGGCAAAATGGGAGTAATATGCTGTGACAGTGCACTTGAGAGAAAAACATTTTTAGAAGAACTTCAGCAGATCTAAGCTCCTCTAAATCAATGTGTCACATTACATGCACTTATGTTATATACAAAATATAATGCGTAACTATCACTGTGATATATTGTATAATGGGTATCTTGGTGACGTTCTAAACCTGCAGGGCTCTTGCTTAGAGGATCAGTCAATGTAGTGATTGGTTGGCATTTCTCAGAAGGCCAGCGAGAGGAACTGCTTTGGTAAAGATTAGTGAGAAGGCTTGAGCCTGGGGAATTAGCCCTGGGACTAGTTATAAATGACCTGAGCATTTCAGATGTGCAGTTGAAGCAAGGGTCTGGTGTGTAGGAAGAAGGACCTGAAGCTTAGCTCAAGCCTCAGTACAGATCAGTGTCTCGTGTGAAATGGGAAAGGCATGTATTTCTGTTAGGAAAAAATAAACACAGGACAGTTATTTACTGCAGCAATGCCAAGGGCCATGGAGCAGGCGAGTTTCTTAGCCAGATAAGAGCAGCAGTGCCTGTAATTGTGTGCAATGGCCGGGGTGAGAAATGGGGACCTTCTGGAAGCTCTGATGTGCACTGAGGCCTGTTGGGCTTACTTCATCGGAGGACACCTTGTTCTGTGTCTGCCCAGGCCCTGCCTCCAGTCTCAGGGCGGGAACAATGGGATCAAAGGGTAAGGAAGGCCACCCGTGCTGCCCAGGGATCTGGGTTTGGCTTCCTCTGTTCTGTACTCAGGGTGGGTTCTGAAACCCAGGGCCACTCAGAGCCTGTGGGGACTGCCTGAGCGCCTGTGCTCCTTCAGATGTCCTTGTGGCTGGCCGGACACTGAACATTAGAGCTGGCACTGAGGAACCCTCATGAACAGAGTGCCCTGACCGTGGACTTGAATCCTCATCTTCATCCAGGCTGTGTGGCCTCGGACCAGCTCCCTCACTTCATGAGTCTCCGTGTTTTCTTTCTTCCTTCTTGGGTGCCAAAGATGCTGGGAGGACAATGCTCGATGAGATAGTTGTACAAAGTGGTCAGCACGGAGCCGGGGACACAAAGGCACCGAGGAGCACAAGCCGTGAATAATAAACTCAGAGAGAGTTTATTATTTTGAGAGAGCAGATCTGGCTTCTTTAAGAGAGCTCTCTTGGGAAGATGGTTCATCCTACTGTACTGTGCTAAAGAGACAACTAAATTCCTGTTTACATATAAACCTAAACCCTCTTATTCTAACTGTGCCACCACCTTAAAAGACATATATTTATGCTTTCGGTTTTAGCTGTTCATATGTTTAAAAGCGGTATGTGCTTCCAGAGTGATTATGCTAATGTACATAAGGAGTTTAACAATTGCACTGACTGCACTAACCATCTATTTGAACTACATTGTGCAAATAAGATGTTATCTTAAATAAGCTCCTAATATAACTCAGTAATCACTATAATGCTTTTTGGTGAAATTGTGGTGTTATTACTGAATTTAGCCATGAGCCTGAGATACTGAACCTTGGAGCAGATGCTGACAGTGCCCAGTTGCTGAGATCCTGGCCTGGAGAGGCAGGGTGTGGCTGTCCTTGCAGGCTGGGGAAGGGCAGGGGTGGGCTGGGTGGTGCAGGCTCCTGAGACTGATGCCCACAGGCAGATACCTGCAAGGGGCAGAGCCCCACTTATCAGAAGTCTCATCAAAACCGGAGAAAGAGCTGGAAATGTTGCAGAGAATGCCCATCCCTGTGCTGGCAGACCTGGGGCACAGGCAGGGCTGACTCACAAAGAGGAATGCAGACCAGGTTGCGGGCCGGCCAGCACCAGCCCTCTCCCTAGGCAGGCCCCACCCTCAGGGCCTCTTGACACCTAATAGGAGGGCAGGAGACAGGTCGTGAGAACTTTGGAGGCAGGTGGATTTCTCTGAGTGGCTCCAGATTGCAAGATTATTCAAATCTGAACGAGGAAACTTGTATCTTAAATCACAGTCAAGAAATAGGAAAAGAGAAAATCTAGGTGAAAGCGGATGATTTAAATATAATGCCCTTCCTTCCTTCCTTCCTTCCTTCCTTCCTTCCTTCCTTCCTTCCTTCCTTCCTTCCTTCCTTCCTTCCTTCCTTCCTTCCTTCCTTCCTTCCTTCCTTCCTTCCTTCCTTCCTTCCTTCCTTCTTTCCTTCCTTCCTTCCTTCCTTCCTCCCTCCCTCCCTTCCTTCCTCCCTTCCTTCCTTCCTTCCTTCCTCCCTTCCTCCCTTCCTCCCTCCCTCCCTCCCACTTCCTCTCCCATAATCTCCCTCCCTCCCTCCCTCCCTCCCTCCCTCCCTCCCACTTCCTCTCCCATAATCTCCCTCCCTCCCTCCCTCCCTCCCTCCCTCCCTTTCTTCATCCCATCATCTCCCTCCCTCCCTCCCTCCCTCCCTCCCTCCTTCCCTCCCTTCCTTCCTTCCATCATCTTAGTAGTTAGAAATTTCAGAAGAACTAATTAGCTGACTAATCTAAAGGCAAACAGAAACTGCAAATCCAATGCCTTGGCTGGAATATTTCTTTGCAGTTCTCAGGTCATGTATATTATTAAACTTTCTGTACAGGAAGAAGTAAAATTTGACCTGTCTGTTATGGAAACAGTCCTTGACAGGGAGTCAGCAGACCTAGGTAAAGGGTAACTGAGGCAGGTCACCTGGCCAGTTCAGGCCTGAGTATTTAAAGAAGCAAGGTACTATCCAAGGGTACAATTGTTGCTAGTGACCTGTTAAATCATGGTCACTGTGAGGACCTTTCTCAGTTGCTAAGCACTTTGCATGTTCACATTGATGTTAGAATACCTGCAGAAGCTAAAGAGAATGAGGCCTGGGACAAAGAGTTTTATGCAAGAACATATGGAAACTAATGTGCATATTAAATTTAATGTTAAATATTATACCTAAGCTTAATAAAGATGCATATGTATATGCACTTAACGCATCCTCTGTGATAGATCCTGGTAGAATCTGGTGGACCCTCATGATGAAGCTGCATTATTTAGCTTGTTATCTGCAGTGTTAACCATTGTACTGTCATGCACAATAACTGTGGTCTTTATTTGCCAAGTAGAAAAGAAAATCTTAGAGAAACTATGGCACATATTCACAATCACTTGGTTAAGACAGAGTGGCTCAAAAGTAGGGTCTTAACACTACTTTTCTTTCCTAGCCCAACCTGAGAACAAAGGTTCTGTCCTCTCTGATTTTTACATGTGAGGAATATGAACTCCTGAGATAAAAGTTTCCACACCATCAACTCTGTGGCTCCAGAACCAGGAACTTGGGAGTAGGAACTTTTTTCTAGAATACTGGGCAGTTTCATGTGCCATGGCCAGTGATGCACAGAGAAGATGCTTCTTCAGGAGACAGAGAAAACAATCCACGGCCTCTCCAGTGGCATGTTAGTGTGTCCATCTGATTCAATTGTGTTCAAATTCTGGTCAATGAATCACTACTGTTCTGTGGAAATGTCCCGCCAGTCTGTGAGTTTTTGCCACATAACTGACAATGCTTTACAAACACTAGGAATAAAAATTTTGTAAATCACGAATTCAGAATATTCAAGTCTATAGAAATGTTTATTCAGTGTCTTTACATTTTTTTATTTACTGAAATAACTGCCTGCAGTTTGTATTTGAAAATACAACTTTCAAAACCAGCAAAAAGTGTGTCCTTCAGAAATTTTAACAATGACTGGAGCCCTGCTATACTTTTCTTACTTTGGATCCACTGTCTTTCCCTGTGCTCATTCTCAGATGTGTTTCCCAACATAGACTTCATATCCTGGGAGTTTAACTGAGATATTTCATTTTATAGATGAAATTTATGTTTGGCAACTGAATCAAGACCACGAGCCTTTTGTCTTCCAAACCAATATCCTTTTGCAAACAAGCAAGTGGGAAATTTATTCTGGAGAGAATTCTGATTACAGGACTGGGGATTGCTGGCCGCAAGATTTAAAAGATGGTGGGAGTGACAGAGGCTCAGGGGACAAGCCCTGACTCTGGCTTTGAACAACTGACATCTAGGAAAGGTACCACCTGCTTCTGAGTTGCAGTTTTCTCATCTGTGAAATAAGTTTAGATGATATTATGGTCTAGTTATGACTTCTCAAATCCATATGCTAAAGTCCTAACCACTAGTAACTCAGAACATGACTCTATTTGGAGACAGACTTTAAATTTATTTTTTATTTATTTTATTTTTATTTAGTTTTCATTTTTTAAAAAAATGAATCACCATGAGATAGTTACAGACTTACAAACTTTCATGATTACATGTCAGTAATACAATGCTGAGCACCCATCCCCCACCAGTGGCCATTCTCCACCATCAATGTTCTCAGTATCCCTCCCACCATTCTCAGCCCATTCCCCACCCTCCCACCTGCCCCCACCTCTGTGGCAGGCACATTCCCTTTTACTCTTTCTCTCCTTTTGGGCATTATGGTTTGCAATACATGTGCTAAGTGGCCATCATATTTGGTCCATTGTCTACTTTCGACACACATCTCCCAAACCTTTACTTGGTGGTCCCTTCTCTATCCCAGCTGCCTTCTCCCCCAGCATGTGAGGCCAGCTTCCAAGTCATAGAGCGATCCTCCTAGCTCTTATCTCTACTATCCTTGGGTGTTAGTCTCCCATTATGTTACTTTATATTCCACAAGTGAGTGAGACAGAATTTTTAAAGAGATTGTGACCAATCCCATCAGAAAATGGGATGATAAAATGAACAATAACTTTCTCAAGGAAGAAATCCAAATGGCTAAAAGACACATGAAAAAATGCTCTTCATCACTAATCATCAGGGAGATGCAAGTCAAAACAACCATGAGATACTATCTCACACCACTGAGACCTGCCCACATCCAAAAGAACAAAAGCAGCTGGTATTGGTGCAGATGTGGGGAGAAAGGGACTCTCCTTCACTGCTGGTGGGAATGCTGACTGGTCCAGCCCTTTTGGAAAACAGTATGGACGCATCTCAAAAAATTAGAAATTGAGCTCCCATTTGACCCAGCAATACCACTTCTGGGAATATATCCTAGAGATGCAAAAATGTATAGTAATAAAATACTAAATTATAGGAACCCAAAACTGAGAGGCCGCAAAGTGTGGTCACTCGACCTCATACCTCTTCATCCTCAGCAATGGAAAACAAATTATCTAATGCTTCCTTTTCAGCAGGTCTGACTTTAGGGGAGAGACTCTCCAAACAATAATAGTGAGTTTTGTTGAAATATTGTATGCAATCAAAGTGAAAGTAAAGTGAAATTTATTAGTTACACAGGTGGGGGGGCTTAGGGTGGGGGGGCTAGGGGCGTGGGGGGGTTAGGGGTGTGAAGTGGTGGGGTGGAGCTATACTGGGATTCTTGGTGGTGGAATATGAGCACTGGTGAAGGGATGGGTATTCGAGCATTGTATAACTGAGATTTAAACCTGAAAACTTTGTAACTTTCCACATGGTGACTCAATAAAAAATTTAAAAAAAAGTATAGTAATATTGACATTTGCACCTATATGTTCATTGCAGCACTGTTTACAATAGCCAGAATTTGGAAAAAACCTGAGTGCCCGAGAACAGATGACTAGTTAAAGAAACCTTGGTACATCTACCCAATGAAATACTATGCAGCTGTTAGAAAAGATGAAGTCATGGAATTTTCATATAGGTGGATCAACATAGAAAGTATCATGCTAAGTGAAATGAGTCAGAAAGAGTGGGACAAACATAGAAAGACTGTGCTCATTTGTGGAATATAAAGTAACAGAATTGGAGACTAACACTCAAGAATAATAGAACTAAGTACCAGGAGGATTACTCCACAGCTTGGAAGCTGGCCTCACATGCTGGGAGAAAAAGCAGCTCAGATAGAGAAGGGAACACCAAGCAAAGGGTGCTAGGTAGACCCACTAGGGATGGGAGATGTGGGTTGAAAATAGACTATAGACTGAACATGATGCCTACTTTATACCTCTATAGCAAACCACAACACCTACAAGGAGAGAGAGAGAGAGAGCAAAAGGGAATTCCCTGCCACAGAAGTGGGGTGGGGTTGAGGGGACTGGGTGGGGGTGGTGGGAGGGATGTTGGGACCATTGGTTGTGGAAAATGGGCACTGGTGGAGGGATGGGTACTCATCATTGTATGACTGAAACGCAAGCATGAAATTTGTAAGTCTGTAACTTTATCTCATGGAAATTCACTAATAAAAATAATTTTAAAAAGACATTATGAAAGCACATGAAGTCATGAAAGTAGGCCCTAATCCAATGGGACTGGTGATGAGAACACAGATTCTCACATGTTCTGTGAGACCAGAGAGAGAAAGTGGCCATCTTAAAATCATGGAGCAAGATCTTAGGAGAAATCAGTCCACCCACACCCTCATCTTGAACTTCTAAGCTCTAGTAGGGTGAAAAATACATCTCCGTGTCAAGACACCCACTTGGCGATGCTTCGATGTGGCATCCCTGGTACATGCCTACAAATGAGATGATTACGTTAGGGATATAGATGGATGATAACACCAGAGGAGAGAAACTTTGCTACTTGCTGCTGGTTTTCCTGAGTCCTTGGCTTATCCGTAGGTCATGCATGGATGGGCTGAAAGCAAGTGAGACTGGTTCTTGAGAGGCTTTTTGGAGCCTGAGTTCTAGGAATGGTGTTTTTCCATCTGGGACACATGTTCTATTACCCTCTTTTCCCAATGTCTCAAGGTGTTGGGAAGGTGCGTTCCCAGTTCCTTCCACACACAGTATGAGCCAGTGATCCTTCTGCTACATATGCTCCATATTGGAGCAGAGTTGATCTCATGAGCAGAGAAAACGGGGATAGAAGGAGGAGTAAGAGCTCAGGGATAAAAAATGGAACCAGTCTTCCTATGGCCAGAGGGTCACGAATCACGAAATCCTGTTAATCACCAATTTCTCGGGCGGGCTCAGTAACATCTCATTTTGTCCTTTCCCTGGGATCTTAGAAGTCTATCTCGACTCGGCCCTCCTAACAATGTTGCACTAGGGGCTTTTCAGGGTCAGGGGAATGAGATCCAGCTTGTTACTGGATTTTGCATATGAATACACCATGGGAAGCTTGCAAGGCTGTCCCATGTGGGCAGGAAACTCTCAGAAGCTTGCCAGTTTCTCCCAGAGGGAGAAGTAGGCTAAAGATATCGCTTCTGGGAGCTTGCTTTTAAGTCTCTCTGAATGTTGGCCGTTGATGGGATTACATACACCTGGGTTCCTCTGCCGGTACCTTCATGCATGAGGCCTGTCCGAGCGTGTGGAGAGGGGCCTCCAGCATGGCTGTAGCTAGGTTCCGGTGGTCTTCGGCTGCCAGGAGCTCTGCTTGGGGTGAGGAGGGAAGCTGGAGCCCATCCCCTCAGAGGGGCCCCCGGGAAAGACAGCCAGGTGTGCGGGCAAGAGATATAGCCTCTTGGTCAGAGGGTAGCCAAATGAAAGTGGGAATAGTGTAACTCTTAAATACCACCAGAATTTCGGGGTGGAGAAGGAATTGAGGCCTTACTTCGTCTCTGTTGTGCCTTGGTGGCAAAGGGAGGGTGCTTGGGGAAAGAGACTGATTGACTCTAGCTTGCTTAACTCTTGAGCACTGCTTCTGATCTTTTTTACTCTAGATTGTATTTATTTGGGAGATTGGGGAACAAAAAGATTCTCTTTAGATTCAGCAGGCTGAAATGGTAAAAAAAAATCAATCAAACAAACAAAAAAAAAAAACCAAACCACAACTGAAGCCCTGAAAGTCTTCTCATTGAGATCGTTTTTTAGTTTAGGTGCGTGCTTGTTTGGATCTGGAGGAGTTATTTGAAACAGCAACATGTTTTCTGCCCATGGTGTGAGAATGATGGCAAAAGACAGAAAAATCTGAGGGGTTCTCTCACCTCTGTGAGAAACTGCAGGTTACTCTCCCACCCAACTGGCAGTCTCAGACACAGAGATTCTTCCTTCAGGAGTACTGTGGCAAGAGCTGCAGAGGAGAGCGTGGGGGAGGGGGGAGGTGGTGATGGAAGGTGACGGAAGGTGAAGGTGCTGGAAGACATTGTGGTTGTTGAGTCTCTCCCAGACCATCGTATCTCATCCTGTATCTTGTTCCCGTGTCCTGTCCTTGAGAGTCATCAGTGAGGATCTTTCCTGTGGTCTGGCTAAGAAGCCACAGATGTCTCCTGCCCCCTCCAGCATCCTAGAATGAGTCTTCAGAGGTGGTGAGATGAATGGGCTTAAGAACATTTATCAAGGAGCAGAGGAACAGAACCATCAGATTAGGGAAGAGGATGAAGGTAACCCTAGTTCACTAAATTCAATAGACTTGAGCCTTCACTAGCTGGGAAGCTATGTACAAGGTACCTCAACATGGTCCAACAGGGCTGCTCACCAAGGATGAGAGGAAATGGAAGCCAAAAACGGGGCTGAGGGCTGATGCTCTTATGGTCATATATAGCTTGGGGTGGGCTAATTGGGTACCGTGCACAGATGTGTTATATTTCAAAGCTAAGCCTCTTTATTTTGACACATGGTGCTATATTGGGGTGGGATGTCTTGAGCTGTGTGTCAGGGACTTGCAGAGGAAAAGAACTGTCCATAGTCTGGTGGCAGGAATCTCCAAGACTGATGGGAATGAAAATTGGGAGCACATGTCATTTAAGCAATAAATGCAAAATCTTGCTAAAGAAACAATACTTGTTGCTGAAAAATTTAAATGGCAAAAAAATGTAAGAAGAGAAGAAAAAAATGTATCTATATCTTTGCAATATAAATTCACTATGATTCATCTTTGGCATATTTTGTTTTGGTCTGTTCCTACACAGTAATTTTCTCACCTAGTTGTAATTATCCCTTGATTGTAGGCTCCAAAAGACAGCATTTAAAGGTTTGTGTGTGTGTGTGTGTGTGTGTGTGTGTGTGTGTGTGTGTTTTGGGGTCACTCCTGTCAGTACTCAGGGCTTATTCCTGACTATTTCAGGGATCACTCCTGACTGGTTCCAAAGCATCTCATGGAGATCAAACCCAGGTAAATCATATGCATGTTGAGCACCGAACACATTGTACCATCTCTCTGGCCCTTAAGTTTTGATTGTTTTTTTTATTTTATCACTTTTACACAGTATTTGGTGATAAATACACAATTTTCAATACATTAAGTAAATAATTTTTAATACATTTGTTCTACAAATGTATTAAATATATGTTTATATATGGCTGGAGCAACAGCACAGCGGGTAAGATGTTTGCCTTACATGTGGCTGACATGGGTTCGATTCCTCCGCCCCTCTTGGAGAGCCCGGCAAGCTATCGAGAGTATCGGCCTGCATGGCAGAGCCTGGCAAGCTATCCATGGCATATTCGATATGCCAAAAACAGTAACAACAAGTCTCACAATGAAGACGTTACTGGTGCCCGCTCGAGCGAATTGATGAGCAACAGATGACAGTGATACAGTGACAGTGATATATATTTATAAACACACACACTATTTTGTAGTCTCCTGTTCTCAGTGAATATTAAAATGCTTCTACTCACTATTTACATATAAAACAAGAGTTAATGGTGTCACTGTACATCTTGGAGATACCTAGGTTTCAGAATACAATGTATTATCAATAAATAATAAAGCAATGGATATCTTTGCTAGAAAACATTATTCTTTCTCCACAATTTGGGATGTTTCATTTGGATGGGTTCCCAGAGGTATTTCCTGTATGTGAATAGACATATCACATCCCTTAGATACACATAAACTTCCACCAGTAGGGAGAGTGGTGCAGGCAGACAGAACAACCA
This sequence comes from Sorex araneus, assembly GCF_027595985.1. Taxonomy (NCBI): domain Eukaryota; kingdom Metazoa; phylum Chordata; class Mammalia; order Eulipotyphla; family Soricidae; genus Sorex; species Sorex araneus. The sequence continues at coordinate 344,046,356 of NC_073313.1, read as the reverse complement.
ACTTGTCCATGACCTTGCCAAGTCTCAACCTCTTGAACCTCAGTTTCCTCATTTGCAAAGCAGAAGTGATAGTGATAGCTTGTACGATTGTGGTGAGTATCAATGAGCAATGTTTATAAAAGGGACCTAGAGTCTGTAAGACTCTGAAATGCGAGTTCTTAGACAAACAGACTTGTTATTAGGTGAAACACATTATTTGGGCATAGATTTTCCCAGGTGTTGTACCAGGGGGCTGTACCAGGATCTCAAGGTGCCAATACCTGGATTCAGGTGTTCAGTACCTGGAGCTGTGATATGTATTATCTAGGCTTCAGATGTGTATTATTTGGAGTCCAGGTATGCAATACCTCTGCATCTCAAGTAGTAGTACATGAAACCAAGAGTGTAATATCTAGAACTCAGCTAGTAGTATCTGGAACCCAGTTGTATACAGTACCTGGAACTCAGATGTGTCATATCTCGGTCTCAGGCGTGCAGTATCAGGAGCTTGATTATATATACAGTACCTGAAGATCAGGTGTACTTGGAGCTTTGGTGTGCATTATTTAGGCTTTGGTTGTGGAGTATCTAATACTCAGATGTGAAGTACCTGGAGTTCAGACATAGGTGTAGTATCTGGAACTCAGGTACATAGTTCATGAAACTCAGTGAGCAGTACCTAAAGACCTGCTATGTATTATCTGGGACTCAGGTGTGCAGTACCTGGGGCAAAATAAAGGATCCCTGAGAATGCCATGTTGAATGTTTCTGGCATGGTCTTTATCCAGCAGATATAGCTGAGCTACAGCTTCTCATATCATTCAGTTCCAGTGACTCAGTTCACAGTTTGCTCTCCCAGCCTGAGTACACAGCTTCACTTTGCTGTTACTCGTGGCTTCTAACATCCTGTTTGCCAAAGGATCATGTCAAAAGGCACTCGGAAGTGTGCAGTGTAATTTTCTTTTCTGGTAAGATCTATCAAGGTCAAAAGTACCCAAACAATTATTTTTTTCCAGATCACGAAGGCAAAGGAAAAAAACCTATGTGCTAGGTTAAATACCGTGATTGGTGAGAAATAAGAAGGTGAGTGGGCACGGGAAGGAGGGCAAGTACACCTTTGACGAAAGCATGTGATTTCTCTCCCTCTTTCCTTCTCATCTTCCTCTGTTCCTCCTTTGGTATGTTTAACCAACACCCACTTGCTTGAGTCTGAGAGGAGACAGACTCTGCTTTTAGGAATGGACTATCTAGAGGCACAAAAGTGGAAGAAGAGCAATGAGTTTCAGAGCAGTTTGCTGGGAACTTTGACAGCAGCCCAGGGGCTTGGGAACACAGAGCTCCCTAAAGCTCTTCCCAAAGGCAGGTCTGAGTTTATAAACATGTTTTGCAAAGGACAATAGCACCAGAAGCACCAGAGCTCCATTTAGGGGAGCATATCCAAGGTGTGCGACCCTGACCAGCCCAAGTGCAAACGCCAGACACCATGTTCTTCTTGTATAAGACAAGGACAGCCAGGAGGCTCTGGGCTTCAGAAAACAGCTCTTGCTATCCAGAGAAGATTGCTGAGATTCCTCTGTAGGTGCTGACAATGTTTTACTTTCAATATCTGGAAAATAATTGTGTGGCTTATTACCCATTCTCCTTCCATCTCATTGGATGCCTGCATAAGAGCACAGCTTCTCCAAGTCAGTGTGCTCTCTGACCCAGAACCTCCATCAGGAGAGAGAAAATTCAGTGCTTCTTCCAGGTCTGTGCAGTCAAGTGTGGGGGACCAGTTGGCTTTTCTTACTCTTCTGCTTTTGAACCTATGTCTGTCATGTGAAATATTTCTATGAAAATTCACAGGTACACAAGTACAGGCTGAGTAAGTCCGTGGATAAAAATGGCTACAATTACAACTTTCACCTTTGAACAACAGGTTTGAACGATGTGGATCTATTTACATGCAGATTTTCTTGTGAGAAGATGATATAAATGTACTGGATCTATACTCATTTGCAGTACTACAATTCCATTTCCTTTTATGATTTTGTTACCGTCACTAGATTGTTTTGCTGTAATAATATATGCACAATAATGCACATATCATATAAACTATACGCTAAGCAAATGTCACTGTAAGGTTTCTGATCAATATGAGGCTATTCAGTTTTGGGGGTATCCAAAGTTATACTTGGATTTTCGATTGCTATGGGAGGAAGGTGGCTCAGAGCTCCTAAAGCCTGCATTATCCAAGGGTCAATGGTATTGTATGCATACTATGGGTCAGATCTTGAACTTGTGTACTGATATTTAGCTTTCAGAAGTTTGTGAGTGGTCACAAAACTGCCACTTCACAGATGAAGATGCAAAGTTTCAAGGAATAAATTAACAATTTTTAGATCACACAGTCAAGATAGAATCACTCCTAGGGGCCCTGTTTCCAGAAAACACAATTTTTCTATGTCTCTATGCACCATCTTAGTGAAAGGAGAAGACACCTACTTTGTCCAGATATGAATCATGCCACCTTGTTGATGAAACGGGACCAATTTGTGGAAGGGTTGGGTAAATGAAGAACGCTTTCCTTTCCCAATGTCTCTTCAGGTGAGCCTGAAGTTGTTTGTATTTGTGTTAGTAGGGATGACATTATAATAAACATTGTGGATTTTATGCATGTGAAAGAAATTAATAGAGGGCTAGAATGATAGCACAGTGGATAGGCCTTGGCCTTGAATGGGGCCGACCCAGGTCGATCTCTGGCATCCCATATGGTTTCCTGAGCACTGCCAGGCATAGTACCTGAGTGCAGAGCTAGGAATAAATGGAGCATTGCTAGGTGTGGTGCCTCTCCCCCCAAAAAGATTAAAAAGAATGATTGAATTAAAGTGAAATAGGATAAACACGTACATACATTAAGTTTTTTAAAATACAAAATGCTATACTTTTTTTTTTTATTTGCTTTTTGGGTCACACCCAGCAATGCACAGGGGTTACTCCTGGCTTTGCACTCAGAAATCACCCCTGGTGGTGCTCAGGGGACCACATGGGATGCTGGGAATCAAACCCGGCTTGGCCGTGTGCAAGGCAAATGCCCTACCTGCTGTGCTATCGCTCCAGCCCAAATTCTTTATAGCAAGGATTTTATGGGTGTGCTTCCATCTCCCTGGTATTTGTCAAATGCTGTATAAGGAGTATGGTGTGAAGAATCAACACTTACCAGTCTATAACTTGAATGAACTTCTTTCAGAGAAAGATGCTAGCATTTAACCATCTGTATGCTAGGGGTTTTGAAACTTATTTAATCTTCATCTATCTCTAGGAGCTGGATTCATCTTTTTCCTGTGTTGTAGATTTGCTGACAGAGATGCCTAAGTCACACAGCTGGTCAGTGAGTCTGTAAAAGCCAGGGTCCACTGCAAAGCTGGAGTGAGCATTCCTATGCTACATGATCCATGGTGGGCCAGCCTTGCTGAGATCACATAGGACCAGGCAGAAAGCAGGTGCTGGAGAAATACATCTACTGCAATGATGGGTTGGCATGAGCCTCACTTAGCCTTGTTCATTGGACCTATAATTTGCAGTGATGCTTCTGTGCTTGAGCTGAGCTTACACCCTACATGGCAGAAGCCTCAGTGAGAGCAGAATAACTCAGAAAAACCCCCAGGTTCTGAGTAGTGCCTTCAGGAGACACGCAGGCTCACATTGTCTCCTCAGATGCCTTTGCTTATTTCCATAATGCTCATTCCCAGGTCCAGGAGAAACTTCTTCCCCAGCCTCCCCCAGCTCCCAGTGTCACTGAGAAAAAACTTCCAGGGGAACTGCTAGTTCAAGTTTCCCTCTCTGGGGACTTTGGAATATGATCTCCCTGGTAGTTAATTTTGCTTTTTTAATTCAACTTAATTTTAGGCACTGTGATTTACAGTATTGATAATAGCAGGGTTTATGTCTAAAACACGTAAAGAGAGGCTGCTAAAATCTCAGGGCTAGGATGAATGGAGACATTACTGGCACCTGCTCGAGCAAATAAATGAACAATGGGATGACAGTGATGACAGTGATGTCTAAAACATCCTAATAGCACATCTTCCACCAGATTGTCAGCTTCCTTCCACCACTGTCCAGGCATCTCACCCATCCTCCCCTGTCCTCCACCCCCAGAGTCCTCCTCCTCTGGGGTAAGCTTCCTGCTGAAAACCAGTTCTCAGTTCCTGTTGCCTTTGGGTATTTATTCTTCCCTTACTATGTTTCTGTATAGCCCACATATGAGAGAGATCATTCTGTATCTGCTTTACCCTTCAACTGACTTCACCTAGCTTTATACTTTTTAGAGTCATTCATGTAGCAGCAAAATGCATGACTTCATTTTTTCTTATATCCAAATACTATTGCGTATATGTGCCATGGTTTCTTTATCCAGCCATTTGTTCTTGGACACTTGGGCTTTTCCCCCTAGATTTCGGCTATTGTAAGTAGTGCTACAGTAAAGATAGAAGTGCAAATGTCTTTTGTGAATAGAATTTTTGGGCCCTTAGGATAAATGCCATGAATTGAAATTGCTAGATCATATGTGGGAGATCAATTCCTCGTTTTTTGAGAAGTGTCCATATTTTTTTCCAAATAGGCTGGACTTGTTGACATTCTCATCAGCAGTGGATGAGGGTGCTGTTTTCCTCACATCACCTCCCACACTGGTTGTTTTATTTTGTGATGTATTAGTGGCATTGGTGTGAGATATTTCATTGTTGTTTTGATTTAATATTTCTCTGATGATGAATTTCTATTCAGTATTCCCTCCAGTTTTTGATTTTTTTTTTCAAATTCTATCAGTGACTTATATATGACTGTTCTTGCACTGTGGGGTCTAAGGATGTGGTCCAGTCAGCAAAGCTGGTGGGGTAGGAGCTCCTAAATGGCAGTATATCAACAGCTTCCTGGATACCCCTGTGTTCTCCCTCTGGAAATATTGACCCTGATCTTGGCTTCAGGAAATCCTGTCTCAAGTGCTGGGCTATGGAGACACCTCGGTGAGAAGGACCAGTCTGCACCATGGTCCCTGAAGACACTCCTGGCTTTATCCGGGCCTACGCTAGGAACAGATTGGTCACAGGGACAAGCCATGATTCTGAATGTCTAAAGGGTGATCTGAAGAGGTCGTGAGCCAGGAAAATGGCTCAAAGGGCTGGAGCACATGCTTTGCATGCAGAAGGCCTTGGACTTAATCCCTGGCACTGCATGGTTTCTTAAGAGCTGGCAGGAGTTCTCCACAAAGTCCTCCAAATAAAAGAAGTCAGATCCACATTGTCTGTCTTGCTTCTTCTCTGGACAGTACAGTATACCTCAACAGCTGGAGTGGCACCTTATTCTTCTCTACTTCTAATGGATCCGAACCAGGAGAATATGGTACAAGATGTAGGCTTGAGTTTCCTGGGCTGATAAAGAAGGGATCCCACTCTGAGTGTTGGGAAGGCTGTGCTGGTAGAGGAAGAGAAGGTAGACAAATGAAAGACAGAATGCTTGGCTATGCCTAGCAGGAGAGAGTTGAAGATGACGTGGCCATTGTCAGGAGTTGGGTGAGTTTGGGGAGGGAGCATGAAGACTACAGGAATAGAGTTGTCCACACCTAAGAGACAGTCTTCCTGTTTCTCTCATCAGGAGCCAAAGATGGTGCTTGGAGTTGGTGGGTAGAGAATACAACTTTGAACCAAATTTTAACCACTGGAAGAATAAGATAAATTTCACAATAATTGTTCACTATTTATTGCTCCCCAGCTAAGCAGCAAGTACTGTGCTATGAACTTTACTTTCATGATTCTATTTGGGGGTGGGTGGACAGCTGTCAAGTAGTGCTCAGAGAGCTTGAATGCCACTCCTGATGATGTTTTGGCCAACCAGGTCAGATGGTTAAACACAGGGACCTAAGGAAGTGGCATTGCTCAGGCCCTGCAGTACCAGAGTCCATTTGGGCCAATTCAGTGGTGCTCAGGGACCTCCAGAGCTATATCTGTAGGTGCTCAGGGACAATGTGGTGCTGGGGATTGAACTGGGGCTGGGTACATATACACCATGCTTGTAAGTGCAGATGCCAGCAAAGTGAGATTGTTTCAGATTTTTCAGTTTGTCTTTACTTTCCACACCTACTCTCTCTAGAAAATTCTCCATCGTTTTTGCACCTAAAGAGCAGGAAGCCTTGATGTCAGCGTATATGTTTGGCTTAAGTATGTGACAGATCCCTGGACTTCATTAAGTGTATAGAAAGTCCTAGTATTTTGACAGGTACCATTCAGGACAGTTAAAACTCTAAAAGGTCACAGAAGACTAAGAGAAATAGTCTGTGATTCTGACATGACATGGAACCTAGTGCCTGTAGAAGATTTTAGGTAAGGAATTGGACTTGCATTTCTGTGTAGTTGAGACCCAGTGAGTAAATTCTATGGAGAGGAGAGTCATATTTTTAAGACAGACACGAAGAACAGATGGGTTTTGGAGATGCCATGATGGTGTGGAAGAAACAGCATAAGCAAAGAGTAGTTTTATATGGGACTGGTGGGGGATGCCGGGCACCAGGGTTGGTGCACAAGAAGATTGACAAGGGGAGACTCTGGAACAGTGCCAGCTCAGGAAGACCTGGGAGCAAGTGCAGGAATGAGGTCTGTGTTCTCTGAGCAGAGGAAACAGGGACGCTTCAGTGACTGCTTGGGGGTTGGCTCTGGCCTCCCAAAGATACAATGAAGTCAGAACCCCTTGCACAGCAGAACGTGACTTGATTAGCAAGTCAGGTTTTTGTAGATGTACTTAAAAAAGAGTCGTGTGAGAGTAGGTGGCCTTCTGGTGGTGTCCTTCCTAGAAGAGGAAGAGATACAGAGACAGAGGGAAGAACTCCAGTGACTGGAGTGCCACCACCTGGAGCCAAGGAATGGGTCTTAGCTTAGCTGATTGACCCAAATTCCATGCTTTATGGCTTATTTATTTTTTTCTACTTTAAATTTTTTTATTTTTAATTTTATTTATTATATATATTTTTATATATTATTGAATCACTGTGAGATAATTATAAGCTTTCGTGTCTGGGTTACAATCACCCATTTCTCCACCAGTGTACATTCCCCACTACCAATATCCCTGGTGTACCCCCCCTTTCCCACCCTCCCCCCGACACCATGGAAGACAATATTCCCCATACTCTCTCTCTACTTTTGGGCATTATGGCTTGCAACACAGACACTGAGAGGTCATCATGTTTAGTCCATTATCTACTTTCAGCATGCATCTCCCATCCCAATTGGTTCCTCCAGCCATCATTTTCTTAGTGATCCCTTCTCTATTCCATCTGCCTTCTCCCCTCTGCTCATGAAGCAGACTTCCAACTAGGAGGAAATCCTCCTGGCCCTTGTATCTACTGTCCTTGGGTGTCAGCCTCGTGTGATGTTATTCTGTACTCCACAAATGAGTGCCCTCCTTCTATGTTTGTCCCTCTCTTTCTGACTCATTTCACTTAGCATGATACTCTCCACGTCTATCCATTTGTAAGCAAATTTCATGACTTCATCTCTCTTAACAGCTGCATAGTATTCCATTGTGTAGATGTACCAAAGTTTCATTAACCACTCATCTGTTCTAGGACACTTGGGTTGTTTCCAGATTTTGGCTATTGTGAACAGTGCTGCAATGAACATATAGGTACAGATGTTATTTCTACTGTGCTTTTTTGCATCCTCAGGATATATTCCCAGAAGTGGTATTGTGGGGTCATATGGAAGCTCAATTTCTAATTTTTTTTTTTTTTTGCTTTTTGGGTCACATCTGGCAATGCACAGGGGTTACTCGTGGCTCTGAACTCAGGAATCACCCCTTGAGGTGCTTAGAGGACCATATGGGATGCTGGGAATCAAACTCGGGTCGGCCGCGTGCAAGGCAAACGCCTACCCACTGTACTATTGCTCCAGCCCCTCAATTTCTAATTTTTGAAGGACTGTCCATATTGTTTTCCAGAAAGGCTTCAACAGTGAGAAAGGCATTCCCACCAACAGTGAAAGAGGGTTCTTTTCCCCCACATCTACACCAGCACTGGTTGCTTTTGTTCTTTTGAATGTGTGCCAGTCTCTGTGGTGTGAGATGATATCTCATTGTTGTTTTGATTTGCAGCTCCCTGATGACTAGCAATGTGGAGCATTTTTTCATGTGCCTTTTGGCCATCTTTCTTTCTTTCTTTCTTTCTTTCTTTCTTTCTTTCTTTCTTTCTTTCTTTCTTTCTTTCTTTCTTTCTTTCTTTCTTTCTTTCTTTCTTTCTTTCTTTCTTTCTTTCTTTCTTTCCTTCCTTCCTTCTTTCCTTCCTTCCTTCCTTCCTTCCTTCCTTCCTTCCTTCCTTCCTTCCTTCCTTCCTTCCTTCCTTCCTTCCTTCCTTCCTTCCTTCCTTCCTTCCTTCCTTCCTTCCTTCCTTCCTTCCTTCTTTCTTTCTTTCTTTCTTTCTTTCTTTCTTTCTTTCTTTCTTTCTTTCTTTCTTTCTTTCTTTCTTTCTTTCTTTTTTTCTTTTTGGGTCACACCCGGCGATGCTTAGGAGTTACTCCTGGCTCTTCACTCAAGACTTACCACTGGCGGTGCTCGGGGGACCATATGGGATGCTGGGAACCAAACCCGGGTCGGCCACGTACAAGACAAATGCCCCACCGGCTGTGCTACCACTTTAGCCCTGTATTTATTTTTTGAGGAAACTTCTGTTCATTTCTTCTCTCCATTTTTTGATGGGGTTGGAGGTTTTTTCTTGTACAATTCTACTAGTATCTTGTATATACTGGATATTAATCCCTTATCAGATGGGCATTGGGTAAATATTCTTTCCCATTCTGTGGGCTCTTTCTGAATTTTGGTCACTGTTTCTTTTGAAGTGCAGAAGCTTAGTTTGATGTAGTACCATTTGTTTATGTTTGCTTCTACTTGCTTGGTCAGTGCTGTTTCATCCTTAGAGATGCTTTTAGCTTCAATGTCATGGAGAGTTCTGCCTACATTTTCCTCTATGTACCTTATAGATTCATGTCTATTATTGAGGTCTTTAATCCACTTTGATCTGACTTTTGTGCCTGCCATTAGACAGAGGTCAGAGTTCATTTTTTTGCATGTAGCTATCCAGTTTTCCCAGCACCACTTGCAGTTAGACAAGAAAAAGATATCAAGAGCATACAGACAGGAAAGGAAGAGGTCGTTATCACTATTTGCAGACGATATGATACTATACTTAGAAAACCCTAAAGACTCTACAGAAAAGCTCCTAGAAACAATAGGTCGATATAGTAAAGTGGTAGGCTACAAAATCAACACCCAAAAGTCCGTGGCTTTTTTATATACAAATAATGAAACAGAAGAAAGAGACATTAAAAAAACAATTCCATTCACAATAGTACCTCAGAAAATCAAGTACCTTGGAATCAGCTTAACCAAAGAGGTAAAGGACCTATACAAGGAAAATTACAAAGCACTACTTCAAGAAATAAAAGAGGACACTAGGAAATGGAGACACATCCCCTGATCATGGATAGGGAGGATTAACATTATCAAAATGGCAATGCTGCCCAAAACACTATACACATTTAATGTAGTCCCTATCAGGATACCCATGACATTTTTCAAAGAAATAGACAAAACGCTCCTGAAATTCATATGAAACAATACCCCCCCTCCCACGAATAGCTAAAGCAATCCTTGGGAAAAAGAAGATGGGTGGCATCACCTTCCCTAACTTCAAAGTCTACTACAAAGCAGTATTAATTAAAACAGAGTGGTATTGGGCTAGAAACAGACCTGCAGACCAACGGAACAGAGTTGTACATCCTGTCACAGACCCTCAAATATATGGCCAATTAATCTTTGACAAAGGAACAAGAAATGTGAAGTGGAACAAGGAAAGCCTCTTCAACGTATGGCTTATTTCTTACAGAAGGCCAAGAGCAGGGCACCACCAGAGCCAGGCCTCATGTGGATTCCAGACACCATCTTCTCAAATATCTCTACATAGTCCAAAAAGTAGAGATTTTTACTCTCTCTCTCTGGACTCTCAGGGACTTGGATTTCATCATATGGGGGATTGACTCTCATGATCTCATCACCTGCCCCAGGCCCCACTTCTGTACACTGTCGCACTGGGTTTAGGGCTTCAACAAAGAGATTTGGAGGGGACATGTACATTCACTCCATGAAGTAAGGTTACCAGCAAACCAGAAGACGCACAGCAGAGGCAAGGCAGTCTTCTGTCTTGCAGGCTGTGAAGGGAGAATGACTGCCAATTCATTTGGACGTCTGGGTTCTCGACCTGGAGAAGAATAAAATTGGGTTCTTTTCAGTTACGCAGATGGTAGGCCTTTGTTGCTGCATCTCCAGCAAAGGATGCAGTGAGGTGTATTCTGCTACTCTAGACCCCTTTTCCTGGTTGTCAGCCTGACTCCAGTACCTGTGCTGCAGGTTGAGGTCCCTGCCCAGCCTCTCCTCCAAGGCGGACCTGACCTCCGCTGGGCCATGTGACTCTGACCAAGCTGTGGACTGTGTCGTCAAACACTGATTTGGTTTTGTTTCTTGGGTAAGGGTAGAGACTCTGAGGAGCGATATTATTTCCCAAAGTAGGGATTTGGGGCTCCCAGTGTTCCAGTTCTGCAGGTAAGTAGGTAGGAATTCTTCCAAGCAGGAAAGGCCAGCAGGAGCCAAAGGAGGGGGCAAGGCCTTTTGCAGGCTGCACTGGGCCATCCATGAGGCAACTGCATCCAAGCGCCGGGACACTCGACGTGCCTTTGGCTTTATGCGGTTAAACCGAGGTCTGTGGAGCAATTTCTGCACACATTAGGAAAAACAAACAGAGCTGAGGGCCGGCTTCAGCGGATGGTCACAGCCTGTTCAAACCTGGCAGGAGCAGCTCTGCACGAATTGAGGAAGGTGGCTGTGTCTATTCAAAGGGGACAGAGAAATGGCTGTCCCGTCCCATTCCCCACTGGGTCCTGCCTGGCCCTTCCCACTCCCCACGGCTCACCTCAGATCCTTCATTATCCCATTTGTTCGGAGAAAATCTGGAGGAAAAAGTCGCCCTTGCTGGCCATTGACAGCAGGTCTGCCTGGGTCCTACACACTGAGGACATTGTTTCCAATGGTGCCACCTCTGTAAAAATATTGGTTCTGTAGTGTTGCCAAGATTTCTGAGTTAGCTATCAACCAGCACTCCTTGTGCAAACTCAATCTGCCTTCTGACAGGTTTAATCAGCCTGCAGTCCTTCACGGAGTCGGCTCCTAGGGCTCTTGTCTGAGCCACTTGCCACCAGCAGCCACTGGGGGCAGGAGCCGAGCCGGGCGATGCCGTTCATCACAGAGTGAGGAGCCAGGTATTGTAAACTGGAAAAGGGCAGGAGGAAGAGTTCTTGGACAGGCTGGAAGAGACGTCCTTCATTTCTTACTGGATTGGGTGAGAGACTACCTCTCGCCTAGATTAAAAGGAAAAGTATCTCAGGAGAGCTGCTGCTTGTCCTTGAACTTTCACTGTTTAGATTCTCAGTCTGGCATGAATGAGGTCAGGATTTTGAACCACAGGTATCTGTTGGCTTGGAGAGGAGAACATAATGGTATTTCCTTTGATGCAATTGCCTTGGAAAACAGTGTTGCAATCTCAAGGCTCTAAGCAAACTCTCAGGTATTTATTTAATTTACTTTTTGGGCAAAAACAATTGGATGTAGATTAGTGGGAGAAATTCACCTGGAAAGAAGGTTGTTTCAGTTATCAATATACTGGGATTAAGAAAAAAAAAATGCTTGAAGCCAGAGAGATAACAGGGGTTAAGGCGATTGCTTTGCATGCAGCCAAACCTTATTTGATCCCTACTTGTGGTCCCCCAAGCACTGCCAAGAGGGATCTCTGAGCACAGAGCCAGAAAGAAGCTCTGAGCATCCGTGTGGTCCACCGGCATCTCCCTGCAAATAAAATAAATAAATAAATAAATAAATAAATAAAATAAAAAGAGAGAGGAAAAAAGAAAGAAAAAAGATGTTTAATTCTTAAAAGAAATAAGAAGCCCAAAACTTGTGAAAACATTAAGTTAACATTTAAAAAAAAATTAAGAATGGATAGAAATTAGTAATAACACCAACCCTTGGAAGTGACTGATTTAATATGTAGAGCATGCAAAGGGCAAAGGAATTTTCAAATAAATTTCCTTTTGCTATTCCTAGCTTTTCCTCTCCCCTACTTTCTTAAAAATAACTGTCTAAGATTATGGATTTACAATAAGGAGGAAATTAAAGGCGAACTAAGTTCTTTGAGCACTGTGGGCTGGGAAGAAAGTGTTTCGATTCATTGCTTCTTCTCTAAGTTCTTCTTTCTGTGTGCCCTTAGCTCAAGCAATCAACCTCCCTGGGCCTTCACTTTCCCATCTGTGAAAGAGGAATATCACCTCAGTCACTGTATAGAGGATACTATGAATGAACTGACATCAGAGAAGAACCAAGAAAAGGACCCAGAGGCGACTGGTTGAGAAGGAGCTATTTGCTATTACCACTATGACTGCTAATAAATGACTCCTAGTTTTTCCCCATACCAAAAATGTTGGAAGAGTCTCCTGTCCCTGTGACTGGCTGTCTTCACCAAGGGCCCCTTGGAAGAGGGTGGGTTGAGTTTTCCTCCCTGCCCCGAGCAGAGCCCCGGCAGCCGAAGACCTCTGGAACACAGCCACAACCATGCTCAAGGCCACTCTCTACACCTTGGACGAGCCTCACCCATGAAGGAATCAGCAGAGGAACCCAGGTATGCAGGCTACAGTGCCACAGAGCTGAAAACTCCAAGCCTGCTCAGATTGGGACTGGGCCTTCTCCACCCAGATCCCCCATTTTCCAGTAGCTTGGCAGTCACACCCACAAACTCCTCCCCAGGCACCGTGTAATCCATCAACGGCCAAGATCCAAAGACTATAAAACAAAGCTCCTAGAAGCACGTGGCCGCATTTGCAGTTGCACAACGTCTTATTGTCTAATTCTACCTCTCAGAGAACCCGGCAAGCTACCGAAAGTATCCTGCCTGCACGGCCGAGCATGGCAAGCTCCCCGTAGGCTATTTGATATGCCAAAACCATTAACAATGATGGGTCTCATTCCCCTGACCCTGAAAGAGCCTCCAATGTGGCACCGTTGGAAAGGACAAGTAAAGAGAGGCTGCTAAAATCTCAGGGCTAGGACGAATGGAGACGTTACTGGCACCTGCTGGAGCAAATTGATGAACAACGGGATGACAGTGCTACAGTGCCACAGTGCTATCACAAATGTTGGCCTTCTCAAGACTGATGTCTGTAATCTGCGGATTTGGCCTGTTACTCAGAAATATTGAAGGCAAATATTAACTCAAGATAATGCAACTCCAGCACTAGGAAGGTCAATTAACCTGCAAAAAAGAAAACGCCTCCATATTTTAAACGGATGGCACCCGATGCTTCCAGGATGGCTAATAAATCCCTGTTTTGTGGCAGCAAGAACATGTTTGAGAAATTAATGCTGGGGTATCTCAGGGCAGCTTTATAATCATGTCAGATCTGCACACTGTCCCCGATTGCTAAAACTCCTCATGGCTGATAAGGTGCTTGTTAGAGAAATGGGAACTAAATTTATAGTCGGCTTTGTGGAGCCAATTTACATGTTGTACTGCTGGAGCTTAGAACTAAAGGAAATGTGCTTGAAGCCAAAATTGGCTTTGTGGCTCTGGTTTCCCCAGCTCAGCACCACCTGCCTCCAATCAAACTGTCCAATTACAGGAAACAATTGTTTTCTTGCTTTCTGGGAAGTGAAGAAATTCATCCAGTAAAGGACTGATTTCTAAATGTTTCTCTTTCCCCCCTTTAAAAAGAAACAAGAACATAAAAAAACAACAACTCCCAAACATCAACACTGCTTTGAGGGAGAAAGTGTTTTCCTAACAAATGACTTTCAAAGTTTAAAAATCGGAATGTATGGGCCATGCTTTTTGGTTATTGACCAGAACACCTGATCTGTAATTACTCTCTATAATAATGTTATTAGCCATTCAGAAGAAAGGTTCTTCCTTTTAAGATGCGAGGCAGTAATTAAAGGCTGTGAATTTCACAGGTGAAATCTTGCAGAAAGTACGATTTTGAAGTCAAAGAATTTAGTGATCCACCTCTGGTTAATTAAACTTTCTTCTCAAAATAAAATCTTGTATTTGAAACAATGAAATCAGTGACAATGATACTATTTATCTTGAAGCCCAAGTCTCATTGCTTTAAATCCTAATTTGACTTGCTTAAGCTTCTTTCTCTGAAATGGTTAAAATAGCAGCAGAGAACTTGAAAGGAAAATAAACCATTGGCCACATGTAGATGTTACTTAGCATGCATTGAGCATGCATGATAATTATAGTTCATACTTTCCTCTGGCAGGTAATATTTTAATGGGACTACCAAACTTTACTTGATGCGTTTCTGTATCACCATCTCATGAGTTTTCCTTTGTTAAAAAATAAAAGAAAAAAAAAACTTCTCAAAATTCCACTGTTCAATAAAATCATAATGAAACCCTTAATCTTATTATTTCTCTATAAGTCATTTTTATTTTTTTGAGCCTATATCCAAAAACTTAAATATGCAGCAGTGACTTTTTGTTCCGTCTGAAACCCACTTGAGTTATTCTAAGGGTTTTTGTGTTCCATTCTTCAAGTTCTCACATGCATGGCTTCTTATCACCTAATAATCACCATTCCCTTCCTCCAGGAAGCCTTCCCTGGTCAGACCAGCTAAGGCAGTCTCTGCCTTTTGTCCCTGCTCTCAGCCTCTTAGGGCTTTACTCCTGACCTATGCATCTTCCCTTCCATGTAGAATAGCTCTTTGGAAATAAGAAGTCACTGAAGACAAGGCTATTTCTCTCTTATTTGATAAAAATGGAGAGGATTTTTTTCTTCTTCTCTGTTTAGAGATATTTCCTCTGAGCTTTGCTAGAGCTCATTTCTTTTCTACATGTCCTGCTGGTGCTAGTGGGGTTCTAAGACTCCATCCAGGACCTCGGCCTCTCCTTGACACACTGCTTGGGACTGGGACACTCATATGCCCTTGGGACTTCTTGTATAATCTGGAGTTCTCAAATACACAGGCCTGTGTCCTCATATTTAGTTCAATGGAGCACTGAAGGAGGGTACTAACTGCCCAGGCTCAGGCGTGACATATCCCTCTGTCCTCAGTGTTGTTATTTACCTGGAGTCCTTGCTTAATTACCAAGTGGGGGTGCGAGATACCCACAAAGTCTAATTCCAATTAGAATGTACTGTTGCAATCCTTTCACATTCTAATATCTAAACTATTTCACCTAGGGGCATATCCTATCCTTGGGATATTTTGTTAGGCCGACAAATTCTCACGGTCAAATTCCCAGCACCCCTTTCACATGCCTTAAAGCTTAGCTAGGCTGAGTGAGGTACTGTGGCTCTGGAGTTCTTTGTGCTTGCAGACCCCTCCCTGTAGGCCTGCCGTTACACCCCTAGCTGCCATACCTACTCTCCATCTTGCATCTCTGCATATATACTTGCCTGCCACCAGGCCTGCCAGTACCCTGACATTTGCACCCTTCACTGCTTGCACACCCCTTCCTCCCGACTGCTGTCTGCATACCCAGTCCTCCTTGTCTGCATCTCCCGGCCCCTCACCTGCAAACTCCAGCCTAACTAATCCTCCTGGTTTCTTTTATCCCTCGAGAGCCCACAAGTCCTTCCTATCAGAGCAAGCTGACAGTGAGTTCTCCAGGGCAGGGACTGAGCCTTACTTAGTGTTTTGCTGTGGTCTAGAAGGGACTCAGAAAATCTTTTCTTTCTTTTTTTTAAAATTTATTTATTTATTTTTGCTCTTTTGGGTCACGCCCGGTGATGCACAGGGGTTACTCCTGGCTTTGCACTCAGGAGTTACCCCTGGCAGTGCTCAGGAAACCATATGGGATGCTGAGGATCAAACCCCGGTTGACTGTGTGCAAGGCAAATGCTCTTCTTGCTGTGCTATTGCTCCAGCCCCTCAGGAAATCTTTTCTGAATGAACCAATCTGCTTTCAACAACAGGTTGGAGCTCCTTCCTGTGCTTCACTTTTTTTCCCCAAGGAATGAGTTTTGGGTACTAAAAATCTACGCCTTGCAGGGATCTGGTGACTCGGGATAACTGTGGGCAGGGGGGCTTTCCAGCAACCTAATTAGATGAAACCACACAGTCACCTTCCCTCCCCCTGAGGTGACCTAATTCTCAATTCCTGTGGTCTCGACAGCCATTGCTGCCGCAGAATTCTGATGAGGCCGGGCAATTTCACCTCTGGTATTTGATGAGAAAAGGGAATTGAATGTAGGTGATTGATTTGGACCTGGAAAAATAGATGGGAAGTCAGCTTGTGCTAGCTAGGGCTGATCTGTGTGGAGGAATTTCTCAGGGCTTCCATCGGCCTCCGAAAGTCTTACCTGTCCCCATGGAAGGGGTCAGGGAGACTGATCTGTCACCTGCGGGAGGGTGGATTATCTGGTAACTTTCCAAATTAGATACAAAAAATGTCTCTAACAATTTCTGCTTCTACCCATCCTCATTTTGCTTTGCACAGACGGGGAACTTGCTTTCTATGAGTCCTGCTTGCATGAGTGCATCACGAAGCAGCGGGGCTGGTCAGTGCATTTCCTCTGGGTGAGACAGACACCCTTTTCTTCCCATGCCTGGAGTTCCTGGGTGGGAAGACAGAGGCGGCTGTGTTTGTGGGCCCTGTCTCTTCAGCAGTCCAATTCTTTTCCCTTTTCCTCTCTCGTATCTCAGTTATCTTAAATGTTTCTTCCTCAGTGAATTATTTCCTGACAATTCTTACTTCTTCCTTCTGTCTCCCCACCCATCGCCTCACCCCGCATCACCTCTGAGGTCCCTGGGTGGGGTACACCTCACTTTAAAGATGTGTTCAGGCTCAGCCTCTCATGTCCTGGGCCCTGGAGGGCAGGAAGAGTGTGGCTCAGTGCTGGGTGCTGAGTCAGGACAGTTTGGCAAGGAATGAAGGTCAAACACAGTAGTGATTGACCCTCTGCCCAGCGAGTGATGGAGATCTTCTGTTTGTTTTTTAAAATAATGCATTTTGTCTGAAGAGGTAATACAGGAGCTATGGTGCTTGCCTTGGACTGTTGGGAGTTATTCCTGACCACAGAACCAGGAATAAAATTTGAATACTGCTGAGTGTGACCCCAAGGGCATTCCCTCCCCCATTAAACAAAGCCAAGTAAATGATAACACAGAAGCCACAGCTCTGGCCTGAAGCACTGGGATCAATGTCTGGGAGAGAGGCCCTGGCATCAGGCTTTGGTCCTTTGGTGGTTTTAGTGAGCAGCAGGGAGGGGGGCAGCTCTCCAGAGCGGAAACCAGGCTTCCTGGGGAACTGAGCATTTGGGAGTGCGTCTGGTTCTGGGATTTGTCTCCTGGTTCACTGACTTCCTCATTTATGAAGGAGAGTCCTTTGGGGGATAGTGCTGCAGTCTGGAAGCTATAGATAAAGAACCGAGGAGACAATATTCACCAGTAACTGAATCTGTGGTTGCAAGACCTTGGGTCATGTCAGATTTAAGATTCTAGGATTTGGAATTAGGCAAGGCCTAGGTCGAGCAAATACTTCATATGTTGTCTCAGTGGGCTACTTGATTTCTCTGAGTCTCTGTTGTCTTTTCATGGAACGGATTTATATGACTATATTAAAAATATTAATAAATTATCATACTAATATCGGAGAGGTGTGAAGATTCAATCAGCTATGAGTTAAGCAGTATTTAATAGTCAGTAGCTATTTATGATGATCATGGAGAAAATTATATAGATGATGATGTTGTTCCATAAATCGATGAAGAATATAGGGTGAATGTTGGCTAATATATAGGGGAATAAAAAACCTAGATAATACTATAGGAATTATGGTCATTTTGATGCCATTTTGATTTCTAACTCATTACCCTGAATGGTAAAGAAAACGAATGCTTTGTTTTCTCACTTTTCTAGATCAAAATGTTGATGAGATGTTTTCTATCATGTGATATTTTTAGGCTTGCGAACTTTAAATATGCTCATAAGGTGGGAATCTATTTCATTTGCTAATTTCTATTAACAAGGTAAAAGTGATTATATTTTTAGGAGGGTGTAAATTAAATGACTGTTCTTAATTCTGCTGAACTTGTCCTCCCTCTGACTATGTAGAGTGCTCTGACAAGCACATTGTTCTTGGGTGCTAAAGTGTGCAGCTTGTAGCCAACCTTCGGTTTCAATTGTCAGACAGTGATGGCTGGAGAGAATTTCTGTTTGGTACAGAAGCCTGTGAGCTCTCAAGAGCGGCCTCTTGCCCTTTACTGGGATTCCAGGTCACTTGTGCTCACTAAGGTCTTCCCTTCAGACTTCTGTCTGTGAATAAACAGGCAAGAATCTTACTACATTTGATCAAGACCACCTTTCATGTCAGGTTACTCCCCCCAGTAGTTCCTCGATTTTCAAGTCAGTAGGGACCCAGTGGATATAACTTTGCCTGCAGAGATAGATGAATGAATGGCTTTTCCCAGGAATCCCCCAGGAAAGGTAGATCCTCTGCCCAGTGTTTCCTCAGCGTCCAGGGAGGTTGCTCTTCCTATGGGACAAAACCCTTGGCCAGCTGGAGAAGACAGCTGTGGCTTGGGCCCCTCCCACTCTGCACAGCTTATTACTGAAGGACAATTCCCTGCATGCCCAGGATGCGGACGAGTGCCAAAGGGCGTAGGAGGTAGCAGTAGGCTAAGCCATAGCGCTGCCAGCTGAAAAGTCCCTGCTATACCGATAAAATCCAAACCATTCTCATTAAGCAACCAACAAAGAAAGCATGACGTGATGGTAATGCATTCCTAGAGAGCAATTTGGCAATATTAATCAAGAGTCTTAAAAATGTTCAGTGTTTTACTCCCATCTTAACCCCTTGGAATTGGATTGCAAGAAATATTTATATATGCTTATGAAAATCTATGTTCAAGGCCGTTAAGTTTAAAATTTGTCTTCCTAATATACATGTCATGTTGGAAAGGAACAGTTTTAATGACAAAATAGAGGAATACTAGTAAAGTCTGGTGCTTATATAATAAGATAAAATACTTTAAAGCCACTAAAATCACGTTGAAGAGTAGTTAATGAGACAAAATGACATTTATGCTGTATCAAAAGTTTAAATGATCACATATAAAATTGTTAGTAAAATATGAACACAATTATATAAAGTATATGTATTTGTAGAGCATATATATTTCATGTGTGTGGACAAGCTATGATGGGGGCTATACCTGGTCAATGAGACACCTAACAACATTTTTTCTGTTCCTGCTATTGTTTTCTCTGAATTCTCTATAATAACCATACATAAATCCACAACTTATTTTAATTGATGTAAGCAATATAAGACAAGTGATGCTTATCCAGAAAATCCTGTAATGGAGAGTGGGGCATGCTAATTGAGGCCTCCTTTATGGGGTTGTCTCATGCTGGGTTCTCTCCCAGTCGCCCTCCTGTGTCTCTGATGCAGACTTTGTGAAGAGAAGAAGCAGAGATGAGGACCTGTGAGAACCTGAGACTTGATGAGGGAGTACCTTCATTCCTTGCTGTCCTGTAGAGTGAGAGACATTAGCAGACAAGCACGGGCTCTGGGTTCAGCAAATCTGAACTGTCATTCTGGTTCCAAGACTTGTAAGCATGGATCTAGGGCAGGTCTTCTCAGTTCCAAATCTCCTTACAGGTAAAGTGGAATAGTAAAATTACCCAGAGGACCGGGGCTGGAGTGATAACACAGCAGGTAGGGTGTTTGCCTTGCAAGCAGCCAACTGGGTTCGATTCCCAAAATCCCATATGGTCCCTTGAGCAACTCCAGGGGTAACTCTTGAGTACAGAGCCAGGAGTGACCCCTGTGCATCGCCAGGTGTGACCCAAAAAGCAAAAACAAAACAAAACAAAACAAAAAAACTACCCATAGGATTGTAAGCCAGACAATGTTTGGAAAGAGTTTCACATTGAACCTAATCTGCAGTAAATATCCCGTACCTGGTATGAGTGTGTGTATGTATGTACACATGTGCACACAAGTGTTTGTATCTGTGTGCATGTTTTCTCATTAGATAAGTGGATCTAAGATTGTTTTCTCCACTCAATTTTAAAATCTTTGGTTCAGCTTACATAAAAAGAGTGTTTTGTGACTAGCTGGGCCTATGATGGGTGGGGTACACGAGGAATTTCCCTGTCCTAGAAAGGATAGAATCCTAGAAGAAAGTCCCAGCATCATGCAGAGAACCAAATTGTTACTGCTTTCTTCTCTTTACAGTGGAAGTGGAGGGAGGTTATTGATCAAAAACCTTTGGTCCCCTCACAACCATGTGGCTGAGTCTGACAGACATAATTTGTTTTGTGAAAAGATTGCTGTATTTTCAAATACAATCTCAGTCTTATCAATCAGGAATGATACGTGGAGATGGGACTAACATCATCCCTTCCCCACCCTCATCGTCACTAGCATCAGCATCACTATCATCAGCATCACCATCACCACCCCCTTCATTATTATGATCATCACAATCTTCATCATTAAATGTTTGAAGCTTAGGTTCCCCTGGGAACAGACTGACAAAGTCCATGTGCTCTCTTTACTGCTGGTTCCCTCTTTCTGGACTCTCAGTGTGCAGAGTTGTCATTTATATATCCTTTTCTGGAAGTGACTGGTGGTGCTATTTAGGTGAGTTGGCTGGAAAGAAGCATGAAACGGGCCTAGCTATATTGCCAGTGACTGATGATGCTCTTAGACCATCCTGGTTAGGGGTGTACTGTGTGTCATGGCAGAATAATCCCACATTTGCACCAGGGGGGTGATGCAGCAAGAGGAACATAGCATGAGGCCAAAAGCAAATTGTTTTAAAACACACAAATGAGCTTGGTTTAGGTGGTGCCAAAAAAATTCTGTATTTCAGCAGAGAGTTATTTTGTGCCTTTTTACCGCTGCCATCCAATAAAAACGCAATGGTTCATGAAACCATTAAGTTGCAGTTTTAGGAAATGCTGTCAAGGAAAGCAGGCCACAAATTCAACTTGATTTGCCAAACTGACTTTAGTTGCTTTTTCGAAAAATCACATCAGACCTTCATATCTATGGGCTTCCTCTTACTGAATATTTACAATCAATACGATTGCAACTCATCGTTAGTCACGTCAAATGCTAAAATGTTCTTAGGAAGGTGTGTGCTCTCAGGACTGATGGACTGTGGGTCTGGATATCAAGGAATGACTGGGAAAGGCAGCATGAAATAGGATGCTCATGGGAAGACAGGAGGTGTGGGTGTAGGTACCTCTAGAGACCATTAGAGATGACGTCACCTGCTATTGAAGGCATGCGTACTCTGTGCAGGGCCCAATTCAGGTGAGACCCTGAGTAGAGGCATGCTCTGCTCTTGACTTCATGCTCTGCGCTCACTGTTTTGAATTTCTTAGTAGTTATGACCACAGGAGTCTGTATTTGCATTTACTTTTTTTCTTCTGGGACAGCCAGCTGGATTTCTTGCTCTTAGCTATGCCCACATGACTAAGCCTAACCCAAGGAATGTAAATACTCTTGGCAGATCCTTCTTGTTAGAACCTCCTTGCATGAGCTTTCAGACCCATCTGTCCATGGGTGTGGTTCACCTGGGGCCCAAGAGTTCTCCAGCTCATCTGAGTTATACATGTGTTCTCATCACTTCCGCCAACAGTTATACAGCTCTTCACAGGCTCATTAGCTAGCACTTTTAGGAAATGCTGTCAGTGAAAGCAGACCATACTTGCCCTCCCTTTGATGATCTGGACTATGGCCCTGGGGATGGCACTGGAGGTCTGGGTTGAAGCTGGCATAGCTGCACTCAGCCAGATCCAGTTCTCTAGTTCACTACTTGGAGCAGAGCGTGCCTTGCTCCACAGCCCAAGTTGCCCTGCATTCTCATGGGAGCACAAAGTAAAGTCACTTGTGTTCAGAGCCTCTGGATTTAGCTCTCTTTCTTCAGTCCTTCCTACCATGATGTTTGTCTTTCAGGGGAAGGAAGGATCTCTCAGATATTTTCCAGGGCTACTGCCTCCCTCAGCTTATTGACCAGAATGAACTCTTAGCTCCTTTCTTGTGCCAGAGCCTGCCTAGGAATAGGGGATTTTCATGACCAGATTGGGTGTAAGGCTTGCTCCTTAAGGCCTGGGGGGTGGGGAGGAGGTGGGGGAGGGAGGTCTGGCCACCTGAAGCCTATCATTTTCAGCACCAGCACCAGTATACAACTGGTCCTTGGAATCATGGGTCACGAGGGGCCCTTATCACCCGGGAGGGGTGATTAGTGTTTGTCTTAGGAGAGGAAAAGGAATGTTGTTGGGTTGGTTGGTCCAGTTTTATTGAGATGCAATTGACAGGCATTGTGTAAATTTAAGATGTATAAGGTACAGATTTGATATATGTGTGTGTTGTGAAATGATGACCATGATCAAGTGAGTTAACTTTTTTTTTCGTCATCTGACATATTTTGTGATTATCTTGAAAGCATTTGAGCTCTATTTTAAGAACAATTTTCAAGTGTTTAACATATTTTAAAATTTTAGAAATTTTAGTGTTTGGGGGCCTCCCTAGTAGTGCTGGGAACCATTATATATATATATATATATATATATATTATATCTGTTACAAAGACAGTTTCACTGCATATTCCATGCAGGTATTTAACAATAACTCCCTGCTTATACCCTTAATTTTCCTACCTCAAATGGATGCAATAGCATTTTACACATACACACACACACACACAAACACAGAGCCATAGACAGAGACATACACAAAAGACTGATTTCTGTGAATAGTGACTAAAATAGTATGCTAGGTAGAGAGTGTAATGAGTAGCAATTGAGCACCTTTGGAGAAAAGCATTCAGTTTGGGGACAAAGTTCTTGGCCTTTCTATATCTGTTTTGGATGGCAGAAGGGAATGGTGAAGGCTGCAAGTAACAGCCCTGTGTCTGACTAACTGCAATGGTTTAAATAATGAGGTCTTCTTTTGTGTTCATAGAATAGGAGAAATGGTGGTTAATGGTTGCTAACTTTGCTTCAGAAGTTAAGTATATCAGCATCAAAAGTTGCAATGTGGTTGTGACAGTTATAGCTGTCACATCTGAGGCAGTGGAGATGTTGGGACAAGGAAAGAACTTGGAATCCTGTTTTCTCCCATTTCTTGAAAAATATATATAAAGGTTTAAAGGTCCCTGGCTCTGATGCTGTCTCCAGTTTAGGTGACAGATCTGGATGATACCTCTGAGGAGACAGCGAAGTAAGGAACAGACATTTTCAGACTGGCTTAGACACGAACTTCACCTATGACTGCTGTAAAGCACACTGAGATTTTTCTAGAAAGAATCAAGGTTAGAAGCAAGTATTCATCAGTCATCAAATAATGTTTCTGCAAAGATTTTTGGGCTCAAGGAATTAGTTTATAAAAATAATTCAAGGGGGAGTTAAAACTTTGGCCATGAGAAGGGAGGTTCTGGATTCAGAATTTCTTAATATAAATCAAGCCTAGACAAAGGCGGAAAACAAAAGAGGTTATTCTAGCTGACACTGTTTTGATCCAAATCCAGTATTTTTCTTGTTGCTGATATTGGTCCTACTGCTAAGCCCCTGTGCCTTTATTAGGTGATTACAGTCTCTTTAGTTAAGGCTGTTGAGATGGAAAATGACCAATTCAATAGACCACTGATAAAAAGGGCTTCACTTTCACCAACGAGTTCTTTAGAATGAAGTGTCTCATTCCTCTTGCTTTCCATAGCATCTCTTTGAGTTCTCCCATTTTCCTTGTTTCCCATTGGTTCACTTGTCATTCTCATCAAGGGCATGAGAGCGGAATTGTCCAATACAAGTCTAATGTGAGCTACTTAGAAAAAACTATCCAGTAGGCACATTTAAAAATTTTAAAAGAAGACTATGAGTGTAAGTTAAGTTTTATTTTAATAAATTGAATGCATTAAAAGTATAATTTCAAAGAACGTATCAAACTTTGAAAACTGCTTTATATTCTGTGATTTATACAACTCGGTGCAGACTAGCCTCATTTTAAGTGATCAATAGCCAGAGTTACCATAGAAGAAAGAACAACTCTAGAAGGCAAACCTCAATCTACTCTTTATCTCTGGTGCCTGCAGAGTTAGAGAGCATTAGCCAATGCAAAAAAAAAAAAAAAGTGATTATACTGCTAGGTTAGGGGTTTTAAAAATGCAAACAAAATTATTTGGGAGGTAGACCAACCCCTCTGAAATAAACATGGACTTGCATTTGTACTCAATTGGTGTGAATTTATTAACAGTTAACCTATGTCAAATCATTTAATCTCTTTTAATCTGTTTTCTTATATATATGTAATATCTATCTTGCATGATGTTAGCACAAAAAGGGAAAGTGTACAGCAAGTGTCGGGGTCTTGGCATACAGTAAGCTCATGACAAGCAGTAGAATAAGTTATTTTAGAGTAGATATTCTATGCATCCCAGGAAGAATTGGGTTTTAGTAGCAGTCATATGGGCAATGCTTTTCCTGTTTGATGTGACCCAGTCATAGAAGACTTTGATATGGGGTTACCCTCCTTAAGAACTGTCTTGGAGAAATCTAAAATCAATGAACAGCATTTCTCTATTTGAGTTTAGCTGGGGAAAGTTATATACCAATTGAATGACTCCGCAAGGAAGAGGAGTGTCAAACAGGGGTGGTCCTTACAGGGGGAGTTTCAAACTGGTTGTTGTTCTTCTATAGCCTCAGGGTCCCATGTCCCAGGGGAATGTGGCTTGATTGAAACCTGGTCCCTTGAGAACAAGGTAACCACTGAGGTATGTGTTGTCTGCTGTGTTTGCCCACCTCGGGTCCTTTTAATGGACTCCACCTTTCTTCCAGGTAGCCACTGACATTTTCCCTCTAAATTGATTGGCCACAAATATGGTTCTCGCAAGCAATGGAAACCAACTGTTTCATTATCATATCCAGTTTTGAAAATGAAAAATGGCAAAATAAGCCAGATGCTTAAGGCATAAAGAGAAGCAAAAACTATTAAAAAGCTTCTTTGTGGTATCAGGCAGGAAGTGAAATGACTTTAAATGGCAGACATTTCTTAGTCATTTAATGCACCAGTAATCTTGGCATTCTTTCTCCCCTTCCCCTTAAGGAAAAAAATAATAACTCGGACAAGAGGTGGAAAAAAATTAGTACGTGTCCTTTCAAAGAGATTATGGGAAAGTGGTCCTTCTTGCTAGGAACCATTGTAGCAGGGCCAATGATGGATTTCTATATGGTGAAAAGAGAAGTTCTGTAGACAGTTGACCTGAGCCAGATGAATTGCTGATTCTGCTGATTCCACTGGCCTGCTAATTCTCTCAAATCTGTTACTGCTAAAAATGAAAATACAGAGAAACACGATTATCTTCCTGAATAAAAAAAAATTGAGTACCAAATTAATAAAAATGAAAGGGGAAACCAAAAGATTGAGGCCACAGATAGAGTCTTGCTTAGTTGCACTTTAAAATACTTATTTATAGATGTCAAACAGGATATAGCACTTGAGAGGTGTTCAGAAAATATTCCTTTCACTCGATTAAAACTGAAATATATTTGAAGCTTTTTGAAGAACTAGGGACACTTTCAGAAATATTAGTTGAATTTAGTTAAGTCACAATAATGGTGTCAGATGGAATGCTATTTGCTTTAGGACCGATGTCTGGTTAACATAAAACTGTCAAATGTCATCAATTTAGGATGTTTCCCTAAGAATTCTCAGGATAGTTCCCACATCTGTTCATGAATCTTCGCCATGTTTGGCAGTGGCACATTTAATAAAACTGTGAGGAAGAGGGGTAGAAGAAACCTAACGTGAAAAGGACTCGCATTCCTGAACCCCAATGTCATTTTTACTTATTCTTTCTCCATCCTTCTCCATCTGGCACCAGGATGTCACGGACCCCTGTATCTGAGCTCCCCCCCTAGGGAAGGTGCTGATCCCCGATATGGTCATTGCTTAGTGTCTGTCCTTTCCACAGGAGTGTCCCAAGGGCCCCGGCCCAGATTCCTTCCCTTTACAACCCAGCGACTCTCGGAATGTCAGTTAGGTAATACTGAGAAATGTTGATTGATTGAATGGAGCCCGGATCTATTCTTTGGTGTTAGAAACTCAGTTTGATGGTGGTGTTCATTCTGGTATATTTTTAGTCTTGCTTCCTGTGGTTCCCTTTATGCCCCCTCCTAAGATAAATAGTGAAGTCAGCCTCCTCACCTTGCAAAAGGTTATTCCTATTTCTAAAGCCATTTTTGTGGGCTCTTTTGAGAGGCTTGAAATGTCTCCTATATCCCTGGGGAGAATCCTAGGTGAGGGGTTGGCAAATGTTGCTGCGAACCAAAAAAACTTGCCCTTGAAGCGAAATGAAAAGGGCATTGTGCTCTTTCCCTTTTTATTTCAATCCCTGTCATTGTCTTTGTCTGGCAGGAAGCTATGCAGGTTGGGAAAGCTTGATTCTTGGTCCCTTCCCCTCCTCCAACCCGATGTACCCGATGCAGTGTGTGATTTTCCCTCATCAGTTTTCCCTGCTCAAAGGCACTTGAAACACCTCTTTTGAATACGGACAGTGTATTCAGCACAGTCCCAAGAGCTAGCAGGGGACAGCCAGGAGGCTGGCTCTGTGGAACTGGGGTTTAGAAAGTCTGTTTTTTTTTTTTTTTAAGCCTTAACAACACTGGCCTTTCTCAGGTGCTGCTATTGTATAAATGTGACCAACAATAGCTACTTGTGGAGCCCAGTGTAACTTTGGCTCACATTTCCCCAGAAAGTGTTCATAGGTTGATGGCCTGGTTCCGGTTCTGTTCTTCCTTGTTTGAATCCATCTGATTATTCTAATGCTCATCAAACCTCTGAATCCCTGTTTGATAAAGCCCCAACGGCTAAAGGGAAGTGTTTGTCATTTCAGCACCTGTTTTCAGGAACAAAGTACTCACCTCCCAGCCTTATGAGTGGTTTCAAAATAACCTTTGTTCGGGGATCTGAAAGGGCTGGGTAACTAACTCAGTGGTCAGGATCGTCCAAAAGTGGGGCTGGGGTTTGGGGTGCTCAGGTGGGGATTTCACGTGAGCAGGGCTTTAGCGGTTGCCATGGAGACTATCAATCATTTGATGAAAGCTGTGGGAGGGAAGGGGTGAGAAGCTACAGTTAAACTCAACTGCCTTTTAGCAACTTGTTAGCGCCTAGGGAAGCTGGAAGGCCTAAGCCTTTGGGAGTGCTTGTTACTGGAAATGCAAGAACGTTAAAATTCTAAGTTCCCCTAAATAGAACTCTGATTTCAGATTTTCTGAGCTTTTAGAGTCTCACACTAAGTGTGTGTGTGTGTGTGTGTGTGTGTGTGTGTGTGTGTATGTGTGTGTGTGTGTTGGAGGGAAGAGGGAAGGGAGAGGGTGCTCTTTATATACTCCATCTATTAGCCTTAAGGCACACCATGGTGGCTGCAGAATTTCTAGGAATCTTTTTCTCAGATCTGATGGGAAGCTGAGTTACAGTTCACCCCCAAGTAAAGTGGAAATACTGTTAACTCTTCTTTGTTGAGGACCTCCTACGTGCCAAAAGCCATGCTTCTTGCACCTCTATTAGTGCATATGAAGCTCCTATGAGGTTGTGGTATTAGCTCTGTTTTACAGAGGAGGAAACACAGGTCAAAGGAGTTGGACTTTATCAAGGCTGCTGAGCAAATAACTGTCAGAGCTGGGACTTCACAGCAGCTCACGGTGTGAACCTCCTTGCCTCCAGTCACAGGGCTTTTCTGAGGGATCAAGGAGGTACTGGCCTTTGTGCTATTGTAATAGATGGTCCATGGGGGGGCTGATGTATTGGCAACTCCTCTGGCACTCTGGGGTGCCCTTGTCCCCTCTCATCTCAGTTCTCTGCCATTTTCACTTAGCTGCTGCGGCCTTCCATCAGTGTAGCCTACTGGGACTGCTTCAGAGAAGAGTTCCTGAGGGTGAGACATTAGGGACCTCTGGCATTGTCCTCCACAGCCCCCCTCCCCAAATGGTCAAATCCACTAGTTTAATAGTTGACTCTGGAGATTGAGGAGAGTTGAATGTCTGTCACATAGGACTTTGACTTTGCAAGATGTCTGCCCAAAGAGAATCATCCCCATAAAGAACTGTGCTTGGGGGGTTGTGTTCTGGATGCTCACAGGCGTGCCTGTCCAGGAGACTGGGCACTGCAGTTAGACTGAGTGTGAGTTCGGTGGAGAGTTAAGCTCTATTTGAATCATTTAAGCTCAGTGTCATGAGCGGCCTGCTCCGGCCTTATTAGGCTTAGATTCTTCGGCTTCTTTCCCCAGCGGGAAGATTGTAGAATCCATGGGTAGCTGAGATCTAGTGAGGTCTGCATAATCCTTTCTCTGGCCACTTGTTTGTGCCTCTTTCCCAGGAGTTAGATCTCGCCGTGTCCCTTGAAAAGGACAGTCTAATAAGAAAGAGCAAGGAACAGTCTGAGGTCTCCTGACGTTTTATCTTATAGTGGCCTTACCATCTCTAGTCTATAACCACCTACACTACACCATCCACACTCTACAGTCTGTGCAACCTTAATTCTATGCCATCTATTGTCTGCACTACCTAAAGCGATAACACAGTGGGTAGGGTGTTTGCTTTGCACGTGGCTGATCTGGGTTCAATTCCTCTATCCCTCTCTAAGAGACTGGCAAGCTACCGAGAGTATCCCACCGGCATGGCAGAGACTGGCAAGCTCCCCATAGCGTATTCAATATGCCAAAAACAGTAACAATAGGTCTCACAATGGAGACATTACTGGTGCCCGCTGGAGCAAATCAATGAACAACGGGACGGCAGTGTGACAGTGCTACAGTGCTACCTAAGCTCTATACCACCTGTAGTTTATACTCCTTATACACTGTTTCACCTACAGTATACCACCGACAGCCTACAGTCTGCACCACCTATGCCATATAGCACCTATGGTCTTGTACCTCCTGCATTCTGAGTCACCTATTTTTTATACTACCTGCAAACTGTACAGTCTTGTGGCCTCTTTTTCCTTCTAGAGCTTACATGTGAGGGAATGCTGTCATGGTAGTAGCACCAAACAGGACTGGCTTTCTCAGGACTGTGAGGGGAAGCAACTTTCCTAGAAGCTTCATATTCAGGTCTTCAAAGTGAGAGCAATGATGCTTACATTGCAAGGATGAAGAAAGAGCCATGGGTAGAACCTGTACCAAATTAGTTCCCTCCCCCTCTGCACCCCTACCTTACCCTACCCTACCCCAGGCTACACACACGTACTATTATTTTATATCCCCTGTTCTCCAAAAGCGAGGTGGGGTTGCATTAGGCATCCGGTTGGGGAAACCTGCCCG
The DNA here is from genome assembly GCF_027595985.1 of Sorex araneus. Taxonomy (NCBI): domain Eukaryota; kingdom Metazoa; phylum Chordata; class Mammalia; order Eulipotyphla; family Soricidae; genus Sorex; species Sorex araneus. The sequence goes on along the minus strand of NC_073313.1, from coordinate 344,016,973 downwards.
ACTAGTTATCTCTTACTTTTGCATAGAGGCCAGAACTGGACAGATCAGCGCTCTCCTAAAATGAACTCAGGGAGGAGAAGAGGCCTCCAGCGCCCACGACACAGAACAGTTGGCAAGAAACCGGACAACCTGCCAGTTTCCTCATCAGAGACACGAGCATGGTTTAGAAACATCCCCTAGAGATAAGGGTAGCGTAGCTTCTGATAGAGAGGACAGTCTTGGAGGAAGTGCTGTGAGGATGCTGGGCTAGCAGGAAGTGGGAGCTGTTTCTAGCACAGAGGATGTGGCTCAAGACAAGGTATGAGAAATGAAAGTCAAGGAGGAAGTAGAAGCGGGATCTGTAGGTGCCTTGAGGACAAGGAAGTGGCTTTGTTGGCTAAGGTGGAAGGAGAAAACGCTATTGGGGCCTTTAGAAGAGTGGGTGAGGAAGCCATTTCTCTCCTTCATAACTGCTTGAGGGGAGATGTGGAAGACTGGAGAGAAGCCTTGGTCGCACTCAGGCAGCTCTCAGTGGGGACTACAGAGACGGCACTTTCCAAAAGAGATGGGATTTGTAACGGCCGTGAAGTGTGGCATTCAAAGACGGCTGTTTGACTGACTTAAGTTTGTGTTTCAATTGTACAGTGATGTGAAGTCCTCCTGGGGGTGCTGGTCACCCGGGTGAACTCTGGGAGACAGCTCTGGTTTTCCTTAGCACTGAGGGGCTGTGCAAAGTCCACCTGTGCTTTGAGCTCCAAAGGAAGAGACATTCCGTCATTTCATCTCGCAGTAGCACACATGCATGGAGAGGAGGCAGCTGAGAGTTGTACCTAGGTAATTTGTCTGAAAGTAGGGTTCAGTTGGCAGAATCAGAATTTATTCTGTGAAAATGCGTATTCATTTAAAGGTCTTGTTTGCCTTCCCTGCCCCCCTGTACAGGAACAAGATGCATTATACAAGATCTTTGTTGAGGGCTCAGGGTCTTGTTGAAATTCAGATGAGAGTGAGATTATAAGAGGACATTGTCCTTCAGTTTTCTAAGGTTAAGGACATATAAAGTGCATCTCTAAGTCTGCCTGTTAGTGATGCCAGTTCATTAACTCCGAGATAAGGAAAAGGAAGCAAGAGATCAAGAAGAAAAATTCTATGGAAATAGTTTTAAAAATGGAACTGTCACTGCAACCTGTATGTTTTGAGTTTATTTCTGTGGACCTAACAGATTTGCACAAATACTGATATATTATTTTCTATGATAAAAATTATTTATACTGTAATATGAAAATGGTAATAAATTTGAATATTCAAAAGTGTATATATATTTGTTTGTGTATTTTTCTATAGTAGAGTCCAAACAATAAAGTATTAAAATGAATTATTGCATCCCCCTTTTTCATTTTGCATTAGGGTGTTTTGTTTGCTTACTCGAGCACCTGGAAGTGCTCTGTATTGGGGGATAAATTTTGATGGTGCTCAGAGGACCACATGTCATGCCAGGGATTGAAAAGGAGTCAGCCTTATGAAAGGCCAGTGACTTAACATCTGTGCTACCTGTTCGGACCCTATATGTGAGTACTTTATACCAGAACATCATCTACTCTGATAAGTGACAGAGATATGACATCAATGAGACCCTCTAGAATCACTTTGCACTATTTTTGAGTCATCTTAAGAGTACTCTATCTTTTGGATTAACACACATACAAACTTCACTAAATGTATTTCTTAAAATTTTATTTTATTTTTATAACATAGTTCACAATATTTGATTAGATTTAATATTTGAATACCAATCCCACCACCATTATGCCTTCTCACCACCATATTTTGGATGTGTACATATCAAATCCCAACCCTTGCCCCAAAGCAGAACCGAAATAATTTATTTTGTATTGTTTGTTATGAACAAACTGCTGAAAATGCTCCAAAAACGTTTCCTTAGACAAAAGTGTGTGAAGATTGTTGTATTTCATCCAGGGGCCAATAAATCCTTCTAACATGTTGTTAAAGGTTGAGCTTTTTACATACATATGCCTTATATACATATATATCTATAAAACTATAGTTAAAAATATATTTACCTCTAAGAAATGTTGTATTTTGTATCATTTTTGAACAGGCTTCAAAATTCACATGCTCAAAGAACCACAGGCTATGATCTGTGGAAGAGAGCTCATCAACTATCATATCCAACATGGGGAAATTGAGGCAGAGAGGGTAAACTCCTTATCAAGGTTACCTATTGAGTTAGCAGCAGAGCTTGGACTAGAATCCCCTGTTCTGACTTCTTTCTGGCCTCACTTCAGTGCAACACATTGATCCCATAGTGTTTAGTACATACCAGGAGCCAAGATGTCCTCACTCTCTCCTTCCTTCTGCTTCAAAGCCTAGGTAGGGAGGGGATCTGTGGAACCAGGGGGAAAGAGACCCCACACTTAGTCAGAGAGAAGACTATAGCGATGGTGTTGGCCCTGGGTGCATAGGTAGGACCTGCTTTCTCCCATGGGAAAGGGCTCAGAAAGAATAATCATCACTACCCCTAGAGAGAACAGCTCCAAGTTGGGCTGATGTCCCCACTAGAGCGGGAGCCAGAAAAGTCCAAGGAATGCAGGACCAATGAGCAGGAGGGGGAATAATTGAGAAAAGGACTCCCAGATGGTTTCTGTGCAGACGGAAGGGGAAGTGATGTGGCTTAGTGTCCAATGGCTCTATGTGTGTCTGGAACATTTGGTGGCGGGGTGAGCCTAGCCGTCAACATGCATGAAATGCTTGTGTGAGCACATTCAGACCAGGCACTGGGGGAAATTATACAGGAGGAGAAGTCAGGGTCTCCACTTTCAAGTTTTTTAACCTCAGAGTTTGATGTGGTTAAGTACCAAATTTAGCTGCTGAGCCTTTGGTGCTTGGTGTCTTTCAGGCATTTCCCTCTTTCAATTGGATTAAAACCTGGCTTCAGAGGCTATCAGGGGATCTGTGTCTGGGCACCCTTGGGTAAGTGAGTTGCCCCCGCGCCCCCCCTCCACCCCAACCCTCATCCCTCCACGTACCTTTTTCTTGCTAGTTAAATGAAACTTCTTTGGAACCCCAAGAAACTGGAAATGAAAGAAAAAAAAGAAAGAAAGATATTTTCAGAATTAAACTACAATCTAAATTAGAGGAACAAATGAACACGAGTCCACTTATAACATCGTAGGAGTGTGTTCAAGGAGAGTAGGTCATCTGGAAAGTAGGAGCAGGGGACAGGGGAGTCACATCATGTCTCTCGATGGCAGGGAGAGTCTGCAGCTTGGAACCACCATGTGCCTCCAGTTTGGAAATGAATATACATGAAGTTGGACACATTCAAACCAGGAGCTCTTCTCCCTGCTCTCACCTGGTGCTCCTGGAGCAAACGTCCCATTATGATCTTGTTTCCTGTGTAGTTTGCTGACCAACACAGAGCAAATGTTTAGCCACAGGAAGTAAGTGTCAGTACCCTAGGCAGTTGTATTTTGTTTTAACAATAAATTAATACGTTGGCACTCTGGTTTCTGTTCTTGGTTTCCTGTGGGTTAGTGAGCATGAGTCAGTAAAGTTCTCACACAGCCTGTGACCTCCAGTCTTTCCACTATCCCCACAGCTGCCTCTGTCCCACCGCACTGACCACACACAAGGGTTCAAAGCCCTTTGCAATTCCCAAGGGATGCTTCTGAGCTGTCCCTTGTTCCCCACAACTGCATTCTATTTTTCCTACAACTAGAGCCAAAGGGCTTGGTGACACTGAAAAAATGCTGAGTAAATGAAGGCATGACAAAATGCATGCACTTACATAGATAAATAATAGAAGATAAGGCTCGGTTTGGGGGGGAGGTTGTGAGGAAAAGAAAAACCCATCTGGATGTGAGTACAATAAGCATTATGCAAGGAATCTCAAGGTTCTAGGTTTGGTTCTTCCTCTGCACATTCAAATCCATAGGGTGCTTTTTTTTTTTTTTATAAAATAATGTAGTTGGAGTCATGACCTTGATATCACAGATGGAATGGTAAAAATACCACTAAGTTTTCAACACACACTTAATGGTCCTAAAGGTTCATGACCCCACATAGAGAATTTTTTTTTAAATTTTATTGAATCACCATGAGATAGTTACAAGCTTTCATGTTTGGGTTACAATCTCACAATGATCAAATACCATCCCTCCACCAGTGCACATTCCCCACCATTGATATCCCGGGTATACCCACCCCTTTCCCACCCTCCCCCTGACTCCATGGCAGACAATATTACCCATACTATCTCTCTGCTATCCCCATACTATCTTTTGGGCATTGTGGCTTTCAACACAGACACTGAGAAGTCATTATGTTTGTTCCATTATCTACTTTTGACATGCAGACATAATTTTTTAATTCATGTGTGAGAGTCAAGGGCCCAAAATAGAAATATGATGTAGAACTTTTTCTTTAAATATTAAGAATTATTAAAAGCTATTGTAATTAGGACAGTGAAATGATGCAAGAATAGAGCCATTGAACTGACCAGAAAACCCAGAAATTGACCCATATGAGAAGTTGGTTTAGGAAATTGAAACAGTTATAATTAACAGGGAACGTATGGGCCTGGTGTTGGGTATATCTGCTTATCCATATGGAAAAACCACTAAATCAGATCCTTACTTTACAAGTAAAAGAGATCAATTCAAGTAGATTAAATAGGGAAAAAGGGAAATATAGGATAATCTACTCTAGCAGAAGGGTGGGAAAGTATCTTACATAAGAAATCATAAGCAAAAATCATGGAAGGAAGATTCAAAAGTTTTATGGTAAGAAGAAAATCCCCTGTACATAAAGCCATAACTGCCTACTGGAGGAAGATATTTGTAACAAAATATATCAAGTCGAAGATAAGTGTCAGGATTATATAAATGGAAAAATAGTATGATGTTTTCTTCAAAAATAAACATAGATTTGCTGTATAATTCAGCAATTCTATTCTACGTATAACTCCACAGTAATAGTAAGAAAGAATTTAAATATGTATTTGTACACCAAAGTATATAATATTTATGATCCAAAAATAGACATAGCCCATGTATCCATTCAGTGAATAAATGGCTAAACAAAGCATGGCATATGCATTTGATGGAATATTATTCAGCCATTTTTAGAAAAAGGAACTTCTGACTCAGGACACAACACGGATGAGACTTGAAACAGGATGCTAAGTGAAGTGAGCCAGTCACTGGAGAACAAATGATTCTACTTATTTGACATAGTTCAGTCACATTTTTGCAGAAGGAAATCAGGAAACTGAGTGCTAGGAATGGGAGGGATGAGAAGCATTTATTGCTGAATGGGGATGGAGCGTCAGTTTGGCAAGCGGAAACTTTCAGAGGACAGTGATGGTCATAGTACCATTCTCATGGACTTAGTGGCAACTAAGCCATCTGATTAAAGGGGGTTATTTTTTTTTTTGCTTTTTTGGGTCACATCCAGCGATGCTCAGGGGTTACTCCTGGCTTTGCACTCAGGAATTGCTCCTGGCAGTGCTTGGGGAACCATATGGGATGCCGGGGATCGAACCCAGGTCGGCCGAGTGCAAGTCAAACGCCCTACCTGCTGTGCTATTGCTCCGGCCCCAAAGGGGTTAAATTTTAATGCTACATACAATTTAATGTTTTTTTCCCAATAATAAAAGTTTGAATGCATGTCATTGAATGCATTATAAATGGATAAATCTTGAAATACCAAATTTAATAAAATAAGTCAGTTATAAAGGACCACATTGTTATATAATTCTGTTCATATAAAATTCCACACTAGGAAAATGAAAAGGGATACAGAGAGAGAGAGAAAAAGAGAGAGAGAGAGAGAAAGTAGTGGTTCCATAAGGCTGAGGTAACTAGGGGAAAGGTTCTCATCGAAGTGTATAGTATATTTTTATTTTGGGGGAAGGCATGGGAAATAATGGGAAATCTCTAGAATGTATAAATTATGTGTGTATTGATTACTGTGTTGGGGTGGAAACTCTGTGAGCATACCAAAGTCACTGAGTGACACACTATAAGTGAGAAAACTATAGGGTCTGTGAAATGTATATGCCTGTAAAAATTTATATGCCTGTAAAAATATATAAGAAAAGGCAAACAATAGAAGACCCAGACAAAGATCATGCTTAGGTAAGTTGTAGAAGGGAAGCAGAAAAGGAGAGCAAATGAGAACAAGCTTGACACTTGACACTCAAAGCAGAGGAATCATGGGATGCTAGCTCACACTCAAAATTCCAGTCTTTCTTTGTTGGTTTGTTTTGGGGCCACACCCAGCTATCTTAAGATAGGTCTCCTGGCTCTGTGCTTGAGAGCCCGTATGTTCTGCCTATGATCAAGAGGGGTTGGCTGCATTCAAGGCAAGCACTTTACCCACCCCCTATACTATCTCTTTGGTCCATGATTCCAGTCTTTTAATATCCAGAATTTGAGAAGATGTGAAGCAAAGAGAAGTATCCTACGTGGAGATATGGATTGGGGCAGTGTCCTCGAGGAACAATCTATCAAATGTGAGTGCTGTATACACTGAACTCAGTGATTCTAGTCCTTGATAGGAATATATCTCGGGAAGTTTTCAAATCTGAGGAAGGATTAATGTGAAAAAAGGTAGTTGCTACATTGTTTGCAATAGCAAATATTTGGAAACGTCCAAAGGGATTCCTTCAGGCTAAGAAATAAGCACATTATCACACAGGCCATACTTCACTTAATGAGGTTTAGATTAATGACAAACCCCATATGACAGTGGTCCCAGTAGGTTATGCCTTAAAGCCTAGGTGTGTGATAGGTTTGAATAATTACACTTACAATATTTGCACAATAATAAAATCCCCCAGGACTGAGAAATTATCCTTGTCATGCTGACTCACCCATGCACCCTGCCCCACAAATTCCTCACTCAATCTCTGAGAAGATGCACCCACTCAGCTAAAATTCACCAAAACACTGGGACCCACAGCTGAAAATTCCAGAGCGCCATTAGAGGTAAGCTAACTACTCACCTTATTGAAGCCCCTGCAGTCACAACCACACCCCCCTGCTTTAGCCATACCAATCGCTCAACTCCACCCCTTCACAAATATTCTCTGCAGACACCTCGAACTGCTTAAAATTTCAGGCATGCTGGTGTGCAGTTTAGAACTGGGGTCTTCTAGAAGCTGGGGTGAGCAGGCCCCACTACCATAGATTCTGAAGTCTCTGGACACCTCCTAATCCCTCAAAACTGTAGGAGCACACCAAATTAAATGGGAAAGTAAGATAGGAGCCAACTAAACTCAAAAAACATAAACAATAGCACAGAAGGCTCAAGTAGCAATAAATAGCTTAATAAATTTTTAGACAGGATTTAACAACCTGGTGATCAGATGTAACTATTTTCACATTGAAAATTAATTTTTGTATTGGGTAATTCTAATATTATAGCTTTGTTATCCAATCAAGTTCAACTCTAAGGATTGTGCCAACAATTGTGGCTTTTATCTACATTAAAATAAAAAAATGTAAAAAAAATCCAAAATGCATTAGGAACTATTAAAGGTCTATGGGTATTTTATGGGTGTTTGTTATATTATTTGTATATTTTTCTGTATGTTTGAAATGGCTGCGATAGCACAGTGGGTAAGGCGTTCGCCCTGCGCGTGGTCGACCCGGGTTTGATTCTTCCGCCCCTCTCGGAGAGCCTGGCAAGCTACCCATGGCATATTCGATATGCCAAAAACAGTAACAACAAGTCTCACAATAGAGACGTTACTGGTGTCCACTCTAGCAAATTGATGAGCTACAGGATGACAGTGACAGTGATAGTGAGGCTTGAAATACTTCATTATACAAAAAACATTTCAAAGATCCACAAGGTATCATATAATCAAAGTTATGTCTGTTACTTTGGAAATAAGTTTCCTGCATTTCATTAATAGTAATCCAGCTAGAAGGATTGCAGGACTGGAGGATAATTTCTAGTCTGAGTCATCCTATACATATGTCAAACAGAAAACACCTTCATGAGGACATTTAAATGTATCCTGAGTCCCACTAAGCTTTTTCCCTCATGCTTCACATCAGGAGGTTGGGGAGGGTAAATAATTGCTAAATGGGTGAACACATGATACTCAATTAGATAAGGCTAAATAGAATTTGAAAATGAATTTGGATTTAGAAAGATGAAGAAATCTAAAAATCCTTTTAGGATCTTTCTACTAACTCACAAAATTATTATTTAAGATAATTATCAGAGGCTGGAGCAACAGAGCAGAGGGTAGGGGGGTTTGCTTTGCATATGGTTTCTGCATGCAAGCTGACCTGGGCTCCATCCCTCACACCACTTATGGTCTCCAGGCACTGCAGGAGCGATTCCTGAGTGCAGAGACAGGAGTAAGCCCTGAGCACCACTGGGTGTGGCTCCCCCAAATGAGGCAAAACAAACAAAAGATAATCCACTGCTCCAGATGAAAACATAAATCTTCATGGTCACACAGTCCCAGCCCCCTCAGAAGGTTACTTACTCTTGGAGATTACTCTTAATTTTAACTTAAAAAATATAAGAACTATACATATGATAAGGTTTACAACATGATAAGCTGATAAACACACACACAGTAAAAAGTTATTGTAGCCAATGATGAAAGCATCAGAAAGATACTCTTTAATCAAATTTCTAGTTCTCAATCACTGTATCATTGTATCACTGTCATCCCGTTGCTCATCGATTTGCTCAAGCGGGCACCAGTAACGTCTCCATTGTGAGAGTTGCTGTTACTATTTTTGGCACATTGAACATGCCACAGTTCTCAATACAGTATATATATTTTTGTCACACCTGGTATTGTTCAGAGGTTACTCCTAGATTTGCACTCAGGGATTATTCTTGGTGGGTTTGGGGATGCTAGGTGTTGAACCCAGGTTGGCCATAAGCAAGGGAAATGCCTTACCTGCTGTACTATCTCTCTGGCCCCTCAGTATGATATTACTGATTGTAGTCATACTGAGCACTAGCTTTCTAGACGTCCTCATCCACCCTACAGAATTGCAATTTTTCATCTCGAACTTTTGAACATCTTCCCATTTCCCCCACTTTTGGGACCCTAGTAACCATGGTTCAAGTTCAATTTTTTTTTCCTTCTGTATTTGACTTGTAATTTCACATAGACACGATAGCATGCAGTTCTTTCTTTCTCTCTCTCTCTCCCCCTCTCTCTCTCTCTCTCTCTCTCTGTGTCTGATTTATTTCATTTGTATAATATCCCTCAGGTTCATTCATGGTGTTACAAATGGTAGACTCCCCTTTTAAAGGTTGGGTCTACTCCACTGTGAAAAGACACACCATACTTGCTTCATGCATTCATTCTTGGAAGACACTTCTTAACCATGTGCGCAACCACAACCTTGCAGCAATGTGACTATTGGCAACTGCAATGAGGTAATGTTCATGAAAACAGCATGCAAAATGCCATCTGTATCCCTTTCCTGAAAGTGAAAAATATCACTTTATTACTCTGAACAAGTTTCTAAGGTAGCAGGAACAGGCGTCCCTGCCAGGCTGAACAGAGACACTGGGTTTTAATTGCAAGTGGCAGAAAAGAAGAATGACTGCTTCTATTTTGCTGATGAAATTCTTTGCCTGCTGTGGGCACGAGATAGCTCATCATTACAGAAATGAGAGATGAGATAGTTTTCAGAGAAAGAAGTGTGTGTGTGTGTGTGTGTGTGTGTGTGTGTGTGTGTATGAGAATGTGCATACACATAAAGTGAGGGCAACTGTTTTTCCCTCTGCAAATTAAGTGATTTGATTTTGCCTGCATGAGCATTGCTAGACCCCTGCTTCATAGTCCATGCCCCATGACCATTCTAGACAACAAGAATCTACCAGGCGCAGTTTCAACTCAGTGCCAACAGAGCTTCTAATGAAAATCCTTGCACTCATTTCTGTACAGAAGGAAGAGTTTAACAATTTTTACCTTAGCAACTGATATCCAGCAAGAAGATTTCCAAGCCTTGTTGGCTTCTGCAATGTGTTGTCTTGGCCTCCAAGTATTGTATAAATATATATTCAATTTAATGCATTTAAATTTGAAAATAGTTCCCAATTAGGTCAGTGTGGAAGAATGTGATATTTTAATAACATGAACTCTATGCAAAAATCTGCTTTCAGCTGAATAATTTGGACTAGTGAAAGGTCTAATGTGTATTTATTTAGCACTAGTTATAACAGAGCATGAGTGGAATAATAAGGCAACTTGCATGTATTGGAATTTTTTCTTTTTCAGTTCACTGAAAGTTGACTCCTGTTAAAATTATATCTGTCTTGCTGCACAATGAGATGAGTTTTAAATTGAAATTAGAATTTCTAAGTGTTCAACCCAAGCATATTAGAAAAATCACATTGTAGAACATTTACTTCCTCTTGAGATGTTTTTAGAAAAATAGTTTCTTTAAATTGGTCTTGCAGAGTCTCTGAGAATATCTTTAGTACTGCAGAAGTCTATTTAAGAATGCCCCAAATCTTTTCCTCATCTTCATTCTCACCACTGGAGAGTGATAGACTGCTGAATATCTAATTCAGTTTATATTTATGTATTTTGGTTTTAGGGCCATACAATGTTCAGAGCCTACTCCCAACTCTGTGCTCAGGGGGTCTCTCCTGGTGGTGCTCAGGGGACTACATGCAGTGTCGGGGATCACACCAGGGTTGACCACATGTGTGGCAAGTGCCTTAACCCCTGCCCTGTCTCTCCAGTTCTTAAAATTTAGCTTTCCTTCACATGAGCCTAAAATAAAAATGCTTTCACAATTTTTTAAATAAAAAAAAGTATCCCTGGGAGTAAGGGTTATTTAGTAGAGTTCTGACAGGGAGTGTCTTTCTTGGACATTGCAGGGAACATAGCTGTGGAATAGTAGGTGAAAAGTGATAGAATAAAGGGCAGAACCTGGGCCCTCTGCTCACAAAGGCAGCCACTGACAGTACGCCAAAGCCAGCCACGCAGACAGATAACTGGTCTTCCCTGCAGGCCTCAGAGTCAGAATATTTTTGTGTGGTTCCTTTCAACTGCAGAGTCAATGTCAAGTGCATGGAGAACTCATGAGGTGTGGCCAGAATGAGACATTGGAGTTAAAAATTCAGAGCGATGCTTTTAGTTCATCCTTTGACCTTAGCAGTCACCTTTAATTTCTTTTTTCCTAAGCAGGGGATTTGAATGCAGCTCAGATTTTTTTTTTTTTCCTTTGTGGCTACCTTCTTGCCACAATGTCCTCTCTCTCTCCCAGACCCCCCGCCCCCCAGCCTCCCAGTCTCAACTCTGAAAAAATGATCACTACTCTGCAATTTGTCTTGGTTGAAATGATCAGAAATGGTCCAGCCAGGCAGTGGGAATCCAGAGCAGGCCGAAGGGGACTTTCACTTTTCACCGAGTCGGAACTATTGCTCCGGGCCCAACAGTGTGGTCTCTGCCCTTGAGCAGATCTGAGCTATTTCACTGTGACCTTGACCTGGATTGTCTTGGATTTCTTTGCTAGCCTTCTGCCTTAGACTCAGGGTTCTTGGTTGAGGGACAAAGGCTGTCCCCTGAGATCGTTGAACTGGGCACTGAGCCTGGTGGCCTGGCTCCCGAACTACAGCCAGGGGTCAACCCTGCTTTCTTCCTGCCCTCCCATAGTTTACTTATTTTGAATGCTTCTGGAGTTCTTCCCTGAAACCCTGGCCTCTGTGGATTTTCATATGGCCCCCTCCCTCTGTGGATTTTCCCTCCTTTGCCCGTTGCCTGCTTGGTTTTACCCTTAGCTGACTTTTCTCCCACCGCTGGATTTCATCCAAGGCTCTGTGATCCAGTGTTTATTTCCACCCAATGTTCCCCTTACTCGTGCTTGATCTTCAGTCTCATATTACTATTTCCATTGGATTTTTCCATCTACACATCCTATCAGCCCTAAAACAGAATCCCCTTTAGTCCTTCCCTTAATCACCGCCTCCTTAACCATTCTGTGCCTCATAAAATGCCCATTCCCACACTGTTTCCTTCTCGATTTTCTTCCTCATCTCTCTCATTTTTTCCTTTTCTCTTCTTGCTCCCTCACTAACACTTTCTTAGTCCTTTGCCAGGGATTCAAAGCTGCTTTTATGGTCTCTCTAATCTACCCGGACTCCAATGATTTCCATGAGGGTTTCCAAAACTGAGCATCTTTCTCTTCTGCAGGGCTTCCGCACACATGAGAACCAGAGAAACAAGACAGTGAGTCAAGGTAGAGGCATTTGTATTTCCAATAGAAAGCAGCCTAAGGATACGACTGAGTGTGCACTTAGTGTCTTTCAGAACTGAACTTCTATGGATGCCGGCTCTGCCTTTCCTGTCCCTGCAGCACTGTCCTGGCATAGGCCTGGAGTCAACGCTAGGTACAGCACGAGAAAGGTACTCAGATCCTTCTCAAACAAAAGGCGGGAACAGGATAGACAGAGCTGAGTCAAGCTATGCTTCCTAAGAACCAATTATATAGACACTGCTATTTGCAATAAGTAGTAAGAGTCTACTAGAAGGAAGCATTAAGAGAGTGTGTCTGTTTGGTGGGGGGGGAAGGGGGAGGAAAGCATTTATTTCTTTTTCCCAGGAGGACAGAGCAATCTTACAAAGCATGCATGCTGGGCTTCTTGGTCTTACACTTGGTCTTACAATTCCTCAGGGTTTGCCTGCAAAACTGTGCTTTGCCTGGTTTAGACAACATCCAAAAATCTAAACTATAACTTGTTTAGAGATTTTCCTTCTTCAACTAGGTTAAATTCTAGCCCTTGAAAATTGTCGAAAACTTGGGACAAGTTTACCTATCATAGAAATCACTGGAATTGATTGCTATGGCAGGTAAATGGCTGTGGCAGGTCAACAACCAGAGTGCAGCCACAGGGATCACATCAGCAGTAGCAGCTGTGTGCAAAGTAGAGTGCTGGCTGCTCTAGCTACTCATGCAAACTCAACTGGTTCTGAGTGTCAGAAGCCTAGTGCAAACTTACTTTAGCAAGCAGGGGAAGTGATCAGGCCATGTTAATGAAACAGCTGTTGCTCCTTTTATCTAGACTCAAAGACGATCACCAAAAGAGTGTCATAATTTCTTCATTATTCTCCTTAGTTGGTCCATGGGTTAATTTTTATGTCCCAAGAGGTTATAAGATAGTTAACAGGGATGACAATCTAAAATCCTCTACACAATCGACATCATACTTTCTATTATCTCAACCCCAACATCCTCTCCTCACCTTGACAGGAAGAGCAAATAGGTTTTCCAGGTTGAACTAGTGATCAAGTCCAGCCTTTGATTTATCTAACTGAGTTAGATCAGCCTGACCTAGGCACAGATCCATCCAGAAATCAGTAAGTGTGACCTGGGAGATGGAATGCACAGATCATCTGAGTGTTAATCTTTGTTTTTGTTTTTGCTTTTCTTTTCTTTTTGGATCACACCCAGTGATGCACAGGGGTTACTCCTGGCTCTGCACTCAGGAATTACTCCTGGTGGTGCTAGGAGGGACCATATGGGATGCTGGGAATCTAACCGGGGTCAGCCGAGTGCAAAGCAAATGCCCTATCCACTGTGCTATCGCTCCAGCCCCGCCCCCCTGAGTGTTAATCTTTGACCATGTAATAATTCATAAAGAAAGATTGTTCCCCCAAATGGTACACAGCAGTGGCACAATTTGTCATAAAAAGTGGATGGTGGGGTGGAAATAAACTTACTCTTGTATAATCACCATATCACTGTATCACTGTCATCCTGTTGTTCATTGAATTGCTTGAGCGGATGCCAGTAACATCTCCATTTGTCCTAGCCCTGAGATTTTAGCAGCCTATCTTTACTTGTCCTTCCCAACGGTGCTGCATTGGAGGTTCTTTCAGGGTCAGGGGAATGAGACCCACCATTGTTACTGTTTTTGGCATTTCGAATACACCACGGGAGCTTGCCAGGCTCTGAAGTGCAGGCAGGATACTTTTGGTAGCTTGCCTGGTTCTTCAAGAGGGAGAACTAGAATAGACTCTGGGAGCTTTGTTTTATAGTCTCTGGATCTTGACCGTTGATGGGATTTCATGGTGGAGGGGACAGTTTCTGGGTGTGACTGCCTAGCTACTGAAAAATGGAAGATTTGGGTGGAGGAAGACCAGTCCCTATCTGAGCAGCCTTGAAGATCTCAACCGAAGGTCCTGTAAACCTGGGTTCCTCTGCCGGTTCCTTCATGTGTGAGGCTTGTCCAAGAGTGTGGAGAGTGGCCTTGAGCATGGCTGGGTTCTGGAGGTCTTTGGCTGCTGGGGCTCTGCTCGGGGCAGGGAGGGAAACAACCCTGCTCTGGGGGGCCCCAGTGAAGACAGCCAGGCACGAGGGGCAGGAGACAGACATCTTGTATAATAGGTATGTCAAACACTACCATGCATGGTAATCTTGAGGGATTCCTTAAAATTATGGCTCTCATTCAGATACCTCTGGTAAGACTTGAGATTCTAAGTTTGTAACAAAATCCCTTACCAAGATTCCTCACCCATAATCCAAACACACTATTAGCACTAAACTAGTGCAGCATATAAGCTCATACAATGAGAAGGTAACAGACCTCACTCCTGGTCTGAATGACACCACAACTTGCATACCTTCCACCAATGTCAATACTGCCTTAGAGCCTCTGGTGAAAGGTTCCCCCCATCTTCCACCCACCCCACCCCCGTTGAGCTGAACAGTATTTTCTGTTTATTTTACAGTTTGTGTGTTTCATATTTTATTCTAGCTTCTTGGGTAGGTGGTGCAACAGAATCATTGTAAGCAACCACTACTCACTCCCCGCCATGAACTTTTTAACTAGAATCCTATAAGAACACAATAGTCCCCTAGGCTGGCATAGGATTTTTTTTTTTGGCCAGGAAGAGACTATCCTGGAGACTGACCATTAAATAAAGATTTAATCAACCAGTATACAAGGATCTCTGAGCTGCTATTCCTCCAAATGTTCAGTCTACACCTGCTCCTCTTGGGCAGGACCCAGAAAAAGAAAAAGACATGAAGACATGGGCCCTGCCCACTCTGATCCACGTAGGGAGACCAGAATAACCCACTTGAAACCATGGTGAACAAGACAAGACAGGCTTATAATTAAATGCTAATTTGAAGGACTCAAGTGATGTTGGATTCAAAGGCGGAAGAGATTCAGGAGAGTTAGAGATGGCTAGAAAGACTAGAGAGAAGGTGGGATCTGAATTAAGTTTTGAGAGATGGGCAGTATTTAGAGAAGGGCAGAGGGCATTTTAGGCCAGGGAAACAAATAATTTAGAACATTGCTTTCTTCATGTCTTAGAGACAGAGCATCTCTGTAGTGTTGTTTGTATTGGGCATTCTGACATCATGGTAGGTAACCTTCAACATTGCCAAAAGTGACTTAAATTGGCCTATTACATCAGGTGTCAGAAATCTCATTTAGACAGGGACTAGATTTGAAAGTTCTAATTCTTTTGCGAGCTTTATCTTTAAAAAATGACTAATGCAATAAATTAAAATAAAATTGAAATTTGACAAATAAATTTTACAATGTAATGAATTATTGTTTCATTTATATTGAATATGCTATGTATAATAAGGTTTTTTTCCCCAGCTATAAAGTTTATTATAAGATACTATTTTTTAATTCAGATACTTAAGCACTATCTATAATGTAATATTTTCTAACATAAAGCCAATATTCCCTTTTTAAGATAAAACACACTTTTATCTCTATAAGCTTATTTATATTTTCCCTTAAATTTTTCTTAATTCTATTCTTCTCACTCTTACTAAATTGTATACTTGTAGAATTTATATTTTTATGCTAATTTTAGAATGCATTAGCATAGAATTATTTATGCATTAAAAAATTAATACATCTATGAGAAATGTATACAGTTTTTGAAAAAAATTGATACAAACTTCTCATTGATTTGCACTTTTGTCGAATTTTAGGAGTTTAGCTTGATGCATCTTTATATGTCTAGATGTCATTACCTCCACAATAAATTTTTTTAAAAAAACAAGCAAGAAAGTTTGAAAGCTGAGGACCTAGTATTTGCAGGGAGAAAAAAGACAGATGGGAACATCAACAACTGCCAGTAGCCTTATTGTTCTCTGATTAGTTTATTTATTTACTCAGTAAGTATCGTGGCCCAAATATCGCAGTTAGAAAATGGAGCCATAGTAGTTTTTTGAGGAAGTCAGGGGAAAATCGTCCTGTTCTTTAGGGAATGATCTTGACATTGTACATGTGCTGCTTCAGAGAAAATACTGTCACCTCGTATGCAGAATTCAGCTGCAGGCTCATTTACATCCACCATGGAGGCTGTCTCAAGGAAGGGTATAAGATGGAAGAGAATGAGGAACCAAACTCCCCTCCACCCCAAGCCTTCCACTACTTCTCCCCCCCACATTCCCCATAAACCCTTTGAACTGTAAGGGACATTCCAATTGAAGAGTGTAAAGACAAATGACACCAGAGGTTCTTCTTATCCTTGTAGGCACAACAAACAGAACTGACAGAGTGAAGCTTGAACCAGAGCTTCATGCTAGGTATGGCTTACTGAGCAGGGGGTGCGTGCTTTTCCAACCCCAGTCACCGTCACTGTCACTGTCATCCCATTGCTCATTGATTTGCTTGAGTGGGCACCAGTAATGTCTCCCTTTGAAACCCCCCTCAGTAGTGTTTAAAAATGAAATGAAACCATGAAGCAGGTTCAGAACCGCAATTTTCTAATTGCTTTAGGGAACTGGTAGCTGAGTAGGGCACTGGGTTGCATCTTGTGTCTGATGCGTTTATAGCAGAATGGGAGAGTGTGTGCATGTAGGGAGAGAAATGGGAAGAAGCAGGATTGACCAGAAAGGGGAAGACAGACCCTCTAGGGGAGAAGGGACCAATGCAAATTGCAAAAGAGAGTCAAATAGCAATGTCGGGGCCAGCTCTTGAAAATTCCGTTTGCCATGCTAGTGCATTTTATACTGCTGATCCAAATGTGGAATGCAGAGTTAGGTTCTGCCCAGTCAAGCCTGTATGTTCAGTGGTTGGGGAGGAGGGTCATGTTGAATAACCAAGTGCATTTTGCTTGGAAGCCCAGCTTGGAATCCTGACGTCATTTCAGAATCCCTCTGTGCCAAGCTACAGAAGCAGTTCCCAGGGTGGCCCTGGAGAAAGTGCCAATGGGAAGGGCAAGGAGTGGGGCCTGTGCCCACATTCTGCTTGTGTCTGTGTGTCAATCTGAGCATGTTTGGCTCTTGTGTCTCCTCACTCCATGACATAATTCAGTAATGGTGTGAGAAAAGTAACCTCAGCTCAGGAAGACATGAATTGTAAGCATGAAACTCACCTATGAAAGGGAGGAGAAGACAAACAGGCCAGTCTGCATTGCTCCCCAGGGAGATGGATCGTGGGTCTCCCACTTGGAGGAACACTTTCATAGGAAGTCAAAGCTAGAGCTAATGTTCCTTTCCTCCCGTTAACTGTCTTGCGTGTCACATTTTATATGCAGTCATTCTTCCCATTGTAAATGACGATTTTCATGAAGTCCACTGAAACTCAATAAGTAAATTTTTTAAAGGTGGGACTATAACTTCTGCATGTTCAAAGGAACAAGACTGACTCCAGCAAATACAAGTTTCTTTAACCCAGAGGTTCAGTTTTATATGATTATCTCATTATAACTCCATGTTATTGAACATTTGGAAAACTGACTTCATTTTACTTGCAGAGACATTAGATCAGTTAAGGGGTGGGGTGGGATGGGGTGGTGGTGAGTGAGAATCTTTCATGGGTAGCACTGCACTGCACTGTTGTCCTGTTGTTTATCGATTTGCTCGAGCAGGCACCAGTAACTTCTCCATTGTGAGATTTGTTGTGATAATTGTTTTTGGCATATTGAAATCGCCACGAGTAGCTTGCCAGGCTCTGCTGTGCGGGTGGGATACTCTCGGTAGCTTGCTGGGCTCTCAAATGGAATTAAAATTGCCTGCTTCTTCCTGTAGGAAGGTAACAGGAAAAACACACTGACCAATGGATAAAGCTTGGGAATCCAATGGACACTTGGGCTTATGTGGGCCAGAGAAAAGAAATGTTTCTTCCTCTAAGGTCAAGAAGAGAGCAGGGGTAGCCTACCTGCATCTAGCTCTTTTCTTGACCTTAACCTGCAAGAAACATTTCTCCTCTCTATCCCACTGTTAACTCAGACCCCACTGGACTCCCAACTCTGATCAAACCATTTTCCCATTTTCTAGCCCAATAACCCACTATCAAAGCTGCTCTGAAAGAGTGATGAGGGCCTGGGGAAGCTGCATGGGGAGGGGGCTTCCTCAGGGCAGCCCACAGCCTGAGTCCATTGCCTTCAGAATCTTAGAGTTGCTTCTTTATCCATTTTTTTCTTTGGGGCCCCTCCTTCTACTCGGTGTGAGCAAGAAGGTCAACCTAGGTGGTGGGGGTGGCACCATGAAAGCTTGTGCAAGGCAAAGCAAAACTCAGCGCTGGTTTAATGCTACAGATTCTCCGATACTGGGAAACCTTTGAAGAACTTTTGGGGGGAGCGAGGAGATTTCATTTCAGAGACCAGATAGCTTTCATTGTTTTTAGTTATCTTTATCAAGACTCCCCATTACTTGACATTTCCTGCCTAGAAACCTTTGCATCCTATTCCTTTTGCGCTGAGTGTAAGTTGTGCTTCGGGAAGACGTGCTTTGAGTCACCGCTTGAGTGTCAAGACATGAGTAAGTGGAAGGGATGGATGGCGTCCAGCCCTGCTGTAGTGAACAGGAAGGGAGAGAGACTGATTGCTTCCCAAGCCTCGTGCAGAGAAGGAAGAACCCAACGTAGTAGTTATAGGGAACTAGGAAAACCTCGTGACTGTCCACCCTGGACAAGCACTGTGGCCTAAATGCTTCTGTTAGCCAGTTTCCCTCTAACTCTGAGGTCTGAGGATGTCTGTGAGTGAGTGTGTCTGTGATGTCACCATTAAGAGAAGAGCTTAGTCAATTTTGCTATATTTAGTAACTGGGTCAAGGTGGAACAACAGACTGTTTTCTGTTAAGGGTTTTCTTATGAGTCATTGTGAAGACATAACTTTTGGAGGGAGCTCAATAAAAATGTTTAACTGGGCCTGATGATGGGACCTGGAAATATTTCCACAGAGTGTATGATGCACCCTGGTCTTCTTTTGCAAGGACACATCTGCTCTGAGGTTGGCATTGTCTCATGGTCTGTTTTTGTCACCTGGATGTGTACTGTCTCACCTGGGAGAATAGGACTGGTTTTCTTCCCACCTGTTGTCTTCCTGTTTATGTGTGAACATAGTTTCACTGAAGGGGAGCTAGTCTGCTGTCTACTCTCTCTGGTAATGGCTTCCATACTTAGGATGTGGTGAAGGAAAGATGAGAGCTCTGCACCTGTACCTGGGGTCAGTGGCCTCTTTGTTTTCTTAGGTTTTGGATTCTCAAATTCGGATGTAACTTCTGAAAGACTTTCTGAGCTCAGTGGAAGCATCCAGAGGAAACTCCAGTAAGGCTGTGCTGGACTTTTGGAAACTTCCACCCACAAATGGTCCTCTGAGTGCCGTAAGAGTCATTGACTTCCCTGTCTCAGGAAAGAAATGACTATCACTCTTTCTTGGTTCTGTAGAATGATGAGTTATACTTTGGCTTCTCAGGGTCCAGCACTATGGTGCACCATGTTAAAAGGAAGGAAGGTGAAGGAGTAGATTGGTGACTGAGGCTAGGTTGGGGCTAACTGAGTTCTGACTTTTTATTTAATAATATTTCCATTTATTACATAACATTATACTTTCCCAAACTCTTTCTTTTCTTCATTATTTTTGGTTTACAGCTCAAACATTTCTGTTGTGGTCCACTCTCAAACATTTGTGTTCAAGGGTGTAGATGTAGAAGCTAAACTGTTGAGTTGCAATCCAGAAATTGAAAACTGTTAGTTGGGTAACTTGTGTTTCTTTGCTTCCCCTTTTGTAAATTTGGGATTTTTATGGAGTTCATGTGAGGATTAGATAAGTGAGTAGGTGAAGCACTTCTACAAATGCGCTCTAGTAGTCTAAACACAGTGGGCATAAGGGCTCTGGCTGTTATTTTAGTCTTGTGTCTTTTTATTTTTCACTAAAGTGCAAATATTAATAAAGCTCTTTATACGTTACTTAGACTTTTCTTATTTGGAGAGAGAGTGAGAAAGAGAGAGAAAGAGAGAGAATTGACTTACTTCACTGGACAGAAACTGTTTATTAACCAGAGTTCCTAGCTACTCAGTGAATTCACGTTACTATAGCTAGGTTAACTTCATGTGAATTTCTAGGTCACTAGACAGTTTAAAATCATGAGATTTCAGAAGAATTCTGGAAGTAGTTACATCAGGACAATGGTCCCAAAAAACTGTTTACCCTGGCAAAGGATCCAATCAAGGGTTGGACTTGAATCCAGAAGGTGTTGGTTTGGGCAAAGTCAGCACTAGTTTCAAGTTTATGTAAAGGGTATTTTCAGGAGACTATTGGTTAAAACATTTTATGAAGTTTTATAAATACGATAAATGAAGAATTAGGGGTTTTGTCAATTTGATTACTCTGTACTGGTATTTAAAAGTAGCAGGTATTGACAAAGAGACGTTTCTAGAATTCCAACAGGGATTTGAGATCTGGCTGTAGGTTGCCTTATGTTTTTGACCAGCAGGGTCTGGCTAAGACACATCTATCAGGATGAAAATGGGAGCCTCTTGGCCATCCCTGTTCTTACCTGAATGCCTTTCCTGGAAGAAAGTATTCTCGAGAGCAATACCTGTTCATTTATTATTAAATTTCTTCTCAAAGAAATGCTTTTGGAAGCAACTCAGAATTTTTATCTCTGGCTCACCAGAGGGCTTGAGAACCTCAGTTTCTAACCTTTGGGTGATAATCTGTGGGGTAGCTGTTATTTCTAGGGTAGCATAGGAACTGTGGGCTTGTGCTGTTTAAGCAATTGGCCATCAGAGAAGTTGTGCTATCACTGTCTTGGTAAGATAACATGGCTTGAGTTGTTTTTCTAGAAACGGAGACATGATTGCCCCAACTCATTTATAGCCTGGCCAGCTCTCTTTTGTTTGTGATCATACACTGCAGTTTTAAAAAAGTGATCATATATGTATAGGCTTCTCTTGAACATGTCTTGTTCTACATAACTCTGGTGTCGCCTCACTCTTCCATATAAGAAAACCAGAAATATACCAAGTAGAAATTTCACAACCTTCCAAGGGATGTAAAAATAAAGCCTTTGATAATGGTTGCTATTGATGGTGTAATATTTAGATGCTTACTACTGTTCTGCACCGTTATCTGCAAACTTTATAAGATCTTTATAAGTAGAAAGCTATCTGCCTCCTATAGATAAGGATGATGGAGAGAGGACCAATTCAGTTTGTGGTGGATGGTAGAGTGAAAGGAAATGCAGCTGACAGGCCATCAGTAAGTCATCTTCTATTCCCCAACAGGAGATAGTGTGTGCTGATTCCCTAGCATCTCTGTATGTCTAACCTCATTGTGACTGGCACTGTGGATAGACGTGACTGGTGTTGTAATGTTGGGGGGAACTTGGCAATAGAACAAGTTGTGTGGTCTGTCAATGAGCCATGTGAACACCCAGGTTGAGTGGGCACCTTTAGCTGGAAGAGGAGTCACAGTATTTGAGTGATTGTTTTTCCTCCTGCTTTGTTTGTCACCTACGTCGAAGAGCTAAGCATGCATTGCCTTCCATAGAGGCAGGGGCACAAGCATAATACACAAATCAAGCTTTTGCTTTTCAATTTCTAAAGAATTCAGAGTATAAACAATTGATACTCTTGAAAGAACCTAGGAGGTCAGATTGCATTTCCTTGTTGTCCTGAGCTTAAAGAGAGGTTCTGAAGCTGGAGAAGAGAGAGAAATCCTGAGATGGTACCTAAGGATGACTTATTCACTCACCTTCTCCCTAAGATTAAGTCTTGGGTTTGAGGTGGTGGTGGAGTCCTCATAATCTCTAGTTGTGTTTGAGAATGCTGAGAGGACTAAAACCTGTGGTCACCCTGAAATTTCCTGGTTGTAGCTGGGAAATTAGCCTTAACCCAGCAGTCTGCTGCTCCAGCAGTGATGGTTTCATTTCAATGTTTTGGTGGAAGGGTTAAAGAAGCTTTCTCACATCTACTCTCTGTCTTCTCTCATCGAGCTTGGAACTAGCCGGGAACTAACTCAAGTCCAGAAGGCTGGCTTACTAACAAGCAGAGTTCTGGGGGCTGCAACCTTTGAGGGGCTGAGAATGGGATGCATGAGTGTTGTTAGGAACCAACACCAAGAAATTGGAGGGGAAGAACAGTTTGGGGAAGCCAAAACCATATTTCCTGCTGATGTGGCTGTATGAATACTCTATGGCAGGTGAGGCCTCAGATTCCTAGTTATATCTCATGGTTTTGGCACTATTTTTCAGGGGTTTTATTCTGGCTTAGAAAGGCAGACAAAAGGCTCTGACGTGAAATTTAGTCTTCAAAATAGATCATGTTTCATTGTCTCCCTGATATGTAGGTCAATATGAATAGCAGCTGTCTGAGGCAAGAGCAATAGGCTTGCCATTGGGAAGTTCAAGTTCTTGGTTGGGATGAGAATTTTTTGAATAACTTTAGCAAGAATGCTACAAGGCCATGGGGTGGGGTTGGGGAGGGCCACGGGAGGCACAAAGCATGGTATTTTGACTCTGATCTTGCTTTGGCTCAAAGGATGGCCTCAGTTATTGAGTCACCTCTCTAGACCTCAGTATTTTCATTTATAAGTTAATATTAGATTAAGTTTCCTCAAATATTGCTTCAGTTCCAATCTCATCAGGCTTTAACATTAAAACCACATTTGTGTGTGTCTGTGTGAGTGTGTGTGTGTGTGTGTGTGTTTGACATCTGGCTATAATCAGAGCTTATTTCTGTCTTTGTTCTTAGGGATCACTCCTGGTGGTGCTTGAGAGACTGTATTGGTGCTGAGGATTGAACCCATGTCAGACAAATGCAAGAGAAGCATCTTACCCTCTGTACTATCTCTTCATCACTGAAACCATAGACTTAATTCATTCCATTCCAAAGGAAAATGTCAGGGGCTGGAGCAATAGCACAGCAGGTAGGGCGTTAGCCTTGCACGCAGCCGACCCAGGTTCAATTTTCAGAATCCCATATGGTCCCCTGAGCACTGCCAGGGGTAATTCCTGAGTGCAAAGCCAGGAGTAGCCCTTGTGCACCACCAGTTGTGACCCAAAAAGGAAAAAACAAACAAACAAAAGAACCAAAGGAAAATGTCACATGACCCTCTGATCTTCCTTTCATTGTCAACCAACTTATAATTTATACTGTTTTGTGCTTACTTTTTATGCAACTTATATAAGCAATAGTTTAAAGTGTGCAGACAAGGTGACTTGTATCCATTTAGTCCCATGACATTTGTTGACATTTTTCTTTTAGGTGACTGCTTAGGGATCCTTGGTATTTGCATTGGTCCTTGGCTTTCCAGTATACTTTATTTGGTTTTAAATAGACACATGCTTTATCATAGGCTGACCTACTAATGTGAAGAAACCCCAAATGTCAATGATGTTTTAAAAAGGGAGCTCCAAAATGATCAAAGCATTCTTGACCTCAATGACAGCCATTAAACATGCAAGCTTCCTGTGTGGACATCCGTCCTTGGATGTAAGAACTTCCACAGTTTTTTTTTTTTCACTTTTTTGGGTCACACCCGGTGATGCTCAAGGGTTATTCCTGGCTCTGAACCCAGGAATTACTCCTGCTGGTGCATATGGGATGCTGGGAATCGAACCCGGGTCCGCTGCATGCAAGGCAAACGCCCTACTCACTGTGCTCTTGCTCCAGCCCCAAGAACTTCCACAGTTCTCAATAAAGAACTATGGAACCAGGAAGACAAAAATATAGTCTTTGGTACATATACTCTTCAATAAACAAAGGTAAGCATTTGAATTTAATTTTGAGTCTATCTTTTCACCAATTTTTGAATATATATTTATTAAAATGAATTTATTACCAATAAATAAATTAGTAAACAGTTAAACTTGTATATTCTGAACATCTTTCTCTGCTTCTGTCCTATAGATAATAGTCAATCATTTATGAGCTCAATGTTACAAAAAGTGTATCAATGATGCCAAAACTTAAGCTCCCTATGTCATTCCAAGGGGCATCATCACTCTACCTGTGCTCCTATGCTTCCAAGATTACAGAAGTGTAAATGACATAAAGGAATTAGCACTAATGGCTCTGCACTAATACAAATGCTTTTTCTAGTGACTTATAGCCATCCATACCATTCAATGCAGTGCTTTGTGCCCATCCTGAGTGCTTCTTGTACATTCTCAACAATATTTCTTAAATAATAATAGCAGTATAACAAGCCCTTCCTCTTTATTTCTGTTAAGTTGTCTATATTCTATGCCAGATTGTGATTCCTTTAAGACAGCAATTGTATCATTCATTATAGTGATGGCCAAATTAATGGGTGGGTGAATAGGTAGGTGGGTGAAGAGTGAGGAGAAGAGATAGTCTATGGAAGAGTGGGCAGAGAGTGAATATAATTTGGCACAGTGTATTAATACCAAGTAACGCATAAAGTTGAATAGTTACATGTAAGTGGCCAACAATCTATAGAGCAAAAACACTGCTAATAGTTAGGATCAATGATTTGCGTGCAAATTTCAAAGAAGGTAAAGAAAGCACATCAGGTCTTAGATTCATCTTGACTAAGGCATATTTGTCCAATTACCAACCAGAACAATGAAACTATTTAGGAAGTCAGTTTTGGATGACTTAAAACAGATGATCAATTATAAGAAGTCTAACTCTGCTATGCTTGTTTCAAAAAATATCAAATTTATTACAACAGTGGTTCTCAAACTCGGTAAAACATTAGAATCATCTGTGAAACTGGAAAATAAATCCTGATTCTTAGGCTGTGCCCCAGACATTGTCTCATAGCTTCTGGGGGTAGGTCCCAGGAACCAAGAGTTTTAAATGCAATGTAAATGATATGAAGGAGTTAGCACAAATATAGCAAGAACTTGGTACAGAGCTTAAAAGTAAATGCTGCACAAAAGTATCTTAAATTAATAGTAATTTATAAAAATTCACACACTAATTAATGGAGTAAAAATACTCTGCAAGTCAATTTTATTCTTTTGAATTAATCAACTTCCATTGTTTTACAACCCCAATTAATTGGATTTCATGCCTTAACTGGAGCTTTCTTGTGCTGGGGAAGGTGAAGTCATTTCCAGCAGTGTAGACACAGGGAATCGTAGGACAGAGGATGGTTTCCTGGTTCAGCTGTCACTCACTTTGGATGCCACCCTTTCAAATGCCACAGGTGCAGCAAGTCAAAGCTTTTAATACCACTTCCACCCCTGGGAATCAAATTCATTCCCAGTGAAAAGGGATTCATAAATCCTGGCTCTGCCTCCGAACAGCAGTATGATTTCACCAGGGTGATAAATTACTCCTATCAAAACAGACATCAAGTCTCCCAGGGAAATAATGGAACAAGCTGGAACATCTTAAGCTCTGACGAACAGGGGACTTGTGGTGAAAAAAAATCAAGTCTTGGGAAATCTGTGACCATGTGTGTATGTGTTTGAACCTTATTACCCTTTCTTAAATTGTAAATGGTACAAAGAGCAGATGAAAAGGATGTGATTAACTTTAAATGAAAAAAAAATATCCATCATAAAATTGTCCCTGGGAGCACATTTGTTTTGAGGGTGTGGGATTGGGCTTGGGGGTTGGGCTGGTTGATGGAAAGGTGTATAGGATTATCGTTCATGGAGTCTCTGGCAGGGTTCACGGGGTGGGGAAGCCAGCTGTCAGTTTGAGTTGATTTACTGTGGCTGAGAGGCACTCCTTGCTTGAGAACACCTTCCTGCCTGACGGGCCCTGGTTACCTAGAGTTCTCATGTTGGCTATGATGGGAGAGTCCCTGGTGAAAATGTCAATGCTATCTGGAGAGAAGAACCCATTAAACTACATGCAACTAGTAACAACTTATGTTAAATAATATTTCTTAAACAGGCTGAGGAAGAAATCACTGTATCACTGTCATCCCATTGATCATCGATTTGCTCGAGCTGGTGCCAGTAATGTCTCCATTTGTCTTAGCCCTGAGATTTTAGCAGCCTCTCTTTACTCGTCCTTCCCAACGGTGCTGCATTAGAGGCTCTTCAGAGTCAGGGGAATGAGACCATCATGGTTACTGTTTTTGGCATATGACTACGCCATGGGGAGCTTGCCAGGCTCTCCCATGCAGGCAGTAAACTCTCGGTAGCTTGCCAGATTCTCCAAGAGGGAGAACTAGGCTATAAGATGTCGCTTCCGGGAGCTTGGTTTATAGTCTCTGGATGTTGGCTGTTCATGGGATTACACAGCGGTGGGGCGGGGAGTTTGTGGGTCCAACTGCCAAGCTACTGAAAAATAGGGGATCTGGGTGGAAGAGGCCCAGTCCCAATCTGAGCAGGCTTTGAGATCTCAGCCCCGGGACCCGCACACCTGGGTTCCTCTGCCAGTTCCTTCATGTGTGAGGCTCATCCAAGTTTGTGGAGAGTGGCCTTGAGCATGGCTGTGGCTGGGTTCTGGAGCTCTTTGGCTGCCGGTCTCTGCTCGGGGTGGGGAGGGAAACTCAAGTGAGAAAATTATGGTCACTTCTCAGGTCACTTCTCACACGTTATATAGTGCAGACCTTGTACCTTGCAACCGTAACACAACAGCCTCCTCTCCAACACAGAAGGAGCCTCTGGTCTAGGAAACATCTGAAAAAACAACAGATGCCTTCAGAAGTCCTTGTGCGTCCTTTAACATTGAGTGGGGCAGAGAACTCCTATCCACTCATATTCATTCATGCAGCCAGTCAGCAGGTACTATTTCATGTCAGCATTGGGCCATGCACCTAGGATTGAAGAGATAACCAAGATATCTATCCCTGGAGATATATCTGCTGTGGGCTGAGATCCTCTGGCACCTGAGGTTGCAAGAAACACAGGGTTCTGGAGCTGATTCAGCATGAAAGAGGCAGAGAGAAATCACTAAATTTCTAGCAATAGACAGGATTTTAAGTTTATTCCAATTCTGAGAGACTGTGAACTGAGATTATTAATAACAGGAATATTTCTTTTCAGTGTGACTTGTTTTGTCTCTTAATTACTCAAGTAAAATGCCTTCTTGCAGCAAGTTTATGGGTACAGAGTATCAGAAAGAAAATAGAATCCAACCTCATTCTACCATTTACCAATAATCACTGCTAACATTCTACTTTGATAATTAATTTCTTACCCATGTGTTCCTTTAAAAAGGCTAAGCATAGGGTATGGTGCTGCCAGCAGGTCAACCTGTAACTACAGGGTGAGTGTATAAGCAGTCTGATGGTGCCTTCATGCTTCCTGATACTCCCAAATTGCTGCTATGCCTTTAGCTGGACCCTAACAACTTGGGACCAACTTTACCAAAAAAGTCAAATGGCCAAAAGTTAGGTATATGGGAGCCATGCCACCAAACCACCTCCAGCTCAGCTATGTAAGCTCATTTATTGGCCTTATTTCAGAGATCCATAGATAAATCTCGAAAGAGATCAAAAGCCGCAGTTAATCTCAGACCCACACATGGCTGAACAGATGGGATAAATATGAGATACGTGCGTTGGCCTTGTGGTCCATCCCAGCAGAGACCCTGGGAGCTGCTTGCTTCCACAATCCAAAATTGCCGCCATACCCATGGTCTGACTCCACCATCTCAGGATGGACCTCACCAAGATATAGTCTGCTGAAATTCTGGTATGTGATTTTTGTGACTAAAATCTTTAGGCTTTCTCAGAGTTGGGATGGGCTAATTCCCCTCACCTCCCAATACTTGTGAAGCACTGGCAGTCACCCCCACAAACCAACTCCAGCACCACCAGATAAGGTCTACTACTGGCCTTGCTTCAGAGACCCATAAATAAATCTCGAAAGAGATCAAAAGCCCCAGTTAAGCTCAGACCCACACATGGCTGAACATACTGCATAAATCGAAGGGGGTGGGTTTACCTGTGCCCACCTAAGCAGATCCCTACCAGCCGCTTGCTTCCACAATCCAAAATCACCACCATACCTCTGGCCTCACTCCACTGTCTCAGGATGGACAGTCTCAGGAAGATATAATCTGCTGAAAATTCTGCTATGCGGGTTTTGTGACCCGCATAGCAGAATTAATTATCTGAACTTAATTATCAAAATTTTCAGGTTTCTCAAGGTCGGGATGAGCTACCTCCCCCCACCTCCCTGTACTTCTGGAGGCCTTGGCAGTCACATCCACACCCCAAAGCAGCCACCCAATTGAAAAGCTACTCCAGCCTAACCGTCCAGATAAAAATACAGAATGCTCTGAACACCATGACCTCTTAGCACTGGTACTGCAAACCATAATGAACAAAAAGAAAAAGAGAGAGAGAGCAAGAGGGAAAGTGAGTCCCATAGAGGGAAGTTGGGGGTGGGTGGGAGGTTGTGGGATGGTGGAAGGGAAACTGGGGTCATTGGTGGTGGGAAATGTTCACTGGTAGAGGGATGGGTGCAAGATCATTGTAAGACTGAAACCTAATTATCAACACTTTGTAATCTATCATTTCCACCAGTGAACCTGGAAACAAACTAATATCCATATGGCTTCTAAAATTAAGTTCTATTACACAAGGAATAAAAAGTCACAGGCAACAACTCTCTCCTGATGAAGACTAATGTGCTCTCAAAGTCCTTCCTAGATGACCAGGGAGAGATCTCAAAGTCCTGGCACACATGCCCGACACGGACAGAGCCCTGGGTATGATCCCAAAGCACTGCATGTCCCCTGGACTACTGCTGGACATAAACCAATAGGTACAATGCCACCACCTCTCATGCTCCCCCCACAAACAAACTGGAAAGCTCTGAACAGTCACAAGAATTCACAAATGGATAAGCAAACGCAGGTAAGAACCCCCCTCCCCAAAGATTCAAATAAACCATCTAAAATGGATGTAGAGTCTTCTAATGAAAATTCAATATAAGTTGTTATTATTGAAGGAGAGAAACCATGGGGAGGGCGGGAGGATTGCAGAAGCAGGTTAAGGGCTTAAACCAGTGGTTTTCAACTAATGGCCAGGTGCTGTCACGCTCTTCATTCCTGTTCGGTCTTTTCTACTCTAACTCCAACCTTAGTCACTTCACACAGCTTTGTTCTTATTTATTCAGTGTGGGACATAAAGAGGAAACTATGCTAAGTATATTACGTGTGTGAGGTTTTTTTTACTCATTTTTGGTAGTGCCTGCAAATACATTCATTGAGAATCTGATGGTAAAAGTTTATTCTTAAGTGAGTCATCAGAAGTGGGTTGTAGTCACTGATTTGATTGGTTTTGGCCACCTGTTTCTCTTCTCTGGAATGTATGTTTTAAGAAGCCAGACATATATTGACTCATGATCATGTCAATACATGGCCTCATCTCAGAGAGTTGCCTTTCTTCTGGAGAAATATTCCGCCTTCTGAGGGTTCATTTATTGATCTAGAGAATAGGGTCTTGGGGCCCTTCACACTGAGTATTGGCCTAGATAGTTCAGTTCCAGGAGCGGCCCTGACAGTGTGTTAATCTGGCCTTGTGGTGCTGGGCATTGCCCAGGCCACCCTGCCTCTGCCGAAGGGCCTCCAGAGCTGTACTCCGCGGTGCTGGGGAACCATGTGGTGCAAGGGATTGAGCCAGGGTTGACAGTATGCAAGGCATATGCCTTAACCTCCAGCTCTTTCTCCAGCCCCTCACATATGTTCTTTAATAAGAAATTGGTGGAAGTTGCTGGCACTGCTTCCAAAGGTTGACATTCATTCTTTTCTGAGAAAAAAAAAAGTAGAAACACCTCATTTTCCTCATAGATATCTAGTGGCAGGTGTTTATCTTTTCTGGAGTTTTTCTTTTGACATTTTTAAGTCCCGTAATTTTTACTCCTGCCCCCGCACTTGGCTGTCTTCACTGGTGCCCCTCAGAGGTGGGTGGGTTGAGTTTCCCTCCCCACCCCGAGCAGAGCCCTAGAAGCCAAAGACCTCTGGAACCCAGCCATAGCCATGCTCAAGGCTCGGATGAGCCTCACGCATGAAGGAACTGGCAGAGGAACCCAGATGTGCAGGACCTGGGGCTGAGATCTCAAATCCTGTTTGGATCGGTACTGGGCCTCCTCCACTCATGTCCCCTTTATCAGTAGCTTGGCAGCCACTCCCACAAAACTGCCCCTCCCCACCTCCAGCACCATGTAATCCCATCAACAGCCAAGATCCAGAGACTATAAAACAAAGCTCCCGGGCCTCTTATTGTCTAGTTCTCCCTCCCTGAGAACATGGCAAGCTACAGAGAGTATCCTGCCTGCCCAGCAGAGCCTGGCAAGCTCCTTGTGACATATCCGATATGCCAAAAACAGTAGCAATGATGGGTCTCATTCCCCTGATCCTGAAAGAGCCTCCAATGTGGCACTGTTTGGAAGAACGAGTAAAGAGAGGCTTCTAAAATCTCAGGGCCAGGATGAATGAAGACATTACTGGCACCCTCTTGAGCAAATTGATGAACAATGGGATGACAGTGATACAGTCATCTATATCTATCCCACGGATATACAATTAAAAAAAATTTTAAAATATGGAGTTCATGCCCAATTCAATCAGCTTAATCAATGCTTGAATAAATAGCAGTACTCCTACATAAAAATAAAACTGAGCACATATTTTTGCTTCCCCATTAATTTCCACTGATATATGCATATATATCTGTATATATCTATATATGTCAGTATGTAAATATATTTGCATATATACACCATTAAAACATCTTCCCCTTTCAACATCATTCTTATGGTTATAAGGATTATTTGCCATTGTTATTATGACTTTTGTTAATAAGTAGCATTGATCAATTTTTTTTGACTTGTGTCAGATACCGTGACCAGATTTCTATGTTCCCTAGACCCTTTCACACCCCAGTGGCCAGAGGGGGTTGGTACTGTTATCCACAATTTACAAAAGAAGTTGGGACTCCCAATGTTTCCGTGGTTTGCTGAAGTGCTGCCCTTCTAGTGGGTGTCCTAGCTGCGGAATGCAGGTGTCCGTGGGTTCCAGAGAGTCTGTGCATACCTCTTGCCTTTCTGAGCTCTGACCTATCGCTGACTGCACTGTTGGCCCTTTATAGTGATTCCAGTTTCTCACCATTATAAACACTATGCTGATGCTATCCTTGCAGCTAGATTTCGCCTTATTTGTTCCTTAAATCCCAGCCATTGAATTGCAAAGTCAAAGGCCAGGTTGAATGTCTGTTGCTCCCTTGTTCCTCTCTTCACAAACAGAGCACTACAATTTACTCTCCCACAGTGATTATGAAGTGTCCCCAAAACCAACACAGAGCAGACAGTGGGGACCTGTGCAATGCTAAAGAAAAAAGGAGCAGAGCACACACACACATGCATGCAGAAGGTATCATTGGGGAGAGAAGGGAGATCATACCACAAACCACTTGCCTCCTATTTTTACTCATAGCCCATTGCCTTGATTTGGAGCAGGCATATGGATAACCTTATTGGGCATGGATTTACTTAGCTCCATCATCTCAAGTTTCAGATATTAAACAAATTCTGACTTTCCATTTGCCTTGAATTAAAAAGCATATTATATGCCCTTATTGTCATTCCTTGCTATAAGCATGCGGGAGAGTTATGCCAACTTTTCCCATATAGAAATGTCAGAGGAAATTCCAGTACCATCAAATGAGACCTTTATTCTTCCACCTGCACATTATGACTCTAATAAACATGTTATCAGCGCATGAAAATGATGGCAAACAGGTGACTAAAGGATTTGATAAGTCAGCAGCAAAGATTAACAGTCTTTTCAGAGAAAGCTGTGAGAGGTTCCTCTATTTTAAAACAATTGTGGCATGTGAATTTGCAGCACTTAAATCATTATCAGCAATTTGTTCTTGTCAAAAGGTTGCAGCTGGTTTCAATTATAAGTAAAATTTTTATAATTTGAACTTAGTAGTGTGTCTGATCAGTAGGACTTGGAGGAACACCCTTAGGTAAGGTTTATGGTCTGAGAAAAACTTTAAAGCATTTCAAAATTTAAATATTCATTATTTTCAGCAACACTTTGTTAGTTACGTCTATTATTGAGCGTCTAGAATTCTTCTTTCTTTCTTTCTTTCTTTCTTTCGTTCTTCTTTCTTTTCTTTCTTCTTCTTCTTTCTTTTCATTCTTTCTTCTCTCTTCTCTCTCTCTTCTCTCTTTTCTTCTTCTTTCTCTCTCTCTCTTTCTCTCTTCTTTTCTTTCTTTCTTTCTTTCTTTCTTTCTTTCTTTCTTTCTTTCTTTCTTTCTTTCTTTCCTTTCTTTCTCTCTCTTTCTTCTCTCTTTCTCTCTCTCTCTTTCTTTCTCTCTCTTTCTTCTCTCTTTCTCTTTCTTTCTCTCTCCTTCTCTCTTCTTTCTCTTCTTCTTTCTTTCTTTCTCTTTCTTTCTTTCTTTCATTCTTTCTTTCTTTCTTTCTTTCTTTCTATCTTTCTTTCTTTCTTCTTTCTTTCTTTCTTTCTTTCTTTCTTTCTTTCTCTCTTTCTCTCTTTCTCTCTTTCTTTCTCTTTCTTCCTTCCCTTTCTTTCTTTGCTTGCCCACCTGCCCTCCCTCCCTCCCTCTTCCATCCTTCCTCCCTTCCTCCCTTCCTTCCTTCCTTCCTTCCTTCCTTCCTTCCTTCACCTTCCTTCCTTCCTTCCTTCCTTCCTTCCTTCCTCCTTCCTTCCTTCCTTCCTCTCTTTCTTTCTTTCTTTCTTTCTTTCTTTCTTTCTTCTTTCTTTCTTCTTTCATTCTTTCTTTCTTTCTTTCTTTCTTTCTTTCTTTCTTTCTTCTTTTCTTTCTTCTTTCTTTCTTCTTTCTCTTTTCTTTCTTTTCTTTCTTTCTTTCTTTCTTTCTTTCTTTCTCTTTCTTTCTTTCTTTCTTTCTTTCTTTCTTTCTTTCTTTCTTCTTTCTTCTTTTCTTCTTTCTTCTCTCTTTCTCTCTTTCTCTCTTTCTTTCTCTTTCTTCCTTCCTTCTTTCTTTGCTTGCCCACCTGCCCTCTCCTCCCTCCGCTCTTCCATCCTTCCTCCTTCCTTCCTTCCTTCCTTCCTCTCCTTCCTTCCTTCCTTCCTTCCTTCCTTCCTCTCCTCTCCCTTCCTTCCTTCTTCTTCCTTCTTTCTCTTTCTTCTTTCTTTCTTTCTTTCTTTCTTTCTTTCTTTCTTTCTTTCTTTCTTTCTTTCTTTCTTTCTTTCTTTCTTTCTTTCTTTCTTTCTTTCTTTCTTTCTTTCTTTCTTTCTCTTTTTCTCTCTATCTTTCTCTTTCTTCCTTCCTTTCTTTCTTTGCTTGCCCACCTGCCCTCCCTCTCTCTTCTTCCTCCCTCTTCCTTCCTTCCTTCCTTCCTTCTTCCTTCCTTCCTTCCTTCCTTCCTTCCTTCCTTCCTTCCTTCCTTCCTTCCTTCCTCCTTCCTTCCTTCCTTCCTTCCTTCTTCCTTCCTTTCTTCCTTCCTTCCTCTTTCCTTCCTTCCTTCTCTTCCTTCCTTCCTTCCTTCCTTCTCCTTACTTCCTTCCTTCCTTCCTTCCTTCCTTCCTTCCTTCCTTTCTTCCTGTGTGTTTGGGACCACACCTGCAATGCTCAGGGGTTACTTCTGGTTCTACACTCAGGAATTACTGCTGGCAGTTCTTGGGGGACCATATGAAATGCCAGGGATTGAACCCAGGTCAGTGTGGTGCAAGGCAAGAGCCTTACCCACTGTATTATTCCAATTCCAACACCTAGAAAAATTTCCGTGGACTTCAGTTTTCAGTTATTTCCTTTTATAACAAAAATATTATGATTAAATATGACACACACAGTATGTATGTATTATTTTAAAAATCTGAGCAGCCCAGAGCATACAAAGTGAAACGACACTACAGACATCCTTCATCAGGCCCCAATAAGTATTTTGCTTTGAATTCTTCGAGAAATCACAACCATAACTAAATCTAGAATTATTTTAATCTTACATCTGGACTAATCCACTGCTTACAGTGTGTATGAACTGTCAACAAAATAGATGGAATCTATTGCTTAAGCATACACTGCCATCTCTCACATGTTGACTTTTTTAGTTACATATTTAAAATTTTTTTCCTGTAGCATTAAAACTTTAAGTAATAGCCTTCTCTATCTCTTAACCTGCAGTTTTGTGTTAGTTTAGATGCTTCATATTTCAATTTACTTTTCCCAATGACATTCGCTGTGGACTGCTTTCATAGGCTTACTGGACTAGATCATCTAAGATGAACTGTATCCAGATCTTGTACTCATGTTGAAATTGGAGTTTTAAAAATGTTGATATTTAAATATGCTTTGTATGTTTTGGGTTAAAGTTCTTAGATATGTAATTACAAAAAAACTTTTGTCAGTAGCTTGTGTCCTCATTATATTGACAGTGTCATAGGCAAAAGTTTTGTATAATAAAGTCCAGCAATTAATTATTTTTTATGAATTGTATACTTGGTATTGTAGATTTATTAACTTAAATAATGTCCGTTGATTTTTCCATTAAAAAGACAGAAAATTTGCACCTTTATAATTTCCATTTTTTCCTTCTCTTCTTTCATGATCCATTGAATTTTTAAGTCATTATATTTTTGCATTGTATTTCTATGTTTTGCTGTGATATGTGGTCTATGTTCATAAGAATCAGCTCTAAAAATAGAGTTTTAAAAATAGCATTAATATAATTATCAATGGATAATTTTTCTGCAAAACAAATTAATAAATGTTATTTTCTTCTACAAATTAATAAATGTTATTTTCTTCTTATTAAACTAGCGCTACTTAAAAGGATAATCCTCTGAAAAATCAAAGTAAAATGTATTTTTCTTTTTCTAAATTCCACTTATTACTCAGAAATAGGTCAACTGTGAATTTGTTTAATCTCTAGAGGATGCCCACTATTGTTTGTGTATGTGTGTGTGTGTGTGTGTGTGTGTGTGATATGTATCATTTTTTTTTTGGCTTTTTAGGTAACACCCAGCAATGCACAGGGATTACTCCTGGCTCAAGCACTCAGGAATTACTTGAGGGACCATATGGGATACTGGGAATTGAACCCAGGTCGGCCACGTGCAAGACAAATGCCCTACCCGCTGTACTATCGCTCCAGCCCCATATCATTATGTCTTTAAGAAATTTTGCATTCTTAATATAATCTGTCCTGAAGTCTTTCTTTGATTTCTCTTTGACTTTCTCTTTTATTTGTCCTTTGCTTTCTAGATACACTGAATAGTCATCAAACTCAGATTTCTTTCCTCCAACCACTAATTTCACTAAGGAGTTCAGTTACATGGCCTTCATGCTCTGAGACCTTTCCTCACTTTGGCAGAACGTCACCTCTCTGCCACATCCTTCTGTCACAGTTTCTTCATCTAGAAATTCAGAGTAAAAGTCAAGTCACAGGATTAAAGTGAAGGTTCAATATTAGTACATGCAAAGCATTAAGGAGAACCTTGCAAGCATTTACTGCTCTGCATTTTCTTTTTTCAGAAAAGGAAGTAAAACTTCTGAGTCCTACAGCACTTAGCATATCTGTATTTTCCACCAGTTCACTTGATTGATAGTTTGGAATAGAATGTTTATTTCAAAATAAGTTTCTTTAAAATTGTGATTTTTATTCTCTTTTGTCATTCAGTGCTATGTTCATCAAAAATATAACATTAATGTGTTTTTCCTTTTGTAGGTAAGTTTCTTTTCTTCTTCCTCCTCCTCCTCTCTCCTCCTCCTCTCCTCCTCCTCCTCCTCCTCCTCCTCCTCCTCCTCCTCCTCCTCCCTCTTCCTTCTTTCTGACTTATGTATATACAAATAAATCTTGAGCTGGCTCAACCTTTTATTTAACCGGCACATAGAAGACTCAGCATTCATAATCAGATTTTAAAATTCAAAGATGTTTTCTGCTTTCTGCTTGCTCTTTCCAAAGCAATTGGCCTTTACTCTTCTTTGAAATGAATACAATACCATCTTAAATATTCCTAAGGCTGACATTAGATTTGAAAAATACTTCTCTTCTGTTTCAGGACTTATTCCTCTTTTCACTGGGGTTGGCTGCCTATTTTTTTTTTTATCCTGAACTTAATTATTTTTTTCCCACCATCTAGTGACTTTGGGTTGAGTCTTCATGAATGAAAGACTGTGTTGGTAAGCGTAGAGAATTGATGTGGTTTCATTTGCAAATGAGCTGGTCAATAAAGCAAAACCATTGCCCTCTGACTTGGAAGGTTTCAGGTTCCATATGCTGGACAGTTGCAATGAGGTGAGGTTCCTGGAAGAGTTGAAGCAGAAAGCAGGTAGCCTGGAGTCTCCCTTGACCTTGGCTGTGCTCCACAAAATATTCCTCCTTGAACTTGCAGAGCCTTGGACTTGAGGAAGATATCACCAGGGGTGATGATGTAGTCTAATAACGTATGAGAATCATATAACCCTTATAAAGTAAGAGAACTATAAAGACTACAAAGGGATTAGAAAATTTAGCAGCATAAATGTCATTTACCCAGAGAAAATGCACATTTGTCCTCGTGACTCTCTTCCTCCCTTGTTCCACGTCTACGGGGTAGCCTTGGCATTTCAGCTTGTTGAACAAAAGCACAGTTTTTTGTATGACTGGGAGCTTTTCCATCTTAGCATCTTCCTGGGCCTTGACAGAGTTTAGCTCGAGGAATTATGGAAAAGTCTGCCCACAGGGCCAAGGATCCTCTTCCCATTGCACACTGCTTGCTGCCCACCCTGACAGCTGTGCATGTACCCTGAGACCCAGCCAGTACTTCTTGGTTAGGTCCTGAGGCTTCTTTCTCTAGAGCGGGCCTACATGTCCCTAGCCAGTTTACGTCCAGCTGTGATGTAAACGTGTCACTGCTCTGTTGACAGAAAGGCAAGTTAGTCAGGACTCAGCTCTGCAGTTGTCCCAAGGGCAGAGACCTTTGCAGGATTTACAAATCAGTGTGGGGCACCAAGCTAGCCTGCGATGAGGAAGAGTGGGCCACCTCCGTGGGGTGGGATGGGCAGCACGGAGGTTTGCGAGCGTAGACTTAGATGTTCTCATCCCTGATACTTGTCATCAGGGCTGCGCTTCTTCCTGGCATCCTCCATTGGCACGGCCAGCTCCTCACGCCTGAGGATTCGACCCAGTGGAAGCTCTGCATCCCTCACAAAGAAGTCCTGAGCCCTCTCTTTAGTGTTTCCTGCCTCTTGCTAATGGAGATGAGCTTCCTTTTATGCTGTCATGCAGTTCTTTGCCTCTCAGACTTCTCCTTCGATTTTGTAATTAATAATTCTAGAGCTTTCATGGTCTCTTTCCAACAAATAATGGCTCTCAGTGACTGCCACCAATTCCATTATCCTTATAATTGCCACTTCCCAGAACCTCTCCTACATCTGAAGTGTACTTATCTTTAGTCCTATCCCCTTCCTTTCTAGTATCTCTCCAGATCACAGCTATAAAAGATTTTTTTCCCCTTGTTTTTGGGTCACACCTGATGATGCTCAGGGCTTACCCCGGATTCTGTGGTCAGGGATTACTCCTGATAGGCTCTGGGGACCATATGAGGTGCCAGGGATTGAACTTGGATCTTTCACATGCAAAGCAAATGCCCTACCCTCTATATTATCTTTCTGGTCCACCACTGCAAAAGTTTTAACTGCCATACCAGGGTGGTCTGTTTGGCTCTTCTGAGATTCCAGATAATGAGTACTGAGCCTATATTTATTGTTTTGCACAAAAACAGTGCACAAAACATTGAGTTCTCCTGTTAAATTTATTATTTATAGACACTCAATGATAGATTGGCTGCTAAGGAGGTTTTAGGAGGTAGCCGACTTTCCCCCTTCAGCCTCATTCTAACAAAGCACAAGATTTACGTATGTTCTCAAAGCTTTGATTTGAGATGGAGTTTTGGTGTGTGCAGAGAGAAAGACAGCTGCTGGATCACCCACCGGTTGGCAGTGATCACTATGGCAACAAGTAGTCAAAACCAACAGGTGTCTGTCAACCTGGAGAGAGAAGGGTCTTAGGCCAAGGGTGGAGTCATTTGAAAAGTGGGTGGGGTGCTGGTGATAGCTTAAGTTATAGAGTCTGTGCCTTCTATGTGTGAGGCCCTGGGTTTAATTCCCAGCAAATATCCTGATGGCTCCTGAGTATTGTTGGGCATGGCTCCAATAGAAACATAGTAAAAAATAGAAGTAACTAGCTTTTAGATAAATGAAGATAAAGAAAGACAAGATTTGGAGAATTTGCTAAATGATTACCCTTTGTGTTTCATAGAACTTTGCATCTTGTTAGAATTTTATAAATATATACAATCAATTCTTTAATTATTTTCATCCCACTAACAAAGTAACGCTATAACACTTTACTTTAGAAAAGACCTTGGAACAATTTGTTGAGATTTCTAATATAATACTTCACCAAATTCCTCCCAATTCTACTCTATCCCATTCTATCTTCTTCCTTCCTTCCTTCCTTCCTTCCTTCCTTCCTTCCTTCCTTCCTTCCTTCCTTCCTTCCTTCCTTCCTTCCTTCCTTCCTTCCTTCCTTCCTTCCTTCCTTCCTTCCTCCCTCCCTCCCTCCCTCCCTCCCTCCCTCCCTCCCTTCCTTCCTTCCTTCCTTCCTTCCTTCCTTCCTTCCTTCCTTCCTTCCTTCCTTCCTTCCTTCCTTCCTTCTTTTCTCCCCATGCTGGGCACCATTCTAATTCCAAAGTCACTGAACAAGGTTGGTCTATTTTCTTCTTTCCCGGGGCCTCATTCTCATGTGTGGGAATGGTTTCCAAGAATTTGAGATTTCAGGCCCTGTCCTAACAGATTTTCATTCTGATGTATCTAGAGCTCTTTCCATGTTTTTGTTTGTATAATTGAGGGACTAATACTTTACATAAATTTAAAGAGATTAATTATTATTTATAAAGATTGTTGAACATGCAAAGCACAAATGCACGAAATGTGAGCTCAGATTCAAACACATTTTGCTGAATTTTAGTCATTTCTCGAGTGCTGGTGTTTTTGGCAAAGCAACCGAAGTATGAAATGTTACCAACTGTATGTATTTCCTCTTATTAAAAAATCTCATTAAGGAAAACTCATACTTTGGAGTTATCCTTTGCACGAGAAACCATACAGAAACATTGCAGGCATGGTCTCTTTCTCTCTTTCATGCAAAAGCCAATGCATATACTGATTAATCTTTTGTTTACTTGAAACTTTCACATTCAAAATGTTTCATTTTCACATCCAAACTCCCTGCTCTTTTGTGCATTGAATAGTGGGACTGTATTTCTAATTACTCAGCCTTCCTGCAACTTTTGAATAACGCTTTTATTCTTGCCCTTTCCTCTTCTTTTAAGAAGTCTCATGAAAAGCAGAATTCTTATTTTCAGTGGTTTGAACTCACTTTCGTGGGGGGTGGTCTCCGTTTGGTCCCGAGCTCTCTTTTTTTTCTGTTCGGACAGCTATAGTGTAGATAGAGTCTTCTCAAGATTCCAACTGGCAAGGATCTGCTTTTTGTAACCCATCCTTTCAAGCCAGATTTAGAAAAAAATAATAATAAAAATAATTTATAAGACGGCCCCCCTGGGAGCAGCTGTCAGGCCACACAGCTTGTAATTCCAAGGGGCTCTCTGAAGCTCGCTCATTCCACTTTCACGTGTTTCCAGCTGATGTCTTTCAGTCATGTTGCCTTTATTAAATTGGGTCATTCTAGGAAGCTGACAATCTTGAATTACTGTTCTTGGGAAAGGAATGAAATAAACCAGGTTTGGGGTAGCCTGCCCCCCGTGTTTGGACTACAGAAGGCAGAGATAGGAATGCTTCGTCTTTGAATCCTTCAGGTTTGGCATGCGTTCCGGGCTCCTTTGTGAACTGGAGGGAAAAAGAATGATTAAAGGGAAGAATGTGCAAATAGTTGGTGTGTGAAAATGTTTGTATCATTTTCATCAACACTGATTTTAGCTACAAGCAGGCAGAAGCTTGTTTTCCTTTTCAGAATTTTCCCTGCATTTGTTTATAATTTATCCTGTTTAGATTTCCTGTCTGTTCTCTCTTCCTACACTTTTCCCTTCCAATGTTTCCCTCCCTCCCTCCCTCCCTCCCTCCCTCCCTCCCTCCCTCCCTCCCTCCCTCCCTCCCTCCCTCCCTCCCTTCTTCCTTCCTTCCTTCCTTCCTTCCTTCCTTCCTTCCTTCCTTCCTTCCTTCCTTCCTTCCTTCCTTCCTTCCTTCCTTCCTTCCTTCCTTCCTCCCTCCCTCCCTCTCTTCCTCCCTCCCTCCCTCCCTCCCTCCCTCCCTCCCTCCCTTCCTTCCTTCCTTCCTTCCTTCCTTCCTTCCTTCCTTCCTTCCTTCCTTCCTTCCTTCCTTCCTCCCTTCCTCCCTCCCTCCCTCCCTTCCTCCCTCCCTTCCTCCCTCCCTTCCTCCTTCCCTCCCTTCCTTCCTTCCTTCCTTCCTTCCTTCCTTCCTTCCTTCCTTCCTTCCTTCCTTCCTTCCTTCCTTCCTTCCTTCCTTCCTTCCTTCCTTCCTTCTTTCCTTCCTTCTTTCCTCCCTCCCTTCCTCCCTCCCTCCCTTCCTCCTCCTCCTTCCTTCCTTCCTTCCTTCCTTCCTTCCTTCCTTCCTTCCTTCCTTCCTTCCTTCCTTCCTTCCTTCCTTCCTTCCTTCCTCCCTCCCTCCCTTCCTCCCTCCCTCCCTCCCTGCCTTCCTTCCTTCCTTCCTTCTTCCTCCCTCCCTCCCTCCCTGCCTTCCTTCCTTCCTTCCTTCTTCCTCCCTCCCTCCCTCCCCCCTCCCTCCCTCCCTTCCTTCCTTTCTTCTTTCCTCCCTCCCTCCTTCCCTTCCTTTCTCCCTCCCTTCATTTCTCCCTTCCTCCCTCCCTTCCTTCCTTCTCTCCTTTCTTCCTTTTTTCCTTCCTTCTTTCCTCCCTCCTCCCTTCCTCCTTCCCTTATTCCTTCTTTCCTCTGACCCTTTTTTCCTTCCCTCCTTCCTTCCTTCTTCCTCCCTTCCTTCCTTTCTTCACTTCTTTCTTTGTGTTAGGATTTCTGTATCTGTAAACCATTATCTCATACATATCCAACCATTGGTTTCATAGTTTCATTAAGAATTCTTTCTCTCATCAGCTATCCCAGCACCCATACCTTCATATAGTATCCCAAAGTAGAGTCAATTTTATCCATTAAGCAGAATAGAAGGGACCATACCTGAAACCTAAGATACTTTAAGAGACTCCTGAGATGTTAACCATCTTTTAAAAATCAAATTGAAACAGCTTTCAAGTAGAGAACATATCTTGTTATGAAGCATTAACAAAGTCTTCTTTTTGCTAACAAATAATAAAATACAAATTTTAGTATTTTATGGAGGAAAGTACTCATAAGACAGAAAAATCTTGAGCTCACAGAAATTCCAATGAAGCTCTAGTTTAAAAGTTTCTTACCTCTTGATTCAGCCTGTAATTCTTGGTCCTAGCTGCACTTCACAGTATTCTAGGCATTTTGAGAAGCCCAGCCCCATACTTTTTCCTTTTTCTTTTCTTTTTATTTCTTTTTGGGATATTTTTTTTGAGGGTGGCGGGGACATTAACCTGGCTTGCTCAGGACTTACTTATGGGCTTGTCCCCAGAGATTACTCCTGGTGGGGCTCGGGGGACTATATGTGGTGCTGGGGATTGGACCCGGGTATCAGTTCAGCTCAACTCGATGCCATTCTCAGGGATATTGAGTTTATGTATCTGGACTGAGGCTCAGGCATGGCTAGTTAAAAAGTCCCTTAGTTATTTGAATGTATACTCAGGGCTGAAAACTATGGGTTTAGCAATAGATGCTTCTCATGCTCTATTGTACAGAGCAGGCAGATGTGGGGGTGCTTGGTAAAGTATAGATTCTAATCAGTGGGTGTTGGTCTGGGAGAGGGGCTAAGAGACTCAGCTTCTCTAATCAGTTTTCAGCTGATGGTGATACCTCTGGTTCGAAGGTTCCTCTTGCAGCTCCAGGAGTCTGGGGTCTGTGTCTGCCTAAAGGAATCCACCTCTCTATCCTAGGGTCTAATGTCCCCTGACTCTAGTAGCTGCTAATTTAGAGTGTCTACTATTTGTTAGGTGAGTGTATATTCTTATGTCAAAACTGCCCTATCAGGATACTGGTTGTTACCACCAGCTACAGAGAAATTGGGCATGTTGGGAACCTAATCAGATCCAAGTAGTACCAAGCCCACTTGGTAATTTCCCACATAATTCCCTGTATCATGCTGCCTCTGTAACTGTCATCCTGCTGCTCATCGATTTGTTCGAGCAGGCATCAGTAATGTCTCTCATAGAGAAACTTATTGTTACTGTGTTTGGCATATCCAATACGCACGGGTAGCTTGCCAGGCTCTGCCGCATGGGCTCGATACTCTCAGTAGCTTGCCGGGCTCTAGCATCTTAAATTTTGTCCTTACAGAAAGATGAACGCCCTTGACCCAGGTAATGTCACTGGAGCCTGTGTGTGTGCATGCGTGCGTGTGTGTGTGTGTGTGTGTGTGTGTGTGTGTGTGTTTGGGGAAGGAGGTTCCCTAGCAGCACTCAGGGGACCCATGGCCACTCCCCGAGATAATCAGCCAGTTTATCCAGAAAGTTCAAAGCTAGGGCCCTAGCGTGGTATGTTGCAAGGAACTTACCCAGGCTCTGCAGTGCTCTGGTGTAACGAGGGCTACAGTTGGTGATGTTGGGGATTGACCTTGGATGCTTGGGCACTCAAGACATGTGGCCCTCACCCTTGAGCTCCCTCGCTCCCCCATTCATAGTTTTTAATGAAATAATTATAAACTAAAAAGAAGAGTGGAAAAATCACAGGGTGTGAACTAAATTATTGTTTGTCTCCAACTCTAGTGCGCTTGACCTCCGGATGCCCAAGTCAGGTCCTCAGTATTGCTCTCTGGGCATTGTGCTCACTGCCCCCATACTGACTTTTAGGAAATTCAAGAAGACAGAAAAGTACAAGGCTAGCAACTTCTTTTAAGGTTTTGACCACAAGAACAGCAAAACTCTTGAGAAGATATGCTGGGATCTGGTACCAATCCACTGACTATACCACCATATCATATTTTCTAGGCTGATTCCTATTTCAATCCTTCTGGTCTTTTGTCCATTTGTTTGCCATGGGATGCTTCTCAATCTTGGTCTGAAGAACTCTGAGCCTGACCTAAAATCCAAACTCCTATCTCTAGTCACTCACATAGTATCTTTGCTCAGACCCCCACTGTGGATGTAGCTCTCCTCTTATCTCTTCCAAGAGCACATGGAAATGACCTCTTTCAGGGAGTCCAGGCTTAACTTCTTTCTGCTGCTGACATGGCTCTTTTCTGTCACAGCCCTGGTTGAGAATGGCTGCAAGTTATCAATCCTTCTCCACATTTTATTCCTCCTGGTAGAATATCTGCACTTGGCAGGTACTCAGAAAATCCTCGGATCCAACAGGATTTGAATTCATCTGGAATTCACCCGGATTGGTCTTTCTTTTGCACGGTGGAGCCATCATGGAACAGAAAAAATGATCTGAGAACTGGGGCTGCTGCCGTTGTGTCCCTGGGCTGAGTGTTGGTTGCTAAAGCACTGATGTGAGAAAGACGGAAGAGGATTCTTAGACAGGGGCAGATGTAGCACAAGGTGTGTGTTATTGTACGTGTGTGCATGAAAAAGGGTGTGTGTGTGTGTGTGTGTGTGTGTGTGTGTGTGTGTGTTTTCAATCATTACCTGTGAGCAGAGGTAAGGATAACAGAGGAAATTTCTCACCCAGGGAGGTCCTTGCTTCTTGCTTGCCTCTGCATTCCTACCTCACATTCCTTCCTCTTTTCTCCTAAGGGATTAGCGGTACGTGAAAGGGCAGTAGGACCCTCAGAGGAACTGCTCTACTGGCTCTATGTAGGAAAATACTTCCTGGGCTAACTCTTGCCACCACACTTTGATGTATGTTATCCTAATCACACACCGGGGGCCTGCCAGACACAGTGCATTCGAGCATCTCTCATCCCAAGCCGTGCTGGTGTGTGATTAGATCTTAGACTATTCTCAAACCTCCAGGCTTTTTTTTTTTCCACTAGTATAAATAAATCAATTATTTAAGGAAATCGCTTTGATCCTTCAGAGCTGTCGGCTTGTGGTAGAAAACCTTAGCTGTTCCGTGGGAGCTCTCTCCCTTCCCACCTGCTAAAGGTGGGGCCACCTCACTGTACACATCCTGCTGTGTGAAGCAGGTCTGAAGCCCTGGGAACTCAGGGCTCTCCGTGGCTGCCTGGAACGTGCTAGAAACTCTTCATCTGATACTGGTCATGGTCTAGGTCCAGCAGATAGCTCGCGGTGTGGGATCGCTCCTTGCTTTTGTGGGGATCCCAGGAGGGGGGGGTGCCTTTTATGAAATAAGCAGGTTGGGTGAAAGGAATTTGGGGAATCACTTGGGATCTGGATGCATTAGCATTCATATAATATTAATGAGGTGCTAATTACCCTTGCA
This sequence comes from Sorex araneus, assembly GCF_027595985.1. Classification (NCBI taxonomy): domain Eukaryota; kingdom Metazoa; phylum Chordata; class Mammalia; order Eulipotyphla; family Soricidae; genus Sorex; species Sorex araneus. The sequence goes on along the minus strand of NC_073313.1, from coordinate 343,972,410 downwards.
ACCTTTTTAATGCAAATTAATCTAGTCCTGTTTGTATTGTCCTGAGCTCAGGATAATACCTTCTTGGCTTTCAGTGATTGTCAATGTAATTAGGGATGCTCCCGCTAATAAGTAACGTGTTTCATGTCTGCTCACTGGCTCACCACTACACACCAGGTATCTTTGGGGAGTGGATGGGTAAGGAGGAGATTGTTCTAACATTGATAGGGTCATGTTAAATTAATAGTCTCAAGCTAGGGACTTAGAACAATGGGTAGGGTTCTTGTCTTGCATGTTTCTGAGGTGAGTTTGGAGCCTGGCATGATCAGGTCCCCTAAACACCACTAAGAGTAATCCTTGAGTGCAGAGCCAGGAAGCCCTGAGTGCCACCAGATGTGGTCCCCAAACCTAAAGGGGCAGGGAAAAGTAATAATTTCTTTCAAAGATTGGGCATTAACCTTAATCATGTTTTACTGTTTTTTTTTTTTTTTGAGTGGAAGGGATGGAGGTGCAGGGGAGGTGCTTTGTTTTTGAGCTACAGCTGGCTGTGGTGCTGAGGGTCACACATGGGCCAGCCACATACAAGGCCAGATCTCTATCCTCTGTACTATCCCTTAGAGTCTTGGGATCCTTTCATGTCATTTTCTTCCTAGTTCCTGCTCCTCTCTGCCTCTAGAAGGAGAAACAATGAACAATTTCAGCTCCTGGAGCCAAACTGGGGCCTGAGGCAAGAGGGAAAATATGCAACCCCCTCCTCTACGTACAGCAAAATGTCCTTCTTCATCTTAAAACCAGGCAGAAAGAAAGACTAAAAGCTCCACAGTAAAAAAACAATAGGACTATAGAGAAAATCTGCACACTGTATAATCTGCGTGTGCCCCATTGTCAGGTCTGGCAGAAACTGTCCATGGGAAGATAAAACACACAAGCTACCCAGACCAGGAACCTCCAAAAATGGTTTTCATCACCTATCCTCCCTCCTCTATTTAAAAAATTGGGCATTTTTTCTTATTACAGATTTTCTGTGTTCATCTTTGATCTAAAAATATTACATCAAATTTATTTGTTTTGATTAGAGAAATTTTTGTCTCATCCTTGAATGCTGTCTCCTTCTCCTTCCCCTGATCCCCTGATTATGGCCCTGAGCTGTGACTTCACTGATTTTGTGATGGGAATGGCTACTTTGGTTTGGAAATTGTTGTTAGAGAACATGTCTGGCTCTGTTCTGGAGTTCCCACCTTGTTACACTCTAAAAAAAAATCTGTCTTTATTATCACAACAGGATAGAAGGCTACTATTTGGGGAGCTGGTGATAGGGGTGTTTATAGAAGTAGCTAATTTAATGCTAGCTATAGGATGGACATATTATGATTAAAAAAATAATTCTTCAACTACACTTAAGTTATCTGAGCAGGAGCAATGTTGAAAATGGACTTTGGATCTAGGTAGGGTTTGAATGTTAATTGGGCAATTCTATTTTTGAAGCTGAGTGATCTTAGCTACTCAAAATTGTTGAGTCTTCTTTTATTTTTTTAGACCAGTAAATGAAAATAATGCTTATTTATATGGTTGTTATAGGATAAAATAAAACAATATGGGCAAAGAATCTGGGATTCATTAGGCTCCACAAATTGTCACTTGGAAAAACTTGTGTTCACAAGCAAATTCTCAATGCAGTGCACTCCAACAAATGGTCTTTTTTAGTCTTTCTCTTTATCCCACCACTGAATCAGTGGATTCCAGGGGATGAAGATCCCCGTGGTTTCCCAAGTCCTAAAGCACAGGGATCCCACAGGATCTCTCTCTGCACTCTAGCACCGGCCAAAGCTTGCAGCTATTTCTGTAAGATCTCAGGGCTCCTTACAAAAGTTGGCCACTCATCCCTCTCCCCACAACCTAACTCTTGTCTCAGTCCCTACTCAAGCTCCTCTAAGAGACCTTTCACACCTCACAGATGTTGTCACGGTTCCCCAAGAGGAAAATGGGGTTGTTCCCTGACCAAGAAGAAAATGGGGCTATGCCCAGGTGGTGGAGGTGAAGCCATAGGATCTGATGCTCAGTGTGTCCAAGTGGCTTCATGTTCTTTGTTCCTGACTGGGAGGGACTTGGGGAGTTGCTACTCTCCCAGTGCTGAATTCCTTGGGGAGTAGCTGCTATACTCGTGCTGAATTCTGTGTTATAGGATTCTCCTTGGGTAGATATTATTATGTGGTGGTCCCAAATCCCATTTCCATTCTCTCCCAACCTCCTATGCTCTTGTGGCATCTGTCTTCTCAAGAGAGCAAGATAGGTCTTTCTTGATATTCTGAGTTGTCCTCTTCCACTAAGCATCTCTGGTGTGGGGAAACTAAGGTCAAGTGAGGTTCTTTGGGACTCAGATGATTTTAAGTTTTTTATTCTGAAGAGAGGTGGTTTAGACCACACACAGAAGTACCCAGGGGCTACTTTTGGCCCCGTGTTCAGGAGAGACCCTGGTGGTACTCAGGGGGCCATATGTGGTACCTGAGATCAAACTGAAGTCAGCTACATGCAAGGAAAGTACCTTACCCCTATTATCACTCTGACTCCAGATGATTTTAAGTTAAGAGAAGTGAAGACCCTAGAGGCTGAGGAGAAGTGCTTTTTTTTTTTTTATCTCATTCCTTTGCCCTTTTTCTAATGAAGAAGGAACTTTTGTTCCCCATTTGTATGACCTAGAAGAACAGAGTTTTGGGGGCTATCATCCAGATTTGTGTGTAATTGGTCATTTACTCTCTGAACAATTTATCTTAATTGTTATAGTAAAAAATGAAGTCATCCAGTGTTGGGAAGATTGCTCAAAGGAGTGAAACACATATCTTGTGTGTTCAAGGACATAGATTTGATCCTCACTTGTGCCCCCAGAACCACCAATGAGCCACCCTTGTCCCTTAGCATCACTGGGGATACTCCTACAAAACAATTAGGAAAAAATAAGCATAATTCCTCATGACATAAAATCTCCCTCAGGATGTATATGCTAGGTTTACCCCATTTTACTTTGCACCTTATAAAATGCTCCACACATGTATTATTAGATTTCTTTTTTAAAAAACTTTTGCTAACCCATATGATGCTGTTTTGATTACTTGTTCAGCCTGAGAAGAACCCAGAGGGACTTTCCCCTGTACCCTGACACTGTCCTCCAGCTGGGAGAGGCACGTGGGGCCATGCTGGCCTAAGGGATGAAACAAAGTGTGCTTAGAGTTCTTGAAAACGTCTACTGCTGGCTTGACTTCCTCCTTTTGCCTCTAATAGGGCAAACACAGATGTGAAAGGTGGGGCTGTTCTCACCAACTGAGACCACGAGGGAGAGGCCATGACTGTCTCAGAATGGGGCCACTGAACCAGAAAAATAAGTCCCTTATTTGCTTAAGCCACTCGTGGTTAGCTTTTCTGTCACTTTCAGCCAAAAACCTTCCTCTCTGGTACACCACCGACTCCTGCAATTCAAGATGCACTCAGGACCTTGTGGGGCAGAGAGGAGATAAGGCCAGTCTAGGGTGGCCATGAAACTGGATCCTCTGTGATCTGGAAGACTGTGTTCCTGACCTCTGCCCTTCTCTTCAGACGGGTCACCCTGGAAACTCTAGTTTCTGATGAAGATCAAGCCCCGGAGGGTCCTGCTTGCTAGACCTTCATGGATGTGTTGATTCCCACTATGGCTCTGGCCAGGTCCTCTGCCTCTGAAAATCTGATGCATGATTAGGAAAATATATGACTTCCACAAAGTCAGTACTGGAGAGGGGAGTAAACAGGGCACCTTTGACATATGCTCCAATATATACCTTGTTCTCAGTAATTCTTTTTCTTGGAAATAGAAATGTTTTTAATAAAAAAATCAAGGCAAACAAACAACCAGAGGATAAGAAAATGATCTGTTAAGTTCTATCTATTGTTTCTAAGGACTATTATGCAGTATTTTATTTCTTGAAGGTTTAAAAAAGGGTGAAACATTTTAGGACAATCTGAGTAGCTAAGCTGGAGCTTCAAGATTCTTCTTGATATCCCTGAGAGTTAGAAGTTACCTTCTGTGCCTTTCTTTTCTTCACACCTCTAACTTCAGACTGGAGGTGGATGGAAATATGACTTCTAGTTTGGCCTGTGAAGAGATGATTGGCAATAGAGCTATCCATTCCTAGAAGAAAGTTGCCATCCTAGGCTCATTGAGCACATTTCATAGATTCCATCAGAAAATTAATTAACTTTGTGTTGTTCATTTGCTCCTAGGGAGCTCACAGCAATGTAGTATTTTAAAGGAATGACATAGATTTATATTACTACTATGGAAAGATCTCAGTGGTACAACGCTGGGGGACATGGCTATCACATCTCACATATGTAAATGTATAGGAACTGAGAGTTATCATACAGGTCCTGAGAAGGAATTTAGCTTACTTTGAAAGACTTCAATATATGGCTAAGTGTAATTTGAAATTGTTCAGAATGCTTTCAGAAGAATATCCAAGAGGTCATATAGTACTAGTTGTCTCCCACTGGTGAACATAGTGGCTGAGAAATGGGGCAAAAGGAAGAGTTTCACTGGAGAAGTCCAAAGAAAGACTCTCCTAACAAGGCCTCAAGATACTTGAAGATCACTTCAAAGTGGAGGTGACACTTGAATAAAGCTACAGAAATTTTTATATTTCTATTGCTTGGGAGCTCAGTGTAAGGGCTGCAAGAATCCTGAAATCCAGACCTCTGTTTATTTTCTTCATAATGGAGCTGAAAGTCCCATTGAAGACTAGAGGGAGGTGGAGAAGTATAACCATGGACAAGTTGGAAGATGAACCAATTAAACCCAGTAGTACTCTACTTAGGCAAGACACACCAGCACAGCATGTTTGGGGCTTGAGCTCTACTCTCAGAAATTCTTCAAAACCTGCCCATGTTCATTTAAAGATTAAGAACGAAATGCCCACAACTTTTGTTAAATGTGTGGGAAAGAAGTTTGTGAAGATGGAAGTCATTAACTGTGCTTTTCAATGAACTCTTGATTGCCTGAAAGGACTGAGTATGTCAGAGGAAGAAATATGTTCTATCTACTTTTCAACCATACTGAGGTACTGTGATGAAGGTGGTTTAATGGATATTGCTTTCTCTTAGACCTTAGGGCCTCTTTAGTCTTCTTTGTCCCTTTTTCTAACTCTCTCTTTCTCTGTCAGCTACTGACCACCAGTTGTTGATAACTGAGCTGACAACTTAGGTTAGAAGAAGTGAAAATAGAGATGATAATCAGTTTCCCAAAGATTTTGTGAATTTTAACTCAAAGGCACAGATAAAATTTCAGGTACTAAGACAGATGTGATTGGACAGGGGGGTGGAAGTCCTGTGGTCCTGTTGCTCATTGGTGAGAGAATGATATTTTGTAATCAGTTGATAAAATTCATAAACCTCTTCCAAAATCCTGGTTATATATAAGGGTGACATATGTTTATCTAGAATAGAGGCTGATGAATCTGCCTTTTAAAAAGCTTCAGACAAAAACAGTCTTCTGTAGGTTGTGGCAACTGTGGGGATGCTAATTTTATAATGAGCCATACATTGATTGACAGAAGCAAAAACAATAAAGGGATATAAGACAGTGGCTTAGAAACAAAAGCTGGAAACCAACAGGAGAGGACTTGATTGGTCGAAGTGGTTGAGGATACTTGAAACATATACTATTAAAGCAATCACAGAAGGAGGAACTTGACCTAGAGGTTACACAGTTTAATCCAGGAAGAGCAGAAGGTCCTGGAAGCAGATCTGGCTGCTCTTGGGATCGAGTCTTGGGGAAGGGATTTCTGGGATTTAGCAACAGGGAAAGGACATGTTTTCTAAATGAAGACAAGGACCCCTACCACTCAGACACAGAACCTAAGCACTGAGCTCCAAGGAAAAAACTTACTGTTCTAAGAAGGGAAGAGCAAGGGGAAGAGTTAATCCACAGATATTCCAGTTTCATCTTTGCCCCTGTAGCTGGCCCACTAGTGAGTAATATGTTAATCAATTGCATCATTGGGAGTGGGATCTTTTCATTCTGTCTCCTGCTGAAATTTGCTGCTTTTCAAATGGCGAGAACCAGGAGTGTTGGCCAATTAAATGAAAAAAAAAATCATATTATTGCATTAAGAAGAGGAACTTCCCTGTTGCTGCTGGAGGACTGACCTATGGTTTGGAACATTTTCTGCTGTAGGGGCCTTTTTGCTGCTGATAGATTATTCAACCATCTTTTACAAGCTGGGGAGAGACAAAGCATTTCACGTCTTCTGTGGGGGCTGGAGCGAAGCAAGAAATGTTCTGGGCTTACTCCTTCTTGTCTCTGTGCTCAGAGATAACTCCTTGCAGTGCTCAGGGATTGAACCTCAGTTGGTTATATGCAAGATAACTGCCCCACTGGCTGTATTATCTCTCTGGACCTTATCACAAAACCAATACACCTAATTCACTTTCTGTCCTCACAGAGTGGCCCACTCTGATATGTTAAGGGTGCTGTTTTGCCACCTGCTTATTTTTGTGGCAACTGGTATGTAGTCAATATTCAGGTATCTTGCTGAAAATGTCTTCAATGCTGAAGATTTCTTTAAAGTGCATCTCTCATTTGATTAGGATTTTTACTTCTTGGAATATATCCCAAAGACCCAAAACAAAATGAAGAAAAAATACACCCCTATGTTCCTTGCAGCACTATCTATAATAGCCAAAATCTGGAAATAATCCAAGTGTCCAGAAGTAGATGACTGGATAAAGAAACTAAGGTACATATACACAAGTGGAAATTACTTGGCCATAAGAAAAGATAAAATGGAATGCAATTTGATGCGTGTGGATGGATGTGAAGAGTATCATGCTGAGTGAAGGAAGTTAATGAGAGAGAGAGAGAGAGAGAAAGAGAGAGAGAGAGAGAGAGAGAGAGAGAGAGAGAGAGAGAGAGAATATGATCTTCTAATATGCAGGATTTAAAGAAACATAATGGGAGAATAACGAATGCCCAAAGGCAATGGAGACAAAGAACATGAGAACTGATAGTGAGTAGGAAGCAAACCACCTGAGGGGGCTGGGAGATAGGACAGTGAAGGGGCTGCAACTATGGTGGAGGAACATGTTCAACTGAAGGAGGAAGCGAAGCTGAGAGGTAGTAAAGTGTTACTCATTATAAACCACAGTGCAAAAACTTATTTAAAAAATAGTACCCTTTATAGTGGCAGACTAGTGGGTAGGAGGTAAAGGGAAGGGTGTGGGGTGTTGGTAAATGAAAATGGACATTGGTGAAGGGTTTGGTGTCGAGACATTGTATACTTGAAACCCAATCACTAATAATTTCTAATTCATGCTGACTAAATGAAATTAAAGAAAAAAGAAGTGCATCTCTCATGTATGGCATGATTTAGATGCATCTAACAATTGTCCAGCTATTTCACATCAAGAAATTCACTTTGGTTTCAAGTGTCTCTCTTTTGGGGGCAACCTGGAGCATATAGATAACCATCCTCAGCTTCCATTTTTTTTAAATTTTATTTTATTTTCATAAAGTTGTTCACAATAATTTGTTACACTTACTATTCCAACACTAATCCCATCACCATTACACTTACCTACCACCATATTTTGAATGTTTCCATTCCTGATTCCCAAACCCTGCCTCCAAAGCAGGACCTAAATAATTTATTTTGTATTGCTTGTTATGAATAATCCACTAAAATTGTTGAGTAAAATTTCCTTAGAGGAAAGTATGTGAAGATTGTTATATTTCACCCTAGAGCTATTAAGCCCTTGTATAAGAGATTACTAATATGTTATTAAAAGTTGAGCCTTATATGCTTATATACATACATATACACATATATATTTATCTGTACCTTTGTGTGTATATGTCTACATGTACACATATCTATTTGTATATGTTTGTATTTATCTGTGTCTCTCTGTATATGTCTGTGTATCTGTGAATATGTGTCTATGTGTTTGTCTGTGAGCACTGGAAAGGACATGTGTTATGTGGCAACTCTGTTGGACAGGAATGCAGATGTTATCACAAAAAATAAGATTATTAAATTATTTACAGAGGATTAAAAATATATCTTTAATGACTGGTAAAGAAATGGAAAGAGGAGCTCAAAGTTTTGTTTAGTAATGTTTTATAGACATTAACTATTTTTCAACAACAGAAATTTGTGTTAGAGTGTGAATTTAACAACATTAAGACAACATGTAATGACTGCCTTCTCCAATGGGTGAAAAGATGAATCAGGAATGGTATTGGCTACCAAGACGCTATTTTTTTTAATGAGGAATATCTATTCATAGATGCTGTAGACATGTATAAATAGATTGATAGAGAAGTAAGGTATACATTTATTGGTTATTATGTGCCAGTTTCAAAAGCTTTAATTCTCTGTAAACAATACATCTATTAACTTCTCCCCAAGACACACATTTTAGGGTGGGTATTACTATTACTCTGACATCTGGATAACCAAGATCTGAGAAGATAATGAAGTTGTCAAGATGTGCACACCGACGAAACTGGAACTCCAGACCAGATTTGATGACTGCTAAGCCACATGCTTTATTGGCTCTCATCACCTGTGCTTGCCCTTGTATATTCCTTATCTCTATAGTTAATCCAGAATATGGTTGACCAGTTGTTTGTGGAAGATTCAGTTGGAGAGGTAGGGAATTAAACTTTTGAGATCACTGGAATTGCTGTGTTTCTGGGAATGAGGAGGCTAGCTCTCTGGATGTCTTTCCTGCCCAGAACTCAGAGAAAGAACAAGGAAATGACTCGTGGCAGTACCTTGAGAAGGACCTGGCATGACTAAGACAGAACCTGGCGTAGGTTTGGGAATTTCCAATCCGCTTATTAAAAATGAGCATATGTGGGCAGGTCAAAGGGTTTTAGAGGACTTAAACAAATTAAGAAACAGTAGAATCAAGTTTAATCAAAATATTGAAAGTTAGAACCTGGTCAAGATTAAGGAGTACTTCAGACTTTCAAAACAAAATAGATCAGCCACATAGAATTATGAAAGGTTAAAGACTAATTCATTTTCAATTAAAATAAGATTTTGGAGATAGGATGCAAGTTCTTTGGCAACAGATGTATCAGGGAGGGTAACAATAGAAAAGCTAAAGTCAGAAAGAAATTAGGTCCAGTAGATTAAAAGCATGACAACATAGAAAGAGAAAGCAACTGGAAATCCTTTCTTATAGATTTCAGCTTTGTTTACACTCAAGTTCCATATTTTCTGAGTTATTGTAGGTGCGTGTCATGAAATCACTTTGAGGACACTGGAATTTTATTTAGCTGCATGGAATACTGAGAATACTGGACTTTTTATTTCTAGAAGATAAATTCACTATATGCACAGGTAAATTAAGTTGCTGTGGAGGTGTTTAAGGATGTCTAAATCCAAGGTGGCAACTGAATGTTCTGGGAAAGGGTAGAGGGAGAGCTCTGCATTATATAAAAATTCTAAGAAATGAGCCGTAGGCATGAAAAAACACTCATTGATTTAGTTGAGGTACTTCTGTTCTGTGGGAGTGATAGCACCTTTCTGACCACCTCAGAAGGGGCAGGGCTGCAGGAACGCTGATGCAGGAGGGTTTCCAGGCAAACCGTGACAGACCTGATAGACTATTTTCTGTCTGGAAGCCAGAAAGTTTCCATAAAAAGATCACTTAGACAGCTAAGATGTCCCTGACATCCCGTTGCTCATCCATTTGCTTGAGCGGGCACCAGTAATGTCTCCATTGTGAGGCTTGCTGTTACTGTTTTTGGCATATCCAATACACGAGAGGTAGCTTGCCAGGCTTTGCCGTGCAGACGAGATACTCTCAGTAGCTTGCCAGACTCTCCGAGAGGGGCAGAGGAATCGAACTCAGGTTGGCTGCGTGCAAGGCAAATGCCCTACCCGCTGTGCTATCATTACACAAAAAGGTAGATCACAAAAATAAATGCATCTATTCATTAATTCACTCACTCCATTCACTGAAGCTCTTTGGGGAATTTATTTGTGCCTGATTCCTGGCAAGATGTGAATGATTCCCAGGGACACATTGGTCTACGGGGGTGGTGTAGAAGGGAAGCAAAATGGTACAGGCATGCACCTTGTAAAGACAAATATAAGCTTACTGATCTTGTAGTCAGAATGAGGGGGTCCCCCAGCAGAGTGATTGTGGGACTGAGTTTAGAAGACTACACAGAAAGGGGTGGGAAAAGGCTCCTCCTGAAATGCATTGTTATGGACATAAGTTGGAAATAGCTCATGAATCAGGACAGTATTTTGCTCAGTCTCTTGTCTTTCTGTGATTTTATGTTTTGCATGAACTCAGGGCCACAGAATCTGAGATCTGATTGTCTGCACAAGTTCTAGTCTTACTTCCCCAGTCATACTGGCATCTGTAGCACAGAGTGTGGGGCTGAGCATAAAGATGGTACTTACTGGTGGAGTGGCTAAGGATTATGAGTCTTCCCATAAAAAATCCAGCTCTGTTGATGCTCCCTTTATATTGGGGATTATTATCTAGCTCTGTAAAATTCACTTAGACATTGGTTTCTTTTCCTTTCTGAATGCATGAGTGGCACTCATTGGTGGTAATTCAGGAAAAACTAGTCAGAATCTTAGAAAATTTGAAAGAGCTACCATAGAAATGTTGCCTTTTAGGAATCTTTAGGGAACTGAGATACTGAATACTTAACAATGAGTTATTTCCTGCAATGATTATTGGTGAGTGCTTAGAATGTGTTGGGAAAAAAGTATTCTTGAATGCATTTTAACACTCCCTTCCAATACCGTTTATAAAATTAAGTTTCAGTGTGAAGAAAGAAAAGGATTGCTGGGCAATGAGTGATTTCAAATCAGCAAATTCTGAGTTAATAAAATCTCATAAAACTTGGATCATATATTTACCACCTCACACCACAGAGACTAGCACACATCCAAAAGAACAAAAGCAACCGCTGTTGGAGAGGATGTGGGGAGAAAGGGACCCTTCTACACTGCTGGTGGGAATGCCGACTGGTTCAGCCCTTCTGGAAAACAATATGGACGACTCTCAAAAAATTAGAGGTTGAGCTCCCATTTGACCCAGCAATACCACTGCTGGGAATATATCCCAGAGAGGCAAAAAAGTATAATCGAAACAACATCTGCACATGTATGTTCATCGCAGCACAATTTACAATAGCCAGAATCTGGAAAAAACCCGAATGCCCTAGAACGGATGACTGGTTGAGGAAACTTTGGTACATCTATACAATGGAATACTCTGAAGCTGTCAGAAAAAAGGAGGTCATGAATTTTGTATTTAAGTGGATGGGCATGAAAAGTTTCATGCTGAGTGAAATGAGTCAGAAAGAGAGAGACAGACATACAAAGATTGCACTCATCTATGGTATATAGAATAACAGAGTGGGAGACTAACACCCAAGAATTGTAGAAACAAGTACTAGGAGGTTGACTCCATGGCTTGGAGGCTGGCCTCACATTCTGGGGAAAGGGCAACTCAGAGAAGGGATCACCAACTATAATGTAGTCGAAGGCCATGTGGGGGAAGGGAGTTGCGGGCTGAATGAGGGCTAGAGACTGAGCACAGTGGCCACTCAACACCTTTATTGCAAACCACAACAGCTAATTAGAGAGAGAGAACAGAAGGGAATGCCCTGCCACAGTGGCAGGGCGGGGTGGGGGGAGATGGGATCGGGGAGGGTGGGAGGGATGCTGGGTTTACTGGTGGTGGAGAATGGGCACTGGTGAAGGGATGGGTTCCCGAACTTTGTATGAGGGAAGCATAAGCACAAAAGTGTATAAATCTGTAAATGTGCCCTCATGGTGATTCACGAATTAAAAATAAATAAATTAATTAAAAAAAAACTTGGATCATATAAAGAGAGCATGTTCTGTCAAAATGCGAAAAATTCTGTGGAAGAGGAAGTGGTGGAGGCAACGTTTGGAGGATTAGTAGATTTACTGGGGGACAGAGTTCTGGAATGCAGAATTCAGGGGGAGTTCTATTTTCTGCACAGTAGCCAGATGCAGAATGCATGTGGTCCAAACTGGATTGTTTGTGCAACACCTGGGCACTAAACTGCCTACCTTTTTGCACAGTGTATCCATCTAAGGCAGAAGTTCCAAAATTGGTTTGACCTACTGCTGCTCTCTTTTCAGGGAAAAAAAGTCAGTTTAAGTGCCTTCTCCTATGGAATTTACCATCCTTAAGCCAGCTAAGAAAAAGTATTTCCAATCGTACCCAAGACTACGACTATCTTCCTGGACCATTCCTACATCCTATGGGGTGGCATCACTCACTTTGGGAAACATCAAAAGGAAGAGCAGAATTCATATCATGAACAGAAGGAAATTGGGGACTATTTCATGATAAGTAGGTCCTCTGAACCTCGAGGAACTGTCTCCAAAGTATTGTGTGCACCAAACAGGCTGCCTAGGAGCTGGGAAAAATGGCTCAGAGGTTGGCAATGGCCACGTGGAGGAGGAAAGAAGCAACCTCTCCTTCCCTTTCATAACTACTTCAAATATACGGTCTCATTTGCCCACCTTGAACCTCATTACAAAATAACCCAAGAGGTAGATGTGTGAGGTGGTAGAAAAAAAACCCGTTTTGGGGGGTTTGCATTGGACAATGGCTTAAGAGGATTGAGGTCTATTTCATTTTTAAATAAAGGATCCAGAGATTAAAATTTAGCTAATGAAAGAAGAAACTGCTGTCAAGACCATCTTTTTTCCTTCCTTCCTCCCTTCCTTCCTTTCTTCCTTCCTTCCTTTGTCACAGCTGATGGCGCTCAAGGATATTTTTGACTTTGTATTCAAGAGTGATCCCTAATGGTGCTCAGACAGCCATATGCTGAGGATTTGAGCCAGGGTCGATTGGATGCAAAACAACAACTTAACCCCTACACTATCTCTCTGAACTTTCCTTTTGTTGTTGTTGTTGTTGTTGTTGTTGTTGTTGTTGTTGTTTATTTAATATTTTTTATCATGGTCACCCTGACTTGAGATTTTTAGGGTGTTTTTCTTTTGGGGGGCTTGCCAGAAAAAAACTGATCTCCAGAAACCTGTCCTTAAGAAGCAGACAAGAGCAGTGGAAAGGAGTTAGCCAGTTGTGAAGTTCTGAAGGAAGCTTTGAAGTTGCCAGCACAGATGTTATACATCCGTTTCTCACCTCTTGTTCAAAAACACTTGATCGGAATACAAATTATTCTTGCAATGCAGAAACACTTGGACATGTGAAGCCAAGTTTTACTTTTATGGACTTATTTTTAAAGGGGAGAAATGCTGATGGGTGGCAGATGACAGTCACCTTTGAATTATCAGCCCCCATCAACAGCTAGCTTGCACACCTCTTGCTAAATGCTTTCCTATTTGTAGAAGCTCTCTGGTGTGTTGAAATAGTTTCACAAGAGTGCTGGCCCATTTCTAGAGTCCTTCCCATATTATATTGCCTGCTTGTGCTGATAAGAAATGCCTATGTAATTTGGGTCAAGAACTGTATCAGGAACAAGTCAAAGCACTATGTTCAGAGAGCTTTACTTCTAGTTACTTTTTAAAGTAGGTTTTGGCCTTTATATTCTAGGTTCTTTTTGTTCTGCTTTCCTGAGGACTTAATTCTCGGAGCAGATAGCTCAGAGTTTGGCAAACAGGGTCACCTATTTGCCTTAGCAGTACTGATTAACAGTTTACTGGGTGGTGTCATTAGCAATTACTTTTTAATTTGCTCTCCAAAATGTTTTGGTTTGGACGATTGATCAGACTGGCTCCCTCTTTATGCATTCAAATGCATCTCTAGTTCACAGATGTTCTGAAACACTTAGCTTCTCCGGAATTCCCCGCAGTGCACGATCTCTGTACTAAAGGACATGCAGCATAGCAGCTAGTCCTGTGTGGGAAAATCATCACATTGACTCCCAAGTCACTCATAGCACAGTGACAGCTATTTTCAAAGTCCCAGTTCCTTTAGGAAAAAAAAAGATTCAAGTGTACCTGTCATCTCTCAACTGGTTTAAAACTGCAAACTTAGAAGAGTGTCATTGCATTTCAGATCCTCATGCCCTCTGATGCCCGTGCAGTGGGGATGACAATGGTATTTAAAGAGAGGGCTGGGAGTGCCTGGACAGTGGTGTTTGGGCATCTGGTCTCACAAGAATCCTCTAGTGCTACAGAGCTTGTTTTTCTATTATGCCGTCTGTTGCCATTTTAGAATGCAATTTCCCCAGATTCCTTGAGGAATGTTTCATCACAAAGGCCTACTCTTGCAAAGCCTGAGGGAGTTCTTCTGTCTTTATTTTCCCCTGTGCTTTTTATTGCTTAGTGTCTAATGAACTTTTTTTTTTCTTGGCTGTTCCCACTGTCAGCATTTAAAGTCTGCTGGTGAATTCTGGTTGGCATTCTCCATGTTAAACCACATCATTCAGTGGCAATTATGGTTCCTAATTACCATGAGAAATTTCAGGGAAAGGTAAACCTTCTGAAAGTCTGGCATTGTAGTAGCAGGAAGTCCTCTAAAAGAACAAGGGAAGTGGGGAGAACTAAGGGCTATTCTATTTTCATGAGACAGAGTGGGACTATACTAGAAGATCCAGCAGGCAAAAAAAAATCTAAGGAAAAAATAATTATGACATCGATATGTTCCTTCATTAGTATTGTTTATAAAACATAATTGGCATTTGATCTATTCATTTTCTGGTTCATGAATCATTAAAAGGGTGCCTACTGTAGGCTGTGCTTAGTCTTCAGAATAATTTATCTGGGCATTATTCTAAAGACTAGATGAATATAAATGATTATGGACTTCAGAGAATTCTGAGATCATTGAGATGAACAGCAATAACTGACTCTTAGAGAACAGTTTTCAAATGGAGAGCTGAATCTGGGTTATTATGAAGACAAAGAACTATACTTTTCCTGGTCTGGGGGTGGGACTTGAAAGCTGATAATAAAGCAGGGGCCAGCTATACTAAGTAGAAAAGCAAAAGGCCTCTCCTACATGAAGGAAAGAATCATATGGGGAATCAATGGTAAATCCATTCATCCATCCATCCATCCATCCATCCATCCATCCATCCATCCACCCATCCATCCACCCATCCATTCATCCATCCCTCTATCCAATTATTTATTGAGTTGCTTTATGCTTAGTGTGTGAAGCCCACATTTATAAAGATGAGCAAGGAATAAAAGATCATAAAAGGCCTTTTGTATAGAAGGAAAGACTGGACATCATCCAGGAAGCTGCAGAAAGACAGAAAGATCAATGATTAGTCCTGTGTTTTTGGTTGACGTGTGTTGTTTTGGTTGACATGTGTTAGAGAACGATGAAACCCAAAAGTAGAGGATTTGGACAGATGAGAAATAGTAAGTAGTGGCATAAATATGGAATGGGGTGGAAGAAGTTTCTTTAATTAAGAGGTTTTGAGTAAATCAAGATTTATTTATTGGGTAGGCAATGAGGAGCTGGTATTGGATGCCCACAGGAATTCTCTGCTTAATGGTCATGCATGCAGATGAGGGAGGAAGGGGAAAAGATTGGAGAAAGATGATGAATTCAGCCTTATAAGGGTCTGAAAAGCTTGAAATGACTGTGGAATTTTGGGAGTTACAGGGTGAAGTCTACAAGGCTATTAGATTTACAGGGCCGACCATTGGAACAGAGAGAGGAACCACAGATCTAGACTGGAGGCATGGGTTATCTGTTTACAGACTCTGATGAAGACATGGGTGTGGGTGAGATCACTTAGTAATAAAATAATCAGGAATCAACCTCAGAGTTTGTGAGCATTACACTGTTTTAAGTATCCTCCAAAGTATTGATCCTTTTCATCTTCAGCTGGACTCCAGGAGATACTGTTTTTAATCATTCCCATTTTACCAAGACCCATCTTTTGAAGTTTTGTTTGAGAGAGACTGCTGTTAAGTAGCTTGCCCACAGTTGCAAAGAAGGTTAAAAAGAAGAATGGGTTAGAGTTTAAGTGGGGGCATTAAAAGAGAAGAGCAGAAGGGAAGAGATGCTCCACAAGAGGGTGAGGAGGAAGTGTCTGATATGAGAGTTGGTTTGGGTTGTGCAAACCCACAGGGTAAAGTCAGTCTCTCTGTTGCCCAGCATGCTCCCAGTTTCCCCGTCTGACTACTGCTCTATAATTGCTTATGCCCTCTTTGCAGGAACAGGGAGGTCATTTGTCCAAATACTTCTAGTCTTAAAACAGCAGACACACGATCTGCAAGACCAGGACTTGCTTCCCTCAAACCTCCAGCAAGCAGAAGAAACAGTAAACAGAAGAAAGCTTTACACTGGGCTTTTAGCTTGAAGGCTTCTGAAAGTTTAGCCCAAATCAAACTCCCTCTTGGCAAGCTGAGATACCTCTCACTTGACAAGTCTCATAGCAAATGGCAACCTTGGAAAGTGCTCTAGATTCTCCCAGACAGGCTCCTCTTGCCCTGTCTCTCCCCTGTGCTTAGCAGGAGCAAATGACTTTTCACAAATCTTTTTTCTGCTATTCTTTGAAGCTCTGTGTTAAAAGTTTGTAGGACAGAAATGAACCTGCTGGTGTTTGAATTTATTAACTGCTTACTAAACTGTTCGGGTAGGGCATTTGCCTTGCATGCGGCCGACCCGGGTTTGATTCCTTCGTCCCTCTCGGAGAGCCCAGCAAGCTACCGAGAGCATCCCGCCCGCACGGTAGAACCTGGCAAGCTGCCTGTGTTGTATTCAATATGCCAAAAGCAGTGACAAGTCTAATAATGGAGACCTTAATGGTGCCCGCTCGAGCAAATCGATGAACAACAGGAAGACAGTGCTACAGTGGTACTAAGTTGTTGGACAGCAGGTTCTCAGTCAGTGGAACTGAGTATAAGAGAAAAAAGGTATTGGAAGCTTTTTTTTTGCCATTTTCCTAATTTCCCCTTTATGGTTAATTTTGCAACCAAGCTATTCTGATATTTCTTTGTCCCCTCTCCCCCCTTGTGCCAGGGTTCATTATTGCTTCCCTGTCTGTTCCTTTATAACTCTGACACATATTAGAATCAGTCATTTATCTCTGTGTCTGAAGCCTGCACTGGTTTCTAAGTCGTAGTTCACTAAACTCTTACTCTTCTCTAAGTTCCAGGTTCAGGAGAGAGAATTTACAGAAGGACACGAGGTAGGTAGATTACCAATCTCCCGTTGCCTATTCCCACTGCACACCTCATTCTTGCCAGGCCAATCAGCTGCCTCCTTTCATAGCATCCCAACAGGGAGGGGTGGGTAGCAGGTGGTTCAACCTTGCTCCATGTCTCCTCTGTGCTTCTTCTTGGTCCTCCCAGACCCAGAATCACACATGATTGTTATGAAAATCTGGGTTTCAGCTTTGATCAGAGCGAAAAAGTGCAGCTGAGACTTGAATTGGCTGATAAATGAGCAAGGATTTATTTCAGCCAGTTGGGCCAGAGTGTGCAAATATGCAGTGCCAGAATCCTCTGCCACAGTTTTAAGTCATAACCTTCTAAGCTATTTCTCAAAGAATGGCATCATGGCAGGGGGTGGGGCTGGGGGTGGGAGAGAAAATGGGTGTTTTCCAAATGGGGGAGACTAAAGGAGTTCCCTGTGGCCCAGAGGAAAGAAGTTGCATTTGCCATTGTTGATTTTCTGCCAGGTTTCTCCCACTCTCTTAATAAAGGGCAGACCAGGAGCTACTAGAAGAGAAAAAGAAAAAGAGAAGCGATTGCATATTTTTGTTGCTGATTTCCAGTGTAAACATGGCAAGCAAGCTCATCAGGGCAATCTGCTCAGTGGAAATGCATATTTCTGCTGGACACAATGCAAGAATTTCTTGCTCATGGAATTTTCTCTCAACAATAGGAGAAAAAATGTTTTCACACAGGCAGCTTTTGGCTCCAAATGCGGATTTGACAAGTGTTTCCCCAAATGCCACCAGCACTGAAGTGTGAAGTTGCCGTGGAAATTTCAGAACTCTCAAAAGAAACCCAAATGCATTAAAAAATCACAAATATAAATTGTACTTTCTATTGTTGCTAGCAACATTTGAGTATTATAATTAAAGAGACCTCAGAGCTCTTGTCTGCAAGAACCTCACATGTTCATTTAGCTGTTGGACTTTCTGTACTTTCATTTAGCATCATGGCGAAATATGAGGAGTCTGTGTGGCTAGTTTCACATCCTGTTCATTGCAAGTTTTACTTTCTGGGTGCACTGCATTGATGTTTGGGTTTTCAGAACAGAAAGAGGGTTTGGAATATGAAATGTGTGTATTTGTAACATTTTTATTTAAGTCTCACCTTTCATCTTGAACTCATGTCAAAAGCCACCCAGCACATCTCCTGTGTCTAATGTGATTGCTGGCTGAATGTAGCTGTGATAAAACATGTCATTAAAAATCTAAGAAAGGCCTTATCTCTGCTCTCCCCTCCCCCAGAATCTTGCAGGGGACTTCCACACGCCTTGAAATTCTGTTCAAAATGACTCAGCTCTCTCCTGAGTTACATTTTCTAGGCTTTAAAAAATTGAGGCTTGATAATGATTTTCTCTCTCAGTTCCTTCTGGTTAATCTCATTATTTTCAAAACTGTTAAATGATCTTGCTCAATTTTAAATTGACTTGCATGTTGAAGATATTTGTAGGGGGATGAGTCTTTCTCTTAGGTTATCATCCAGCAAGGAAACATCAGGCTGACTTCTTAAAGTCTATCCTGGGATGAACTGATGATTCAGTGTACACATATGAAAAAAATCCAGATAAAGGGGTGGCAGAGTGATAGTACAGTGGGTGGGGTGCCTACCTAGCATGTGTGCTATCTGGGTTTGATCTTCACACTCCAAACCCCACTAGAAGTGATCCTTCAGCACAGAACCAAAAGGAAGCCTTGGCAGGTGTGACCTCCAAATAAAAATGTATCTGTGTAAAAATATGTTTAAAAATCACCCCGAATTCTAATTAAACAATCTGTATGTTTTATCAAAGGAAATTTGGTCATAATTGCAAGGGCAGAGGTCTCCTATGTGATGTAGTCCTGTGCTATCCCCTAATTCTTAGGAATGGATGTAAAAATAGAACAAATGTTCTTTTGGGGTGGTGGGGTGAGAATAGGGCCATACCTGGTGGTGTTTGGGGTCTATTTCTGACTCTGTGCTTAGGAATGATCCAGGCACTACTTAGGAAATGGTATATGGTGCTGGGAATCAAGCCAGAGTTGGCAGGGTATCAGGCAAGTGCCTTAACCCTTTTACTGACTCTCCAACCCCCAACATTAAACTTTGAAGACTTTCTTAATTTTTAGGATTCTATTTAGAGAAGTTTTAATTTGATTTTACCTTTGATTTTACCTTTTTCTAATTTCCAAAATGGATATCATGCCTAGTACTGTTATTAAATGTAACTGTATTAGTCAGATTTGATTTTCTGTAATGATTAAAGTAGGGGTGGGGAAGTTTCCCTGGTTTAATTAAGAGGTGGCAAAACCTGTAGCTCCTAAAGTTTATGTAGCTCATAAACAAAGTTTATGTTTAAACTAAGTAAATGAGTTTACATAAACTAAGCAAATGAGTTTATGTAGCTCATAAACCAAGTTTCCATCTTGAGATTAAGGAAACACTTTCTAGCGCTTCACTGGTCATGATGAGAAGTGAAGGTGGGATTGATTATTCGGGGTGTAATTCTACATGAGCAAACTGATTACTGTCCTGCAAAGGACAGTGAATACCTGGAGAAAAAAAAACAGGGAAAATAATTGCAGGTGAAGAGGATAGCAAAGAGGAGTGTCCGTGAGGTTAGCAGAGCAAGTTCGAGCTTGTGACCAGAGGAACACCCCAGAGCCTCTGACCACACTAGGTTTGTGCTTGGGGACAGGGAGAGGTAGCTGGCTGACATGTCAGGGCCAGCAGGAAGAGACAAGTCATGGGGCAGAATGGTCCGGAAATATTCTTGAGATGGTGGCAATGTTACAGATCAGGTTCAAGAACTGGGAAACATGGCAGAGGTTTTGGCAAATATGAGCTTGAAAGAGCCCATCTCAATCAAAGATAAAATTTTGGGAAGCCTCAAGTGGATATGATGCTTGTGGCCTTTTTTTTAACATTGCTCCTCATAGAAAGGGGAATTGGGATGGAAAGTAAAAGAGTAGAGTACCTAAAAGAACAAAAGGAAGGGGAGAAGCTAACAGAAAGTGATCAAAATAAGCACAAGGAGATCAGAAAAATTATATATCATCTTAAAACAATGGACAGTGAATGGAACAAATGCTTAATGGTTCGCCAGAAATAGGTGGGGGAATATTATTGGTCAAATAAACAACAAAAGATAGTGCTTAATGGAACTAACTTTTCTACATAAAACTGTGATTTTAATGTAAGGAGAACTGGGTGCATAGGTTGTAGGGAGTAGCTGTCCAGCATTCTGAACTTCAGATACACTGATGCTTTTTGGAAAATGTTGGGTCACATCTTTTTTGAACTATTAGGGTCCTACTTAGTTTGCCTTACAAGCTATCTACTCAATTTTATTTTCCCCTCCATAAGCTCCAGTTTGATTTTCTAACTCTGCACACTGGGAGGAAGGTGAGTCACTCAGTTTGGCTTGTCTCCAATCATGCCAGGGATAGTCTCAGTGGGAAGTGCGCAGAGCTCTGCACCTGGTCCTCTGTGTCACGTCAACAGTCATTGGCCTCTCTCTCTCTTTCTCTCTCTCTCTTATTCAAACAAATGATGTCTGAGTCAAAGGCCAGAGTCAGAGAAGGAGGCTGAAGTGAAGATTGCAACTAGCAGATGTACAGCAGTAATTCAGGATGTTCTCCCCTCGTCTGAGACTTGGTTCCATGAACTTAAAAGCGATGTTGTCTGTTTGAATCATTTTGATCATTTAGGGGCAGATCACTTTGCCAGTTACCTTTAGACAGGTGATGGGTTACACAGGGGACCCTGTAGGCTAGAAGGAACAGGGTAAAATTGTGAATTACACTTGCCAGTTGGCACAGGACTAGGAAACTGGGTGGAGCAGGCAGGGAAGAGGACATTTGCTTTAATAAATTGAAACATTCACTAATTAGTTTCTTAAAAGTTATTGGAAGAAGTCTGTCAGCTTTCGAGATACCTTATTGAGTCTGTGGTCCTTAAAGGAAGACCTGCTCTGGCTCTGCTGTGTTGGAAGCCTCCAGAAGCTCACTGTTCTTGAAGGAGTGCTGTAGCTTCAGGGGAGGTGTATTAGCTTCTGGATTGAGGGAGTGGACCTGGCCAGCTTGTCCCTGTAAGAAGTCACACTTCTGTCCTATCTTATACATACACTCCACCCACCTGCACAAGAATGACTGATCCTCAAGGTGCAAGGGAGGAGATGCCAAGTTCCTGACTCCTCTGTGCAAGGGCTGGGCAGGGGCATGCAGACAAGTGCCCAGTTAGAGTGTGGTCTTGTATTCTTGCTCTTGGGCAGCCATTGGCTGAAGAATATTTAGACTGTGGAAAAAGCAGCCATGCCCATATAGAAGGCGGTGAACTTCTGGATCTTTAGGGACCCCAAATGCACAAATGGTCATGATGCGAGTTCTGCTAGGAGGATAGGCCAGGAGGTCCACTTTTATGAGGGGTTCTGAATATCCAGGACCTCTTAGTTCATGTTCCTGAAGGCCCCCTCTAACCCCTCAGACTCTTTACTAAAGTCAGTAACAGGCCTGGCAGATGTTCTGATTTAGCACTGTCCCGGGCCAAGCAAGCCCTTCTACTCTTTGGAACACAGAGAGAGCATGGCATTCATTTTGCCTTCCAGCTCTGCACCCTGTGTGCCTGAGACACTCCTACAGTCAGCCAAGAAACCAGCCAACCGGGTAAGCTCTGTCTGCCCTGCCTGCCAGAGACTCATGGACAGAAAATGACTTGCTCAAGAAAAGATGGTGAAAAACCCATCGCAGGCTTGTTTCCAGCCTGGCTCATGAGGGTTAAGTCCCTGTAATCAGAGCTCAAGGGCATTTGTGAGCAAACCCAGAAATCAACTATGTCTTCCTTTCCCCCATGGGACGCTGTGGTCCAACATAAAAATGTAGATACAAAAATGTATGTTTTAAGCATGGTTAATTTCAAGACAACTTATAAATTTAAAATCAATTTTGCACTGTAAATGCAATACCACTGTCGAACTGGGGAGATAACAAAGGGCTAGCGCACATGCTGTGGATGTGGGAGAGATGGTTTATCACCAGTAGGACATGGCCCCCTGAACACCACCAGGAGCCACCCCTAAGCATTGAACTGGGAGTAGCCCTGAGTACCTCTGGGTGTGGCACATAAAAACAAAAACATATTAAAAAAAAGGAAATGAAATACCACTATATTAGAGAAAGTGGAAAAGGAAAGAATGTGCTCACCCACTATGCTAAGACACATATTCTATACCCCAGATAATTCCTGATGCATCCATCTATGCATTTGCATTCTTGGTGCAGACAGAACTTTGTGAATTACTTTATTCCTTTGGCTTTGAAATGGAAGTCCTCTGCTCTGCTCTGTGTTGCTGGATATGTAGGATAACATTGTAGGATAACATTGGTTTATCTTTTCTCCCTTGCTACAGGGAGCTTAGGTTTATCACAGTGCTCATGAGGCACTTCCATTTCATTGTGTTTATCTGTAAACTTTTTTCTGTGCTCCCTTCCCCAACGGGTCTATCACTTCCCCCACCCTAATCAGACTCTGTTAACTTGTAAGGTCAGATTCCTCAGAAATCTATGATTTTATATGTATGAATGAAATATTGCCTTTCTCCTCTCCTTGTCTTTTGAATAGTTTACTTTAAAGCAATGTCATTTTTGTATAGACACAGGGAGACAGTTAATATTATGCTTTTGTATCTAGGGATTAAGACTGTGATAATATTCCCTTCCAGGCATCTGCTTTCTTGACTTAAGCTTCAGTTACCCTTAGTTACTAGCACCCCCAAACAGAGTCCTGACGAGGGACTGAATGGACCCAGGGCAAGATGTGAGCTACTCTGGCATCGAAATGGGCCAGGCTAAAGCTCCACAATACTTAATTATAAGTTGAAAATATGGTCATGGATGACCATGATGTCATGATCCAAATGCTGTCATGATCCAAAAAGTAATGATGACAATATAAGGGCCCTGCTGGGATAAGAAAGACTAATTTGGCATGAGCACTGTAGTCTGAGATCGAGATAGACCTAGGAGAGCAATCCTATAAGCTTAATGTATCTCTTACTGTGTCCATACAAATGATTAATATTATGAATGTTTATATGTTTGTTGGACAAGGAGAAGAGAAACACACCCATGGGACTCTGCTCTTGGGTGGGTCGTCCTGCTGAATGAGTGAGTGTCTGTCCTAGAAGCAGCTTCCCCTGAGAGACTACCCCTATTGATTGTGACCACACCTACGTGTAAGCCCCAAACCCTCATGCTTTGTAATTTTTCTAGATTGTAAGAGTGGGCTGGGAGAGGAGAAGGAGAATGAGAGAGCCAGAAAGAGAATGCAGGGAGATCCAGAAAGAGAATGAAGTAGCACAAGGGAGGGAGAAGCAGAGGGAGAATCAGAGGAGAATGGAGATGGGAATGGAATAAACTGCAACTGACTCCAACTAGCCGGGCCCTCTTTTCCCTCCTTTGTCTTCCCTTTGCCATCAACCTCCCTGGGGTGGGGAAAGTGGCGTTAGACTACTGAGCGCATTTGGCCCTTTTATAATTTATTTTTAGTGAATACAGAGCTGGGGAATCCTTGCAACTATGTTTTTTTTTACTGCCTTGATACTCTATCCCTTAATGAGCACTATTTTCTCAAGCCATTAGGACAGAGTTGGTCTGTGGACAGGGAAGTGCCTGCTATTAAACATTTCAAGAGGAGATTCAGAACAATATACTCAGAACAAAGTACTCCAGCCTTAGGAATTGGGTTAGCCATAAAACCACTTTGCTGAGGTCTTCCCCCACCATTGCTGGCAATAGCACATTACTTAGTAGGAAAGAACTTGTCTTTAAAAATGCATAATTGTATGAAACCTTATCAACAAAAGTACTGTGGGCTGAACTTTGCATAGGAGAAACTTTTGGATCCCGACACCACGTGATCCCTCCAGCACTGCTGGAAGGGATGAAAGTTGGAGAACAGGATTTGGGACACTCTAGATGTGGGGCCTATGGTGGTTTTCTAGCTGGTGTGAGCTGCCAATTTTCTTGCCTCCTCTTTCCCTTTCCCTTGCATTTCAGCATTAGGGATCTAGACTCTAGAAAGGATCTAGACTCCTAGGACAGTGGGTTTGTGGGCCTGATGGCTCTGGGCCCTCTTTCTCCATATCTCCAGGCTTAGGAGTTGGGTTAGCCATAGAATTACTTTGTTGAGATCTTTCCTCCCAATGCTGGCGATAATGCATTACTTAGTAGCAAAGAACTTGTCTTTAAAAATGCATAATTGTATGAAACCTATCAATAAAATCACTGTAAATTACTTTGCAAAAATGTATTTGAAAAGTGCTTCTTGTAAAAGCAGGGTGGAGAGCAAGTGGGAGGAGGTGGAGAGAAGTGGACATCGGTGGAAGGAAGTGGACACTGGTGAAGGAATCATGTTGAAACCCAATCATGAATAACTTTGTAATTTTTTGGTAACTAACCTTAAAAAATGCATAATTGGGTACAGAGTCTTGTATGAGATTATATATTCCAAGTAGGTATTAGAGGAGCATTCTTTCAGGTATCATTTCTGATGAAGCTCATTTTCCTGGGAGGAGAGCTTCTTCCTGACATGTGAAGAGCTGATTCTGTATCAGAGCAGAGAATCGGGGTGTCACTATGACTCTGGTCTTTGATCTTTGAAATTGCATCAAACCTCAAAGTACCCAGAAGAATCTGTTGTCATAGAGTTGCTGGAGAGTATGGGGAGAAGAGTATGAAAAGGTGTTTTTGTTCTAGGGAGGTAATAGCTCAGCAGGGCAGAAAGAGGTGAACATTGAGTTGGGGAGAGTGACCAAAAACTTTTGAGGGGAGTTGTGATAGGAGCTACATTTGGGTCATCTCATTAAATCCTGATCAAGTGGTAGAGTGAAGGTTATGATCCAGTCTTATGAATCTATGGCACTCAGTGAAGGTAAAAATCCAATGAGCTGTTAAGGGGTGAATTTCTACTGGGACTAGGGGACTGTTTGAAGGAGTTTCCTCTTATGTGCCTGGGAGGAGGGGAGGAAAGAAGAGAGGAACAAGAACTGCACACAATCTTATGTTGAAAGACTTAGTAAAGGCAAGCACTGTCCTGAAGAAGACAAACCCACCTTGAAAATATTCTTCCTTCTAGAAAAAACAGAAAGATGTATCTTCCAAAATGGCCCTTGTTGCTGGGATTGGAGAGTGTAAGAGAATGTTCATTGCTTGGTGCTAATTCCCCACTCTGCTGAGCCTATAGATTTTATGTATTTGCTAACACTCTGGCCCTCAGCCCCCAATCTTCTGTAGTCCTTCATCCACTACTCAGGGTGTCACAAAAGCCCAGCCCCTCTTTAGCTTTGTTTTCAAAGAAATAAATCAACCCAGACCCAATTGTGGTCCCAGAATTGAATGACTTTAGACCTATTCCCAACCAAATAGGTAACATAACTGGGCCTTGACAAACAAATTTCACATTCTGAAGGGCACAACAAAATCATCATCATCATCATCATCATCATCATCATCATCATCATCATCATCATCATCATCATGCCGTTATCATCGAATTTCTCGAGTGGTCTCAGTAATGTCTCCATTTGTCCAAGCCCTGAGATTTTAGAAGCCTCTCTTTACTCGTCCTTCCCAATGATGCCACATTGGAGACTCTTTCAGGGCCGGGGAATGAAACTCAGAATTCTTACTGGTTTGGGCATATGAATACACCATGGGGAGTTTTCCAGGCTCTCCATGTGGGCAGGAAACTCTCGGTAGCTAGCCAGGTTCTCCCAGAGAGAGAAGTAGGCTATAAGATGTTGCCCATGCGCTTCTGGGAGATTGGTTTTAAGACTCTGGATGTTGGCCATTGGTGGGATTACACAGCTCATGGGGCAGTCCCTGGGTGTGACCACCTAGCTACTGGAAAATGGGAAATCTGGGCAGAGGAGGCCCAGTCCCGATCTGAGCAGCCTTGGAGGTCTCAGCCCCAGGTCCCACACACCTGGGTTTCTCTGCCGGTTCCTTCATGCATAAGGCTCATCTGAACTTGTGGAGAGGGGCCTTGAGTATGGCTGTGGCTATGCTCTGGAGGTCTTCAGCCTTGGGAGTTCTGCTCGGGGAGGGGAGGGAAGCTGGAGCCCACTTCCTCCAAGGGGCCCCAAAGAAGACAACCAGGCGCACGGGCAAGAGACTCTCTTGCTGCAGCCAACAGTGAAGAATCCAGGCCGGCAGACACTGCAAGCCAGAGAATGCTCCAGACCCCAGACTGGGCCAACAACAACGGGGTGCCAGACAGAGAAGGTGCAGAGTCCTCACCTTCTCCAGATGGAATCCCGGTGACACTGAACTTCTACTAACATAGCTCCGGTATGTGGGACTGAGACTATTTCTCCAAACCACGTGGGGTCACTGGAACTGGGAGGCTCCATTCCAGCTTCCAGCCCGCCCCTGCCCCTGGAACTCATGCCCTCAACCCACCTCCAGTGCCATCTTGTCGCAGCCAACAGTGAAGAATCCCGGCCGGTGGGACCACAAGCTGGAGAATGCTCCGGACCCCAGACCGGGCCAACAACACCGGGGTGCCTGCCTTTTCCAGCAAAATACAACAAAATAAATAAAGTCAACTTCAAATTTAATAAAGACTCTCTGGCATGCATTAGAAGACCCTGAGTGATGTACTGAAAAGAGCCTCAAGTTATATGTGGAAAATTAAAGCAATGCTCCCTATTTACAAACTTGCCATTTCACAATGAACTGTTGCTGCATTTCATGTTGGCTACCGGATGGTGTACAGATATTCCCTTTTTTATCAAAACCACAAAATTTATACTCGGTCTAGTATCCCGCTTTTGGCTATCTTTCCTATATTCTCTATTTTAAGAGCTCCATTTCCTTCTCATCTGATTTTTGATAAATAAACAGTTTTAGTATGTTATTCTTTTCTTTGATAAAAACAACTTGATTTCACCAAGATATTTCAGAGTTCATCAGGGAAAGTGCAATTACTGGTTGCCAATTACTTTTACCAAAGGTTACTCGGTGGTTTATTTTCAGAGCATTTCTCTTTGCAAAACTTACACAAGAAGAGGCTGGAGCGATAGCACAACGGGTAGGGCATTTGCTTTGCACGAGGCCGACCCAGGTTCAAATCCCAGCATTCCATATGGTTCCCTGAGCACCGCCAGGAGTAATTCCGGAGTGTAGAGCCAGGAATAATCCCTGTGCATCGCCGGGTGTGACCCAAAAAGAAAACAAAAAACAAAAAACAAAAAAGCAAAACTTACACAAGAAGATACAAGTGATAGCTAGCCCAATGAATCCTGAAGGAGATAGGCTCACCTTGAAAATGTCCTTCCTTCTAGACAGACATAGAAAGATATGTCTTCCAAAATGGCCCTTGTTGCTATGAATTGAATTGGAGAGTGTAAAAGAACGTTCATTATTTGGTGACTCAACCTTTAATTAGAAGGAGAATTGTAAAAGTGCCTGTGCTTCTATTTAAGCAGCCGATTCTTAGATTTGAAAACCGACAAAGATCAAGTATTCAAAGAAGAAATATTCATTCATTCCCCTTAAAATAACAGTATGTTTGCACCTGAGACAGAAAGAGAGAGAGAGAGAGAGAGAGAGAGAGAGAGAGAGAGAGAGAGAGGGAGGGAGGGAGAAGAGAGAAAAACAGAGACAGAGACAGAGACTGAGACACAGAGAGAGATACAGAGAGAAATGTTTGGATAAAATCAGAGTCTACATGTTTATGCATATTGAACTGCTGTTCCAAAGCCTGGAACAGTCATCTTTTAAAATAAAGTGGCAAACAGTTCCAGCCTTTACTCATTGGTCTTATTTAAATCAGAACCTATGGGACCTTTTTTTCCTGCCCCAAAGTTGGTAACAATTCATGAAGACACAGAAAACAGCCAAGTAATGAGATACAACATGCAACTTAGCCTCTGAGGATGGGGACATGTTTTGTTAAGAGTATAGGTCAGGGAGAACTAGAAGATGTTTACTATAGAAAATGATCCTGAACTAAAATCTGAAAGGCAGGAAAGAGCTGATGGGGCAGAATGAAGGATAGTGTGCTGGGTACAAAAGAAACAGCATGAACAAAGAATCTGTCCATGGTTAGAGGAGCAAGGCAAGTTGAGGGACCCAAAGACAGGAGGAAGGTATATATGGAGGACTGAGTGAATCACCAGATTAGAATATGTAAGTTTTTTCAGACCCAATTGATAATGTGTTTATT
The DNA here is from genome assembly GCF_027595985.1 of Sorex araneus. NCBI lineage: Eukaryota > Metazoa > Chordata > Mammalia > Eulipotyphla > Soricidae > Sorex > Sorex araneus. The sequence continues at coordinate 343,944,049 of NC_073313.1, read as the reverse complement.
TTAAGAGAAGTAGAAAACCAGTGAAAGCTTTAGGTGTCACTAATTGTGCACCTGAGTCTAAATAAGAGTGTAGGAAAGCTGAGGTGAGGGTGGGCTTGAAATATACATTTAATGGGATCACTATTGAGAATACGTAAAGGGGGCTGAGAGTGCACAGGAGTTTAGAGCTCACTTTAGAAGTCTAGATTAGAGACAGTGGACATTTGTGCAAGGTATGGTATAGAGAAGGAAGAGGGGTGGATAGATTTGAAAGTATTTTTGAAGTCCACTGCATGGTTTTGAGAAGAACAAATGGCAAAGAATAGTCTGTGTTTCTGTGTTTACACAGGGGCTGGGATCTTTACACTGGAGCAGGTGCTTTAGATTCTTCAGACAAGGCAGATCCCAAAAGAAGGTTTTAACCCCAAACTGGGTAAAGGGTAAAGAGACATCATCTCCCAAGCCAACTACAGAACTTTGGGAAGGAACAAAGCTTAGGAAAAGGGAATCACTGAATTTAGGTTATACTTGAGAGTGAGTTTGAACCTCTTTTCAAATGCTTTTAAGGAGCGGAGACTCTACACAGTTGTGCAAATTTAGAACTAGAGACTGATTCATGTATTCTTAGTAGATAACTCGCTGAAGCGGAGAACGTGTGGCCAAGCTTTCCCAAATGAAGAACCCCACGAAGAGGAGGGCGATCTGGGTTGGAGAATTGAGGAACTCTAGTGGAAATTGGCTTGGGAAAGTTTTGTGAAAGTGGCAGAGAGGTGAGGCTGAAGGGGAGCAGGGGCCATACTGAGATGACCAAAAAGGCTTCCAAAAAGGCACAAAGTGAGCATTGTGGAGGCTACTTGGCGTTCCCTGAGAGCAGTTTTGGTTGGGTTTTGGGATGAAAAGGTGTTTAGAAATGTTTAATCATTGTAGGTCTACATCATATGACCTAAAAATTTGTAGAACACAACTTTTAGGTTATCAAAGAAGATGATTTTCTATAGAGTCAGGATTAAGTGAGAGTTTCATGAAGTTCTGGTGCCCTCAAAGCACTCAAGTCAAAATTTCTAGCTCTTACTTTCTAGAAAGGAGAGTTTGAAATTGATTTATACCAGGTTTTCTTGCCTGAGGTGCTACTAACATTTTGAGCATGATTATTCCAGATTGGGGTAGTGGAGACTGTATGTTCATTATCTAGAAACATACCTGGACTCTAACCCCGGCTGCCAGTCTATCCCCCTCTCCTCAGGAGCAATCACTGCATGAAATGCCATCAAATGCTTTCTTTTGTGGGGTGGGGTCAAAATTATTCAGAGAAGCTCATTTGCATAAAATATTTCTTGAGAATGAATTTGATAGGCTCATATTTTTTACTTCTTCTATAAACAAACACTGGTAAGGAGTTGGCATCCTCACAATGTCTATAACTAACACAAAGAGGAGTTATAAGAGGGGAGAGTATCACTGATTTGCGGTCTATCTTAGATGCCACACAAAGCAAAGCTGCTATGAAAAACAAAACTCAAACACTCTTTCAAAATCTTAGAAACATTCCGCTGATGCCATCAAATGAAGCTTTCTCCCCAAGTGGCACAAATCATACCTTGGAGCATAATCTTCCAACCATTCACCCCTACCCCACTTTGGGGATTGTGGTTTGCAATTTTTTTTAAATATGTATGAAGAGACTTAGTGCCTTTTGGTGGGACCCCTCCTCCCTCCACAAACACCAAAAGAAAAAAAAACATCAACAAAGTAAACTTCATTAATAAGATGGTACTGTATCTTCCCACATATATAATCTCTCTTTTGGGTGGTTGGCAAATTTGCAAAATAAATCTCCTTCAGTGCCACACACGGACTGCAGTATTTATTTCTGACACCCTGTGCTATTGAAATTCCTAACGCCTTATAGCTGACTTCAGCAAACAAATTTAACAACCTAGTTAAAACCAAATAGTTTTATAGAGATGCTGCAACTTCTTTTTTTAAGTTTGAGCAGGACAGATTTAGGGAAGCAGACAATAAAAGCCCCGTGGTTGCTCATACACTACATATCGCTTCAGAGCATGAAGGCACTAACGCCAAGCGAAGTGGCAGTCGGGGATGGCTGGGCTTGTAGAATTCAGAGCTCCTTTCGCTCAGCACTCCTCAGTGCCAGGAGAAGGGCGTTTCAATTTCCTGCTATACTGCACAGTTTTGCAGGGACATGTGTTTAATGATTTCCCCCCCCCAAATGAACTATAACAAGAGTTGTACTAACAGGCTTGATGGGCCGCAGTGAGGAAGGCAGGCACTTTCCAATAGGAAAGGATGGCTGATTTTTTTTTTTTTTGAGAGGCTGTTTACACTGGAACAAATACCACAGACTCTTCAGTTTGGGCATGTCCCAAAATAAGACTCTGAGACCTTGGATGAGGAATTAGAGGCTTTGCCTTGTCATTCTCCTCTAAATTAGCTTAAAGAGTCTTTTGGTTTAAATCAGTTTAAAATGTTTCCTTTGTGTCATGAGGGATGTAGTTGATCTAGCAGCTCCTGGCTCATTTTCTGTGTTGCTTCTACCTCATTTTGTTATCCATATGGAACATCCTATAGGGAAATGATGGAGAGTCAGCTGTAGGATTATAATAACAAAGGAAATCTGTGAGGAAAGGAGGAAGCAGGAGGAAGGATGCGTTTTTTCACTCTGCCATTTTCACACTTTGCATTTCTACTTTGCAGCTGGGGTCATATGATAGAGCAGAGTTCTTTAAGTGTCTTTAGGATGGCATGTGAGAAGTTGTCCTCATTCTTGTGAGGATGGTGGAAACCCCATCATGGGGTAACTATACCAGAATGTTCATCCTTTTTCTGACTGTGGTTTCCTTATGACCTTGTTCCCTCCCTGTGATGCTCTTGTCCTACTGGTTAGTCCCTTAGTCTTATGCCATGTGGTTCCCAATTGAGAAGTATTGCTCTACATGATGAACCTTTTGATGATTGTATTAGGGTTCACCAGAGAAGTAGAATAAGAGAAAATATAGGTATAACAAAAATGACAGAAGACATATACATATATATATGGCAAAATATGTGGATAAATAATACATGAGACTTAGATAGATGATAGCAAATAATAGAGAATTTAGAGATAATAGAAAATAAATAGATAAGGCCAAGCATAGATATAGTCATTCCCTACTTAGCCTGGGATTATGTTCTAATAGACTCATTAGATTTGAAAATAGACAAACTTGAAAATATCTTCAATACATTGAACATTATGGATTAGCCAACCCCACCTCAAATGTACTAGAGTACTCACATTAGGCTATCACTGTATCACTGTCATCCCATTGTTCATTGATTTGCTCGAGTGGGTGCTAGTAACGTCCCAATTCATCCCTGTTGTGTGCTACTGTAGCCTGATGGCATATTGGGGGCTCTTTCAGGATCAAGGGAATGAGAAATGTCATTGTTACTGTTTTTGGCATATCTAGTACGTCACAGGTAGCTTGCTAGGCTCTGCTATGCGGGTGGGATACTCTTGGTGGCTGGCCAGGCTCTCAGAGAGGGACAGACAGTTTTGGGGCATTCCTTGTCTACTGCATGTAAGCTTTGGGTCGACTGGCATGTTGTAACAATCTGCACACTGACAAACACGCACTTGCCTGCATCTCTGGACGGTACCTGGGACATCTGTGGTTTTAGGTTGATCTCCTTGAGGTTGATGGAGTGAGCCCGGAGGTTGTTGTGCAGGGCAGGACCCTATCTCGAAGGGTCTGTGCCAGGTTGAACACCTGTGCCACGTCCCAGGTCACTGGGTGGTTGGCTGACAGCACCCCACAGTGGACGAGCTACTGTGCACAGTGCCTCCACAGCTCTATATCTGACCGCTGTGACTTGGCCCGGCCAGAGCAGGTGGTGATGCTGCAGCTGCCACCATGGTTTTTCCGTGTTCCGCTCACGCCATTCTGTCCGAATCTTGCAAAACAGCCAGCGACGTGACATTGCCACATTAGTTTATAGTTAGGCAATTGTATCTGAGTTTCATATCAAAAGTAATTGCTTCCCTCTTCTCATCAGAAGAAGCAGAAGACACAGATGGGTGCTTTATAAGCATGGTGGGACACAAAAACACAAAACACAATATTCCTCTAACACTAGTTACATAGATTTTAGAGAATCAGGTGCTTGCCCTGGTGACCTCCTGGATCATTGGGAACTGTGGTTTGTTACTGCCCAGCAGCCTGAAGGTCTGATATATTCCTATTCAGAAAACAAATTTAAAAAATAGGAATATGGTTTCTATGGGCTACATATTAGTTTTATACCATTATAAAGTTGAAAGATTATTAATCAAATGATAGTAAGTTTGGGCCATCTGAGTGAAAAAAATTATTGTAAGGAATCAACTCATATAATTATGAAGGCTGAGAAGTCTCATTATCAACCCTTGTAGGTTGAATATTAAGGAAAGCTGGTGGTGAAATTTTGTCGGTCTGAAGTCTTGAGAAACAGGAGTACCAAGAATGGTAAGTAATCAAAGTTCAGCGCAAGAAGTCAGCTAGAAATATCCCAAGTCTCCCTTCTCCTCCTTCATTTTATTCAAGTCCTTAGAGGAGTTGATATAACTCACCCACATAGGAGAGAGTCATGTACTTCTCTGAGTCAGGATTCAACATTCAGCCTCATCTGGAAACATGCTTACAGGCATACCCAGAAATAATGTTTAGCCAAATGTCTGGGAAACCCTGGAACGAGTCAACTTGACACATAAAATCCATCACACTGGGTCTACTGGAAAAGCTTTTCTGATTTTAGAAATGCCAATCTTTCTATCATGGAAGAAAACTTGTCAGTGTCAAGTATAATGAGTCTATAATAGAGTTTGAAAGGCAACTTACTCATGAGATAGATGAAGAAATGAGACAACCAAAAAGTTAGAACTTGTTTCAAGTCACATAATAAGTAGGACAAAGGGAGGCTCATCTTTGTACCCTAAGCACTGTCCCTGAAACACTTTGGGTTAATCACTGGGCATCTGACACCCCTCTCCTTACAAAAGACAAATGAGCAAACTAAAGAAGCTCAGTGACTATTTAGCATACTAGCTGGCATTCTTAAGTGGTACAACTAAGAATTTACACCATTATAAAGTTTAATGATTGTAAGTCAAATGATAGTAAGTCTGGGGCCATGTGAGTGAAAAAAAATATTGTAAGGAGTTTACATATCCAAAGGAGTAAACTAGTTCAGTTGGGGTCATGTGATTGGCACTTCCCTGTGGCCTGAAATGTGAGGCAACACTGCTGTTTTATGTGTGTCCTCTTGAACTTTCCTTTCCCCATGCACCTTTCTTTCCTTAGCCTTAGAGTGATCAGTCATTCATGTCTTAGCAACAAGGTTTGTTACCTCTTTTTAGAGACTTTGGGTGTAAAATCTTTTCTCTCCTTTGATTCTGGCATAGATTGAAGTGAAAGTCTCCTTTGAAGTCACATGTGAAGCTGTCAGGGGATGTTCTGAGTCCAGATGGGTAATAGAATGAGGATGAGGGGTAGATCGTCTGAAAGGCTATTTCCTTGTTCTTTTTTTCTCTACTTTCTGCTTCTTACTCTCCCATCACAAATGTAACCCACAAGCTAGTGCCCCTTGGGGGAAGACTATGGTCAGCTCGTGGCCTCCGGAACAGGGATAAAAAGGAGTCTAACTTGCTTCTGGACAATGACTTCAACTGCCAGCTCTGGCCAGCTGAGTACACCCTGCAGGCTATATTCAGGACCAGGAAGATTGTCAGTGTGATATTTTGCCTTTGCTTAATAGCTAAAATAAACACACAGGAATATGTTGGCAACCTATACAAAGATGTTTTAAAGAGAATATTAACTTTGCCTTACCATGTTTGAAACACTTATCCTGTTGAAAGGGAGAGCCCTTTTTGCTTTAAAAATGTGAGTTTCTTACAGAGAAGCTTCCAAATTGTTACTTTCTTTCTTCTTGGGCTCTTTCATCACTTGTATCACTTGTCATCCAGTTGATCTTCCATTTGCTTGAGTGGGTGCCAGTAACATCTCCATTTGTCCCTTTTGCGTGCTAGTGTAGCCCAATGATATCTGCTAGCTCCAGGAACAGGAAGAGCTTCAAACCATTCATTCAGGGTTTTGACGAAGAAGTCTGACCATCTTGTTGTTGGGCGCCATGCGGTCTTTTGACGTCCCATGGAATCCAGTCGGTAACAGCTCTAGTCCAGTGGTCATCTCTGAATCGCGTTACGTGTCCAGCCCATCTAATTTTTGATGCCTTGGAAAATGAGACAGCGTCCCTGATTCTTGACTGTTGTCGTAGGTCGAACTCCAGATTCCTTCTCTCACTTGAGTGAAATGGGATACTCCAAGCATAGCTCTTTCAATTCCTCTTTGGGATACCTGAATAGCATTCTCACATGTTTTCGTAGGGCCCAGGTCTCTGGGGGCATATTTTAGTGCAAGAAGAACAGTGGAGTCGAGAAGATGTGCCCTGAGCCAGAGGTTCTTCGTCCTCCTAACCACTTCTTCGATGCTCGTGAAGACATTTCATGCTGCTCTCTTCCTCCTGTGCAGTTCTGGCACCAAGTCGTTCCTCATGTTGAGTTCTCGACCAACGTACACATAGCTGCTGCATTCAGAGATGTTTGTTCCATTGAGGGCAAATGGAATATCAGGGACTAGCTCATTTTTCATGAATATTGTTTTGCTGAGCTTCAGCTGCAGTCCAACATTTCTACACTCACGGTCAAAGTCGGCCAGCATTTGTGCCACTTGGCTAATGTTTGGTGTTATGAGAATGATGTCATCAGCGAAGTGGAGGTGGTGTAGTTGCCGAACGTCTATCTTCACTCCCATTCCTTCCTATTCCAGTTGTCACATGATGTTCTTGAGGGTGGCATGGAAGAATTTCGGTGAAATGGTATCACACTGCCGAACCCCTTTCTTTTCGTCAATGATCACTTCCTTGTAGAATGGTGAGATCCTGGTGATGAATCTGTAATACAGCTCGCAGAGGATCTTGATGTACAGAGTTTGAATGCCCTGTTTGGCTAGGGCTTTGATGACCACTTCAGTCTCAACAGAATCAAAGGCCTTCTTTAAATTGATAACCGTTAGACAGAGTGGCATCTTGAAATCTCATGAAACTTCAATGAGCTTGGTCACTGTATGGATATGGTCGATCATGCTGAATCCTTTTCGGAATCTGGCTTGCTGGCATGGTTGTCCTTTGTCTAGTGTTCTGCCTATTCTATTCAGGATGACTCAAGTGAACAACTTGTAGACAATGGACAACTGGCAGATCGGGCCATAGTTGCCAATATCGTGGATGTCTCCCTTCTTATACAACAGAACGGTCCTGCTAGTTTTACACTGGGACGGAACCTTGCATACAGATTGGTAGTGTGTGAAGAGCCAAGCCAGTGTATTGATGAGTACTGGTGGCAGATTCTTCAGGTGTTCAGGTCTGACCTTGTTTGGACTGGTTGCTGTACGCATCTTTACCAACAAAATGGCGGAACTTTGTGGAACAAACTTTTTGGAACAAGTTCACAGAGCAAAACTTTGCGACCTTGGACTCCAGGCTCAACGAGACCCGGAAACAAGATCCTCTATCTGCCTCCTCCAATTTCTAGTGCCCCGCCTCAGGGATCAAACCCAGATGACCCACCCTACTGGAGCCGGATAAATAGCAGACTTCCACTACCTCCACTACCCAGCCACCGCCATGCTCCAGGCCACTTTCCGAACACAGCATAAGACACTTAATACCCATTTTCCATGATTTTTGCATCATATTTGATGGGCTTCAAATATGGTGTGAAGCATGGGAACACCTGTAAGGGTGATTGGAGGCCACCCTAAAAGCCTCTATCCTTCTTGGAGAGCCTGGAAAGCTACCAAGAGTATCTTGCCCACAAGGCAGAGCCTGGCAAGCTACCTGTGGCGTATTCAATCTGCTAAAAACAGTAACAACAATGGGCCTAATCTGCCTAACACCAAAAGAGCCCCCAATATGGCAACGTTAAGAACGATGAGCAAGGAGAGGCTGATAAAATCTCAGGGATGAACTAGAATGAAGAAAGACTAAAATGATTGTCTGTACTTTCAACGCATGGATGCTGGCATTGGGTGCAAGTGCAGAAGATCAAGTACAACACCATTGTCTGACCGAAATGAAAAGACATCGATCACATCATGCCTTTTTTGACACTAGAGAAGAACTTTTTCTCAGAACATGTGATAATAGATGTGTCGGTGGTGTTGGTGTCCTCGTCAACACGAACTTAGCCATGAGCATTGATTCATTCGAATGACTAGCAACCTGAATCGGACAATCATGCTTGAATAGATGTGGCTCACTGCCAGCAGTTTCTATCTTTGTCATCTACACACCAACATATAACTATGATGAAGAAGAAATTGAGACACTCTACATGGAGCTGGAGAAGTTCTATAATGAAGACCACACCTTCTACAAGATTATTGTTGGTGATTTTAATGCTAAGATAGGACCAAGAAGGTCGCCTGAAGAACTCCACATTGGGTCCCATGGCCCAGAATGGAACGAACAGGGTGAGAGACAGTCTGAATTCATCACGTCAACCTAGAGCATCCATGGTAACTCACAGTTTCAGAAGGCCGAATCTAAATGCTGGACATGTTCTCGGTGGACAGTTCCTCAACGAAATTGACCACATCATATTCAATCAAAGGTTTTGCCTGACCAATGCCGCTGTTGTCCCAAAATTCCAATTGGGATTGGACCACCATCTCCTTCGTGCAAAATTCTACTTCACAGAGCGGGGAGAAATGTCTGCAAAGTTTAAGTTTAAGAAGAGGACTCCCAGAATGACCACCAACTGGGAGCTCTTTGGCACCATTTCAGCAATGGGGGAAGATGACAACATTGATGAGGAATACTATCAACTGGCTATCACAGTACCTCCATGACTGTGCAAAGAATGCCAAAAGTGGGAAAGCCACAAACCAGACCCTTGTCTTTGGAAACTCTCGAGCTCATTCGCCAACGTGGTTTGGCACAAGCCTCAGGCAATCACAAGCTAACGTCTGAGCTTGAAAAGCTGTGCAGAGAGGCGATAAAGGAAGACCTTAAAGAGAGAAGAGCAGCAGTGTTGGCCGACGTGGCAGAAGTCGGGAAAAGTATTTGCAATGCTTGCCTATCCTTCGCCAATTGCAAGACCAAGATGACTGCTCTCCAACGTCCTGATGAATTTATCACATCTTCTAGAAGGGCAATGGAGAGGATTATTCACAATTTATACTCGGATCTCTTCGACAACCACATCCACCGCCCACATACCAAATTCTGCATGATGAATATGTCGTTCCCAGTGTCCTCCCTTTCAAAATCTGATATGCCATTTCATTGGTAAAGACACGTACAGCACCCGGTCCAGGCAAAGTTCATATTTTCAAAATAAAAAAAGAAGCTAAAATACTAGCTATTTATTTAGCATCTATGGCAGGCTACCTATGGTTGACATTTTTTTTTAATTTATTTATTTTTAATTAGAGAATCACCGTGAGGGTACAGTTACAGATTTATACACTTTTGTGCTTATACTTCCCTCATACAAAGTTTGGGAACCCATCCCTTCACCAGTGCCCATTCTCCACCACCCGTAAACCCAGTGTCCCTCCCACCCTCCCCAATCCCATCTCCCCCCCACCCCACCCTGCCACTGTGGCAAGGCATTCCCTTCTGTTTTCTCTCTCTAATTAGCTGTTGTGGTTTGCAATAAAGGTGTTGAGTGGCCGCTGTGCTCAGTCTCTAGCCCTCATTCAGCCCGCAACTCCCTTCCCCCACATGGCCTTCGACTACAATGTAGTTGGTGATCGCTTCTCTGAGTTGACCTTTCCCCGGAACGTGAGGCCAGCCTCGAAGCCATGGAGTCAACCTCCTGGTACTTATTTCTACAGTTCTTGGGTGTTAGTCTCCCACTCTGTTATTCTATATACCATAGATGAGTGCAATCTTTCTATGTCTGTCTCTCTCTTTCTGACTCATTTCACTCAGCATGAAACTTTTCATGCCCATCCACTTAACTACAAAATTCTTGACCTCCTTTTTTCTAACAGCTGCATAGTATTCCATTGTATAGATGTACCAAAGTTTCCTCACTATGGTTGACATTTTAAGGAAGGTGTGTCCCAGTCCTGTGTGGACTACTTGTCTGGGAAGAAAGTGAAGTTGAATCCATATAGCAGACTGAGCAGAAGCATAATTTTAATAAAGACAGTAATTAAACAATTTCCAGAACTATCAGAGGGGTCCCAGGTCAGAGTTCTCTGGTTTCCGAGGACAGCAGCATCTGTCTGGAATTCTGGCTCCTTACACTGTGAATGGGATTTACAGAAATTAGTTTCTACAGTTTTCCCTCTGCCCTGGGCATAGTGCTTTCCATTTAATTTTTCATTTCTCGCTAGAGGTTTCTATCTTAGAATTTTAAACTGTCTTATTCTTAAAATAGTCACATGTCAAGTTTTTTAGAAGATTGCCTTTTCTGAAACCTACCTACGGGGATCTGGGATTTGTAGGATGGGGACACTGATCAAACCAACCTGTTGAGTCTGGCACAGCACCTACTGCATGGCAGGGCCCATAGAAACTAGCTCTTAGGATAATCACTGGCCTCTTAGCCCCATGGCCCCTGCATAAAAGGACTCAGATCAATTAGGTCCCAGAAGTCCAAAATGACAAACCCTGCTCACAGGAATCACTCAATGACATGTATGATCGCAATGTCTATCTGTCTTATTGGCTCCCTCCTTCCAATGTTTGATCTGGGAACTTGTGAGCAATCTCTAAAAAAGTATTTAAATCACACTTGAATTGCCATGATGGTAAGTAACCCATTTCAGTATGAATTGCTACAGAAGAGGACTGGATAAGAAGCAACAAAATTCGTAGGTTGAAAACTACGATGGTTCCCAGAAAGTATAGAGATAGGGGATGAATGAGGAGAGGGTCCCTTTGGTGGTGGGATGGCACAGGAACTTTGGTGCCCCACTGGTGACAATTATTCACGAATATAAGTATGAAGCTAAACCCCTGGAACTGCAATTTGTAAACCAGTGATAATCAGTGGGAGAAAAATATAGAAAGTGTCTTATAAAAATTCAGTGTAAAGAGATGAACCAACTCCAGAACTCAGTTTTGTCCAGGCCTTTTCTTTGTTACTCTTTCCTTCTTTGGGTAAAGAGGAGTGCTGAATTTTGTAAACACTTGAAGAAATCCACAATTTCTTCCTCCAATATACCTTGTAACTAATTTCCATTCCTTGCTCCAGAAGCATTCTTACTTAATAATGACTTAAGGCATGAAGATTTTTAAAATTTTATTTATTTTATTTTATTTATTTATTTTTGCTTTTTGGGTTACACTTGGCAATGCACAGGGGTTACTGCTTGCTCTGCACTCAGGAATTACTCCTGGAGGTGCTCAGGGGACCATATGGGATGCTGGGAATTGAACCCGGGTCAGCTGCTTACAAGGCAAATGCCTTATTTGCTGTGCTATCGCTCCAGCCCCCCCAGGCATGAAGATTTAATTATGAAAAATAGTGATCCTTACTTAAGGGAATGGTTTGCTCTAAAATGGGTTATGTGTTTTGGACAGGGCCTGTGTTATGTCAATGTCATGTTTCAGTAAGCATGTCCTCCAGCCTGAGCCCCCATCCACCTTTCTTTGTGCCATTACCATATTCCTGGTAACCCAGTCTGGAAACCTAGGTGCTGTTTAAGATCTCCTGAAGTCAGTGTCAGAGTTGATAGACAGATACTACTACAGACTTGCACTTTTCTCTTCCATCACCCTAACTAACCTTTCATGACATTTTCGTGGACTATACCAAGGAAAGAAGAAAGACAAAGATTGCTCAAGGATCCTGTGTGAAGATGCTCCTTTGTGTGTTCTCCTAGGCCTGGGACCACCTCAAAGTGCAGATAAAATGTTTTGTCTGAGTGACACCCAGATCAGAGGCCAGTGGGAGCCACTGACCAAAACCCATGGTCAAGGAAGAATGAGGGATTCCAGGGGGTTTTAGTGTGTGGTCAGCAGGGTCTTCTACTACCAAAGCTCAAGCTCAAAGCCCTTTGACAGGACCAAGCCCTGAAGCTTAAATCCTGGTTGGACTGGAAAAAATTTGGTGGAATAAAATTTAGTTCTGGGAAATATGGTTCAGGGTAGAGCTTCAGATATGCAGGGGCCACTAACTTCTTTCAGCTGCTCAGAACCAGGACCTGCTGGAGGTGGGAAATCTGTATTGCCCTAATTGGAAACCATTTGGAAGCTACATAATCTCTATCAAATACTTGGTCCCATATGTTCCCATATGCTCTCTGGCTTGACCAGGCTGATATTATTCAAAGGAATCCTTTCCCAAGCCACTGCCTAATCTCTCCTGGACAACATTTTTAAGGGTGATCTGAGGTGAGTACTACACAAACACAGACTGTTTCAGCTCTAAAACCCCCAAATTCTTCCATTATAAAAAGCTATTTCTTATAAGGCATTCACTTAAGAAAAGTAAATTCTCATGTCATATACTTCAGTTGTACCAGGTCTCCTAAGTCATTTCCTAAAAGTGTATGGCCACTTTGGCCTCCCCTGCCATGTCATAGCCTTAGAATTGAATCTTGATTTCCATTTCTCAGATTCCTCTTTCCCTGGAAAGGGTCCCAATGCTTCTCCTGGGAGCTGACCTCTATGAGCACCAGAGGAAGGAAGATTCTGCCCAGTCAAAGGACAGGGCTTGACTATCAGAGATATCAGGGAATTGAAAGTTGGGTTTGGCTGTGACACTTATCCCTCCTGAAAGCAGGTAGGTGTTCCAGAAGACCTTTCCCCCAGTCTTATGGCCTTTGCACAGAAAGATATTCTTGATGAGTGTGGGCTGATTCTTCAAGTTGGAGGGCATAGGGCAGGACGACAATTCTTGGTCCTTCCATGTGGGGTCCAGGGTTCCTTATTGTGAGCCTTGCATGCAAGTGCAGCTGTGCTCTTTGGACCCTCACTGTGCCCTCCCAGCACCCTCCTCACTCCTCGTTGCAAAAGCTTCAAGGATTGGTGGGGGGTGGTGGTGTCAGGACTGCTCCTATATCAGGAAGCTCAGAGCCTTCCACTTAGCATTTATGAGGGAACTGGGATCTTGTCTGGCTGTGTGCCAAGACTTGAACTCAAAACCAAATCTATGTTCCCACATCTGTAATGACAGCTCTCATGTGACCTCATGCCATATTGTGTGTACACATTTTTGTAGCTCCTGTCCAGATACATACTGCTGGGGTTTTTAATCTCTCTTGACTTTAATTTTCTCACGTGTGAAAGGGACATTTACTCATCATTGCCCATTCCAGGTAAGTTGGTGCTTGACCCTGGTCAATGATAACAACTTTTCTTTTACTGATTGTTTGAATGTTGTATTCATGGAGTAGCACAGTTCTTCACACTCTGATGTGTGAATCCAGCCCAGTGATCAAGGTCTTGGGCCCTTTCCTCATGCCTCCAATCATATGTGGTTTTATGTTCAGTCTGGGTTTCAGGAGAGATAACAAAATTTTCAATGAGGAAATAATCAGAGTTAAATATTATTTATAGTGTCTCATCTTCTTTGACAGTTTCTGCCCCATTTAAAGGAACCAGGGATAGAGATGCTTTTTCAGGCTGGTTTGCACTGTTCACAGTTTCCTACAGTAAGCTCTACTAGATGTCACTCTCCTTCTTCCCAAGGCTTCAGTTACTCAGAGCAAAGGAAAGAAAGGTAGGAGAGAATTAAGGGATGATGTGATGGACTTGATTTATAACCCCATATTTTCAAAGTGAATAAAGCATTGAGTCATCCGATTCTTTTTTAAAGAGGACTGATAAGTCTTTACTGTGCAATAATAAATATCTCTTAAGACTCATAACCAAAAAAAAGACTCATAACTGATATCATGTTTAAAGAAGAATATCTTTCATATTACTTTTTAAAATATGAATACTGGAAGGGTCGAGATATGAATACTTTGTTGGAATTTGAGGTGTTGAGGGATCAAGAGATGCATTTTCTGCCTTCTCAGGTCCTAGTTATAGTGTTCTAATCAAGTTCCTTCACCACTCGCCAAGGTAGAATTTGAATGATTGGACAAAGGGGTGGAAATTCATTTCTTTCTGCCATCATAACTTATTTTCTTGCCCTCTTTCCTTCAGAGCTCTCTTCTCCTTGACAGGCCCTATTATCATCATTCTTTGTCGAGGACATTTCTCACAATTAAGTACTTATAACTGTGCTCCCCAACATATCTATTTGAATAGATTTGGGACAGATAAAAATGCTAAACATAGCATGCTCTCCCTTTGATCCAGACATAAAGTCAAAGAATATTTTAAATAGAAGGTATTTGGCTTATTTAAATTATCAGAAAATTATCTGGCTTTGAGTTCTGTAGGTTTCTAGAATCTGGAAAAATTTTTTTTTGTATTAAAAGAATCATGAGAAGCTAAAGTAAATCACCTTCTCCCAACCAATGGTTTCTGGTTTGGAGATTGAAGATCGTAGGTCACCAGGAAAGTACCCAGGGAAACAGAGGGGACTTTGATCCCAAACTAGACTCTGTATCTGTGGGAAATGAATAAGGATATTAGTAAGACTTTCTTGCTTAAAGTTAGTTTCAATCTGGTGAGGTCTATACTGGAAGTTCCTCTGTGTACCTGACTATGCTGCAGGTGGGGCTGAAATGGTGCAGAACCTTAATCACATCCTCCTACCTTAGGTCCCTTTCAGTAACCACAAGATGGACGTGGAAGTGCAACTATTTAGTCTTGTGGAAGTGAAAACTATAGTGGTAGACCCCCACCCCAACATCTATTTTAGGTGTTTCTGACGTGGGACTCATCTTACCTATCTCATTCTTATTGCTTATTTTGTTTTTTGATCGCACACGGGGATGCTTAAGGGTTACACCTGGTTCTGCGTTCAGGAATTATTCCTAATACTGCTCAAGGGACCATAACTGATGCTGGGAATTGAACCCTGGTCAGCTGGATGCAAAACAAGAGTCCTACCATCGGACTCTCACCTTACAAATCTGAAGGGCAAAGTGGACTTACTTAGGATCTTTATGATATGACAAATCTTTTTGTTAGTACGTTTACTTACTTTCCTAACATCTATTGCCATTAACAAAAAATGATACCTTCTACTATAGTTTTCCACGACTTGCATTTTGCTTCAATATCTGTGGTCATTGCAAAACTATACTGAGTTTAATTGCTTGGATGTGGCCTGGGCCCAGGCATGTCTGGTTTGGTGGGGCTGGACCAATTTTGCTTGTATCATTGGAGCAGTAAATTGAAATACTGCCAACAACCCTCACTCCCCTTTCCTCTAGCTGGAGCAGAAACTGAAGCAGCTGAAAAGCTGTAAAATGTATTTAACTTCTGTTTTTCAATTTTGATGTTTTTGTGATCCCTTTTGGGATATGGCTAGAAGGTAATATAAAATTAAAAATATTTTGCAGTATAACTTGTCTAACATGATTCAACCACTGTAGATGGAACCACCTTTATATTTCTAGTTAATTTATTTCACATGCATATGCTCCTATGTACCTGTGCTTTGAAGTGTGGACTCCAAAATCCATATAAACTGGATAAGAGAGGTTTCCTAGTCCAAAGAGGTTCAATCAATTATTTTCTGAAGTGTCAGCCATGGAGAGAACTGGAATATTACTATTTCCACAACTGAAGTTTTCCTTTAATACTAGATGGTGTCACTTTTGATAGTTAACCCTGCATAGCCCTGTGGACGCCTTTCCATAGGTGTCCAGACCCGTGTGTTTTCTATTCTTTACAAGCTAAATGAAGTTCTCAAATTTTACTTCAGACAGCCCTGGCCAGGTGTCCCCTGGAGAGGGACACAGTGCCTGAGTCTACACTCTGGAGAGATACCAGCACAGATTTCTCTACAAAGCTTCAGTCAACACCCTGAACCCAAGCCAAAGGACTCTCAGTAACTTTTGAATTCCTTGTCTGGATCCTTAATAGCTTTTCTTGCAGAACTCAAAAAAGAGCTATTAAGATCTTCAATTATCATGGCTTTGAATTAAAAACCTCTGTCTTGGGGCTGGAGCGATACTACAGCAGGTAGGGTGTTTGCCTTGCATGTGGCCCACCTGGGTTCAATTCCCAGGATCCCATATGGTCCCCCAAGCACTGCCAGGAATAATTCCTGAGTGCAGAGCCAGGAGGAAACCCAAAAAGCAAACAAATAAACAAACAAACCTCTGGCTTTTATTTCTTAAGATTTTTATTTTTTCAATTTAATAAGCGTTGGGCTTCTTTTACCAATCTCTCAACTCAATTCCAGGGGTAAAGTTCCTTTATAGCAAAGCAGGTAAAGATGTTGCCTTTTATTCCTATGCTAAGTGCTCCTTTAATAATTCATTTATCCTACAAGAACCTCTTAAGTAACTCTTTGTTGAACAAAGAAAAATAAAAGTGGATTGCCATAGGTCCTTTAAAATATTTTAAAGGAAATTGCCATAGTACAGCAGGGAGGGCATTTGTCTTGCATGTGCCCGATCCAGTTTTATCCCTGACATCCCATATGGCCCCCTAATCACTGTATCACTGTCATCCTGTTGTTCATTGATTTACTCGAGCGCATCTATGTTTGTCCCAGCTTTGAAATTTTAGCAGCTTCTCCTTACTTGTTTTTCCCAGTGATTGGAGGCTCTTTTCAGGGTCAGGGGAATGAGACTGTTATTGTTACTGTATTTGGTTTATTGAATATGCCATGGGGAGCTTGCCAGGCTCTGCCATACAGGTGGGATACTCTCAGTAGCTTGCCGAGCTCTCCGAGATATATATATATATCTCCAATATATATATTTCCCTTTATGATGATGTATGTGTGGCCACTTTGCGGCCACACGGTCCAAGAATATATTTGCTCATGTGAGGTAGGGGCAAGGAGGGCTCTCACCGGCCCCCTCTGCGGCACCCCTGGTGTGGAGTCCAGTGGCATGATTATGGGGGCCTCATTTTATGCTCCCTTCTTGGAGAAGCAGCTGTGAATTCTGGAGGGTGGCTGATGAGGAGATTATCTGGTGCTGGTAGGAGGTGGTTTATGAGTGTGACCCCCGGGTTCCCAGAGATTGGGGGAGGCAGCAGAGGCTCTTGGGTCTCATTGAGCCCAGAGTCCAAGATCACAAAGTTCTGCACTACCTGGGTTCTGTGGGACTTTGCTCATGTGTGAGGCTCTACCCGAGCCTAATTACAACCAGTAATTTCTGAGTGCAGAGCCAGGAGTAACCACTGGGCATCGTCGCCAGGTGTGGCACAAAACCCAAAATAGATAAGTAAACAATAAAGTGGACTACTATTTCACTCTGATAGAGAGGATTATGTCCTTGGTGGGCTAGGTGGGTAGCAAATAGTTTTTGACATTGAATTATATAAGGTTCAAACAATACAGACACTAATTTGAATATGCATGCACAGAGTTTTACTCTTCATAATCTGAGCTCAATATCAGAAAGTCTCAGTGATATCTTAATAACTTGACCCATATATATAAGTTTAATATATTTTAGTTTATTATATTTAACTATTATTTTAATAGGCGTCACTAAATTTATTAATTTAATATGCTTTAATTTAATAAATTAAAATTTATTTTTTATTTAGTGTTTGTGGCTTACAAGGATGTGTATAATAGAGTTCCAGACATACAATATCCCAACATCAATCATCACCTGTGTTAACTTCCTTCCATCAATGTCCTCCAGCTTCCTTCCCCACCACCCCCAGCTTGCCTTCTTAATAGGTGCATTTTTAAGTTCAAGTATTGTTGTTTGGATCCAAGATCACTGTAGTATGCTTCAGATAGCACATCATACATCAAGCTATATAATTGGTTTATAAAATTTCCTTTTTACGAAAACAAGTCCTATAAAATTTGAAGGAATTTTTCTTTTAAAATCTTTTGAAGATCTGGGGAGATGCTCAAAGCCCAGAGTGCATGATTTGCATGCTGGAGCCCTAGATTCAATCTTTGGCACCACAGGACCGAATAATCTACATGTTAAGAGTGATTCTGGGCAATGACCTGGGAGTAAGGCCCTCCTCTTCAGCATTTTCAGGTGTGGTCCAAAGGTCAAAAGCTAAGGTTTTCAAATCTCTAATATTATAAAACAGACCTGTGTTAAAGGATAAGGGTTAAAATCAATCTCAGAAAAATTCAGATAAATGTCTATCAAAGGTTTATTTAACTTATTAATTAATAAAGGCATCAGTAAGTCCTCCTAGTCTTAGAATCCAAAGCACACACACAAATAGAGCTGAAATTACAAACAGAAAAATACTGGTCAATATCCATAGAGAAAGAATCAACTGCTCAATAATTATTCAACATAACCTGAATTTCTCTGTTTTTTTTTTTTTTGTCAGGGGACATACCTGGCAGTACTTGGTGCTTACTTAGATCCTGGATCTATGTTAGGCCTCCTGGGACCACATGTAGTGCCAGGGATCAAAATCAGGTCAGCTGCCTGCAAGGCTAATGCTCTCCAGTCCAACACAACTTGCCTTTCTATAAAAAAAAAGAAATAAAACCACGTGCATTATTATCAGTTTTCTGCAAGAATTTCTCAACAACTATTTTTACAACTATTGTAAGATAGCTCCAAAACAACAAAATATGGAAATACCACCACACACCCTCCCCCAAATAAACTGGACAAGACACAAAATCATCTTTTTGAGAATACTTTTCAAAGTCTAAAACAATTTCTATGGAAAATGTCGCTTCTAAATTCAGAAAATAGATGATTGGCAAGCTAGAGAGATACATTAATGATTGTGATCATTGATTTTGATAGCCACAATTTAAATAATCAAAATGGTAAAATTATGATATATTTATTTCAGAAGCCACTATCTTCAGTTTCTCAGTTTCTGTAAGGCATGAATGGATACTAACTTCGGAGGAAGGAATTTTATTTCCAATATTGTGAAATTAATCTATTGCTGCAGCTTTGTCCTATTAAATCCTATTGCTCCAGGATTCATGTTTGACTGTTTGTAAGATACTTTACCCCTCAACTCAGGTCTAACACCAGGTATTATTACCTTAACTTTCAAAAAATAATTTTCAATACTGGCTATTTCCCATAATTCCTAATGTTACTGCACTAAAAAAAAATCAGTAGCAATCATTCTCTGTATTGTCTTATTGACTCTTAATTTTCATTTGGTCTTCCGTCATTCAGTCTTTCCCTCCTAATTTTTTGTCCTCCAAAGCAGTCGGAGAACCTTTTAAAATGTAATATGTAATAGTATTATCACTCTAATAATAGTAAAAGACAATTACATTCTAGACATGAGCTTTAGTTCCTATTCTAAAGTTAGCAGTACTACGACATTAAATTTTTATTTTGCTTTAAGGAAAATAGACATATGTCCCAGTAGACATATTATACTTATTATAACCCTAAAGTAACCCTCCCTACATCCCAAGTTTCTAAAGTTCTGCATGATCTGCCTATCATAGTACTGACATTGATGACCACATCTTCTTTTGGCACTCGGGTCCCTGTCAAACTGGGTTTCTTGCTCTCTATCAGATCATGATAATGCTGGCTACAAGGAACTCTTACCAACCTCTGCTGGAACACTCTTTATCAAGTGATGGGGTTCAGGACAAACTTCATTTTCTCAATGAATCTTCCTGCAGCTCTTTGTAAGATTTACTATATTTTTATGATTTTTTTAATGGAACTTGGCACTCCCCACTTTCTTCTCTCTTATTTTACAAGTTGTACATAACACGCTATGGTTCTTGCTAATTGTTTGTGACTCAGTGAATTTATCTTGTGAACCTCAGTCTTCATTTTAGTGGAAATGAGCAAAATCATTCATTTTTTTCACCTGAAAGTTCTACACATTACAACAACAAAAAACTGACTTAAACATATTTAGAACTCTCAATGTATGTTTCAACAAGTCAATTTTTTCTCCTTCTCCTCTTTATTTTCCTTCATCACCTTCTTTACTCTGTTAGGCCAGTGATGAAATCCAGAACTTCACATATACAACTCATGTGTTCAGTCACTGAGTCACAGTCCCAGGCTCAATTTAATCTTAACTAAAACAAAAACAATAAAAAGACTCTTTATTACTATTCTAGATATGAGCTTTAGTTCCTATTCTAAAGTCGGCAGTGCGACAACATTAAATTTTTATTATTTGTGAGAAAATGGAGTGAAAACTGTTCTTTGTAAACAGGTCCCAACTTATGTTCATATGTTCTTGAATTTGTTCCATTTTTCTTTGTTGATCATTTCACTGATGGACTGCCTTTTCCACAATTGCTCCTTTTTTTTCTTTCCTAGGAAAATAAAAACATGTCACGATGCAAATTAATTTAACAATCAAAATAATCAGATAAAGCAGGTGAGATAACCTTAGAAGTCATTAAAATTTGTGGTATAGTTTGACTATATAAACTACATTAAATATTTTTCCTCTGTGTACATAAAAAAGCAGAGTAATCAACCAAAAAGGAAAATAAACAGAGAGAAAAGATGGATGTTGGCTAATGACAAAACATCATGACACTGAATTCATAAAGTCTCCCCATGCTTGTAGAGAGATGTGTTGAGTGAATGCTTTCCATAGGATCTTCCTGCACAGTGCTCTAGTGTGACCATGTATTTTGTTCTGTAAAAGTTTATAAATGATCTTGCTATATAATTCATTCTGAATTCTTTATCGGACAGTAAATACACAATAACACAGATTTTTGCATTGTATATGGAATGGAACCATTGTATATGGATAGCTCTAAGACCAAGTCTTGGATATTTTCTATTCTCACCTTCTGTCCTTCTAAAAATAGCTCTTTTTCCATTCCCATGAATTGAGTGCAATTTTTGAAATCCACTCGAACCTTCCAAGCCTTGCATCTCTTCTATGCAAATTGATTGTGGATGACTCAACCCTGAGAGTCTAAGGACGCAGGTGTTTTATAATTTGGTTTATAAAACACTTCTAGGGGTCACTTTAAAAATAGCTTTCCTTGGATTTTATATCAAGTATTCTTGTTGTTCTCATTTTGATTTTTTTAAAAACCTGTGTTCTTTCCTATGGTGAATCTTCTCATGCTACTGTGATGGCTTGAATGGTGGTTTGTCATCCTTGCAGACCTATGGCCTCTTGTAGATTAGGTCCTGTGTCTTATTGAGTGAGGAGCAGTTTGGTGACACAGAGTAAGTACAAATAAGTATGTGTTATCTCTAGGACACAGATAAATGATCCTGTGTCTTAGAGATGTATGACTTAAGGAGAAGTATGGAGATTTGCATCTCAGTGCTGAATCTAGTTCAGTCTGGGACCCAAGAAGACAGACTGGAGTGTTCTAATTTCCATGTGATAATATGATAAGGTTGCTAAATATGTTTGTAAAATGTCCCAGATCACCATTACAATGCTGGTTCTTCCATCTGAAAATAAACCAAAGGCAGGATGAAAGGTAGGTTTAAGTCAACAGTGTCTAAGAATAACCTGTTTAGAGAAAGAACCATTCAGGACATTTTGCTACCAATTGCACTGTTACCTTTGAATCTGGTCTGGGACTCAAGTGTGCCTGCTGCTTCTAGTCTTCTTGGCACTACCGTGTTCCCCCTCTCAATATCTAAGGAATGGTTTGTGAACTTGAGGGAAAGTAGTACAGAGTCAAGGACAGAAGAGTCAAAAGATCAGTTGGTTTAAAATGAGAAGGGGGTCGGATGGTTAGCACAGTGGGTAGGGCTTTTGTCCTGCTCTCGGCTGACTGAGTTTGATCCCCAACATCGCATATAGTCCTCTGAACATTGACAGTGTTACTATTACTATTCTTGAGTGCAGAGCCGGTAGTAACCAAGCATCACTGGGTGTGACCCCAAAAGTGAAAAAATAAAATGAAGTGAGAAGGTTAGAAAATCGGGGTCTTAGACTTTTAGCTTTGTCAATAAAGCAGGGATTAATACCACTGAATCTGTGGGTAGATTTTACAAAGATTAAGCAAGATGAGTAGGTGAAACCATATTTGCTGCATACCAACACCTATCCTGACTGTTGGGTCTTGCATTGCTCCAATTCTTCCTTTAATATTCATTAATCACAAATTCAATGACAACATTTCCTCAGGAGCTTCTATGAACCAGTCACCTCAGCCCTAGGGCTGCTCTAGGACTGGGATTATAGAGCCACACATGTCCTCCTCTGTGGGCCCTGTGTGGAGTGCAGGGATGGTTTGGTATCATGCCATCTTTAGTGTCCCCAAGGCACTAGGTGGACTTGAGTGAGGGCCAGGATTTTAAGAATACATCATTCCCCTTTTCTCTGCAGACGCTTTACTGTCTTTCATCAAAAGGGGATGGTTAGAATACCTCTGTATCTTAGTTCTCTAGGCAAGCAGTGGCCATTTTGGGTCCTCAGGTCCAGTACAGAGTTTCACCTGGTCTCAAAGACTGCCCAGGCAGGGGGCTTCTAACACTGAGCCTCCTTTCCCAAAATGTGAATTTTATTGAGAAACTTCTATGGGTATCATTCGGCTTCCTGTACCAAACAAGAAAGTCACCCCAGAGCTCTTGGCCATGGCCAAGTCCAGATTTCTTAAGCCATTAATTTCTCCGGTAAGAAACTTTGCTTACAAGGACAGATGAATGGCACAACTGTAGTTCTGCAACCAGCATAGTCCAGGGGATCCAGCTAGAGACTTTGATTCTGACATTGCTTAATTAAAAAAAATGGAAATAAAGCAGAACATAGCAGGCCTGCTTGTAAAACTTAGGGCTGAAGTGCCTTTGAGAATAAGAGCAGAGGAAGAGGAAGGCAGGAGGGGAGACCACCTCACAATGTGGGGTCACCCAAGTCATTTATAAAAGGTAAGTGTGGTGGTGCTTGAGGGCCCTGAGCACCACACTGCAGCTGTGATTTATGAGGAAGAGACTGGCTATAAATCAAACCCCTTTGTTTAAGATGGTGGTTTCAGCTCAGCAGATCAATTTACATGCAAAGAGCATGAGGGAGTGCTGCCCTATATTATAATCCATGACTATCAAAGAGTTTGATGGCAAACTTGCCCAAAGTTTCTCCCACTCTATGAGCAAGTGTCCTTGCATAGAGTTCTTTTGGGGTGGGGAAGAGATCAGGGAGAGCTACAGAGTTGGGGAATCTCCAAGTAACAGGAAAAAGGATTTCATCTGCAGAACCAGAAAGGATTTGTCAGTAAAACAGCTTGCTCTGGGGTTGGGATAGAGCTCAAGTGGTAGAGCACATGTGTTGCATAAGAAGGCTTTAGGTTCGATGTCCCGCTCTACTTATTCCCTGAGAACATCTGGGTGGCCCCCCAAGCACTGACCCAGCAGACCTGCACAGATAGGTGCAGCATCACAGGGAGTGACCCTGGAACTCCCCCACTCTACAGGGTCTGGTTCCTACAAAGCAAAGTTTAATAATAAGCATGGCTGCCACTCTCATCAGCATCATTTTTGTACCTTGACACATTGCTCTCTGTGGTGTTAACTTCATGGAGAAGGAAGGAAAGACAAGTCTCAAGGCTAACTCTATCAGCCTTGTATCACTAGGGATGAACCAGAAAATCAGATTTGGGAACTCCCAAGTGCTCGAAATGTGTATACTCCATTTGCTTCATTTATTTGAACTCTTAGTGTTATTTACTATCTTAATAAGTCCTAATTATTTCCCACATATAGACCTTGTGCCTCTCAAGGGATGGAAAATTTTCCAGGCTCAAACTATTACCCCTCTTGTATGTCTCAAAATATCTAGCACTTTGGGAAATACTCAATTCTGAGATGTACTTGTTGGTTTAAACAAATACCTATGGAGACAAGGGAAAGCCACTGCATGAATAATCAAAACCCTGGGGTTATTTAATATCTTCATTTAACTAGGAAATTTATCTCTTTTCCCTTAAGCGCTTATCACAAATATCATTAGAAAAATGGCCAGGGGGAGGTTGATATTTCTTTTTACTTCTACCTTCCTGCTGGTATTGAAATGATAAAAAGACTAGAGAAGTACTCTAAAAATGACAGAAGTGAAGAGATGCAAAGGACTTGGAGAACCACAAAAAGAAGAAGAATGACCCTAAAATGACTGAGAATGACCAGCACTTTCCCAGTACCTGTCTATTTCTTTTGAAACTATTGTGTCTCAAAGTCCACAAATAACAGAAGCTACTTTTGGTTTTGTGATAGCTTTCCTGTTGGGCAAGCTGAAGATAACTTATACATACTTGCATATGTTTTCATACTTGGCTTTCACATTGACTTTGAAGTTTGGTTCTTTCAAGGGAATTCCTAATAGTTCACTAACAGTAAAGTTCATGACGAAGAACTTCATCTGCATGCCATTGTTGTTGATTTCAGTCTTCTTGGATATTTTTATTCTTTGGGCCCCAATAAAAATTTTTGCTGCCTTTTGATTGAATACAAATGCTCTGTTTCTAATAAAAAATTGGAGCATCATATGTATCTGTTATGGAGTCATATGGCCTGAAGATGACCTATGGATGATTTGCATTTTCTAGATTGTCATATTGCTGGCAGGTGAACTAATCCATATGACTTCTGAATAGTATTCAGTAAATTCCAAGTAAGATGTTGACCATACAGGAAAAAGTCCTGGAGGAGAAAGAAAGTTGAGTTGGGGGAAAGGGAAGGCAGAAAGATTTTGCATCTACTCATCAACCATTTGTAGCATGGATTACACTGGATGCTCAGAATCTCGTGGCCAACGGCATTGCAGCTGTGCTCACAAAGAGGCCTCCTGGGCATAGGGATGTTGTCATAGATTTCAGGCCTGTGGACCCTTAGAGGATTGGGCAGAGGAGAGAAGGAACCTCGATCCAGCCCATGGAAGGAGGAAGGAGTTAGGAAAGAAAGGAGGGTGTTGAGACAAAGCACTTGACTCCCTTTCAATGATTCATTCTCTAGGTAAAGACATGGAAAATAATTATGCATCTATTGAAAATAATTATGTATTATGACCAAAATTCATAAAAAATATTTGAATAAGGTACAGTTTCCAAAACTCAAAGGATACAAAATTAACTCTTCTTTAATCTCAAAACAGTAATGATTAGGACCTATGCCATGGCATTAGATCATGTCTTGTTCTAAATATAACTGGCATCAGCTAACCTAGAAAATGTCAGCTAACCTTCTTTCAAAGGAAGAATCTGTGAACTCTTACATTTGTGTACTTTCATCTGAAATCTTTCCTAAAGTGGGCAAAACCACTGCAGGGCAGATGCTGAAATGATCCAGTGGGGTGCTGGTAGCTTCAAGTGCAACTGTGACTGCTTGTCTCCTTAAAGAAGGTAGATTTCCAGGGGGCACTAGGTACGTTTTTGTTCTGAGAAAGCTATCTGTAGCTTCAATATAACCCCTACTCATCTCTTTTAACTGAGTAATTATCAGTAAAAAAATCTATTTGTAAACTTATAATTGAACTGCTATCTTGGTGATAAGAATGAGTTTTCTAGTTTTTAGGAAAGTCTACTCTGCATTCTAATAGCCCAGAATAATTTAGCCCTACCTAAGTCATTCTTGTGTCTCTAAGGTGACAAAGAATGTTGTTTCTACTGACCTAGTAGAAGAAAGCAGTGGTTTTTATTTTAGAGAATGAGACTTTTAGAATATGAGAAGTCCCGAAGCTGTGGGTTCCTTTTGTTGCCAAACTCAGAAGTAGCACACAGGTTTCTTGTTTTTCAAGTCTTCTTACCTTCCCCCCCACAAACCCACAAACAGGGAATTAAGATTGAAAGAGTAAAGCCATACATATACTCCCTGTGCCCCCTTCCTTAATGGACTACCAACATTTAAAAAAAAAGTGAACTAACTGAACTATGACCCCAAGTTTGGAAAATACTCTCAAAAACTTGTTTCTGCCACTTGCTGTGGACTAGGCCCTCTCATAGAATTCTACAAGGATTAGCCCATATGATCCTTCCAGCAGACGTAAGAAACAGAAGCCGTGTGGCCACTTTCATTTTGCAGCACAGGGAAAGGAAGAAAGGATATTACTTGTTCAGGGATACTGTAGGGTAAGTGCTACTGTCTCCCAATCTGGAATTGTGCTTACTCCCCACCTTTGTTTTAAATAAAGCAAAAAAAAAATCAATCACCTTATCATGATGTTAAAAAATAC
This sequence comes from Sorex araneus, assembly GCF_027595985.1. NCBI lineage: Eukaryota > Metazoa > Chordata > Mammalia > Eulipotyphla > Soricidae > Sorex > Sorex araneus. The sequence goes on along the minus strand of NC_073313.1, from coordinate 343,917,844 downwards.
AGAACTATTTGACACTTTCCTATCTAGTTTACAAGAATTTTAGATGCTGTTCTAAAAAATAATTGTTATAATAGCAATTAATCTTTTTAAATTATTATTAAGATATGAGTTTGGCTAGGGCTGGAGTGATTGTACAGCTGGTAGGGTGTTGGCTTTGCATGCAGCTGCAAGTATCTGACCTAGCTTTGGGACCTAGTACCCCATATTACCCCTGAGTGATACCAGTGATATCACCAGGAGTGATACTTGTAAACAGAGCCATGTGTAATACATGAGCATTTCTTAATGTGCCTCCTCCACTAAAAACAGATATGACTTTGGAGACCTAGAATTTTTTTCAGTATTTTGTCTCCAAAGACAAGAATCTTTGAGAACTAGCCATAAAAAATACTGCATATACTTTACCTGTTTACTAAAATGAATATATGTTTTATAGTACTTCTTTGAATACAATACAATATTCAAAGATACAAGATGGATACAATAAAAAGTGAGCTCCCTTGCATAGCTGAATGATTGATTGTGCTTTTCAGCCTTTCCATCACTCTATATTTTTCTGGGGTTTCAATAATTTTCATATTTGTTGGAGCTGTTGCCAATGTGACCTTCAGTTTGTGATGGCTTTGTTTTTTCCTGCATCTTTTCTGAGCTCTATCAGCTTATTTTTATCTTATATTACTGGAAAGTCATTGTTTCTGAGCTCTTGTCTCTGTTTTGAGATCATATTTTGTCAAATCAACTGCTTTTTAACTTATTTTAAATGCAGGATGTTATATTATAGACCGAAACTTTAAACTTCCTTATAGTAACACTTTTTGGAAGAGGCAGGGATCATATGCTGAAGAACTAAGGAGCCACTCACAGTGTTTTGGAGTTCTGCATACAAAGTATGTACTCCAGCTCTTTTAGCTAACTCTCCAGGCCCTATCCTCCATACTAATATTTCTTTAGGTCAGTTTTATTTATTTTATTTGCTAATCACTTTCATCTTTTTCATGCAATGCATTGCATAGATCAAGGATTACATCTCATTTTTGGTCATTCAATTATATTTGAAAGATACTGTTTCCATTCGGTGATAGTAGTGGTGAAGATGGAAATGCTGAAGTAAAGGGTGATGAAGTAATGGTGAAGTAAAGAACTAATGGAGAAATATTGCAACGAAGACCAAGGCTAAGCTGAACACCAGATAGAACCTTCCTGATTGCGAGCATTCTCTCCTTCCTATAGAGATGGTGAGTCCCATGGGTTTCCCAATTAGATGAAAATGTTTTTCTTTGTCTGTTTCCTGCTTCTGACTGCCATCCCCAAGATGGAATTTTGTTTTCCCCTTTGAGCAAGGCATGTCTTTTGAGACCTTCCTCTTCTCAGGCATGTCTATAGTCTGCAATCATTAAAATCCGCTCTCCTGTTTGAACAGTTGCTGCCTTTCACTTCTCTTCCTGCTAACTGAAGTTTTGGGTTACCTATGCCTTGAATCTTCAGGTTGGTTTTACAAGTTCTGTTTAAAAAACAGGAAGTCTCCATTGTGCTTTGAAAATATTTATGTTTTTAGGGCCTGAGAAGTAGCCCAAAGGACTGGAGCACATGCTTTGAATGCAGAAAGTCCAAGTTTGAGTCTAGGCCTTGCATTGGTTGTCCTAGTTCTGGCTCCATCTCTAAGAACCACTGGAAGTGATCCCTGAGCTTGAGTAGGGAGTAACTCTTGACTGACAGTTGGTATGGCTGCCAAACCAAAAACCAAACCAAAAAAAGTTTGTATTTTAAATATAGTGAAACTTAAACACTTGAAAGCACTACTTACATTAGTATTTTCTCAGTATTTGTTAGAAATTCACAACATTTTGTTTAATGTATAATTATTTGTCATACACATTTAATTCATATTATCAAATACACTTTCTTCACATAAAAAACAATGATCAATTCATAAATTTTTATACTTAGAAAATTAAACCTTATTTTATTATTATTATTATTATTATTATTATTAATTATTATTTTGCTTTTTGGGTCACACCTGGCAATGCACAGGGGTCACTCCTGGCTCATGCACTCAGGAATTACTCATGGCAGTGCTCAGGGGACGACCAGATGGGATGCTGGGAATAGAACCTGGGTCAGCCACCTGCAAGGCAATGCCCTACCCGCTGTGCTATTGCTCCAGCCCCTTTATTTTCTATATAAATGCAATTTGTGTAGATTTTACATGACATCATTCCTAAGATCTTCAATTTCTTAGGTAATTGATGTCACTTGCTATGATTCTTAAAATCTTTTTTTTTGTTTTTTCTTTTATGTACAACATAATCTTTCTTCTCATGATTCAAATAAGAAGCCCATTCTCATTCCTCTATTATTCTGTCACGTGTGGTGTTACATACTTTGTGTTGTTAATGATAGTTTTCAGGACTGTTTTTCTATGCGTCGTTTAGGACCTTTGGGTGTGTTGACATGATTATTTCATTAAGATTACAGATAGGGTATTTAAAAAGGACAATAGTTTTATGTAACAAATGTGCTCTAGAGACATACGAAATATCAACATCCTTGTTCGTGTTTTAATAGAAAGATTACCATAGACCAAAGTGCCACTAGCCTCTCATGAATAATTGCCCACGTGCCCACTCACATTTATTGAGAAGTTATGTTATGTTCAGAACATTTTACTTCTCTGTTCTTACGCTTTTTTAGTTTGTTCTTCTAGCATCAGCATATCTGATGTTTCCAAGTCATATTTGATTTAGTTTATTGCATTAATCTCAACTATTGGATGAAAAATGATGGCTATAATTTGCTTACCTAAAGAACTTGGATGAGCAACTCCATGTTCTGCAAACTCAACAAGTTTTTTCTCTTATATTTATATTTCTGCTTATTATGGAGTTAGAAATATCCTATATTCTCCAAATGGGAGCAGATGACTTTCAGTGTCTCTTGATTAGATTGCAGCTGCCAGACAGTACACTGAACAGTTTTCAGGTAGCAGCAAGCATCAGAATGATTAAATTTATTTTGAAAGGAGGATAAAGAGAGGTCACATATGACTTCCAGTTTCCAAATTCCCTAAAAGATCTTGTGGCATTCAATGCTATGTTCTTATAACAGATTTTCCTGTTAAAACATTCTCTTATTGGGACCAAAAAGATAATACAGTGGTAAAGGGCTTCCCTTGCATGCAACTGACCCTGGTTCTATACCCGACACCATGTGTGGTTCCCTAAGCACTGACAGGAATAATCTCTGAGCACAGAACTAAGAGTAAAGTCTGAAGACTTCTAGGAGTGGCCAAACTCGACTCTTCCCTACAAAAAAACCTAACATTCTCTTCTTATACTTCAAAATGATAGTATGGCTACAAATGCAAATATCTAATGACTATTCATGATCTTATTTTCCTGTTCTTTTATAAGTTTTAAAGGTTTTCAGAATGTACTTGTTGATCATGCTGGTTGCTGGGAGCTGATGAACTAGGAGCAAGTCCAGGCAAGTGGCTATTGGGGCAGAAGAAAGCTGTATTAGGGTTCTCATGGGTCAGCCAGTTTTGCTTTATAAGTTAATAGTGAACAGAAAGGATGATGAGGAGACTTGCCAAATAATCCCTTTCTAATTCAGTTTTCACATCTCCATGGTTGTCCCTGAACACCTTGTGCCTCTTCCCTCATCTCCTGGTCCCCTTGGTGCTGGTCTCACCCCATAGTTCCCAGTGCCTTCTGCAAGGACCTACCAGCCACTCCTAAATTGTCCCTCACTGATAGCCCCTGAGGTGGAACCCAGGGAAGTTCTGATGAGGTCAGGGCAGGATAGGGCAGTGGTAGCATGGGGGAGGAAAAGAAGGAAGAAGCAAGACAGAGAAAACACTTTTACTTTCTGTGCCCCCTTCTTCCCCTGCAGTAAACTGCTCATTCACCCCTTCCTTGTGTTCAGGTGTGGAAGTGCTCGGGCCATCCTAATGGAGCTTCTGCTACTTTGATAATAAGGGAAGCTGGGCATCTGTGACTGCTTTTATTCCTGGCCAGGGCTCTAGGTGATCATGGTAGGCATATACTCCCAGGGCCCAGTGACTCCCAGGCTTTCTGCAAAGCCCTGTCTTGAAACTGCCATCTACTCCAGCCAATGGACTTGCTCACTGGCACATTTGCAAGTAGAGATTTTACAGTAGGTGGATCCACTGGCGGGCGCCTCCTGAGGAGCAGACTGTGCAGCTGGAATGTGTCTGATGGATTCCAGACCTGGCCAGGATCGTGAGGCCCGTGCTGGACAAAGTATGACACTATTTAAGTAATGCCATGAAACCAATTCTTCCACCTAGAAACAGACTATCATTAATTATGAAGTCAAACATTTCCTGACTTCTCAAGAGTGGTCCAATTTTGTTTTGTTTTGTTGATTGATATTACTAGCTTTAGGATTAGTCTGCCTGTCCATTATATTTCAAATAGACAATGAGATACAGGATATGGATAGATTCAGATTTTAGGTGGTAATTGGTAGCTAGAAAAGGAATAGATCAGAAGTGAGGAAAACTGCTAAGATCTCCAGCTATTGTCAGAGGAAAGTCTAGATGATTCTGGGTTAATGTGGGGAGTGACTTGGAAGGAGGGACAGAGAGAGCTTTGCTGGGTGGGGTTTGCAAGCAGAGGGGAAGACAAGCAGAAGAAAAAACATGGAAATTCAGAGGGTAGATCTGGGGAACTAGTTTGAGGCAATTTGGAGGAGATTAGTGGGATTATATTTGAAGGCTCTAAGCATTCAAGCAATTGCAGTTGGGAGTTTAGCTATGGGGGAGAGGGGGAAGTGAGAAATTCTGAAGGTGAGGTTGGGACAGAGAGTGGTGAGAGGAGCACCCCCAAGCACTTGGGTGCAGTGGGATGAAGTGGGCTCAGACTAAGCCTAGTTAGCTTTACTTCTGGGAAAGACCAGGTGCGTGACCAGTCAGTCCAGTGTGGTCATGGCTAGAAGGTTATTCTAGTCCTTAGGACTGGAGCCTTATAACTCTTGGACTAGACTAAACGCTTCTTTGGGCAATTCCACTTCCCTTTCTGAGCCCATTCATCCGCCTTGGTGTCTGTGTTAGGTGACTCCAACAGCCATAACAACATACCACAAGCGAAGTGGCTTAAACCACTGGGTTTCAAGCACTGGCTCAGGGTCTGGGACCAGTCTACAGGTGTAAAATAGGCTGAAAACCGCTGGTTTTCACCATAAAATTTATTTTTCGAGAGCTCTGGAAGTTCAAGACCAAGGTGATGACAGAATTGGCTTCCTCCGAGACCTTGGGGTACATAAACTGCCTTCTTATAATGAGTGTCTTTCTGTATGCCTCTGGGGTATCTCTGTTTTCTGCCAGGAGAGCAGTCATAAGGGAGTAAGAGCCTTATTTTAATTTAATCACTTCTTTAAAGACCTTATTTACAAAGAACATCTTGTGGAGCAGAGAAGGTGGCATATAATTGAGCTCTTGGTAGTATTTTGCCCTCTTCTCACTTCAGGAATATTTTTCAGGGAGGAAACCACTGATTTATGTGTATATCTCATTAGGCTAAACTCTGATAACTGTTTTCCGAAGAGTCATGCATGATGGTCCATGCTATGGTTTCAAAGGAAGCAATTTCTCTCTCAGTAAATGGGGGTGTACCTGCAGGCCTGCTAGGAAATGGGGCTCATCTCTCACAGGCCAGACCTGCTCACAGCATGGGTCGAGTCAGGTGTTTGGTATGTTCTCTTGAATGAGAGACTATGAAATAGTGAATATTGAATGAGGTCTGAAAGATAAAATTTAGAGTTGAGAGAACATACCAAACATTTTATTGTGTACTTGTTTTTGTGTTTGGGTTACACTCAGATATACTGAGAGCTTCTTGGTTTTCACTCAGGGATATCCCCTGGTGGGGTTTGGGGGGTTCTATGTCATACCAGGAATAGAACCCAGGTTGGACTTGTGCAAGACAAGTGCCCTACACTGTACTATCTCCCCATCCCTAAAATCATTAAAAAGGGGGGAAGTGCCATAATCAGGACAATTTCTTTTTTAAGAAAATAGAATCTTTTTATTAGTGAACTTCCTGATCTACCTCCTTCATATCTTTTAAACCCATTTAAAAAATACTGTATTCTTAAATATTTAATGTAACAAAGAATCTGTTGTATTCCTTGATATGACAACAATGACATTTTTTTTTGTCCTTTGTGTTATGAGGAAGAATTCAGTCATTTTCTCAGTGAGGCTGGTAGATACTTATTTGCAGGCTCTTGACTGTTTAGGGGAATCTCCAGATCCTTTGCTGGTGAGAGCACCTTGGAACCATGTCTGCTGAGCTGCTCTACAGGAAGGATCCCAGAGGACTTCAGCCTTAGCAGCGAGCCTGCCTTACCCCGAGCCCAAGTCAGACTGTAAGGAGTAGGCTATTCAGGTGAGCAGCGACTGCTGCAGAGGAAAAGCAAAACCTATAGGAGAGACAGCTGCTCTCTCAGGTCTTTCGTGATTCAGACACAATCCTGATCATGCCTTCAGGATCAGCTTCCTCAGAGCTGCCTCCATTACCAGGACCATCTCTCATGCGGAGGGAACCCCCTAGGTGAGCTGAGTTGCATACCTCCAGGCCTGGCAGGATGACACACAGCACTTGAAAGGAGCACCCTGTAGCCTGAGCTGCAGATGACCTCTGCTCAGAGAGTCATCCCTGGCTGTCATAGCATCCTGGAAGTGAAGATGGATGGGGTTTCTCCTTCCCGAGCCTGTAATAGGGCATCTGAGTAGAGATGTGCGCATGCAAGGCTTCGTTTCTCTTGTCAATGACTGGCAGCTATTATGGTGATTAGTAAACTACCATCTGCTGTAATCATTCTCCTGTGAGTTTTCTCTGAAGTTATTCGTTTCCCAGAGCCTCCTCATACTTGGAAGGACTCACAAAGCAGAAGACCAACTCGAATCAGATTCTGAGCTTCAGTTGTCGAGAGCCTTGGCTAGAATACCTTAAGCAAGAGAGCTATGGACTGTGCTTGATGAATAGTGTGTGAATTACCTGCAGTCACTGCCTGGATTGTTTGTGTTTTTATTGAGTGGTCCTCCAGGGAGCACTGGGCCGGGTCCCATATTGGTACAGAAAAAGATCCATGGGTCTTACCCTAATCCATGATTCCAGGGGATAGAGAATTCAATAGTTTTTAAATTCACGGCAAAACAAAGTCTTTTGTACAGCTTGAGTTAAAGAAGGGCTTTTACTAATTTATGCATTGCATAAAATGTATGGACAGCTATTTGGCCCAAATGAGAAATGGATAATTGGAAATATCTTTCCCAGCCCAAGGCTTTGTGCTCAGGTACATGTTTTCTGTGTGGTAGATCCTAGTTACATCATTCAACCTTATGTATCCCCCGGTTGGATCAACCAACGAAAAGAAAATTTCAGTGATGCAATTTCCCTCAGTATTCTGGAAGCTGATGCTCTGGTTCTACCTGACCAGTATGGGGTTATGTTGAAACTTGACACAGTCACTGAGGGTCTGTGTCCATGATCCAGGTCTGAGAGTACTATCCACTCTGGGATGTGTGGCTATCTGCAGTCCAGCCATGACCCTCTTACCTGAGAGTGGCTGTGGTCCCTTATGGGAACAGTCCAGTTCTTCCCCAAAGTGGAGGACTGGGTGTCAGGTAGATACATGCACAATAAAGCGGTGTCTGATAGCTATAGGATGAGGTTATTTGTGGCACTGAAGTATTCTACAGAAATAAGGAATTCAGCCACAAGTCATTGTCAGTGTTTAACATACAGGTCATTAACATATTAACAGATATTAGCATACATATTGCTTAACATGAGGTGTTAAGCAAGTGTGTGTGGAATGAATTTGCTGAAGGGTTCTGGAGGGAGGAGAGAGAGCACATGGAGATGCCACTGTTACTGTCATCCTGTTGCTCATCGATTTGCTAGAGCGGGCACCAGTAATGTCTCAATTGTGATACTGTTTTTGGCATATCAAATATGCCATGGGTAGCTTGCCAGGCTTTGCCCTGTGGTAGCTTGCTGGGCTCTCCGAGAGGGGTGGAGGAATTGAACCCAGGTCGGCGGCATGCAAGGCAAGCACCCTACTCACTGTGCTACCGCTCCAGCCCATGGAGATGAGTAACCTGAATTTAGAAGGTGGTGATGATAAACTTTGAGGGTCAGTCAGCTGATACTCTCCTTGATCTCTATAAACTCGCAGAGTCAAAAGTGAAGGGAGCTGAGGCCCCTCTTAACATGTGGCTGATTCTTGGAGCACTAGTTGAGCCTGTTTATTCATGACTTTATGGGAACATTAATTTTCTCTTGTATTTTCAAACTTGACTCATGTTGCAGGGTTTCTTTCAAGGCCATGACAGAAGGATTTCAATGGACCTTCCCTCATGCAAACAATTCTCAGTGCTCCACCTGTTGCTACATGATCTTCTTCCTTCACCTCTGTGGGGGCAGCCAGATGGCAGATGGCTGGAAGTTGCAGCTTCACTGAAGCCCCCTGTAGCCCCCAGACTCACTGTCCTCTGCCTGATCATCATGCATGACAGGTAGAGACTCTGTTTCCTTGTCTCCAACAGTGCCTGAAATCAAGAGCCCTTTCACCTTGCTACCAGGTTTGCCTGTCTCAGCACCAATGCTTGGCACATAACAGGTACTCAAGGGAACATATAGTGACTCACTGAATAAATAGGCCCATTTGGGAGACAGTTGCCTTTAAAAGGCAATGGAAAGGGAGCATGAATAAGGATTGTTTGGCATAAAGTTCTCCTGAAATAGGCAGAACATCCAAGTTCATGCTGAATGGTAAACAAACAGAGTGTCATTTTTATTGAGTGTTTATTTCTTTGTACTAAGAAAGCCTTTGAGAATCCCTGAGAAGGATATAAGCCTGACACTTTGGCTGAAGAAGTAGTACAGGGTTTTTTAAGTACTTGCCTTGCATCCTACCAACTCCAGTTTGAGTCTCTGGTCCCCCAAGCACCACCAGGGGTCACTTTTGAGTATAGAAATAGCCCCTAAGTACCCTGGGTGTGAACAAAAGCAACAGCAAACAACAAAAACAAATATGATTATTTGTCTGCTGAAGAGCTCAGGATATATTTAAGACCATCATAGAAACAATAAAAAGTATTTCTAACTCACAAAATGTCAGGCAGGGGAATTCTTTCTTGATCAAGGAGAATGGTAGGTGGTGAACTGACTTTTGCAAGTTATCTATAGTCAGGGCATAAATCTAAGAGCCTAATACAAGTAAACTTAAAAATAAAGGGGAGAAAAAGGGTAGGAGGACTGTGTGGGTTCTCTTAATGGTAAGGACTCAGAAGGTCAGGTGTGCAGGTGTGGTGCTGGTGATGTCATGGGGTGGCTTCTTCTTGGGTTCAGATTCTAGGTAGCTTTATGGCTTCTTTCAGCAACTACACAGGTGCAGGCTTCAGCTCTCATGGTTCTGGTATAATGTTTGTTACTCTGTACAGAAGGATGCAACAAATATCCTGGCTTAATTCTTTGAGCTCTTGGCATGTCAACCCATTCACTAAGAGGTAATAAAAAATGCTGTATTTCAATACCACTCCTGGGAATATATCCTGGAGAGGCAAAAAGGTATAGTAGAAATGACATTTGCACTTGTATGTTCATTGCAGCACTGTTTACAATAGCCAAAATCTGGAAAAAAAGCGGAGTGTCCAAAAACAGATGACTGGTTAAAGAAACTTTGGTACATATACACGATGGAATACTATGTAGTTGTTAGAAAAGATGAAGTCATGAAATTTTCATATAAGTGGATAAACTTGGAAAGTGTCATGTTGAGTGAAATGAGTCAGAAAGAAAGAGACAGACATAGAAAGATCGCACTCATCTGTGGAATATAAAGTAGCAGAATGGGAGACTAACACCCAACAGTAGTAGAGATAAGAACCAGGAGGTCTGCCCCACAGCTTGGAAACTGGCCTCACATGCTGGGGGAAAAGGCAGCTGAGATAGAGAAAGGAACACCTAGTAGAGAATGTTGGGAGGACCCACTCAGGTTGAAAGTTGCATGCCGAAAGTAGACTATAGACCAAACATGATGACCACTCAATACCTCTATTGCAAGCTACAATATCCAACAGGAGAGAGAACAAAAGGGAATTCCCTGCAGCAGAGGCAGGGTGGAGTTGTGGGTGTTGGGGTAGGGGTGGTAGGAGGGATACTGGGAACATTGGTGGAGGAGAATGGGCACTGGTGGAGGGATGTAAATGAAATGCAAACATGAAAGTTCATAAATTTGTAATTGTACCTCACGGTGATCTACTAATACAAATTAAAAAAAAAGATTCTGTGTTTAACTCTGGACCCCCAATCACTCCCAAACCGGGGCAGGGCCAATTATAATTGTACTGGACCAATGTATGTATCAGATGACTAATGAGCATATTATGGCAGATTTGGGGAAATCCAAGGGTGTAATCTAGAGAGAAATGTTCTGAACTCTGGAGTTATGAAGTCTTCTACCTTGGAGCCCTGAAGAAGGGCTAGGCTGGTTTCCTCATGCACAATAGTATGCTGGTTTGATGTCCTTCAATGGGGCACAGATCTAGCTGTGCATAAGCTCCTGGCTGCCAGTTGTTAGAACTGTGTGCATTATTTTTTTTCTGAGCAGGTGCAGTGTCCACCTAGGCTGGAGCTTCTGGAACTTACCTGCCCTTTGGTGTGTGAGGCAAGCGTGGGTTATCCTATATCTTCTGCTGCCCCATTCTGCTCAGATCTAATTTGCACAGCTGCCCTTGTTCGGAGTGTTGATGATCTGGACAACTTTAGTTTCTCCTGGAAGGGTTTTGAATGAAAATAGTCTGTCAGTTACATAAATTGGCAGAGTGATGTGGATGCTATGTGTGATCCTCTCCCTATCAAATTGTCATCAATGACATTGGATTAAAGGTCCATTTAAGGTGGCTCCTATTATTAGCTGTCAGCTTTCTAGACATACCTTAAATTTTTTTTATTATTAGTGAGCCTCCTAAGTCAATTTCTTAACATTGCCTTACACCTGTCTTCCTCTTTCTTATATTATTGACCAATCAGTCATAAATCTGATCAATTACCCATCCTTCAGACTTTCTGAATTGCTTCTGTTTTGGATTTCTTATTCAAATAACCCAACTGGTCTGGACTTCAATGTCTGTTTATCTCTCATTCACTTTTCCACACCTGATCCTAAAGAAATCCTATTCATCTAAAACCTGTAGGCTTCTCACCATAGGAATGTAGCTCAGAAGTTTGTGTCTGCCTCCTTTTTTTTCCTGAACTTCCACCTGATCCAGGTCATGGGTCCCTTGAGAATAAAAGATTTGGCTTTGAGGGAGATTGCCATTAGAATGACTCCAGCATTTAAAGTGTGTGAATTTCCTCCTTCCAAGGCTCCCAGTCTTCGTGTCACCACAGAATCAGAGATTCTCTGAGGGTTGATACTTCTGAGATGGGCAGGAGAACTTGGGATCCCAACTTTTCATGTGTACAAAAACCACCCTTCCCCCAGCTGCCAGTTTCTCCTTGAAACCACTAGTGTTGGGGCTGGACTGAGCTGTCAGGATGAGCCCATGTAGACTGCACCGCACATGGGCAGGAGCATAGGGCCCCATGAAAACGGGCGAGATTTCTCATGTGTCCTGACTGGTTTGGATGAGACTGAACATCTTTTTCTTTTGGATGCCTTAGTAAATAATTTCATAAATTTCAGTATACTGAAATTGTCAGTCTTCCTTTTCTCAGTGCCTCTGACTGAATGATTGTTCATGCAGCACAGTAGGAAATAAGGTGAGTTTTCTCTGACCCTGATTTCTGCAACCTACCCACATGTCTCTGCATTAGGTTCTCTTGTGTCGTTGGTTTCATCTGATCAAACTAAAAAGGATAGCACAAGTGGCAAGTGTAACTGAGAGTCGTAGTTCAGCATTATGTCAATTTATACTAAGGGTTCTTTTTCAATCTGCTGCACATTCTTTCATTTAGCTTTACATCTTCCATAAACTTGGCTCTGATTTTATTTGTGTCCATGAAAGTCCTTGACAAAATCAGAAGGCTGGCTGTATCGAGGGCACAACTTGGAACACGGAATTGACTTTGATTTAATAGAAATTATTCCACAGACTACTAAATATCTTACAGGATGTTGGAGAAGTATGAGGAAATGTCCCAGCTAGTATCTGATTGGTCTGATGTCAGTCCTTAATTATTGATATAGGTTGACACATAGCAGTCACCTGTCCTATCATTTCAGTAGCACTGTAAGTAGATGAACACTCTAAAAGTAGCACAATGGGAAAGTGACTGTGTGTGTGTGTGTGTGTATGTGTGTGAATACATTTTAATCCCCTATTGTAACAGATTTCCTCTTGTGCTTTGAAGTGCAAGGGCTCTTTGACTTCACAAATTTTTGTCCCTTTTTTTTGTACATCCCATCACAGGTTGGTAATTATATCCTTGGCAATTGATATTCCCTAGGGATTAATGTTTGGTGCCAGCTTTAATGTTAGAGCCATAATTAGAATATTCATTATGCTAATAATGTCACACCATTTGTCTTATGTATATTTATGTATGAGAAGCTATGTTAATTCTATGTAGCTTTCTCAAGGAGCAGGTAAACTTGTGTATCATGTGAAACATACGTTTTTTTTAATCAACCGAGACAGGAAGGAGAAAATTAACATTAACCAAGGACCTAAAGTGCACCCAGACCTGTGTTAGGTGCTCTCAATACATGATTTCCTAGAATTCACAGTTACGTTATGAAATGTGGATTACTATTATCTACATTTTATGGGTGAAGAAAATAGAGGTTTGGGGGCAGGAAGCAACTTATTTCATGTCACAGTTGTTTAGTGGTGCTTATGCCAGGAGTTGAAGCCAAGGGCGCTTTTGCGGTGGTGTGAATCAACAGAATCACTTCTCGGTGAGCTTGCAAGGGTCTCCATGGTCTCCTTCTTCATGGGGGTGGGGTGGGATTGTAAAAGAAACAATTAAAAATTTTCAGTGACAGAGAGACAGAGACTAGCACAAAACACTGCTCCAATGGGTGCTAGACCTCATCTCTTAAGTTCTTTATCAAAGCTATAGGAACATATTTGTTGGTAGTTCAAACCAGAACTAGGGCCGAGAATAATGACGATATTCAGTTTGAATGATCTTTTTTTAAAAAAAGATTTTTCAGTAGGGCACAATCTTTCTTGCACTGGAATTATAACACTAAGAGGACAAAAGAGATGTAGGGGAAGGGAGAAACTTTGAAGATTTCAATTATTCCTTCTCCTGGGAGTGAAATCTGAAGATGGGACCTCACTCACCTCTGGTGTAGCAGGGGAACTGAAAATAGTCTGGAGCAAGGACCTTGGGGCTCTAGGATCTCCTTGCTCTCACCAAGGATTTTTGTTTCACCTCTCTAGGCACCTCTTCCTGCATTAATTTTTATTTTGTCTATTTGTTTTGGGGTCAAGGATCTTAATCCAGGTAGACTGCCTTAAGGGAAGCACCCTACTTACTGTACTCAGGCCCCTCTTTCTGTTGGTGACTGGGAGATGAGTTGGGGTTCCTTCTCTTTCAAAATGACAAAATCTCAAGTAACAGGAACTTAATGCTTACACAAGCATCTGTCTTTCTCCAGGCCTGAGAACGAACTGCTTTTAAGGCAATGAGAAATTTGACCATCTGCAGCTCTAGGATGATCCTTTTCAGTTTGGCAGTCTCTGGAGATCAGGGAACTGTGCTCGCCAAGTATCTGTACCTAAAATTCCAATGAAAGGTCTGAATGGTCTATCCTGAGTCATAACATAACTGAAACAAAGAGAATGGGAGTCTATGGTTAATTTTGAATTGAAAGGAGGGAGCAGGGGCAATTGACCTCTGCCAAAGAGAAAAAATAATCTTTGTGAACTTGAAAAATAAGCCAAATTTTCTGTTTTATCAATTAAATATTTAGTAATTTCTACCAATAAAAATGCCTTCCTTTTTGCATTTCCTTCTTTCTGTAGAATGAGTAAATTTTTTTTTTCAGAGTAGAGGGCTATTTTATCTCCTCCATCAGTGTTTCTTGATTTGTTTGATTGCCAAAATGTCTTCTCTTAGTGGCTGCAGAAGATCACCATGTAAGGCCAGGGGCACTTGCTAACAGTCGGGACAGTTTCCCAAAGGATAAGGTATCCCTCACATGGATACTACTTGTGAGGAGTGGATTTTATTTCCCTCTCCTTAATTGTTGAAATAGAAACCCAGATGAAAAGAGAACTACATAAAAATAGTAAGTTGTATACTATAACTTTGTTTAAAAAGAATCTAAGCTAGTTAACCCCAAACACTCAATGTATCTATGTAAAACACACCACACACACACACACACACACACACACACGCACACACTACACATACACACACACAGCACATTAGTAATCAGCCAGCCAACCAACCAACCAACCAACCAATCAACCAATACAAGAGCAACAACTCAAACAACTTAATAAATTTAACAAAGACAAAAATCACTGTATCACTGTCATCCCGTTGCACATCAATTTGCTTGAGCGGGCACCAGCAATGTCTCCATTGTGAAACTTGTTGTTACTGTTTTTGGCATATCAAATATGCCACTGGTAGCTTGCCAGGCTCTGCCATGCGGGCCGGATACTCTCAGTAGCTTGTTGGGCTCTCCGAGAGGGGTGGAGGAATCGAACCCAGGTCGGCTGCGTGCAAGGCAAACTCCGTAAATGCTGTGCTGTTGCTCCAACCCAACAAAGACAAAATAGTAAAAGAAATTTATGAAGACAAGCAAAACATAAGGGTTATAACAGTAGCTCTGATTTAGCATCATGCCAAACACTCAGGGACAAAGAAAGAGACATTTAGTGACCTTTGAATCCATTGGGTGTGAAAGAATGTCCCTGGAGATAGTGTGTGTGTGTGTGTGTGTGTGTGTGTGTGTGTGTGTGTGTGATGCAAGATAACTTCTATTGAACTAAATTTAGAATGATGGGGGGGAAGGAACAAGTTAGGAGAGAAGGAAAAGACCATATTTAATTGAGACCACATAAACTCGAAAGAGCAAACCAGCAAGCAAACAGACAAGCAAGTGAGATATGATGTGTATGTGTTCAAGGGTGAATACAGGCTTGAAGAGTAAGTAATATATTTTAAAGTTATCTTTTCTAGTGCTTTATTCTGAAAATGATTTTATTCCTGAATTCCTATATAAATATCTCTGAATCCTATGATGAGCTACTGTATCCCTCAACTTCAGAAGTGCATTACAGGAGTTTGATTTTGTTCATAGAAAATTCAGATTGTGCCTTAGGTTTTCTGTGAGGACTTCTAGCTAACCTGACTACCCTATAACACAGGATTCATCTGGGATAAATTTCAGCCACTTGTTTGAGAAATTAGACTATGATCATACATATCCATGGTTTCTAGGTTCCATTTACGCCAATCTATTAACTGAACAATTTTGCATTTACATGTATCATGCTCTTCTTTCTGAAAGATCCTTCAAAATGACAGTTGTGAAGAGGTTTTTTTCATTTCTCCCTAGGGTAGTAGCTACTGAGCATCACTCAACACTGTGAAAACTGGATCAGTCTGCACACACCTTAAATAGTGCCTAGTCTAGGGTTGTTTCTTTGTAGCTATTTGTCTAATGAATAAATACATCCTAAAGGTCTATGATCTTTAGAAAACTGTTTAAGCACATTTCAGGTGAACTACCATACTGTCTTGAATTAGATGCCATCTTTAATGCACTTAGTATGACACAGGTAAAAATATTTCATGTGGTAGAATATCACACAAGGACTCCTTCATTTGCCCACCTCCAGAAACATGCCAGAGCTTCTGTGTGATACTTTCCTCCTTCATATTCCATAGGAAATACATGTTGAGCTCTTTCTCTGAACTCACTCTGGAGTGACTGCCCCCAAACCACACCATTCTAACATCGGTTTAATCCTCTCTCCAATCACTTATTTCCACAGAAATTCATAAAGGTAGCTGTGGGGGCAAGA